>NC_089240.1:18121353-18792638 GCF_963924675.1 Phocoena phocoena
ACATATACATATATCCTTTTTTTTTTCATGTTCTTTTCCCATGTAAGTTATTACAGAATATTGAGTAGAGTTCCCTGTGCTATACAGTGGGTCCTTGTTGATTATCTATTTTATATATAGCAGTGTGTATATGTTAATCCCAAACTCCTAATTTATCCCTCCACCCCCCTGCCACCTTTCCCCTTTGGTAACCATAAGTTTGTTTTCTATGTCTGTGAGTCTGTTTCTGTTTTGTAAATAAGTTCGTTTGTATCATCTTTTTAGATTCCACATATAAGTGATATCATATGGTATTTGTCTTTCTCTGTTTGACTTACTTCACTTAGTAAAATAATCTCTAGGTTTATCCATGTTGCTGCAAATGGCATTATTTCATTCTTTTTTATGGCTGATTGATATTCCATTGTATGTATGTACCATGTCTTCTTTATCCATTCCACTGTCAATGGACATTAGGTTGCTTCCATGTCTTGGCTATTCTAAATAGTGCTGCAATGAACATTGGGGTGCATGTATTTTTTCAGATTATGATTTTCTCTGGATATATGCCCAGGAATGGGATTGCTGGATCATATGGTAGTTCTATTTTTAGTATTTTAAGGAACCTCCATACTGTTCTCCATAGTGGTTGTACCAATTTACATTCCCACTAACAGTGTAGGAGAGTTTCCTTTTCTCCACACCCTCTCCAGCATGTATTGTTTGTAGACATTTTTTTTTTTTTTTTTTTTGGCGGTACGCAGGCCTCTCACTGTTGTGGCCTCTCCCGTTGCAGAGCACAGGGCCCAGCCGCTCCGCGGCACGTGGGATCTTCCCGGACCAGGGCACAAACCCGTGTCCCCTGCATCGGCAGGCGGACTCTCAACCACTGTGCCACCAGGGAAGCCCTGTTTGTAGACTTTTTGATGATGGCCATTCTGACCACTGTGAGGTGATACCTCACTGTAGTTTTGACTTACATTTCTCTAATAATTAGCAGTGTTGTTTCATGAGCTTTTTGCCCATCTGTATGTCTTATTTGGAGAAATGTCTATTCAGATTTCTACCCAATTTTTGATTAGGTTGTTTTTTTTTCAATATTGAGCTGCATGAGCTGTTTGTGTATTTTGGAGATTAATCCCTTGGAGATAAATAGTTTCTCCCATTCTGTGGGTTGTCTTTTCATTTTGTTTATGGTTTCCTTTGCTGTGCGAAAGCTTTTAAGTTTAATTAGGTCCATTTGTCTGTTTTTGTTTTTATTTTCATTACTCTAGGAAGTGGATCCTAAAATATATTGCTGTGATTTATGTCAAAGAGTGTTCTGCCTATGTTTTCCTCTAAGAGTTTTATAATATCCAGTCTTACATTTAGGTCTTTAATTCATTTTGAGTTTATTTTTGTGTATGGTATTAGAAAATGTTCTAATTTCATTCTTTTACATGTAGCTGTCCAGTTTTCCCAGCACCATTTATTGAAGAGACTGTCTTTCCTCCATTGTATGTTCTTGCCTCCTTTGTTGTAGATTAATTGACCATAGGTGCGTGGGTTTATTTCTGGGCTTTCTATCTTGTTCCGTTGATCTATCTTTATGTTTTTGTGCCAGTAGCATACTGTTTTGATTACTGTAGCTTCATAGTGTAGTTTGAAGTCAGGGAACTGATTCTGCCAGCTCCGTTTTTCTTTCTCAAGATTGCTTTTGCTATTCGGGGTCTTTTGTGTTTCCATACAAATTTAAAAGATTTTTGTTCTAGTTCTGTGAAAAATGCCGCTGGTGATTTGATAGGGATTGCACTGAATCTGTAGATTGCCTTAGGTAGTTTTGACAGTATTGATTTTTCCAATCCAAGAACATGGTATATCTTTCCATCTGTTTGTTTCATCTTTGATTTCTTTCACCAGCATCTTATAGTTTTCAGACAACACGTCTTTTGCTTCCTTAGGTAGGTTTTTTCCTAGGTATTTTATTCTTTTTGATGTGATGGTAAATGGGATTGTTTCTTTAATTTCAGTTTCTGATCTTTCATTGTTAGTGTATAGAAATGCAAGAGATTTCTATGTATTAATTTTGAAGGATCATACACCATGATCAAGTGGGATTTATCCCAGGGATGCAGGATTTTTCAATATCTGCAAATCTATCAATGTGATACACCACATTAACAAATTGAAGAATAAAAACCATATGATCATCTCAATAGATACAGAAAAAGCTTTTGACAAAATTCCATACCCATTTATGATAAAAACTCTCCAGAAAGTGGGCACAGAGGGAGTCTACTTCAACATAATGAAGGCCGTATATGATAAACCCACAGCTAACATCATGCTCAATGGTGAAGAGCTGAAAGCATTTCCTCTAAGATCAGGAACAAGACAAGGATGTCCACTCTCGCCACTTTTATTCAACATAATTTTGGAAGTCCTAGCCACGGCAATCAAAGAAGAGAAAGAAATAAAAGGAATCCAAATTGGAAAAGAAGTAAAACTGTCACTGCAGATGACATGATACTATACATAGAAAATCCTAAAGATGCTACCAGAAAACTACTAAAGCTCATCAATGAATTTGGTAAGGTTGCAGGATACAAAATTAATAAACAGAAAACAAATTTTTAATGTTGAAAAAAATCCCAAGATAAATAAAATAACATCTTGGGGAAGAAAAGTATTACACTAAATTACTAATGAGCTGATGATAAAATAAAGAAGGTCGAATTCCAGAGGCAAAATTATAGGACAGGACTGAAATGAAAATAGCTTTATTTCAGTGGAGAATCTGACTCAAATTCTTTTCTAGGGTGTTCCTTTTACACCATTCTTTCAGTCAAAGACTTCCCAATACCTCTCTCCAGCACCACTACCTTGTTGTGCTGTGGAAAGCTGTTATGACTCATGTACCTTTGATTAATATTCTATGTTAATCATACAAATAAGAGTTCACTGTGACAATGATTCTAACATAATGAATGTTCTCATTATTTGTCCTCCAAGGTATAGGTTGGCTATATATAATTGTATTTCCTCAAATTTCAGTCCCTTCCTAACTTTTGTTGTCACTCTTCCAGTATCAGGACAATTACCAAATACCATTTCTGATTAAAGCTTCTCTGATTAGTTTGTGAGCACACCTGTAAAACAATGTCCATATTCCAAAACCAGCTTCAACTCAACATGAATTTGGTATAATCCTCCAAACATTTTTGGAACACATACTTTTGTGGAACACTCGGGAAAGGATTACAAAGAGAAATAACTTCTGTCTTCCTAAAATTCATATTCTGTGTGAGGAAACTATCATATAAATAAATACTTAGGATGTTTTGTGATGAGCACTATACTGTCACCGAGGTTTACACACAACGTCATGACAACACTGAGGAAGGGGAGATTACTTTGGCTTTTCAAGGTGGCTTTACAGAGGAAGTGATATTTGAGCTAGGTATCGAAGGATGAGTTAGCCAGATGCAAAATCTGGTAAAGGCGTGAAGGCAAGAAAGGCTAGATCTTGAGGACAAAGAGTTGATAAAATGATGTGATTAAATATGTGCTTTGGAAACACATCAGTGTTCAGGTCTGGCAGCAGTGTGGATCATGCCCATTCCCTCATTCTTTACAGTAACCCCAACCACTGTGTGCATGCAGATTTGCCCAGGAGGGAGAAGATCATAGCCTTAAACATCAAAGGAGAGTGCCAGACAGGAAAGAAGAAATATGAGGAAAGAGGAAGTATGAGGTATCATGGGTGTGAAGTAAGATAATGAGAAAAATAGGTGAAAGCTGAGGGAGAATAGAGTAGATGCAGACACCAAAGAAGTTGTAAAGGTGCTGAACCTGAATCTGTTTACCCGTTGTTGAGAGCAAGAGTCTGGTGTAAGCTTAACTTTGCTGGGTGCTGGCCAGACTTCCAACTGTCAGCACCTATAACCCTTCACTTCAGGGCCTGCTCTGGTTGCTATAGCCCACTCTGCTTGCAGGCTAGAAATGGCAAAGAATGTCTGGGAGCATTCCTCAACCAAAGACCGGCAGGAATTGGTAGATAAATACTCTAGTTCCCTTCCTCCTTGGATGGGATAACTCTGAGATATGTGTTTTAGCCTCCCACCTAGATTAAGCTGTAGTTGACCAGAGGGGGCACCCTTGATAACACATCCTTTATTAGCTGACTTCCCTACCCTATCTTACTTCCCCACTCCCCAGCTGGAATTTCTTAGGATCACCTCCCAAAGAAACAACTTGTACTTGAATCCTTGTCCCATAGGCTGATTAGAAAGAAAGTAGGTGTGAGGGAATAAATGAGAATGGAAAAGTAAAAGGTTAAAAAGTGAATATGAAAAATAAAAGAATAACAGGCAGAAAAGATGAAAAGGAAACTTGTTAAATCCTGGAAGTGATGAAACAAAAGAATCCAACCATAGATCCCTTAAATCAGAGGTTTTAAACTTTGGAGGCACATTAAATCACCTGAGGGGATTAAAAGACAAACAATCAGTACCCAGGACCCAGGCAGAAATTCCTATTTAACTGGTATGGGTGGGGTTGGGAGGCATTTGGTGCTTTATAAAAATTCCCCATGTGATTCAAATGTGCAGTGGATTGAGAACCACTGCCTTGAAGGGGCAAAGACACTGTTCAAGACAGTGACAGGGACTTAACAA
Organism: Phocoena phocoena; assembly: GCF_963924675.1. Taxonomy (NCBI): domain Eukaryota; kingdom Metazoa; phylum Chordata; class Mammalia; order Artiodactyla; family Phocoenidae; genus Phocoena; species Phocoena phocoena. The sequence goes on from NC_089240.1 coordinate 18,125,988, forward strand.
TTATAAATATATAGCACCTGTCTCCTGACGCTTCTGAACCTCCAACTCCTGCTTTGTGCTGCTCTGGTATTTGTATCATTGAGATCAGTGGAATAGGTAGAAATGTATACTTGCAAGAGTGAGTGGCTGAAAATGAATGAGAAAGGAGGGAGAAACAAAAGGAAAGCTAACTGAGTAACAAATAGAGATCCGCATTACTCTTTTTTTAAAAATTGTTACTTTATTTTAAATTATTTTTTATTTTTATACAATTTTTAAAGGTTACTATCCACTTAGAGTTATTACAAAATATTGGCTATATCCCCCTTGTTGTACAATACATCCTTGAGCCTACCTCACACCCAGTAGTTTGTACCTCCCACTCCCCTACCCCTATACTGCCCCTCCCCCACCACACACTGGTAACCACTAGTTTGTTCTCTACATCTGTGAGCCTGCTTCTTTTTTGTTATATTAACTAGTTTGTTGTATTTTTAAGATTCTACATATAAGCGATATCATACAGTATTTGTCTTTCTCTGCCTGACTTATTTCGTTCAGCATAATACACTTCAATGTTGTTGCTAATGACAAAATTTCATTCGTTTTTATGGCTGAGTAGTATTCCATATATCACATCTTCTTATCCATTCATCTGTTGATGGACACTTAGGTTGCTTTCATATCTTGGCAATTGTAAATAATGCTGCTATGAGCATTGGGGTGGTTGTATCTTTTCAAGTTACTGTTTTTGTTTTTTTCAGATATATACCCAGGAGTGGAATTGCTAGATCATGTGGTAGTTCTATTTCTATTTTTTTAAGAAACCTCCATACTGTTTTCCACAGTGGCTGCACCAATTTACATTCCCACCAACAGTGTGAGAGGGTTCCCTTTTCTCCACATCCTTGTCAACATTTCTTATTTGTGTTCTTTTTGATGATGGCCATTCTGACAGGTGTGAGGTGATATCTCATTGTGGTTTTGATTTGCATTTCCCTGATGATTAGCAATATTGAGCATCTTTTCATGCGTCTGTTGGCCATCTGCATTTCCTCTTTGGAAAAATGTCTGTTCAGCTCTTCTGCCCATTTTTTAATCGAGTTGTTTGTTTTTTCTGTTGTTGAGTTGTATGAGCTGTTTCTATATGTTGGATATTAATCCCTCATCAGTCATATCATTTGATCTGCATTACTCTTGAAGGCTTTGGGTTAGACTGGGTTTTTCTTTTAGATGTATAACTATGCTGAGGCTGGCCTCAGGGTGGTCTAGTTTTTGAAAAAGACAGTTTTTATAAGCATTTGATCTACAGGATTTGCACGAGAAATGAACAGAACAAATGCGCCTAAGAGAGAACATATGGCTAGCTCTGGGAATTCCGATTACCTCACTGGGGCCAAATCCAATAGATCACATGACATGTATTCATGATCTCTATTGTCCTGATTTGGGGTGGAAATTAATTTCCTCTTTGACTTTGGACAAACTTTTAAGGAAAATAATGACAGTGGTCAATATATGTTGAGGACTGGGTTGGCTGGGAGACTCAAGATGGAAATAGATTGAGACTCAGCCCCAGGAATCATCATTGAGTGAGCCAAGTGTTCTTACTTTAATGAACGGGATAGAAATAAACATTTTAGCAAACGCAAGTCCCCCAAATTTCATCTCCTCGAAGAGGAGGATGAAAATCAGTGGCACATATAACATATTAGCACCCCTCCAAGAAAGAAATCCACAGCAAATTTAGAACTAGAAGAAAAATCAAGTTAACTTTCGTTCTTCAGTTATTCTTCACTTGTATCATTAGATTACCATTCTAAAGACAATCGGTGGTGAACAACACTGTATGGTGCAATGAAAAGAGATGGACTTAGAAGTCAAACACACCTGGATATGAATCTCAGGTTACTAGGTGTGTGTTCTGGTGCCTGCTTCATTAAGTTGTTGCCAGGATTACATGAGCTAAAAAATACAGTGCATGTGCCTAGGGCATAGCAGTTGCTCAAATTAACCAGCAGTCACAGTAGTAGCAGTAGTAACAATAGTGCTAATATTATTTAATAACCTTTCTGAACCTCACTTTCTTCATTGGTAAAGTGAGAAAAATTTATTCTCAAAAACCCTTACCCACCTTGTAAGGGTTTTGAGAATAAATTTGCAAACGAAATAACATTTAAAATACCTAAACCAGTGTCTGGCTGAAAGGAGGTATTCAGTTAATATAGTTTTTATTGTTATTGGTGTGTTACTGTTTGCCTAGGACCTCATGACCTTCCCTCACTGATCCCTGTCCCCACTCACTAGACATGTCCTCAGAATCATGTCAACTATTCAGTCAGTGGACCATAGTTATCTCTCTACCCCATGGCACGTGACATGCAATTAGAAATGTTTATCATCCTCATAATACAGCACATAGGCACACTGGTTTGGTTTGGTCCTCACTGAAAGTTCTCTCTCCCTGATTCCTTTGGCACTCTTTTTTTTTTTTTTTTTTTTTAGAGAGTTTTTTGTTTGTTTATTTTTGCGGTACGCGGGCCCCTCACTGTTGAGGCTTCTCCCGTTGCGGAGCACAGGCTCCGGACGCGCTGGCTCAGCGGCCATGGCTCACGGGCCCAGCCGCTCCGCGGCACGTGGGATCCTCGCGGACCGGGGCACGAACCCGCGTCCCCTGCATCGGCAGGCGGACTCTCAACCACTGCGCCACCAGGGAAGCCCCTCTTTGGCACTCTTTCCCCCACTGGCACTCTTTAACTGTTACCAACTCCTTTAAGTCATTGATTAAATACAAGTATTTTTTTCTGAGGGAAGGAAGCAGCATCATTGCTTAAGACAAAGTCCTCCAGGCAGTCGCATTAGGAGATCGTGTTGTGGTGAAATCTCTATTCTAGACAGGCTGTTCAGTCTTTTGCTTGGACAATCGAAAGAGCAACCCAAGGAATGCGTGAAGTGGGGGCGAACCAAAATCCTGTTCCCAAAAAATACAGGTTGAGCCAAGTGGTACCCGGCAGGTGGTAAAAAACAGAGACTTCTTCTTATTTTGGAGCTTCTGTATCAACCCCAAGTAATCTGCATTTTGTTGAAGGGGACGTTTAATCTCTGAAATAGAACAAAATCCAGCTTTGATTAAAAGCCTTTATTGTGAATTTATGAAGCATCTGAATTTACAAAGTACAGCTCCTGAGAAAGTAAATTGTGCAGAGAAAGCTGGTTCATGATGACAAATCCAAGAAGAAAAAGTCATTTCCTATTCCACTCAGGTTGCTGAGGTTCCTGTCTTTTTCATTTATATTAAATTTCTTTTTGCCTTATGTTAATTGTCTCAAACTAGCAATTAATATAGAATAAACATGTCCTAACTTTTTAAAATTAACTATTAAATCCTATAGGACTAACACTTCCATTTTCCATTTCATGTCTTGTGTCCCAATTAAACACAACTATGAAATGATATATACAGCATGATTCAATCAGCTCACTTTATTTATCTTTTTTTCTGAATAATAAACTAATACATGTTCCTTGTAGAAGAAATGTAGAAATTTCACAAAGGCCAAAGAAGAAAGAAAAATCACTCATAGCCCCAGTAGAGAAACAAACACTATTAACATGTTACTGAAGTTCACTCCTATACTTTTCTGTGCATTTGTGTGTTTTATTTAATCAGAATCATAGTATACATACTGTTTTGTGATCACATTTTAAAGTCATTCAGTATCTTTCTGAATATGATTTTTAGTGGCTGCATAGTATTCCATCAAATGGTTAATTTAGGTAGTTTCAAATGGTTGACCATTTGGGTTGTTTCTAGATATTTTTGCTATTTTAACACTTCAGGGAACATTCTTATACATACATTTGGGCACAACCATGATTATTTATTTCTCTAGGATAAATTCCTAAGAAGGGAGTTTCTATACACATGGTATGTTTACTTTATTTTAAAATTTATTTATTTGTTTATTTATTTTTGGCTGCGTTGGGTCTTTGTTGCTGCGTGCGGGCTTTCTCTAGTTGCGGCGAGCGGGGGCTACTCTTTGTTGCAGTGCGCAGGCTTTTCATTGCAGTGGCTTCTCTTGTTGCGGAGCACGGGCTCTAGGCACGCAGGCTTCAGTAGCTGTGGTGCGCAGGCTCAGTAGTTGTGGTGCACGGGCTTAGTTGCTCCGCGGCATGTGGGATCTTCCTGGACCAGGGCTTGAACCCATGTTCCCTGCACTGGCAGGCGGATTCTTAACCACTGTGCCACCAGGGAAGCCTGGTATGTTTATTTTAAAAGGGTTTTTTAAAAGGGCATTTTTTACTTTGTAGAACCAACCACAAGTATAACTAAATGACAATTCTTGTAATTATTTTTCAAATGACTGACTTCCCAAGTAGTTCTAACAATTTGGCTTCCAATCTATATCTCCCTCACTGTCTTTTAAGTCTGAAGGAAATGTAAAAATCTTTTGTCAAGAGCATGTGTCTATCTTTTTACTTTGGGCAACATGGTAGCCATAACCATATGCCATGAAAGCAAAGTGTTCAGTAAAGTCCCAGATATTTGCACACCTAACACAGATGTTCCCTATAGCCAGTAACTTCTGCAAGGGCAGGCATCTCATATCTGCTTACCTCTGTGTCTGCAGACATAATATAGCATCTGGCACATAGTAGAAGCTTAAAAACTACTTCTTGAATAAATGAATGAATGATCATCTGGTAAGGCTTACCTCAGTTTGCATTCCCACCAATAATGAAAAGAGCCCTCATAACCTCAGTCAGCTAACTTTTAGGCAAAAATTGTACATATTCCATAAATGGTCAATTATTTTAAATAATATATTTTAATAGCTTAAGCAGATAAAACTACCTAAAGGAGTCACTCAGTCTCACCAATGTTAAAAGCGTGTGATGTTAATTTACCTACTTCATATGTAAATGACCAATAGAAATATGATGCAAGCCACTTAAGTAATTTTAAATTTCTTAGTAGCCATAAGAATAAAAATAACTGAGTGAAATTAATTTTAATAATATATTTCATTTAATCCAATAAAATATTTTCACTTCAACATGTAGTAAATATAAAAAAGTATTACAGTTTTACATTCTCTTTTTCATAAGTCTTCAAAATCCAGTGTGTTTTACAGTTAGAGCACATCACAATTCAGACACTAAATTTTCATCAGAAATACTTGACCTGTGTTTAGATTTCATAACATTTACAGCTATTCCATACTCAAAGGTGTTCCAACTACTCACATCTAAATCGTTCCAAATATACTACAAAGTTTTCCAATAACTGAATCAAGTATCATTTTTAAAATTTTAATTCAAATAAAATAAAATTCAATTCTTCACGGCACTAGTCATACTTAAATGCTCAGTAGCCACATGTAGCTAGTGGCCGCTGTATCAGACAGCATTGCAGAGGCCAGCTCTTTAAATGAGTATCTTTCGTATGGCCTATTAGCGTTTAACAAGTTATTGTATAAGTTAGACCTTATTACCCCTGTTTTCATGAAGACATGGAGGCTCTGAGAAGTTATCAGTTATATAAGATCACACAGCTAGGAATTAGTTAAGACTCAAATCTAGGCTCTTGACTCCAGAGGCTGAATCCTTCTCCCTGTCCCACTAGCTAAAAAAACCCCAAAGAAACAGCAAAATGGAACATCTGTGTTAGGTGTGCAGATATCTGGGACTTTCCTAGACACTTTGCTTTCATGGCATATGGTTATGGCTACCATGTTGCCCAAATTAAAAACATAGACACATGGTTTCGACAAAAGATTTTTGCACTTCTTTCAGGTGTGAAAGACAGTGAGAGAGACATAATTAGGGAACCAAAATGTTGGAATTTGAAGACATCTCAATAGTTTATGGTAGTAGTTTATAACTTCTTTTAAGCAGCAGAACCCTTTTGTCCCTGAGATCTTAGATAGAACCCAAATATATAAAATCAATGAAAGTGAAGCTGCTCTATTAAATCATAGGTGAGGGAGTTCCCACCATGGAAGCCTCACCATGGAAGCCTCTGAGGTAACACCCCAGAACCCCATGACCCCACCTTCTAAGTAAAGCTAAAACCCTGAACATTATATATAAAACAAATATAAGAAGACTTAGGGGACTTCCCTAGTGGTGCAGTGGTTAAGAATCCACCTGCCAATGCAGGGGAGACGGGTTCAAGCCCTGGTCCGGGAAGATCCCACATGCCGCGGAGCAACTAAGCCCATGCGCCACGCCTACTGAGCCTGTGCTCTAGAGCCCACGAGCCACAACTACTGAAGCCCACGCATCTAGAGCACATGCTCCGCAACAAGAGAAACCAGTGCAATGAGAAGCCCACACACCGCAATGAAGAGTAGCCCCAGCTCGCCACAACTAGAGAAAGTCCGTGCGTAGCAATGAAGACCCAACGCAGCCAAAAATAAACAAATAAATAAATTTATTTTTTAAAAAAAGTCTCAGAAATGTAAACAGAAGACGGTAGACAAGCTAGAGACCTTAGGGCCTAAAGAAAAACATGGTGGTGAGTTCTTGGTTTTTTGCCTTTTTGTTTTTGCCTCAAATATCCCAGTCCATGTACTGCAGAAGCTTGCAAACTGGAAATGCCAATGGGCACAGACCAAAAAAAGCCCCCCAAAAGCCCGCTCTCTCTAGCCAAAGGACCATGAAAGAGACAGCCTAGAAAGACAGAAAAGTTTTCGACAATGCATTCTTCAACAGGTAAACAGCATACAAAAACTGCTGCTGCCACTGCCATCTTCATCAGCAAAAGAAATGATGGGAAACCCATACTTCCACGCTCTCCAGGCTGTCACAAGGCACTGAAAGTGCCCCAGAAGGGTGTTGTCAGAGAAGACCAAGTAAGGAACCGGGCTAAAGATGGCTCACCCAGCTCCTGGTGTCAGTGGAGACCACATGAGGAGCCTTGACTTCCATTGCCACCTGGCAGGAAGGAGGCACCTCCCTCCTTTCCACTGGAGTGGGGTCAGAGGGCGTCTAGCAGGGAGTCAAGACTTTCACCACCACTCTGTGGTAATAAGGCCTCGCACCCATGTTGTCAGTGGAAGCTTTGTGGAGAGCAATAAAGAGGCTCCCCTATTCCTCTCAGCCTGGGTAGTTGGCAGAGGCCCAGTAAGGAAGGAGCCTGAACTCCCACCTCAGCCCTGCAGTAATGAGGAGCCCTCCCTGCCCAGGTGTCAATGGAGGCCAATGGAGAACCTGGATTTCTACCCCCACCTAGTAGTAACAAGGCAGCACACACACCCCTCCTCCCTGCTGGAGTGACGTCAAAAGACATCAGCTAAAATAGAAGCTTTAAATAAGATCCAGTATCTCATAACATAAGACCTAATATGTCCAAGTTTCAATCAAAAATCACTCATCACACCAAGAACCAGAAAATCTCAACTCGAATGAGAAAAGACAGTGAACAGATACCATCACTGGGATGACGCAGATGTTAGAATTATCTGACAAGTATTTTAAAGCAGCCATCATAAAAATGCTTCCATGGGCAATGATGAACACACTTGAATGAAAAATTAGAAAGTTTCAGCAAAATAATAGAAGATATAAAGAGGAATCAAATGGAAATTTTACAAGTGAAAATATACAATAACTGAAATTTAAAATTAAATGAATGAGCTCAACAGCAGAATATAGAGGATGGACAAGAGAAGTGGTGAACTGAAAGATAGAACAATAAAAATTACCCAATCTGAACAACAGAGAGAAAGTAGACTGAAAAAAATAAATGAACAGAACCTCAGAGACCTGTGGGACTATGACAAATAATCTAACATCTGTGTCATCAGAGTCCCAAAATGAGAGGAGAAAGAGGGTCAGGCTTTAAAAGTATTTGAAGAAATAATGGCTAAAATTTTTCCAGATTTGGCAAGAGACACAAACAGATTCAAGAAGCTGAGCAAACCCCAAATGGGATAAACCTAAGGAATTTCACACAAAGATATATCATAGTCAAACTCCTGAAAAGACAAAGGAAAAATCTTGAAAGCAGTGAGAGAGAAATGACACGTTACCTATAGTGGACAACAATTCGAGTGGCAGCAGATTTCTCATAAGAAACTAGGGAGGCTGGAAGGGAGTGGCACAAAATTTCTCAAGTGCTAGAGAAAAAAAAAGAAACTGCCAGAATTCTACATCCAGTGAAAATAACCTTCAAGAATAAAAAAGGTGGGCTTCCCTGGTGGCGCAGTGGTTAAGAATCCGCCTGCCAATGCAAGGGACATGGGTTCGAGCCCCGGTCTGGGAAGATCCCACATGCCGCAGAGCACCTAAGCCCATGCACCACAGCTACTGAGCCTGTGCTCTAGAGCCCGCGAGCCACAACTGCTGAGCCCGTGTGCCACAACTACTGAAGCCCGCACACCTGGGCCCCATGCTCTGCAACAAGAGAAACCACCGCAATGAGAAAGAAGCCCACGCACTGCAACCAAGAGCGGCCCCTGCTCGCCACAACCAGAGAAGAGCCTGCACGCCACAACAAAGACCCAACGCAACCAAAAAAAAAAAAAAGAATAAAAAAGGTAATAAAGACATTCACAGGTGAAGGAAAAATAAGGGAATCTGTCACTAGCAGACCTATGCTAAAATAATAGCTAAAGGACATTCTATAAACAGAAAGGAAATGATAAAAGAAGGAAATCTTGGAACATCAGAGAGGAGGAAGGAAGAATAATGGAAAGAATAAAAATATGGATAAATACAATACACCTTCCTTTTCTTCTTGAGTTTTCTAAATTACGTTTTACAGTTGAAGCAAAAATTATAATACTGCCTGGAGTTCTCAGTGCATGTATAGGAAATATTTAACACGATTTTATTATCAATGGGAGAGGATAAAGGAACATAAAGGGAAGTGAGATTTCTACACTTCACTCAGACTGGTAAAACGCTGAAACTAGTAGAGGGTGATAAGTTATATACACGTAATATAGTAATTAGAGCAACCATTTAAAAAGTTATTTGGAGAGATACACTCAGAAACAATAAATCAAATAAATACAAATTAATCACAAAAGCACAAATAATTCCGTTCAAAATGGAATTCTAATCAATGTTCAGGTAACTCATAGGAAGATAGGAAAAAAAAAACAGAGAGCACAAACAGAAAACAACAAAAAAAGTGACAACAACAACTTCTTTCAAGAATGTAGAGTAACTGGATCTCTCTTACATTGCTGGTGGGAATGTAAAAAAATGGTACAACCACCCTGCAAAATAGTTTCAGTTTCTTAAAAAGCTAAACATATACTTAACTTATGACCCAACAATCTTACTCCTGGGCATCTATCATAGAGAAATGAAAACTTATTACCACACAAAAACCTGTATGTGATTTTTCATAGCAGCTTTATTTGTAATAGTCCAAAACTGGAATCAACCAAGATGTTCTATGATAAGTGAATGATTAAGCAAACCGTGCTACATCCATACAATGGAATCCCACTCAGCAATAAAGAGGAACAAACTATTGATACACACAACAATTTGGATGAATCTCAAGGACACCATGCTGAGTGAAAAAAGCAATCTCAAAAGGCCACAAGACTGTATGATTCCACTTATGTAACATTCTCAATATGACGAAAGTATAGAGACAGAGCAAATTAGTGAGTGCCAGAAGTTAGGGCTGGTGTGGGTAGAACTATAAAGGAATAGCATGAGAGAAATCTTTGTGGTGATGGAACAGTTCTGTATCTTGATTGTAGTTCTTTCAATCAATCATTATTTCAAGATAAAAAGTTTTTTTAAATCGTCAGACTGAACCATATCAAATGTCAGTAAGAAGGTTAGAGTATAAACTGATACAATCACTTTGGAAAACACTTTGGCCATACCTACTGAATCTAAATGTGTGTGTGTGTGTGTGTGTGTAGCCAAAAGGTACACACACACACACACACCCCTTTTGATTTGACAGCTCCACTCCTTGGTATATACTCAAATGAAATGAGAGTATGTGTCGACCAAAAGACCTGTAAAGGAACACTCATAATACTTTTATTCATAATATTCAAAACCTAGAAACAACTCAAATATCCATGACCATTAAAATGGATGAGTAAATTGAGGTGTATTCATACAATGGAAATGACACAGCCATGAAAAGAACTGACTACTGCTACACACAACCACACAGAGGAATCTTAGAGACATTTTGTTGAGCAAAAGAAGCTGGACACAAAAGAACACATACATAGTGTATGATTCTGTTTGCATAAAATGCAAGAACTGACAAAACTAACCGATAGAGGTAATAGTGGTCAGAATACTGATCATCTCAGGAGAGTAGTATGGGTATTGACTGGGAAAGGGCAGGAAGGTGCCTTCTGGGGCTATGGATATGATCTATATCTTACTCTGGGTGGTGTCTATGTGGGTGTATACCTATGTGAAAATTCATCAAGCTCTACATGTAAGATTAGAGCACTTTACCATATGTAAGGAAAACCTCAATAAAAAGTAAAAAACAAAGCAAAACCAAAAAATGACAAACCGAACCTCTGGTATTGGGAGACTGCTCTGCAATGTCTGGGCTATCGAGTCATTTTGAATGCAGCACTGAAGTGAGGAGTGGTGTGTGATGGACACTGGTACACCTTCCTGCCCTTGGTGGCAGCATTTAAGCTCCAAATCTGGTGTCCCTAACTCCTCAGTCCAAGCTGGGGTTATGTCATACTATATATTTACTTACCTCAGTTAAAGAAGTTATCACACCTTGGGTGAATATCTATTTACAAATATTTGCAGGGGGAAATGTGGCACAGTGCTTAGGCATGTGGGCTGTGGAGTCAGATTACATTGCCTGGGTTTGAATCCCTATTCTGTCACTTAATAACCCTACTTTGGGCAAGACCTTCAGCTCTGTGGCTCTTCAGTTTCCACTTCACAGGGTTATGATAGCCAGTAAACTCTAAATTAAATTGAGGTAAAATATGCAAGATAGTATGCCAATGTCTCACACTTGAGGGCAGGAAGCAAATCTGATTCATTCCTGTGTCCTAAGTACTTAATACAGTACTTGCCACACAGCAAATGAAAGTATAGCCTAATGATTAAAAGAAAGGATTCTGGAGCCACAGAGACTCAGGTGTTCAAAACCCAGCTCTCCTACTTACCAGCTGTGTGGCTTTGGGCATACAACTTAATCTCTCTGATGTCAATCCCATTATTTATACAAAGAGAGAATTAAGTGACAATTCATAGAAAATGCTTAGCACAGTGTCTGATGCATAGTAGAAACTCAAAAGTATTAGCCTAAAAATAAATATCTGTTTAATTGAATTGAGCTGTAAAGGAGTTATCGCTGAATCTACAAAATGAACAATTGTACTTCTCTGAGTAATCTGAGCCTAAAGTCTACATGGAGTTTAGGATAAAATATTTGCCCCCAGAGTATCCATCATAGTTGAAGTGTATAATGTACTATTGGGGGAAGGTAAACTTCTTTTACTTCAGACTCAGCCTCTGAGGGAAGAGATGTGAGCTGCTTTCACTGGTGAGCCAGGGGGAGGGGAAGGAAAAGCTGTCCTTTGCATCCGCGTCTTCTGGATTAGGGCTAACTGCTCTGTGGAGGCTGATGGGTGGCCCTGGGCCTACTGAGGGATATTGATTTGCTCTTTCCAGGAACAAATGCACATTACTTTTTTTTTTTTTCGTGGTACGCGGGCCTCTCACTGTTGTGGCCTCTCCCGTTGCGGAGCACAGGCTCCGGACGCGCAGGCTCAGCGGCCATGGCTCACGGGCCCAGCCGCTCCACGGCATGTGGGATCTTCCCGGACCGGGGCACGAACCTGTGTCCCCCGCATCGGCAGGCGGACTCTCAACCACTGCGCCACCAGGGAAGCCCCATTACTCATTTTTTAATAGGCTGTCTTGTTCTGTAAGGCAACTCCTGTGACTTTGAAATAACTCGTTTGTGTGGTTTAGCTCTTGGCTGATTTGGAGGGGAGGTGTGCTGTTTTGATTAAGTGGGTACACAGGAGAGCTCTGTTCTCGGTCCCATGGTTAATGGAGAAAATGTCCTTAGTCCTGCTCCCCGACTGCTCCTCCCTAGACTCTCGTAGTGCACAGTCTCCCCAGAGCTCATTATGACCGATAACTTGTCCTATGGTGCTGCCCTCTCCCATACAATCAAATGTGTCATTCTACACATTGGTTTGAAAAGTTCCTGGTCCAGCATCATTTCTCCTGGCACTGTTTTATTTGTCCCTCACAACAACCCGGTGAGGTGACATACAGACCTAGTTCACTGCCGAGAAAATTAAGGCACGGGGTAGAAAATGGAGGACAAAAAGAATAGGAGTCGGCCAGCCTGAAGAAGGAGAAGCTGCAGAGGCATTTAGGACCGAAATAATCATTTAATTAATTAGTTAAGTAATACTATGCAGCAGATGGTGCTTTTTCTACTAAGAAAAAGACAGGGAAAAATAGACATCTTGAAACACTGCGAATCGAAATCAGATACTTAGGAACACTTTCCCAAAATATACTGACACAACTTTATGGGGTAGAGATTCCAAAAAGTTGTGCTAAATATAATTTCCTTCTATATTCATGATTTTATTCATGAAATATTTCTATAAATATCCATTGCATGTGTCTTAACTGCAAGACACACTGGGGAAATGGAAAACTGAAGAAAAAACATGTGACCTGAAGAAGTTTACCATAGAGTAGAGGAGACTGTTTGTTTTGGCCGCACTGTGTGGCTCGTGGGATCTTAGTTCCCTGACCTGGGATCGAACCTGGGCGCACGGCGGTGAAAGTGCCGAGTCCTAACCACTGGACCCCCAGGGAGTTCCCAGAGTAGAGGAGAGTTTAAGGTACACAACTAAAACAACATGGAAAGTGACTTTAGGTTTTCAGAGGAGGGGGAGGACCATGGGAGCAGGAAGCAAGGGCATCTCTGAGCCTAGAGGAGTTCTGATTTGCACAAATGGGGAGCGTGTGAGACCCCACCAGAGAAAGGGGCTGGCATAAATAAACACATCAGAAGCCAGAAACACAGAACTTTTCTCCAAGTGTCGGAATGACAACAGCTGAGCCTATTACTACTGAGGCCTATGTTACAGTGCTTGAGGGAAGGAACATGAACTCAATTCTCTCATAATGTAGGTTCTCTGCTTGGATTACACATTGTGCAAATTCAAAGCGGTGTTTGTATGCTTTCTGGAAGCACTGGTGCGATTCTCTGTAGCAGAGATGCGGCAGAGGAACCTTTCCTAATCATAGCTGGGTGCTATTAATGATAGTATAAATTAGTCCCAATGAAGACTCTCAGATTAGGCCTGATTGGGCTTTGCAACTTCTGACCCCAGAAATAATTAGGTCTAGAAGGCCGCTTCGAAAACCACCTGGGGTTTCCAGCCACCAGGTTTTGTACCATCCAAGATTTGTGTAGCCTTGTTTGGTGCTCCTGAACGTGGATAGCTGTACCATTCTGGGCTGAGAGCTCTCACCTACCCGGGATTTGTCCCAGGCAGCTGTTCTCCTGGCTGTCTTCACTAGATGACGTTTTCTATTGTTGACCCTGCTCAACGGATAAACCTGGAGATGACGTGTAAACTCCCTTCCCAGCAGGCCTTAGGACAGGGGATTAGGATGCCACCTGGTTTGTGCCCTCATGGAATTACTGATCGTAGTGGCCTGGAATGGCCTCTGCAGTTATTTTTAAGCCAAGTAGTTGAGAATTAGTCATCACCTAGAATTTAATATGTGTGTTTCTTGGCCTCCTAGCAGAAAACTTTGCCCAGTACATATTTACCCTTGGGTGCAACATATAATAAAACTGTACTGTTTTGTAATAGTTGCTCATGTCATAGTCCAGGGTGATGGATCACCCTGAGACTTTAGCTGCTCACTTTGGTCTCCAAAAGGGAAGTGATTCAAGATCCTTTCCCACTAGTAGGCTTGGCTCAAGATCGGCCCTTACCTAGATACCCTCCCTCTCAAACCAAGAGCCATCAGGGTTTTCTCTGTGTATCAGCAGGAGGGATATAAGAGGCTTTCTAGCTTGGGGGGAATGCCCACAGGATCAAGGCTTGTTGGTTTCCAGGACCTATATTGCTTCCTGGATGGGTAGTTTGGCCCCTGACCACTACTCTCCCTGCCACTTGGTTCCTGTGGATTCTCTGGCTCTTTACTACATGGCCACCCTTTACCCTCTGCCTTTCTTTCACCTTTCTGGCAGCTGAGTCTCCCCATCTGTCTGCTCTGCTCCACCCTCCCTGGAGCTCCTGCAGTCTTTCTACAAAGGGACAGTTCACCTGGCGCCTGGCCCCTACTTCTGGCTTCACTGTGGGCCTGAATGAATCTCAGCACCTTACAGCAGAGCCACGTGGTCCGTCTTCCGACCCTTTCTTCTCCTTGCACTTGGCTCTGATCCTTGCCTTAGCCCTCTGGATGTGGCTACGTGTCCTGTCTTAGCAAACACTTACTGCCTGTGTTGGTACTACTGACACCATATCCACATGTAAAAGCCGTATAACTCAGCAGTCCCACTCCTAGGTATATATCCAAAAGAACTGAAAGCAGGGACTCAAACAGATCTCTGCACACAAATGTTCGTAGCAGCACTATTCATAATAGCCAAAAGGTAGGAACAGCCCAAGTGTCTATCGACAGATAAATGAATAAACGAAATGTGGTCTGTCCATACAGTGGAACATTATTCAGCCATAAAAAAGGAATGAAGTTCTGACACATACTATAGCATGGATGAACCTTGAAAACATTATGCTAAGTGAAAGAAGTCAGGCATGAATATTATATGATTATATGATTCCACTTATATGAAATATCTAGAATAGGCAAATTCATAGATAGAAAGCAGAACAGAGGTTACCAGGGGCTGAGGGGAGGAAGAAATGAGGAGCACTTGTTTAATGGGTACAGAGTTTATATTGGGGATGATGAAAAATTTGGGGGTATAGATAATGGTGATGGGTACAGAGCATTGTGAATATAATTAATGCCACTGAATTGTACACTTACAAATGGTTAACATGACAAATATTATGTTATATATATGTAACCACAATTTTTAAAACTGTTTTTTTAAAAAAGCAGTCCCCATCCCAGCATGAGTTATCCCAAATGGGCTTTTTCTCCTTTGGGTGCCCTGCACCCATTTTGCCTCTCAGTACATCCGTGGACAATAGCTGGCACATAGAAATGCTCAGATGTTAAAAAACAGATGAGCTTACATAAGGATAGACTTGACTATACACTAAAGGCCTTGCCATTTCCAGCAGAGTTCGTTCAGCTGGATTGTCACGGCCTTGCAGACTTACAAAGACAAATATACTCATAAGGGCCTGCGTTTCTTAAGACAGCGGAGAGAAGCAGCAGAGTACATTGAAAAAGGGATAAGGTACCTTGCATATGCCAAAAAGTGGGAGCACAGAGCTCATTTCTCCACCCCCATTCCTCAAGCTTCTTTCTTGGTTCAGCACAATCGTAGGAGAAACTTCATCCGTAAACAGCCATTCTGTCCCTGGCACTGGTACTTCCCCAAGAAGGCAGTGTCTCTGGAATTTGTCCAAGAGCAAAATGGATTTTTAGGGATCAAAGACTTAATTCACATGAAAAGCAAGGTTTACAGCTGGGAAGAATTACTGTTTAGTGCTTTTTTTAACCTCGCCTTTCTGTAATTCATTTCTGGTGTGTTAGAAAAGCCGCGGGGGGCGGGGGGGGGGAATTAATGCGCTTTTAAAAAAATTAAGATGGGCTCCAATGAAATTTTCATTATACTCCCCGAACCTCAAATTTAGAAAGACACCATGAGTACTTATGAAAATGTCCCTCAGTGGTCTAAATAATTTCTTTAAGGTGTACTCTATAATTTTTATTGTATCTCCAAGTTTAAAGCTCACTTCCTAAAATACGTAAATAGCAGTGTCAGGCAAAGGTTCAGCACTCCATTTTGTACACAAAAAATAGAAGCCCAGAAGGGAACAGTAGCAGCCTACTTTGGTTGGTTTGTGGGAGAGACAGGACTAGAGCCAAAACCTCCTCAATCTTAAAATCCAGGCCTCTTTTCCAAAATAACATGCTGAACAGATGCAATGCAGGGATTAAGATCGGGTTTATTGGCCAAGGTCAAAATGACATCAGCAGCATGAGAAAATCGAAGTAGCGAGGCACTTAGTACTCAAATTGTCAGCACTGAGAGGAGCTGTTTCTGGGCTTTAACCTTCCAGGCTGTGCGAGTCCCAGCCAGCGTGGGCCCACCTGTCAGCCCTGCCGCGATGTCACCTCAACCAAAGGTCTATCAGGGGGACATGCATAAGGCAGAACTGGGCGAGCCTGAGACCAAGGGAGCTGACCTTGCCTTGGGTGGCCCTCTAGTTCAAATCACAATGTTCCAAATAATAGGGAAGGCTTGGGTCTGGAAGGAAAACACAGAAGGGGTGCAATTCAGTGAATGGGATACCATGGCATGAATCTCTGGCCAGATTCTCCATCTGAGTGCCGGAAAGTGGGGCATCCTTGGGTCTTGGCCAGCAGCTCAGGATAGTCAACTCCAGCACCTTGGAGAGAGGGAAATGCAAGAGCTGGTAGGGCTACCAATACCTGATCACACAAGGGCCTGACTCGGGGCCAAAGGGTGTGCAATCAGGAGAAAAGACAGCAGTTCATGTACACAAACTAGACATACAGGGTGAGAGTTAAGGGACCACTTGGAAATGCTTCTGGCTATAAGTGACAGAAAAACAGCTAACAGTGGCTTAAACCTTAAGAGCATCTGTTGTTTAAAATAAAAAATTTTATTTTAGGTTCAGAGGTAAGCAGTCCCAGGACTTGCTATCTAATGGTCACAAAATGGTCACCACAGCTATAAGCATCATATCCTCACATAACTGTCCCCAAAGGCAGAAAGCAGGGGAAAATATTTCTCCAAAGAGTTCTCCTTGTGTCTCCTTGGCCAGAGCTGTGTCACATGACTACCCACGAGAACACGTGGTATTTGAGTTTGCACTTCTACAGTGTGAGGTAGGCAAAGGAAAAAGAGGAATGGTTATAGGATAACCAGCCAACAGCATCCGCCACAGCACGGCAAGGAGGCTGCAGCTTGACCAGGAATATGCCAGAGCCCGTGGTCTCCCCACTCAGCAGCATCCCAGACACCAGGCATGGGCAGCCACACCAAGTCCAGATCCCCATTTCCAATAAGGATGGGGCTTCTAACACTCTTGTTCAGATGGCTCAGGGCCTGTATGGGACTAAACCTTTGGCTGAAGGTCTTTAGCATAGACAGATGTTTTTGGAACAATCCTCTTAACCTAAAACTATGTGCATGAAATACTCCCTTCGTGTAAGAAATAATGGCGAAGTCCGTCATCACGCCCTTCCGGGAGCTTAGCTGCCGCCACCAGTTCACCGTTCGTCTTTGCATCGATGTCAGGAACTCCTGCCCTGGCTCCACTCAGGTGAAGGGAGGCTTTACTATGCAGGGGCTGCCAAGCTCTACCCAGTGACAAAGTTTTGTAAAACTGTCTCCTAAGATACTGTTCTCCTCAGGCATCCCTTAGATTAGTTCCTGTGATAGGCTTTCTAGGTGTCTTGGCAACTAATGTCCTGATAAAGCAGATAGACCCTCTCCTGACAGATGCAATTCCAAATCACAGCAACTGTAACCAGAGGCAATGACAGCTACCCAGTGACAGCTGACACTTAGGTAGCATTTATTATGAGCCAGGAACAGCATTCTCTATGTCCTTTATATGCCCAAACACATTTAATCCTCATAACAACCCTGTGAGTAGATACTGTTATCATGATACCCATTTTATACACGAGGAAATGGGACACAGAGAGGTTAAGGAACTTGCTTAAGGTCACACAGCTAATAAATGGCAGAGCCAGGATTTGAAGCAAGGCAGCCTGGTCCCAGAATCCATGCTCTTAACTACCACACTGCCTCTTACCCACGTAAACTTTGCAGTCCTTTGAACCAAACATTGAAAAATGCAGCTCACGGAGGCAGTAGGAAGCACATGGATGAAGAAGGAATGCCAGGCACTGTCATTCATTCAGTCATTGGACCCCAGGGTCTGGTGCCTTTCCCCAGTGCTGTGGTGGTAGGTTGTGGTGGCACCCATCGGGCAGTGAGGACTACTCCATCTGGACAGTGACATGCTGTGTTCATAAGAAGCCTAAATAGACAGTATCTAATCCAAATATTTGTGAAAAGAGCAGTCCCTGTGGCTGGGCTGCTCTTGGCCAGGCAAGATCAGACATGGCGTATGTTAGGGTGGAGTTGCCACTTGGGTTATACTTAACATTCCCACATAATGGAGTATTTGTGAACTTTTGACAATACATAACCAAAGCATCTTGTTTCTCACACAGTTACTTCAGAGAGATTTTATGGCTGCCTGCTGAATGCTGACATGAAATAGCTTTTGTCTCAACTGCCTGAGTCGTGAGGTAACAGTATTTGAAACACAAAGCTTGCTCCTATCTGTTTTAATTACTTTGTGCCTTTCTTGTCCGTGAAGTACTAAATGCAGAATTCATTTTAAGGAGGCTTTTTATACATATAGATTTCCTTCCGGGCTCCTTTTAAAGCTTACTCATGACTTCATAAAATATATAAAATTTGGGTTAAAATATGAGGACTGTTTATTGGCAACACCTTTAGGTAACTCAGCCTCTGACGAGGGGAATGCCAAAATTCTAAAAGCTCAGATATAGTATTTCACCTAAGTCCGGTGTTTGGGATTTGCCTCTGGATGATGTGTGAATCACAGGGCAGGTATACAGTATTTTCAGCCAAAGGGTGACTGTTTAATGACATAATCCAATTCTGAGGCTGCCATTACCTCACCTTAAGCTGATTCACTTTAATGACACACAGTGGGTGACATTAATGATATAATGCAATAAATAATAACCAGTGAATACCCTAAGTCAACCTCTTTGATAATTTTAAATTTGATTATGAAAAAAATGAGCAATATAGGATAAAGACTGTTTGGCAGTGCTAAGATGGAAATCGAAATTTAACATTTAGGATACAGTCCAATAGCCACCATCTTAAAATTTCCTTCTGCCCCCAGTTAGGGATAAGGAATGGCCTCCTCTGAGAGGGTAGGGTACATGGAATGGTACCAGGTAAGGAAGAACCTTCTAAGGCTCAGGTACAGAGCTAACTCTCAAGATTGGCCCTCCGCAAAAGTATGAGGTCAGGAAATTTTGCCTACCTGCAATCCCCCAAATCCCTTTCTTGGCCTGGTCCCCTTCTCCTCACCCTCCTTCCTCTCTCCCTTGCTTTCTCTCTAGTGGAGGAAGGGGTGGTCAGGGAAGGCCTCAAGGTCACTGTCTCTTATCTAAACTCCCGGCTCTGATGTTTCAGTTAACCAGGTTGTTTAGATCCATTCAGATCTAACCCAGACTCTTAGGAAGTGAATTTGTAGCAGCATTTCAGATTAATAGCTTACAATGGAAATGTAGTTTCCAAGCAGACCAATGGATAAGACATTCCCTCACTTGCAAGACAACCTGCTTACAAGGCAGAAGAAAGCTGCAATAGTCAGGATCAGCTAAGTTAGCCTGTGGTAACAAACAACTACAAAACTTCAGTGGCTGACAGCAAGCAAAGGGTATGCCTACTCACACTATATGTCAAGCGCAGCTCTGCTCCGCGTCATATTCATTCAGGCTGTTGAGGCAAAAGGAAAAGAGGGATCACGAACCACAAGGGAGGGATACTGAAGGGAGAGAAAAAAGGGAGTATTTGGGGGAACAGTAATACAATCTACCACAAGTACATGGAATTATTTCTCAGAAAAGCCCTAGACTTAGAGTTAAAAAGCAGGATTCCCTTTCCAGCTTTGCTGCCTAACCAACTCTTGACCTTGCCCAAGTCACTTCACCTCTATGAGCTTCACTTTTACAATCAGGAAAATAAGGGACTGAATTCCATGACTCTAAAAGTGCCTTCCAGCTTAGAGACCAGAGGTTCCTGATGGCTATAATAGGGACCCTCTCACCAGCCAGGGCCTGGAGCGCATAGCCAAAATTTTTCTCTAAAGACTATAGGGACTTCCCTGGTGGTGCAGTGGTTAAGAACCCGCCTGCCAATGCAGTGGATATGGGTGCGAGCCCTGGCCCGGGAAGATCCCACATGCCGCAGAGCAACTTAGCCCGTGCACCACAACTACTGAGTCTGCACTCTAGAGCCTGCGAGCCACAACTACTGAAGCCCGTGTGCCACAACTGCTGAAGCCTGTGCGCCTAGAGCCCGTGCTCCACACGACAGAAGCCACCGCAATGAGAAGCCCGAGCACTGCAACGAAGAGTAGCCCCCGCTCGCCACAACTAGAGAAAGCCTGCGTGCAGCAACAAAGACCCAAAGCAGCCAAAAATAAATAAATAAAATAAATTTATAAAAATCAATAAAGACTCTAAAACTCTTCGGACTCTATCAGAAGGCACCTTATTTGGCTATAAAAAGCCTGATATCTCAACTGGGTTTCCATATCTGAGCCCCAGAGCACAGAAGATGATGCAAGTGACTCTGTTCTCATTTCTCCCAAGGAGAGTTGATAAGTATCATTCTAGATGCACAGGAAAGATAATTCATTACAGAGAATGAATGCCCATAGCACACGTGGGTCTAATTCTCTCTTGAAACTCTCTTATAGTTGTCACCTGGGTCCGTTATTTGGCTTTGAAGGAGCTCAGGTCTCCCCAAACCTTGTGACAGATTCAGTGCTGTCCCCAAATGTCTGCAAATTCCTTGGAGCTCATGATTTCCTGACCACTTCTTGGTAAGATTTCCAGCTCTTCCTGAGTCTCACTCACACATTTCTTCCTATTCTGTTTTCTCTTCTCGGTCCAAGAGGGAAATACAACCCCTTATCCTTCGTTCAGTTGAGGGAAATCAGCTATGCAAAAGCAAAAGAACTCTATGTCGGGCTTCCCTGGTGGCGCAGTGGTTGAGAGTCCGCCTGCCGATGCAGGGGATACGGGTTCGTGCCCCGGTCTCGGAGGATCCCACGTGCCGCGGAGCGGCTGGGCCCGTGAGCCCTGGCCGCTGGGCCTGCGCGTCCGGAGCCTGTGCTCTGCAGCGGGAGAGGCCACAACGGTGAGAGGCCCGCGTACTGCAGAAAAAAAAAAAAAGTACTCTATGTCACGTGTCCCAAAAGTGAAAAACCCAAGTAACAAAATAGATCCTTAATGTTTTGTTCCCTCAACATTTTAAAAAAATATTTATTTATTTATGTATGTATGTGACTGCGTTGGGTCTTAGTTACGGCGTGTGGGCTCTTCATTGTAACACGTGAGATTCTCTCTTCTCTCTAGTTGTGGCATGTGGGCTCTCTAGTTGTGGCACACAGGCTCTCTAGTTGTGGTGCGCAGGCTCCAGAGTGTGTGGGCTTAGTTGTCCCGTGACATGTGGGACCTTAGTTCCCCGACCAGGGATCGAACCAGCGTCCCCTGCATTGGAAGGCGGATTCTTAACCACTGGACCACCAGGGAAGTCCTGTTCCCTCAACATTTAATGCCTCTGTTCTTCTGAGTGAATACTGTAATTCTTTCTATTTCAATAGTCACCTGAATATTTTTCCAGGTGAATAGTCATTCTATTTGCTGTGACTCTCTTTGTTTTCAAAATGTACACTTGAATTGCTTTTCAAAGTCATATATATTTGCTTATGAATACTGGAGTCTCCATTCCCTGTGGATCCCAACATAGTTTCTGGAAAGGGTTGGGAGGGGTGGGGTGGGCATCTTGAATTGTACTCGTGAATAAGAGAAATGGTAAAGCTGTTAAGAAGTGAGGCACCACTATGGAGAACAGTATGGAGTTTCCTTAAAAAACTAAAAATAGAACTACCATACGACCCAGCAATCCCACTACTGGGCATATGCCCAGAGAAAACCATAATTCAAAAAGACACATGCACCCCAATGTTCATTGCAGCACTGTTTACAATAGCCAGGTCATGGAAGCAACCCAAACGTCCATCAACAGAGGAATGGATAAAGAAGATGTGGTACATAAATACAATGGAATATTAGCCATAAAAAGGAACAAAACTAGGTCATTTGTAGAGAAGTGGATGGACCTAGAGAATGTCACACACAGTGAAGTAAGTCAGAAAGAGAAAAACAAATATTGTATATTAACGCATATATGTGGAATCTAGAAAAATGGTATAGATGATCTTATTTGCAAAAGACAAATAGAGACACAGACGTAGAGAACAAACTTATAGATACCAAGGCAGGAAAGGTGAGGAGTGGGATGAATTGGGAGACGGGGATTGACATACATACACTATTGATTCTATGTATAAAATAGATAACTAATGAGAACCTACTGTATAGCTCAGGTAACTCTACTCAGTGCTCTGTGTGACCTAAATGGGAAGGAAATCCAAAAAAGAGGGAATATATGTATACATATAGCTGATTCACTTTGCTGTACCGTAGAAACTAACACAACATTGTGAAGCAACTATACTCCAGTAAAGATTAATTATAAAAAAAAAGAACTGAGGCAAGTTGATCTTTGGCTCTGGCTTGGAGCTGCTCTCCTTTCTTCTCACATGCATATGTTTTAGTAAATGTCAAATGTTTCTATTTCAAAAATTTCTGAGTCTTTGGTCTCATTGCCACATCAATTTCAAAAGAAAACATTCCCCAAAGGCCTACTTTTACAGCAAATACCAAGTACTGGATGACCTTGTTCTAAAAGTCGTCCCCACTTCCACCACCAGGAATTTCTCAAGCATCCAGCCTGCTGCATCATTACCTGTTCACCCTGCCCCTCATTCTCAGCCTCACTCTCACCCTAGTCCTTGCTTACTTGCTCACTTGCTCTCTCACTCTCTACTTCCCCTTCTCCTCTTTCCTGTCTTCACTCACTGTGGGAATTCCTATCCATTTCTATGTAGGCAATTTTCTTTGTTATCTCCTTTCACTCAGTGTCCACATGCTTCACCTTCCATCTCCCAAACAGCCTATCAGAGGACTTAGACCCTTCCCTACACTCTGGTAGCAGCTGATATAATCAAATTTTCATCCTGCTGTGCTAGCTTAAAAGGAATCATTTGGTAGAGGTACAAATACTCCTGCTAGGATGGGTTTGACCAACCTTAGTAACCGTGTCAGCAAATTTCCTATCAGTGATCTTAGCCTCCCAGTATCTAGGAACTGGGTTTCCTATCTGTTTTGGTTCTCTCCTACTGCGAACAATACACTCCAAAACCTAGGGGCTTAAATAACCGTTTCCTTCTCTTTCACCAGCCCCTTGGTTGACTGAGCTCAGCTGGGTGGTTCTCCTGCTCCGCATAGTGTCATCTGGGACTGCAGTCATTTGGGGGCCCAAGTGGTCTGAAACAGTTGAGATGGCTCATTCATGTGGCTGGCAGTACATGCTGGCTATCCAGTGGGATCTCATTTGGGGCTGTTGACCAGCATACCTCAGTTCTCCTTTACATGGCCTCCCCACGTGGCTTAGGCTTCTCATAGCATGGTGACTGGGTTATGAGAGGGAGTGTCTCAAGAATGAGCAGTCAGGCTTCCCTGGTGGTGCAGTGGTTAAGAATCTGCCTGCCAATACAGGGGACACGGGTTCGAGCCCTGGTCTGGGAAGATCCCACATGCCGCGGAGCAACTAAGCCCGTGCGCCACCACTACTGAGCCTGCGCTCTAGAGCCCACGTGCCACAACTACTGAAGTCCGCACGCCTAGAGCCTGTGCTCCGCAACAAGAGAAGCACCGCAACGAGAAGCCTGCGCACCACAACGGAGAGTAGCCCCCACTTGCCGGAACTAGAGAAAGTCCGCACGCAGCAATGAGACCCAACGCAGCCAAAAATAAAAATAATAAATCAATAAATGTATTAAAAAAAAAAAGGAATGAGCAACCCCAGAAGAAGCATAAGCTGCCAGTCCTCTTAATGACTGGGCTCAGAATTCCCAGAATGTCAGCATAAAGCCAGTTGAAAGGCCAGCCGAGATTCACAGGGAGGGGAAATAAGTTCTACCCTTGATGTAAAAAAGAGTGGCATGTGCGTAGAGAGAGAGAAGGAATTACTGGGGCCATCTTTGGAGACTAGCACATTGTCTATAACTCCTCGGCGCTTAGTGCCTGCTTCCCCAATATCTGCTGTCAGATCACTGTGATAACTAGGTGTTGGAAAATCTTCTAATTATCCATGCAGGCCTACGATATTGACATTTTAGATCTTGGGCTATCCAAAGATAATCATATTCTAGTAGTCCTTTCCTTGTAAACCAACCTTTTGGTTTGAAATTTTCTTTGTAAAGCTCTTAGAATATTGCTTCTGTTCTTATTTTTAGACCCTGACTGTACTGTTCAGCATCGAGTCTGAAAATAGAACCCAGGCCACTTATTTTAACAGGGAAAATTTAATATAGGGGTTTAATAAAGCAGGTGTTGGAGGGTTGGAAAAGCCAAAGGGGAACACTGAGGTAACAGAAAGACAATAACTGCAAGAAGTAGGTACCAGCCCTGGAGCTGGGGAAACAAAGGAAAGAAGTCAGAGTTGCTGGAGCCTCGAAGCTCAGAGGAAGAGCCCCATGGAGCTGGGACCCTGAGTGGGCAGCTGCTTGGCTGGTGCTGGTGCCTCAGATGTGTGAGAAGACAGCCTCGTGGAACTGAGGAGAGCATGACGAGAGGCTCCAGGAGTGCTATAAACAACCTAGAAAGTGGAACCAATTGGTGCTGGAAGCCACGGCTACTGATAAAGTGAAGTATAGTCGCCGGCTGATGCTGGACTCAGAAGGAGCAGTCCCTTATCAGTCTCCCAGCTTTGCAGTCTCTCTCCAGTGCCCATACAGACAGAGCCTAACAGGGAAAGCTGGCAAAGCAGAGATGTTTGCAGAGTCCCCGCCCTAGCATCACAAAGAAGAGTTCGGAGTTGAGAAACAATGGCTTAATAACCTGCGCACTGCTTTCCTCTGAGTGCCAGGGGTTTAACTGAGTTATCTTATTTCAATGAATGTAGTTTATAATATCACTTATGGGGATTAGTGGGGGGTGGGGGGAGGAACACAGGAATTGCTAAATCTGTGAGTGAAAATGTACCTTAATCTGCACCCCAGGGACAGTCAGTGAACACTGAAGGGCTCTTAATCAATAATCCACCCTCCGGGGTAGCTATGCAAACATGGCCATGTGAATCTGCACTGGGGCTTTTATGTTAACTTAAGGGGTGTTAGAAAGAATTTCTCATTGGTGAAGTGAGTGGTGTTTGAGATATGTGTTGGGCTAGAAAGACTGCATGAGGCTCACAGCTCTTGCGTAGTGAGAAAATAAGAGTCCGGCGTACCCAGCAGCCTAACATGTTGGCACAGCATTCTGTTTGAACTGGTGTCCTGCGTCCTTCAGAAAGGACAGTGTGGCCTGATCTGACTAAAAGACCTGCTCACCTGTCTTCAGAATAGTGCTAAATCCACGTGGATTAAACCTTTGAGGCCAGGTGCTTGTCGGAATGACTAAGGAACTGACTCACAGGAACAGGTTGCCTGTTTGGGGACTGTTGGCTCTAAGTTACTTGTATGTTTGGCAGAATTTGGTCTGTCATGTGCTTTTACAGTAATATCCCGCCTGGTTGTAAGGGAGGAGATCCAAGACTCTCATCTGTCTCTGATCATTAAGTCTTTTCCTATATTAATCCAAAAGCCTGGCAATGTCTGAGCAGCCACACTGGCTTAGATTCATTTACAGGAGCTCGAAGAGTGCTGGGGAGAGAACCCCAAGGACTAGGTCATATTTAGGGGGCTGAGTCAGAACAGCATGGGCAGCAGATCATCCATCCATGGACATTCTCCTTCCAGGGCTTCTCCCCGGAACTTAGGTACTGTGTGTGTTGAGAAGTCATCTCTTCACCCTACAGATCATGATCCTCCCAGAACTGCCCCCTCCCTCCAGCCCTCAGCCCACTCTCCCTCACCGCCACTCCTCACCCAGGCCCTGTCCTGCTGGGCTCCTCTCTCTGGCCACCAGAACAATTCCCACCTCCACTTTGAGGGTTCACTGTCCTGTGGGTGAGTAAATGGGCAGAGTTCCCCAAGGCCATTGTTAGGTAGCTATGCCGAGAGTTTCGTGGTAACTTTTGAAATAATTGGGAGATGAAGGGTCACAACACAAAGGATGGGAGGTATTACACATTTAGGAAGAGGCTAATCATACAGTCTAGAGTTCTCCACATCCCTGCTCCTACGTATAAAGTGAAGTTTTCAAAGTCTCTTCATAACCATCTCCCACCACCCCCCAACACAAACACGAACAAACACGCTCTGCCCAAAGGGATTACTGATCTCATTTGAGAAATAAACAATTCAGTGTTGCCAATCATGCCTAGAACAATCAGGCCACGTTTTTAAAGGATCGGGTTTTATGTAAGAAATGCAGAACATAAAAAAATCAATAAATGCAAGAGTCAGTACCGTGACCTAGGATGATTTGGGCCTTTGGGGGAAATGGGAACTATTTGGCACCTTCGGCTGTGATTTCTGTTCTACTGTTTGGCCAGGATGGGAATTTTCCAAGGCATTCATGCAGTTCATTAAATATGTTATTGTGTTGGCTTATGTTTCTCTTTCAATTTAAGAATTCAGCTCTTCAAAAACATTTGCCTGAAATGAGTCCAAGTAGTTTAGGCCTCAGAAGCAAATCCATTTTGACTAATAAAAGACTAATTCTCTAAATAAGCAAGATGGTTTTTCTTAAATGAGACTCTAATTGTGAAATCCTATATCCTTTAATCTAGCAAATTACTAGCAGAGACATTTCTAAGCCTATGCAACTTGGATCCGATTTCTCATCATCAGAAAAAGGAATAATTTCTCTATCATCAGAATTTGAAATGAGCTGCAAGATCATGGGCCTCAGCTGCCAATTACCTCTCGAAGTAAACAAATCCATATGCTGGGACCCTGGAAGGTTTGGGTCTCTTCCGTGACTTTTCCCATCCCCTCTATGCACCCTGCTACCCTCCCACACCACACCACGCACCAGCCAGCCACTTTCAAATCCTTAATCGGCCTTCTTGTCTGCTCTTATTGGCGACTAGGAATGGCTCCTGTCTTTAACGAAATTTTCTTCCTCAAATTCCAGAGACAAAACATTACTGCTCATGTTTTCATGCAGAGCAGCTAGTCAGGGGTGACTGATAGACTCTCCCAACCCTCAAGCCAGACTGCATAAATTGACACACTCTAAAAAGGAAAATTAGCATGTAACATCTGGGTCTCTTCACTCAGAAATGCATCGATTAAAATTAGTCTCCTGGCTATAAACAATAACTTGGAGCAGTGTATCTTACAAAGGCAGATCCTACCACTCCCTCCTGGGGGAGATGCCTTTGTCCCTTGGCATCCAATCAGCCACCAGAGCTGATCATTACTGCAGCTGCATCCTTTGAGTTGTTGCAAACATTACCAGCCCAGTTCTGTCTTTTTTATTATGGCCACAAGGTAAAGTCTCTCTTCAAACTACTAGGGTCACCTGCAGGCTGTCTTGCAGTGTAGTGTGTGGATGACAAAAGTCTAACAAAGGGGAGATTTGTGTAATAAAAATAAACAGCAGAGAGGACTTTGAGAAAGGCAAAGGATATGCACATATTTCATTGCCATGAGTTTTTTGGACATGTCTATATACTAGACTTTGCAAAATAAATTACTTTGAGCAGATCCTCAAACCAAATTGTGTTCTTGGTTGTTTGTCCTCACTCATGTATGCATTCGTTAAATAAAAACAAAACGAGCACTCCCTATATGCAAGGCACCACCAGTGTTAGGTGCTGGGGAGAGGATGGTGAAATACATCACAGTTGGCAACCTCATGAAGGTCACGCGTAGCCTATCAGGGAAGACAGTCAATTAAGTAAGAAAAAACAACGCCTTGCGCTAAAGGCTCTGATAAAATCAAGTGTTGGAGCTTTGGCAATGCAGAGAAAGAGGAACTAATTCAGTCCTACAGGAGGTGGTGACATTTACATTGATGGCTGGGAGAGGCAGATACCCTGTCGTAAGTGGGGGGCGGGGAGACAGGGGTGGGGAAGGGAGAAGGGAGAGTGCGGCAGCACAAGGCAGTAGCATGGATGAAGGCTTGAAAGTGAGAAATAGTATGTCCCATAACTGGACCTGAAAGATGATCAGGAGAATAGAGTGAGAAGAATGCAGTGAAGGAGGTGGAGAGGTTGCAAGAGAACAAGGTGGAAAATAAGAAAAAATAAGATTGTGAGGGGTTTTGGACTTGACCCTAAGGTCAAGGAAAAGTAGAATTGATTGTTATTCCCAATTCTTCACTCCCTTCATGTTACAGAAGTGATCATGCCCTCACAACGGGCAGAGTGTACGTCCCTGCCTTTGGGTTTAGCAATGTGACTTGCTTTGGCCAAAGGAAAGTTAACAGAGAAGGCCAGAGGAAGCTTGAAGGAGCTCACCTGGTTTGACTCCCCCTCATGTGCCCCTGCCATCAGCTATGAAAAGGATATGCTTTGGGTAGGTGCTGCCCCTTCAGCCTGAGCCCTAGGATGACAGACACTTCATGAGCTAGAACTAAACCCAGCCAGAAGCCTGAGATCCTACCCAGCTGAACCCAGCCTTGGTGAGCTGAACTGCCACTAACCCACGGACCCGAGAGCATGAAAATAATATCTCTTTTGGTAAGCCACTGAGATTTGGGATTGTTATATGGCAAAAACTGACTAAAATACAAAACCATGGCAAAATTTTCCAGAGGGGAGTGACATGGTCATCGTTATAATTTAGAACACTCCCTGGCTCCATTATGGAGAACAGACTAAAGGAGAGAGGACCAGTTGGAAGCGGTGTAGAGACCATTTGGGACGTGGTTTTGTTAATCGAGAGAGAAATGATGGTGGCCTTGCCTAGGGTGTCAGTGGGAGGGGACAGAGAGAAGTGCTAATACCTGTTTAGTATTCCTTTTGTGCAGTATTCTTGTTTTGTGGGGCTTTCTCTTTCTAACATAAAACCTATTTTCCTCTAAGACCAAGATAAGCACAATCTCTCTAATACATTAGAGCTCAACAGCCTATTTAGCAGTCGAGCTTCATTTGTTCATTCGGGTATTCATTCTACTGCCATTTGTTGAATGCCTGCCGTGTGAATAATAAGATATGACATCCCTGCCATCCCAGCACCCACAGTTCAGGAAGCAGAGACAGACACGTAAACAAATAATTGCAATAATAAGTTGGAAGTACTATAATAAAAGTGAGAATAAAACCTACAGGAACATAGAGGAGAGTACGATCCTTTACTTTATTAATGTTCCTGGAGACATTTATATTCATTTGTGTGGGCGGGGGGTTTTGTCTGTTTTATTCACTAAAATATCTCAGGTACCTAAAAGAAAATGCCTAGCACCCATGATTAGTAGATGGTTAATAAATATTTGGTTTTTGTGTTTAGTTTCCTAGACTTTGGCTCAGATTCACCCTCTGTCTCTCTCCGGTCTGGACTACCTCAGATAGCATTCCCCGGGGAACCGAGTTGATGGTCAATAGTTGTGAGTAGCAAAGAGAGTGTCGGAGGAAAACTGAGAAGACATCGCACTGGGCCACCAGGAGGCTGCTGTTGAGTTTTGAGGGCAGAGTTTTGATAGAGTGCTGGGGTAGGAGACCACACTGTAAGAGCAAGTGTCCTCATCCTGCTTTTTTGGTTTTAAGTTCTCCATCAGTGGGGATTAGCATACTCGCCATATGCACTGTAGATGTGGGAAGGAAGGTACACAGCTAAGAAGGGCTAGAAGGATGGCTACTACCTTAATGGCATTTACCTTAACGAATTCACCCTGGTCTATGTCTGGCCCTCAGTTGTTACTGTCTATGAGCTTTCTCTCAGAGATCCTGATTCATGCTAACCACAAGGGACTAAATATTATGCACTAATACCCTTCATGATTAATTTTTATTGAGAAATATGACTATTGTGTGGACTTTTTTTATTCTTAGCTGTCTGACCAGTATACTTTTTCCTTTAAACAAGCTATATGGGTTGTCTGTTTGTCAGAAGGTGGCTTGAGGTATATGGAATTAGAGCAAAGAAAGAGGGTTTAAATGTTAAAATACAATCAGGTTTTTCTTAACCTGACTTAGTTTCATGGTTTGAAGTGTCAGACATTTTGGGGGGTATTTATTGAGACTCCCAGAACCTAAGGTGTACTAACGAGTACACAGGCTACAGCTGGCCCTAAAGCACTGTCGGCTACCCATCCTGAACACTGCTATCCAGAAAGAGCTAGGACTTAGTTTAGTGCACTTCATTCAGTAGGTTTTAGAGAATGTCTCCCCAGGACAGTGCATAGAAAGGCACTGCCCATGTCTACCTAGCTCACCCTGTTGTTTTCTAGGCTCCATTGCTGGCCACCCTTGTTTCTGATTCACTCTTGGGTCTCCATGAAGCCTCTGTAGGGAATTCACTACATCAAGGCCATGGGACCTTCCCACGTGGAATGTTTTAATACAGCAGGGTAGAATAGGCAAATACAATTTGTTAAGAAAGAAAAACAAACAAACAAAAAAACAGCAAGTGAAGTAGTGCTAAATAAATAAAATTTGGCTGGCTCTTCTTATAAAGCTGGTCGTAGTACTACAATAATGGCACACTGATTTTAATTGGGGGTTACACCTCCATGACAAGGGATTAGGGAAAATTTCACAAGTATTTGTTTGAACAATCTTTGGTCTTCCAATGAACCACAAAGTAAGACATCATTCTGTCAGTGGTGTATTCACCTTTACATCTCCCCCAACTAACCCCTAATTAAGCAGTTTCAAGATAAAATTACATGGCACTGAATAAAATGTAAGCTTACATTTTAAGCTTATCACAATAAGCTTTGATTCTTGTCAAAATCAAGGCAAACAGTATCACTATAGATCACTCTTTTTGTCGAAAATCAGCCTAACCCAGGCACTTACTGCTCTACAGGTTATTGGAACAGAGTAGCTGTTTTCTTTTCTTCCCCCCCACCCCCGCTGCATTGGGTCTTTGCTGATGTGTGCGGGCTTTCTCTCTGGTTGCGGCAAGTGGGGGCTACTCTTCATTGCGGTGTGCGGGCTTCTCACTGTGGTGGCTTCTCTTGTTGTGGAGCACAGGTTCCAGGCGCCTGGGCTTCAGTAGTTGCAGCATACGGGCCCTAGAGTGCGGGCACTTCATTAGTTGTGGCTCACGGGCTCTAGAGCGCAGGCTCAGTAGTTGTGGCACACGGGCTTAGTTGCTACACGGCATGTGGGATCTTCCTGGACCAGGGATTGAACCTGTGTCCCCTGCATTGGCAGGCGGATTCTTAACCACTGTGCCACCAGGGAAGTCCCCAGAGTAGCCATTTTCAATGGATGGTTACATCAGAATCAACTGGTAGAGGGAGAACAGCTATCTCTTACAACTTTTAACACCCTAACCAGAAAAGGAAGTCCTTTCATATTTGTTTAAATCCCTTGGTTTGTTAGTGTTGCTACTAAAATTGGTACATGGTTTCCAGTTTGTCGTTTTTCTTTTAAGATATCTATCTTCTTCAGATATCTGGTTATTTTGGCCTATGAACGTACATTCCCTTAGAGGTACTTGCTACTTGGCTTGGTAATATCTACAGGTAATGACTGAAGGCCAGGCCCTAATCTGGGTCAGCTCCAAAGTTCAAGGGAAGTAGCAAAAAAAAAGTACTCCCTATAAGCGAATCCTCAAGGAAGGCACTAAATATATTATGTGCTGGGGACAGGATGGTGAAATAGAGTCAGTCGCCTGTTGACTCTCGTCCCACCAAACAAATTCTTGGGTTAGAGGTACACCTTTGAACCCACTTGGAGAAGGCAGCCTCCATCAGCTATGAGGGTCTGCAGGGAGTGCACCCTGCCCTCAGCCACTCCGCACCCCAGAAGTGCCTCGGCTCTACTTAAATCACTCCCCTGACCCCACTGCAACCACAGCTGCGTGGCTGTGTGTGTGTCCCTCAGAAGTCCTGCGTTTGCTTTTTTTTTTTTTAACATCTTTATTGGAGTATAATTGCTTTACAATGGTGTTAGTTTCTGCTTTATAACAGAGTGAATCAGTTATACATATGTTCCCAAATCTCTTCCCTCTTGCGTCTCCCTCCCTCCCACCCTCCCTATCCCACCCCTCTAGGTGGTCACAAAGCACCGAGTTGATCTCCCTGTGCTATGCGGCTGCTTCCCACTAGCTATCTATTTTACGTTTGGTAGTGTATTATGTCCATGCCACTCTCTCGCTTTGTCCCAGCTTACCCTCCCCTTCCCCATATCCTCAAGTCCATTCTCTAGTAGGTCTGTGTCTTTATTGCCATCTTACCCCTAGGTCCTTCAAGACCGTTTTTTTCCTTAGATTCCATATATATGTGTTAGCATACGGTATTTGTTTTTCTCTTTCTGACTTACTTCACTCTGTATGACAGACTCTAGGTCCATCCACCTCAACACAAATAACTCAATTTCATTTCTTTTTATGGCTGAGTAATATTCCATTGTATATATGTGCCACATCTTCTTTTTTTTTTTTTGCGGTATGCGGGCCTCTCACTGTTGTGGCCTCTCCTGTTGCGGAGCAGAGGCTCTGGACGCACAGGCTCAGCGGCCATGGCTCACGGGCCCAGCCGCTCAGCGGCATGTGGGATCTTCCCGGACCGGGGCACGAACCCGTGTCCCCTGCACCGGCAGGCGGACTCCCAACAACTGCGCCACCAGGGAAGCCCGCCACATCTTCTTTATCCATTCGTCTGTCGATGGACACTTAGGTTGCTTCCATGTCCTGGCTATTGTAAATAAGAGCTGCAATGAACATTTTGGTACATGACTCTTTTTGAATTCTGGTTTTCTCAGGGTATATGCCCAGTAGTGGGATTGCTAGGTCGTATGGTAGTTCTATTTGTAGTTTTTTTAAGGAACCTCCATACTGTTCTCCATAGTGGCTGTATCAATTTACATTCCCACCTGCCAGGAGCCCTGAAAGTGTCCCAGCCTGGAACCATCTCATATACTAATTTCTCAGCTGGGGGTGGGGGCTGCCAGACCACACAACTAGTGTAAATACAGAAAGAAAACCACCTGAGGAAAGGTGGTGATTATTAGTTCCTATGGAGCTTCTACATGTGTGGGGGTTTTTTTATATATATATGTGTATTTTTTTTCCTCCACTCAAAACTCAGACAAGGGCAGACAAGCTTCTTTGTTTTCTGCCTCAGCTGATGGATGGCTTTGCTTTCTACTCCACTGTAGCCTAATCAGGGTCCCAAGTCTGTACAAGGTTTTTAGTTCCAATTCCCCATCTTGTCTGTGCCCAGAGCCTTTCCTCTGTACCCCAAAAGCTGTTAAAACCCAAACCCAAAGTTACGAGTACTTGGTTACAAAGATGGGCGTACCCTCTTCCTCTTCCAGGAAAAATGAAGTGTCAGCAGCCACTCACCATGGGCAACTGTAGGTCTGGCTCTGATTTTGGCCCTTCAGTTTTTCCCTTACTATCCTAACTATGCATTTAAAAGGATGCTTGCCTTATTTTATCTGCCACTTCTAGGTGGATAAAAGGGATAAAAAAAGGATAAAAGGAGCAGAAAGGGGCTTCCCTGGTGGCGCGGTGGTTGGGAGTCCGCCTGCCGGTGCAGGGGACGGGGGTTCGTGCCCCGGTCCGGGAGGATCCCACGTGCCGCGGAGCGGCTGGGCCCGTGAGCCATGGCCGCTGAGCCTGCGCGTGTGGAGCCTGTGCTCCGCAGCGGGAGAGGCCACAGCAGTGAGAGGCCCGCGTACCGAGAAAAAAAGGAGCAGAAAGGCTTGCAGATTATCCAAACTGCCACATGGCCAAAATGCAGGCGGTGTCGAAGCTGAGGGAGCCTGTAAACATGGGCGTGTCCACACTCTATCCTCAGAGAGTCCCAGCCTTGCATCAGGCCAGGGGCCAGGGTCAGGGGTACTTTGAAGACACACCCCCACACCAAGCAATTCTGGTGTGTGAACCAGCTTAAGAACCACTGGAACACAAAATCACAAGCTTGGATAATCATATCATGTGAGGAGACTGTTTATATTTTGCAGGAAAACATGCTTTGCCTATTTTTCAAAAGAAATGAAAAATTTATTGACATCTACAAAGATAAAATGCTTTTGCTACAGAGGATTGCCTTTGGGTGGTTAGTTCTTTTTACAGCCAATTGGATGCAGAAGACCCTGTTGGAATTATGTATCATTATATAGTGTACAATTCCATTTTCTAAAAGGGTAAGAAAAAATAGATGTTTACCTCATATTTCCTGCTTGAAAACTCCTTGGCCAAAATTTTGCTGGGCTCTGAGAACATTTTAAAACTTTTATAGCATTTGCTTTGCCCTGTCAATATGCTGAAAACCAGTATCAGAGATTTTGACCTTTGGCAGTGTTTTAGCTGAATGAATAATAATTCAGCAATTTTTAATTGTGTCACAGATAAGATAACTAATTAGATGAAAATTTTCAAGTGCCAAGTACAACTGCTCTCTAATTTGCCATTCTTACCAAAACCCATTAAATCTGAATAGATATAATGTCCACTGTGAATATTGTACAGAATATTGCACAGAATTTGTACAGAAGGTACAAATGAAATTTTTCAAGTCACCTATCAGAATTATTTTGACACAATTTATGCTTTATGCAAAAGTAATAAAAATCTAAATTTAAAAATTAGCTTTCTGTAAATTTTATTAGTTATCAAAAAATATTAGAAAATAAATGCAGAATTTTCTTCTCAGTTATTTTATGTTGACAATCCTCATTATCATATCTAAGCAATGTGTTCTTGCCCCAAATTGAAGCAATCAGAAATCTATATTCCTTATACTATGTGTTTTATATATGATATCTCATTTATTCCCTGCAAGAACCCCCTGCTCATATTATCCACATTTTACAAATGAGAAATGAATTTGCAAGACCGCACAACTAATAGGTAGCAGAGTTGCAATTTGAACCCAGGCCATTGAACTCTAGAGCCTATATGCTTAACAACAAAACTGCATGGCTCTTAAATTTAAAACCTAAAAAACAAAAACACACAAGCAAGAAACCTACTTAAGGAACATTCTAGGATCACAGTGTTTAACATCAAGTTTTGTAGGCTTGATCCCTCCAAATATATCCCAAATCCAATTACCTCTCACTGCCTTCACTGCTTCTCACTGGGACATTGCAGTAAGGGACCTCAGTGGCCCTCATGGCACAGTGTTGGTCTTGGGATCAGGAGTATAGACATCACCTGGAAACTGGTTAGAAATGCAGATTCTCTGCCCTCCAAGTCCCAGACCTGCTGACTCAGAAAGTCTGGGGGTGGGACTGGCGAGCTGTGTTTTAACAAGTCCTCCAGTGGAGTTTGATGCACCCTCAAGTTTAACAACTGGCTTAACAGAATGATGCATTCGTCCAGTCTTCTGACAGCTTTGCCTACTTCAGACGGTCTCTACTGAACGATCCATCTTCTAAGAGAGAGTGTTCTATCTTTATGGAGTAAAGTTTCACCTTCAAGAACACAGTGATCTTCTTGAATTCTTCTCAGATATGTTCTTCCTACAACAGCTGAACTGGATCTGCACAAATCCAAAACCTCAGGCCTCTGACCCTGATAATTTCCAAGGCTTCATGTACCCAGTCTATGCATAGAATCTTTTATGCTGAAGCAGAGTTTAACAACAAAAATAATTTTAAAGGATTTCTGATGTCTGCTTGTGCCCTTCAAAGAATGTTAAAGGTGACTAAGATTAAAGGACTGAAAATATCAAGTCCGTACATGTCAATAATATACAATAAATTAGGGGGAAACATTTTTTTAATTTTAAAAATACCAAGTCTAGACAAGGACAGGGAGCAGCCAGAACTCTCTTGCATTGCTGGTGGAAATGTACATTAGTACATCTGCTTTGAAAAACTGTTTGGCAACAAATACTAAAGATGGAGATATGTCCACTCTAGGATCCAGTAATTCCACACCTGGACATATACCCAACACAAATGAGTGATTACGTCCACCATCACATATATACAAGAATGTTCATAGCATTGTTATTCGTAATAGCCAAAGACTGGAGACACCCAAATGTTCATCAAGTATATAGTCCAGAGAAATAATTTGTGAAATACTTCACAATGGTAAAAAAATAATAACCTGTTTTGCTACCTACAACAATATTGATCAGTCTTACAGACGTAATGTTGAGTGAAAGAAGGCAGACACAAAAGAGTACCTACCATATGATTCCATTCTTATGAAGTTAAGTAAACAGACAAAAACTAATCTATGGTGAGAGAAAGCAGAAGAGTGATCACTTCCTGAGTGCTGGATTGGGAAGGGGATGAGGAAGAGCTGTGGGGCGCTGGTATGTTCTGTATCTTCATCTGGGTGGTGGTTACACAGGTGTAGACATATGTAAAAATTCATCAAGCTCAATCCTTAAGATTTGTACGCATGACTGTATATGAGTAACATCTCAAAATAAAAGAAAAATGTGAAATCAGCGAAGATTATGAAAGTGGATCCAGATTATAACTGACAGCAACAGCCCTAGAGTCAGCTTTCCTCTCCTCCCCGATTCCCTCACACACATACTTGCTACCGTCTCTCTGACTGACCAAATCCCCAACCTCTCTCTGACATCCAGCCCTTAGTTTGTCCTTTATCTCTCCCTTCTTTTAACCTTAACTCCAGGTTTGACTTGGCTTTCCACTAAATCCTTTTCTCTTGTCGGTCTCTCAGGACCATCCCTTTCTGAGTCCATCTCGTTCTCCCAATTCCGCATCCTGAAAAATCTCAAATAGGACAGCAAGGACAAAATTCTCTTTACTAGATAGTTACAGGGAGAGAAGTAGAGAATGCTCAGCCAGTAATGTATCTTTTCCTCTCTCACACCCTCAGTTATGAAGTTAATTGAACTTTCCTAGGGCAGAAATACCACTGAGTAATTATTTCTTTTGAATGATAGTGGGCACCAGTACAAACAACTGGCTTCTCACGTAAAAGGCAGTAAACTTTGGTCTTGCTCTTCTTAGCAATATCTACTAGCCTATACTAGGAATTCCATGCAGCGTGTTTGTGTTTGTTTGTTTGTTTTTTTGTTTTGCTGGGGACTGTAAAAGTAAAGTTGGGAATTAGCATGGCTTCTGGAGAATAGTAGAAAAGCCGAGTTGTAGTTTCCTAAAATATGAATATTGGCAGCATATGTCAACTTTGAAAGGAACTGGTCATAGGCACAGAGTACAGAGGTAATCAATAGCACTTCCCTGGTGTAAGTTCCCAATGTTAAATTTATAGTCATAGACCATTTTTTTCTCCCCCTGGTATCTGAGAATATCTGGGGTTTGGCACATATATTCTCAAAGGTCTGTAGTAACTTATCCTTTTAGAACAGGCCCACAGGAGGTAACCAGGAGCAGGGGGCGGGGGGGGAGTAGGGAATTATTATTTAATGGGTTCAGAGTTTCTGTTTCCGATGATGGAAAATTTCTGGAAATAGACAGTGGTGATGGTTACATACCATTGTGAATGTACTTAATGCCACTGAACTGTACACGTTAAAATGGTTATTTTTTAATAATATTTATTTATTTGGCTGTGCCGGGTCTTAGTTGCAGCACGCGGGATCTTCATTGTGGCATGTGGGATCTTTAGTTGCAGCATGCGGGATCTTTTTATGTTATGTATATTTTACCACCATTTTTTTTAAAAACTGGTCCATAGGGACTTCCATTTCCAGCAATATAGCATATTAGCCATCCTGAAAAAACCTTCCTGGGACAAAAATACATAAAGCATTGGATAAAGTACTGTAAATATTTCATAAATGCGTAGTAGAGGTAGTGGAAAGTAAGGGAAATCCTCAGAGGTTTTTGTTTTCTTTTTTTTAAAGGCAAGATGAAAAAACATAAATCCAGAGAGGTGAGATCTAAAGCTGGTGTCTGCCCTGCTGTCATCTGCTGACCTTAGCTATATGAGTGGGCCTTCAGTAGGGGCAGAAGATAAAGCTCAGAGACTTGGAAACTGGACCCTTGGTGAATGAACTAGAACAGACCAACCACTCCCAGAATGTGACCTTAATGAAACTTGCCTCTCTTGGCCTTGGCTATAAATAGAGGAGAAAAAAAGTCTCCCATGTAGTTTTCTGATTACAAACTGGACTCTAGTAGGTTTGAAGCCCATACATCTTGGTCATTCCTATTGCTCCCAGATTAGGCTTCTTTTCTACCACCTTTTTTAAAATTTGAAAAATTATCATAGATCAATTTTTGGGGTAGAACACACCCAATTCATTCACCTGTTCTTCATATGATATATTTTTCAGACCTCTTATCCCCCTAACAGTATCCCTTTGGGTATTTTCTAGCTTGTTCCAGTATCTCCTTAAGGAGATAGTCATATGGAAAATAGTAACAGATTTAGCTCAACCGACAGACTAGAATGGAACTATT
Organism: Phocoena phocoena; assembly: GCF_963924675.1. NCBI lineage: Eukaryota > Metazoa > Chordata > Mammalia > Artiodactyla > Phocoenidae > Phocoena > Phocoena phocoena. Next base: position 18,164,437 of record NC_089240.1, read on the forward strand.
ACCACTCATGATTGACGTTTTGGTTATCTACCACTGAATAACAAATTAGCCTAAAACTTAGTGGCTTGAAATGACAACAGTTATCATCTCACTATTTCTGTGGGGCAGGAATTTGGTTGTGGCTTAGCTGGGTCCTCTGGCTCAGGGTCTCTCACAAAGTAGCAGTCAAGTTGTTGGCTGGGGCAGCAGTCATTCTCAAGGCTCAACCAGGGAAGGATCTGCTTCAAAGCTCACTCTTGTGGTTTTGCATAGGATTTAGTTTCTTGAGGCTGTTGGTCTGGGGGCCTCAGTTCCTTGCTGTCTGTTGGCTGGAGGCCACCCTCAGTTCCTTGCCATGTGGGCCTTTCATCAGAGCAGCTCACAGCATAGTAATTTGCTTCATCAGAGTGAGAAAGTGAGGAGAGCCAGAGAGAGAGAAAGGAAGACAGAAGTCACAGTCTTTTATAACCTAATCATGGAAGTGACATTCCATCATTTTTACCATATTCAGTTTGTTAGAAGCATGTCACTAGGTCCAGCCCACACACAAAGGGAGGGGATTACACAAGGCGTGATTACCAAGAGGCAGTGACCATTGGAAGCCATTTCAGAAGCAGCCTACTACAACTGGACATCAACTTCTAATCTGAAACCTAAAATTGTGACCTACATTAAGGATTTAGATTTAAGTGACCCCAGGTTAGTGAGGTCCTTAGGTACTTGGAAAAGTAAATGCCAATTATCTCTGGAGAAACTTACCTCAAGCTCAGGTATTAAGTACTTCCACTAGATAGAGTTCCAACAAACATGAGTTTGCAATAAAAAAGAAAAAAATGCAAGTCACCATGAATGACAATTAGCAGAAACAAAGAATCAGATCTGCCAATGCTACAGATACTGCAATTATCAGATACACAGTATATAACAAGCATGTTTAATCTGTACAGTTAAAAATATGGCTAAGGAACAAGAGAAAGCAAAAAATAGTAAATCAGATTTGAAACAAAAACAAATATAATTTCTAGAAATGAAAAATAAAATAAAATAATTGAAATCAGAAAATCAATAGACGGGTCAAAACAGCAGATTAGACACAACTGAATGAAGTAAGAAATAATGAACTGAAAGATAGATTTCAAGGAATTACCGGGACTTCCCTGGCGGTCCAACGGTTAAGACTCCACACTTCCAATGCTATCCCTGGCTGGGAACTAGGATCCCACATGCTGCGTGGCACAGCCAAAAAAAAAAAAAGAAAGAAAGAAAGAAATTACCCAGAATGCAGCAAGGTAAAGACATGGAGGATAGAGAAGCTGTTACATCCAATCAGACTTTCAAAATGAGATGAACAAGGGAGAGAGAACATTCAAAGAGAAGATGGCTGAGAATTTGCCAAGTTTGATGAAGGTGACAAATCTTAAAATTCAGGAACCTAAACTGTGCTGGTCTTTCAGCTCCACACCCAGGCTTCTATTCCCTGTAAGGCAGCACTGGGGTTGGGTGTCCACAATGCTTTTCCAGGCTCTTCTAGCAGCTGGCTTCCTCCTGGGTTCCACCAATAAGAAATGCTGGTATGTGATCAAAAGGTAGGAGGAGGGTAACAGCAGGAGTTCCTCTCTCTCTCTCTCTCTCTCTCTCTCTCTCTCTCTCTTTTTCTCTTCCTTTTACTCCTTCTGGTCCCAAGCCCTTAGCAACAGCCACCCATCCATCCCCAATAGCATAGCTGTTCCTGAGATGGTGGCCACCTGCTCCACCCTCCTAGGTTCTGGTAACATAACCTCCTCCTTTTGGTGCCTTGAACCCTAGGGATGTGCTAACTATTAATACTTTCTGCTTTCTAATCTCCAGGCTACCTGACCTTTGTTCCTCTTTCAATCTCCCAATACATGTGTAGCCGATTCCTTTATCAAATCCTCTCTGTTTTGAAGTACCTAGCAGGGCTTTTGTTCTCCTGCCTGGACCCTGATTCATATAATGACGAATTCCAAGCAAGTTAGACAAAAGAAATCTATACCTAGACACACCAAAGTCAAACTCAGATCAGTAGAAAGAAACTAGAAAGAAGACAGATTGCCTAAAAGAAGTGACAGTTGGACTAACAATAGACTTCTCAACAGCAGCAATGGAAGCCAGAAAATAAGTCACATTCTCAAAATGCTGAATGAAAACAACTTTCAGTCTAGAATTATATGCCCTATAGAACTATTATCTACAAATAAGAGGGAAATCAAAATATGTTCAGAGAAGCAGTAAGAGATTAATTTTAGAGCCTGCTGAGTTAAATAACAGGGGTGTACTTATGTTTAGTTTACGCCTTGGGATTTGGGCCCTCAACTTTGCCTTTGGAAGTCCAAAATAATAGACTTTATGAGAAGGCTTTAAGAAGAGAATTACTAGGACTGCCCTGGCAGTGCAGTGGTTAAGACTCAGTGCTTCCAGTGCAGGGGCCGCGGGTTCGATCTCTGGTCAGGGCTGTGCGGTGCGGCCAAAAAAAAAAAAGTAGAGAATTCCTTATACTTCTATGTCTAGGGAAGCTAAAGTTAAAGAAAAATCTTATTGACAGTATCACTGCAGACCACAAATCAGCATGCTTTTTCCTTTAAGGACCAGATAGTTAATATTTTAGGCTTTGTGGGCCATTAGGTCTCTGTCACAACTACTCAGATCTGTTGTTGTGATGCAAAGCTGCCAAAGGTAATGCAAACAAAGGAGCATGGCTGTTTTCCAATAAAACTTTATTTACAAAACAGGCAGAGGGCTGGATTTGATCCCCAGGCCATAATTTGACAATTCCTGCTACAAACTATGAACTATTTTCAGTAGTTGAAGATGATGGATTTTTCATATTTGCTGAAGCTATAAATCCTAGTTGTTAAGTTCCTTCTAGAAAATATGGTATTGAGAAACTTCCTGAATTGTATTCTGCTATGAACAAAAATGCAATAGTATTAAATGTGCCACTACACCTTGGACATCAGACACTTGGATATGCAAAAATGACTATAAGTCATATTTAAGTCTAACAGTATTGTAGATTAATAATGAATTCAACTCTGATTCTGTTCAATTGTTGAGGCCTCCCTCACACAGCTATCAACATAATGCATTCTGACTGAAGAACTACTTATAGGATGGAAAATCAGTTTCAAAATGTGTCAATTGTTATGGATAATAGAACAAACGTGGTAAAGGGTAAGAGTGATTTAGGAATCATAAGCGTACAGTGTTTTGTTCATATAACCTTCAGTACTGTAATCCGAAAGCAATTATAACTGTCTATAAGCAGAAAGATAGTGGGCCACTGCCTCATACTTCAGTCAAAGACAAAAATACATGATGTACAAAGGTTTTTTTTTTTCCAAGAAAAGTTTAGAAAAGTTTATTGAACATTATTCCTGCATCACACTTATTGAAAGAAAAACTTAATTTTCCCTGAAGGCACCCTGTCATTTCACATGATCTATACCCTAAGGTTTTTTGTATTAAAAATACAGGTTAGGGCTTCCCTGGTGGCGCAGTGGTTGGGAGTCCGCCTGCCAATGCAGGGGACATGGGTTCGCGCCCCGGTCCGGGAAGATCCCACATGCCACGGAGCAGCTGGGCCCGTGAGCCATGGCCGCTGAGCCTGCATGTCCGGAGCCTGTGCTCCGCAACGGGAGAGGCCACAGCAGTGAGAGGCCCGCATACCGCAAAAAAAAAAAAAAAAAAAATACAGGTTAAATATGAAATTAGTAAACCGCAGCATATGAAAGTTCATGCTGAGCAAAAACAAGTCCAAAAAAAAAGCTACCATATATCAATAGAATAGTTCCTACAGTATTTGTTTCCTATGTAAATCATATTTGAATGCAATTTTCAGAACCATATTTAAATATATTTTGCAATTTGTTAACTGTAGGCATCCACATTTTTCTTCCACCACATAATCTGTTCCTTTGATTAAGCTGGCAACATTTGCTAGGATCCACAAAATGCAGCAAGTTCACAGATATTTCTCAAGATTTGAGAAATCTGGTCCACCTTTAGGGTAGTTTCCTGAGATTTCTGCTCCGCTGAAGTCAAAACGAGGATTTTCTTTCTGGAAGTTTTCTCTGCATTTGGTCTTGCACCCAAGGATCAGCTGCATACTCAGATTCCAGAATAGAAGTCCAACAATTTGCTGCATCTCTCTTTGTAAGAACAATACGGACCATTTTTCTACCCTCCAGAGTCCACGGGTTCCCTCATCAGCTATCGTAGAATCAAAGAGTTTGCCCTTGAGGATCTCGTGGCCACCCACGGCCAGCGCCACATGCCGGCTCTGCAGGCCGCACTGGATATCCTGAGCGCGAGTGCCTGGCGACACCTGAACTTCAATGAACACCTCCTCCAAGATCTGGTACCACTGGCCCCATGACGTTCTGCATGGAACCGCCCCATTGCGCTCCTCAAACAGGGCTGACACACTCCAGTCGCCTCCTGGCCCCGGTGGCCATCCAAAGGTTTTTGAATCGTCTTGTCATATATTTAACAAGATGTTTAAACAAGATGGAATAGCAGCTACTACGTGTTTAAAAGCCATCTAGAGCAAAACTAAAATAACATGCTTTTTAGATGAAAACAATGTATCAACTTATTAAAATTGCTTGCAGAGAAAAATACTTTGCTTTCTGGAACCTGAGGAAAAGTAATCAAACTGATGACTTCAGAGTACAAGTATTTCTTACATGACAGTGGCTGAAAAGATTCTCTTATCATTCTACTCCAGGAAGATGCTGAGACTGGTGTACATGAAATGAAACTGAAATATAAATGGAAAACCCCAGATGACTGGTTTCTTGAAGGCCAATTGTATTGCTCCTTTGCCACAGTTTTAGAACCAAGGTTTAAGGACAAATTTTATTCACATGACCGTGTAAAGCAGCAGTTGCAGGCAAATATTGTGTGTGTGTGTGTGTGTTTGTATATATATTTGGAGTAAAAAATATAAGCGTGGATAATACTTTCAGCAAAGATTCAAAAAAAATTTTCTTCACCTGGGACTAGAAGCTTCCGTCTGTGGGACTGCTTCAACCAAACTGTACCATCATCAGCAACCACACCAAGCTGAGGATATAAAATAGAGATGAGGGACTTCCCTGGCCGTCCAATGGTTAAGACTCAGCATTTCCACTGCAGAGGGTGTGGGTTCGATCCCTGGTTGGGGAACTAAGATCCCACATGCCGTGCGGCGCGGCCAAAAAAAAAAAACAACAGACATGAGCCTTTATCTTAGTTAGTTGCTATTAAAGAGAAGGGAAAGCTTAATAATTTTGTGGCGGCATCAATACTAGCAGTATCCCATAATGGCAGCACTAACCAAACATTTTCTGTTACACTGCCCTCCGTAGATGAAAGAGAGAATCTATTTATGTGGTAGATGGCACTACTGTTTAGTTCCAGGTATATTTTTCTCTACTTCTAGGTATACGGAGGATTACACTCCTTCTGCCCTTTAAATTAGGAACAGCTATTTCACTAGTTTTGGCTCATGAAGCTGGAGTGGAAGGAACATGTGCATATCTGGGCCATAGCATTTCACAGCCAGTGGTAAACACTCTAGTCCTCTCTCTGCTGCATTAAATCCTGAACCTCACTTTGAGAACTGGGCATGATAAAATGGAGTCTCCGTCAGTCTACCAACCCCTGTTGGATATGCAGCACAAACAAAAAATAAATCTTTCTCATTTTAAGCCTGTGGGATTTTAGGGCTTATTTCCTAAGCATAACCTAGCTTATCCTGACTGGTGTAAGTTAGTATCATAAACATATAGTATAATGACCCCAGAAGCAAACTATCAGCTTACATTGATGAGAAATAAATACTCCTGAAGGGGATGTCAAACTCTAAAAATCTGAATACTTACATTTTAACAACAAAATTATAATATTTTAATATTATCTAATTTTTATATTTCATGTTGATTCTGGTATCTCAGAAGTTTATTATATAATAGTGATATTCTGCTTCAGCCAAATATTGATTTTTAACATGTAGCTGGTTTTTGTTTGTTTGTTTTCAGCCGCGCCATGTGGCATGTGGGATCTTAGTTCCCTAACCAGGGATCGAACCCGTGCCCCCTGCAGAGGAAGCATGGAGTCTTAACCACTGGACAGCCAGGGAAGTCCCTAACATGTAGCTGTTTTGCATTCAGCCAAAATGTATTTTTGGTGCCTCTCTAAAAAAAATATACTAAATAGGGCTTCCCTGGTGGTGCAGTGGTTGAGAGTCCGCCTGCCGATGCAGGGGACACGGGTTCGTGCCCCGGTCCGGGAATATCCCACATGCCATGGAGCGGCTGGGCCCGTGAGCCGTGGCCGCTGAGCCTGCGCGTCCGGAGCCTGTGCTCCGCAACGGGAGAGGCCACGACAGTGAGAGGCCCGCGTACCGCAAAAAATAAATAAATAAACAAACAAATAAATATATATATATTATATATACACACACATACATACACTAAATAAAAATGATATGAATAAAAGCCTGGCTGTGCGTCCTTCAAGATAGTTACTTGACAGAAACCTGAAACTATTTGTAAATTAGGTCACATTTCTTCTAAGGAAGAATACCTTGATCTTATGGAATACAGGTGTTTTTTGCTGCCACCTTGCATCCTAGGTCTTGTCTCTTCTGCTGCCACCAGCTGGCTTCCACTACTGATAAATTCCAGAAACCAGCAGGATTCTATTCAGTGTTTTGTTTTGACTGCTGGGTCCCTGATGAGAACACCAAGTCAGCTGAACAAGTAAAATTTTAGGTTGGGAACAGAAAAACACAATCAACTCATTTCCTACATATTTTGGGTAATCAGCCACACAGTAACTGGTTTTTGTCCCAGCAGGTGGTCCAGACAAGGCTTCAGGCTAACAAAAGAGAAGACATTTTAATTCTTAAGTAAATTTTCTCATCCTAGGAAAGAACAGTGTTAAAAGCTACAGTCATTATACAAGAGCAAACAAAGGTCAGTTCAAATACAATAGTGTACCAACAGTCTTAGTGTAGTTTTAAGCTCTAATAACTTCAGAAGTACAAACTCTATGAATTTACACAAAACATCACTTGAAAAATAAAATTATTTAAATTTCTTTCATGCTTCTTTGGTCTCGGGAATTTTTGAATAGTAAATGTAATTCAATTTTTTGTTTCAGTCAACGTTTGCCATCCTCAGGGGGACTAAAAAATTTGAAATTTAAAATTACTCGAAATTCACCAAATTAAATAGTGTAAAGGAAATTTAAATGCATTTTCAAGTGATGCTTTTTGCAAGTTTTCGGCATTTATACTTCTGAAAGTATCAAAACCTAAAACTGCACTAAGACTTTCGGGAAACCTGTACATGGAAAACTGTGGAGTCACAGGGTGCTTGAATATAAACTTTTATAATTATACCTAGCTTTGTCCAAAATAAATTGAAAGATTTTAAAACAACACATGTACACACATATAGGCAAGAAGATGTAAAACTGAGTCATAAGGTTTCTTGAAGCTAGGGAGATACGGTGCTAAATTATTAAAACTTTAGGAAAAGTATGGGAGAGTGAGGCAAATGAGTAACAGTATCTGTCATACAGGTTGCTAGTATGACACTATATTTTTACTTTGAAGAAGGCTGAGGGTGCAGTTTCATTTGGGATACTTGTTCTTAAGCTAGTATTATGTTCTCAATATTTCGGTATTAGTATTACTATTGCTAATGATGATTTTCCAGAAAAGTAAAAACAAATAACTTTTAAAGACCTGGGCCTTAAGAGAATGCAAAAAACAAAGAAACAACAAACAAACAAACAAAACTCCATAAATACTAGTTTTCCTTCCGTGGTTCTCAGTCTTGGCTGCACAATGGAATGACCTGAGTTTAAAAAATACTGATGCTTGGATCTCATTCTGAAATTCTGATTCAAGTGGTCTAAGCTAGAGAACGGGCATCATGAATTTTTAAAGCCCCCTGGTGATCCTAATGTTACAGCCAAGGTTGAGAACCACTGCGCCAGGTCAATATATGATCAGGTACACGTCAACAAAAAAATATGTACAGATGTTCAGAACTTTTTTTTAATGTAGCACCAATCTCAAATTTTATAATGGAAGAGATTGAGAAAAGAACCTAAAGCTCAAAAAAATCATGTTGAACGAAATAAGTCGGACACAAGAGTGTACTTATTGTATGATTCTATTTACACAAAGATTTAAAAATTAGAAAAGAGGTGATGGGAGGGCGAGGAGAGGATTAACCGGGAAGCGAGCGAAGAAAACTTCTGAGATGGAAATGTTCTCTATTTTTATTAGGGTACACAGATACATAGTTATCAAAACTCATCGAAATAGTTGAGATCCGTATTATGTTTTCGCTATATGTAAATTACGCTTCAATAAAAAGAACGAATAAACATAATTAACTTAAATCTGGATACCTATGACAGAGTCTGAGCGGCGGAGACGATTATTATTTGGGATTACCCAAACCCCACTAGATTAAAAGGAAGCGCAAACCCCAGACCAGAACCGGAGAATGGAGAGCAGACAGCAGGGAGGGCCATAGCCTAAGAAATCGCTAGAGGGCTGGCAGCCGCGGTCTAGTTGATACCTAGACGGCGGCGCCCGAGTGCCCCGCTAAAATAAGCCCCCACGCCCTTTTCCGGTGCGCACACTGCCGGTCGTGCGACCCACCAGAAGGATCCGGAAGGAAACGACGCCACCACGAAAAAGGAGCCGGTGGCAGCTGGGTTTCTGCGCAGATGCTGGGGCTGTAAGCGTTGCGCGGCCGGTTGGTTGCGGCTCGCAGGGAGAACGCCGGCGCTCGCCTTCCGTCCGCTGCCCCCGCCGCTGCCATGATTCCGGTATCGCTGGTGGTGGTGGTGGTGGGCGGCTGGACTGCCGTCTACCTGACCGACTTGGTGTTGAAGGTGAGGGCCTCGGGCCTAAGACCCAAGCCCGCGGTGCAAGGGCCGGGGCGCAAGGCCCTAGGCCTTTTCTCTTCCCCTGCCTTGTGCCTCCCGGGCTGAAAGCCGTGCGACCGGAACGCACGTGCGGCCTTCCGCGCGGCGCCCGGTCCCATGGAGTAAATAAAGCACGGCTGGCCGCGGGAGGGGTGTGGCGGCCTGCGCAGCTGCCGCAGTATCATTGCGGGGCTCTGCAGGCCCCGCAGCCTTCGGATCCTGCCCGGGAGGCGCCGGTAGTGGGCTCGGGAGGGCCGGGGCCCTGCCAAACCCCGCGGCGTTGCACCTGGGAGGAAATAAAATATCCTCCTGGGAAAGACATTGTTTGCCCTCTTTGTCTTTAAGGCCACGACCCTCCAGAGACTGGTATTGGAATGAATCTAAATCAAGTTGTGATTTACATCAGTGGCCTCAAACTTTAAAGTGCTTATGACCATCTGGGGTTCCAGTTAAAATGCACATTCTGATTCAGCAGGTCTGGGGCATGGGGCCTAAGATTCTGCATTTTTAACCAGTTCCCAAGTGCTACCAATGCTGCCAATCTACAGACCATACTTCAAAGTAGCAAGGCTTTAGATAACTAGTTTCTGACTACTCGAATTATAATTTGTATCTTAGACGCCGTTTCTTCACACTAACCCCCCTTAATACTCCCACCCCCGCCCCCCACACACACCCTGAGTGCACGGTCCATTCTTATTTGGGTAGCAGATATTATGGACAGTTGTCTGACCACATGCTTCAGGCAGCCTTTCGGAATTGCATACTGGGGGTGGGAGTATTGTATGCGTGGAATAAAATTATGTAAATTCTCAAATATTTAATGAAAATTCCAATTATGACTAGTAAAACCTTCATGTTATGAATAGTTTTAAATAGAGTACTGTAGTTTAGTATTGTGTGGTTTAGGCTTAAGAGCAAAATAACTTTTGTTGCATTCAAACTTGCAAAGTGAGGAGATTATACAGTTGAATCCTTAGAGCAGTCCTTAGAGCTGTGCTCTCCCACTTCCTATCCATTGAGAGCTTGGGCAGATTACTCTCTGTTCCTCCATTTCTTCATCTTTAAAATTGGCATAATAAATGTAAAGCTCTCCTGAGATTATAGAGAGGATTTCATTAATTCATCCACATAGAGCCTTGCTACTCAACCTGAGATTCAAGGACCAGCAGCACTTGGCATCATCTGGGAGCCTGTCAGAAATGTAGAATCTCAGGCCTCATTCCTGACCCACAGAATCCGAATCTGCATCCTTATAAGATCCCCAGGTGCTTTCTCTGCACATACTTGGCACGGTGCTTAGCATGTCATGAGCAGTACAGGCCACTGCTGGTTTAAACAGTGATTTTGTTGTTTGGAAAAATAAAGCCGCATGATTTCTTCATGTTGCATGGGTGACAAAAATCCAAAATAAAAAGAATTTTTCACATCTCTATAGTCTCTGGTCCAGTGTGTGAGGTGATCAGGATGTCACTTTAATTTCAGTAACAGCTCCTAACTCGCTAAGAGAGCACTATTCCTTGAGCGAAAGACCGATCTCTCATTCAGAGTATCTGCTTGGGGAATGGAGAGACCACAGGTTTTAGGAGCCTGCACCTTCAGCTTCTCTGCTTCTAACTTGGTCTGCTGTTCCATCCTTGGTTTGTCTAGGATTTCCTCAGTAGACACCTGGAGGGGTGTGCCACTCTCCTTTTCCACGTCCTAGAAGACAAGCAGGTTTAATAACTTCACCTGAAGATTGAGATCAGAGAGCATTATGGATCCAAAGGCAAACAGATACCTATATTCAGACTCAGGTCATTTTATGACTGTGATAGGGCTGAAATATCCTTCTAGATAAGTTTCTCAAATGGATGGGCATCTATATGACAAAATACTTACCATACTTACTGTAAGAGGTAAGAGGTCAGTGGCAGTGTATGTAAAACAGCCTTATGTTATCCAAAATCTTACATTACTCAAGAAGACTTCAAACTTCCCTAAAGATAAAACTCTTTGCTAGGCTGCGTATAAGCAGCTATCTCCCCAACAGTGAAGAATGTAAGAAGTTACTGAGACCAAGGTGGCTTTAGATAAGTTTTGTGCTTTTTCATGGTCAAATTCAGCCTAATTTCTTAGGGTTGTTGCTCAGAAGAGGATAGAAAGCACCAATTCCAACTAACCTGTCCCCTCTGTTGGATTGGCTGGGGGTCTTTTTTAATTACAACAAAAGACCTCTTTCTCTGGTAACAAGGCTTCTAGACCTGTGCTGTCCAGTATGGTAGCCACTAACTACATGTGGCCATGTAGCATTTGAAATGGGGCTAGTCTGAATAGAGATGTGCTGTAAGTGTAAAGCTGACACTGAATTTCAAAGACTCAATACGTAAGTAAGTAAATAAATAGAATGTGACGTGTTTCAATATATTAATTGTATTCTGAATGATAATACCTTGATATTTTGAGTTAAAAATACATTTAAGTTAATCTCTGTTTCTGTTTGCCTTTTAAAATTCAGCTACTAGAAAATTAAAAATCACATATGTGGCTTGCACTTATAGCTCCCATTATATGTCTATTGGACGATGCTGTTCTAAGCAAAGGCCAGCAAACTTTTTTGCTCGTGGGCCGTAGTTTGCCAGACCCTGACTTCAGCACATCAGCCAATCCAAGACTCTTACTTTAATATCCTGAAGAATAAACATAAAGCTTTAAAATTATAAACATTTGATTAGTCAATATCTTGCTTTCCTGTAGAAAACACTTTTATTTTCTTAAGACTTAAAAATTATTCTTCAAAATTCAGTGATATGGAACTTTTCTTTCTCTCTTAGTCATCTGTGTATTTTAAGCATTCTTATGAAGACTGGCTGGAAAACAACGGATTGAGCATCTCCCCTTTTCACATAAGATGGCAGACTGCTGTTTTCAATCGTGCGTTTTACAGTTGGGGACGGCGGAAAGCAAGGATGCTTTACCAGTGGTATTCTTTACTTTCTCTTTTTGGTTTAAATTAGTCATTTGTGATCATGAGAAATACTAGTTAAATGAACTGTTTCCATCATTTTCAATTTATTGAGTTTTAAAATGTTGACAATGTAAAAACTTTCTGGCTTTATATAAATTCATGGGATTGAATCATTGTGCTTTTGCATACATTCAAAATCAAGGTTCTGTGTCTTGATCTGGATGGTGGATACATCGGTATACATATGTAAAAATTCAATGAGCTGTACGCTTCAGACTTAGGCACTTTGTGTAAGTTATACACCAATAGAAAGGCAAAAAGCATATGGAGCATTTTCCACCAGGAAAATAATCCTGGAGAATTCTCTCCCCCATCATGACACATAGAAACAAGGGTCCTGGGAGTCATAGGGCTCCCAAAAGTCTGCTGGCTTTCCTCTGTAATTCTTCTGTGATACCCATCCAGGGCAAGGATATTTAAAATACTTATCATCCAGTAAGGCATACACACAAACAAACCAATCAGGAAAATGGCCAGCCAGGTTACAGCAGCAGGGTCCTGGAGCCCTCTGGCTATACCAGGCATATCCCTTTAATTTAAAATATTTTTAAAATCATGGTTTATAGTGTTTGTGGTTAGGGGGTTTACAATGATCTCTGGGACACCCTAGAGACTGACGGTTTCTGTACTTGATAGAATTTCTAATGGCAGTAGGGGGCCTTTGTCGAAATTCCTTTCTGTTAAAAATTTAGCTCCAACTAGAGTAGGGCTAAATATAAACAATCAGGTCATCAAAAAGCAGAAAATGCAACAGCAGATCAAAGCAAACAAAATAGAAATAAAGATAAGAACAGAAATCAATGAAATAGTATACAGTAGAGAAAATCAGCAAAGCCAAAAGTTGGTACTTTGAAAAGATTAATAAAATTAATAAAACCCTACTATGACTGATCAAGGAAAAAAGCAAACAAAATAACTAAGAATCAGAATTGAAAGGAGAAACATTACTATAGATTCTGAGACTTGTTTTATTTTATTTTTATTTATTTATTTTTTGGCCACACCATACAGCTTCTGGGATTTTAGTTCCCCAACCAGGGACTGAACCCATGCCCTTGGCAATGAGAGAATGGAGTGAGACTCATTTTGAAAAACGAAACTATTGTGAACAGTTGTATACCTATAAATTTGACTATTTAGATGAAATGGACAAGTGCCTTGAAAAACGCAACTTATCAAAAAGTTAGAAAATGTAATAGATTATTCCCAACTACAGAGGAGTGATTTCTAATGTCTAATTATTAAAACAGTAGAAGAAAGAAACTGTTGTTAAGTTTTACCATGTTAATATTTAAGCTCATTACAAAATTCAAGTAAAATAAAATGCAAACAAAAGAATCGGTAGATGAAAAAGAATGGTGTCTATAATGTCAAAAGAGCTTTCATAACTACATGAGAACAAGATCAAAACAATGCTATGTAAATGAGCAAAAAAATATGAGAGGAAACAAACTTTTTATTGGGAACAACATCAGCCTCTTCAGTTATGAGAGAATTGTAAATTATAACTGCTTAAAGAGACTAGTGCCCATGCTTCAGTCAAGTATCTGAACTTCAAGTAGGAGAAAGAAGCAGAGTTATTGAAATTTTTAGACATTGTTTTGAAGCTATGAAAGGTGGCTGGTTAATGAATTTTTTAGTCCATGAATTGTGAGGAATTTTACATTTATGTAATTTTTTTCCTCTTGACAGGTTCAATTTTGGAATGGTGTTTGGTGTAATTGCTATGTTCAGCTCTTTTTTTCTTCTGGGGAAAACGCTGATGCAGACTTTAGGCCAAATGATGGCTGACTCTCCCGCTTCTTATTCTTCCTCCTCTTCTTCCTCCTCTTCCTCTTCCTCCTCTTCCTCTTCTTCCTCCTCCTCTTCATCCTCTTCCTCTTCCTCACTTCACAACGAACAGGTGCTACAAGTTGTGGTAAGTGCCTTCTTATTGCTTTATGTAGCTTTGTTGAAACATAGATATAAGAAATTTCTTCTGGATAGCATAATTCCTATCCATAATATAAATATGAAATAAATGAAAAGTCTCACAATTTCTCAAATTACTTGCTTAAACAAAATCATTAGTAAGAGTATAGCAAAGGATTGTTGCAATGTGTAGTAGTAGTAGTAATAATAGAACAAATGGACCACCACTAAGACTGTCAACAATTACACAAGTATTCGATTTAATTCATGTTGTGTTTTTTTTTTCAGTGCAAGGTTTTTTTTAAATTGAAGTATAGTTGCTGTACAATATTATATAAGTTGTGGGTGTACCATATAGTGATTCGCGATTTTTTAAAGTTATACTCCGTTTATAGTTATTATAAAATATCGGCTCTATTCCCTGTGTTGTAAAATATATACTTGTAGCTTGTTTTATACCTAACTTGGTCATTCATGTTGTCTTCTTGAGGTGTTGAATAATTGTTACTGTCAAGGAATAAGCATACTGATTTAAGATCTCTATAATGTAGAAATAAATTGCATCTTAATCCTATGCAAAATGTTCCCCTTTCTTCTTCATGGCTTTCAGATTCTTAAGCAATAATATCCTTTTAATTAAAGGTAAAAGACCTTTTGAATGATCACTGTGATTTCTTGATATGAAGAATAATGTGCTGAGTTGTACTCCTTTGACTGTAAGCTACTTAAAATAATTCCCACTTTAAAGCACATGTGTAGACCAATACCTTATCAATTCATGTTTCCAGAGTTTGAAAGGGTGCTTTACCACTGACTAACTTCAATTTTAAAATTTTTACGTTAATAGTTTCCATTTCCGTGAGTCATGGACGTTATGTTTTTAATCGTGTTCTTATTAATGAAATAGACTATATGAGTTAGTGACTTTTTTTTAAATTGAAGTATAGTTGATTTACAGTATTATGTTAGTTTCAGGTGTACAGCATAGTGAGTCAGTATTTTTGCAGATTAAATTCCATTGTAGGTTATTACAAGATAATGGGTGTAATTCCCTGTGCTATACAGTATATCCGTGTTACTTATCTATTTTACTTTATTTTATTTTATTTTTATATCTTTATCGGAGTATCATTGCTTTACAATGTTGTGTTAGTTTCTGTTGTACAACAAAGTGAATCAGCTATAAGTATACAGATATCCCCTCCCTCTTGAGCCTCCCTCCCACCCTCCCTATCCCACCCCTCTAGGTGGTCACAAAGCACCAAGCTGATCTCCCTGTGCTATGCAGCTGCTTCCCACTAGCCATCCACTTTACATTTGGTAGTGTATATATGTCAAGGCTACTCTCTCACTTCATCCCAAATATACAAACTATATAGTAGTTTGTATCTGTTAATACCCCTAATTTGTCCCTCCCTTCTTCCTTTTCCCCTTCGGTAACCACAGGTTTGTTTTCTGTATCTGTGAGTCTGCTTCTGTTTTGCGTATACATTCATTTGTATTATTTTTTAGGTTCCACATATAAGTGATATTATACAGTATTTGTCTATCTCTGTCTTATTTCACTAAGCATAATATTCTGTACGTCCAACCACATTGCTGCAGATGGCAGTATTTCATTCTTTTATGTGGCTGAGTAATATTCCAGTGTGTGTGTGTGTGTGTGTGTGTATATATATATATATATATATATATATAAGTACATCTTCTTAATCCATTCGTCTGATGGGCACTTGGGTTGTTTCCATGTCTTGGCTATTGTAAATAGTGCTGCTATGAACATTAGAGTGCACGTATCTTTTCGAATTCGTGTTTTTGTTTTTTTCATATATATACCCAGGGGTGGGATTGCTGAATCATATGGTAGTCCTATTTTTAGCTTTTTAAGGAACCTCCATACTGTTTTCCATAGCGGCTGCACTAATTTACATTCCCACCAACAGTGCACAGGAGTTCCCTTTTCTCCACATCCTCGCCAACATTTGTTATTTGTAGACTTTTTGATGATAGCTATTCTGACAGGTGTGAGGTAATACCTCATTGTGGTTTTGATTTGCATTTCTCTAATAATTAGCAGTGTTGAGCATCTTTTCATTTGTTAGCTACCTGTATGTCTTCTTTGGAAAAATGTCTATTCAAGATTGACAGATTTTTTTTTAACTCATCTCTTTGTGGCCTCTACTAGCTGTGTCACTATGGGAAGATTACAAGTCATTTGTAGCAGAACATAATCTCTTCTATGGTAATAGCTCTTTCTTAGAGGTTAAAAGGATTCAGGTGGGTGAGGCCTCAGACGAGATGATTTATTTCTTCAGCAAACATTTACTGAGTGTAGTCTGCCTACTGGCCTTGTGCTTAGTCCTGCTTATACAGGGAACAAAATCCAATCCTAGCACTTACAGAGCTTTTAGTCTAGAGGGAGAGCTGCTATGATTTTCTACAGTTGGACAGAGTACAAGGTGCTGCGGGAACAAAGACAAGCCCTGCTGAGGTGTGCCTGGCACTGGGAAGAGAGTAGAGGAGAAGGGAAGGGAAGGAGAGTCCACATAGCCTGGGAAAGGAAGATGGCAGTTGAGCATGCCGGAAACAGAGGGAACCATATAACATGGAAAGGCAGAGGGAATAATAATACTAATAATAAAACCTAGTTAGGGGCTTCCCTGGTGGCACAGTGGTTAAGAATCCGCCAGCCAGTGCAGGGGACATGGGTTTGAGCCCTGGTCCGGAAAGATCCCACATGCCGCGGAGCAGCTAAGCTCATGCACCACAACTACTGAGCCTACGTGCCGCAACTACTGAAGCCCGTGCGCCTAGAGCCCGTGCTCCGCAACAAGAGAAGCCACCGCAATGAGAAGCCCGCGCACCGCAACCAAGAGTAGCCCCCGCTCGCCGCAACTAGAGAAAGCCCTCACGCAGCAACGAAGACCCAATGCAGCCAAAAATAAATATAAATTAAATAAATTTATTTTTTAAAAATACTAGTTAATATGCAATGCTTCCCATGTGAGGTTTTTTGTGCCTATTTTATTTTATTCCTGCAGCAATCTAGAGGTAAGCATTGTTGTTATTCCTGATTCACAGATGAGAAAACCAAGGCACAGAGCTGTTAAGTCACTTGCCTGTGATCACAGCTAGTAAATGGTGGGTCCATCATTCACCCACCACTGACCTCAGAGCCTGTGCACAGTATGCTCTACTCTCTTAAAAAAGACCAGTAATTCCTCAAGGAACTATAAAGTAACTTTGACCTGTATCTAAGAGGTATATGGTGGAAGGTATATGGTGTAGGAGATAAGATGGGAGATATAGGTAGGGTCTGAGTTATGAAGGGCCATTCTAAGAAGTTTTGATTTTATCTGTAGATAACAAGTCTATGCAAAATGGACTGGAGTAGGGTTTCACCGAAGATGGGGAGACCGTTTAAGAGAGCATTTGGAATAATTCATGTTAGAAGTTATAAAGATCTTAACTAAATTAGTGGTAAGGAGAATGAAGGGGCTGGATTCAAGGGATCTTTTGCAGTGGAGTTCTCAGACCTCAATCATTAATTGAATATGAGGCTGGAGGGAGAAGAAAGTCGAGGATGACTCTCAGGCTGCATGGCTGTTTATTGTTTGCCAAGAAAGAGGATAGTAGAGAAAGAAGCAGGCTTGGAGGAAATAGGATCACTGGCCTGTCTGCCTGCTAGGATTAGAATGGCAAAAGGGTTTTTTTGGGGTTTTTGGTTTTATTTCAGTTTAACAAGTTTGTGTTTTTGTTTTTTTTTTAAAGACACATTTATTCAGTGTCACATTTATTCAGACTATTACATTTAGCAATCAACAGCGTGGGTACAAAAAAAAATCTATATTAAAACGCTTTGTTGGAATGCTTTACACTTTCCACAGAATAGAAGCTAAAATAATCTATTATACAATTAGTCACAAATATAGTGCTTGGGGTATTTTTGCCCATACACAGGAGTATTGTCTAAAACAGGGGTACCCAACTCCTGGGCCGCGGACCACTACTGGTCTGTGGCCTGTTAGGAACCGGGCCGCACAGCAGGAGGTGAGTGGCAGGCGAGTGAGCGAAGCTTCATCTGCCACTCCCCATCGCTCGCATTACCGCCTGGACCATCCCCCCCCCAATCCATGGAAAAATTGTCTTCCATGAAACCAGTCCCTGGTGCCAAAAAGGTTGGGGACCGCTGGTCTAAAACATGTCTTTGTAGCAACTAGGCCCTGCCACCTCTGTGCTTGGTTGAGTTCCCAAATCTGTTGTAACCTGTAGCTTCCCTGTCACTTCTCTGGCTCTCCTCTCCTGCTAAGCTTTGTTTCCTGGCAGTAATTAAAACCTCCTGCCATAGCCACGTTGGTTTCGTGGTTTGGCAAAGTATTGGCCTCATCCCCCATAGGAGCCAGAACTTCTGCCTCCAAAGTTTCCTCCTTTCATGGGTCCAAAATTTGAACATTGATTGTTGTAACTGCCAAAATCATTGTAGCTTCCGCCACCTCCAAAATTGCTTCCGTCATTACCAAACCCATTATAGCCATCCCCACTGCCACCATATCCCCCACCACGGCTGCCACGCACCAGAGCCACCTCGGCCACTGAAGTTTCCTCCACGACCAAAGCTGTCATTCCCACCAAAACCCCCTCCACGACCACCACCAAAGTTTCCAGAAACACTTTGCTCTCTTTGGCTGGATGAAGCACTAGCCATCTCTTGCTTAGATAGGGCTTTCCTTACTTAACAGTGTGGTATTTCTTTTTTTTTTTTTTTTTTTTGTGGTACGCGGGCCTCTCACTGTTGTGGCCTCTCCCGTTGCGGAGCACAGGCTCTGGACGCACAGGCTCAGCGGCCATGGCTCACGGGCCTAGCCGCTCCGCGGCATATGGGATCTTCCCGGACCGGGGCATGAACCCGTGTCCCCTGCCTCGGCAGGCGGACTCTCAACCACTGCGCCACAAGGGAAGCCCACAGTGTGGTATTTCTGAATGACAGTCTTGTCTGCGGAGTCATGGCCATCAAATGGTACAAAAGCAAAGCCTCTCTTTGCCATTGCCTCAGCCAGTCACTTTTTTCCCCAATACTGTTCAAAATAATCTCTTAGGTGATGTTCTTCAGTGTCTTCTTTAATGCCACCAACAAAAATCTTTTTCACAGTTAAGTGGGCACCAGGTCTTTGAGAATCTTCTCTTGAGACGGCCCTTTTTGGTTCCCCAACTCTTCCATCCACCTCGTGTGTCCTTGCCTTCATGGTTGCATCCACCTCCTCGACAGTGGCATACGTGACAAACCCAAAGCCTCTGGAGCGCCTGGTGTTTGGATCCCTCGTTACCACACAGTCTGTGCGCGTTCCCCACTGCTCAGGTGGCTCCTCAGACTCTCACTGGTTGTTTCAAAGCTCAGACCTCCAACGAAGAGCTTCCACAGCTGTTCGGGCTCTTTGGGAGACTGATTTAGACGTGACAGCAGTGGGGCTGGGGAGACTTTAATGATGCTTACTCGGTGGCGTCCACGGGCAGAAACAAAGCTAACAAAGTTTTTTTAATTTTTTTATTTGATAAATTTGACATGTTACTGTTTGCAAATTTAAGGTGTACAGTGCTGTACACCTTATGTACTTTCATACATTTATTTATTGTAATATGATTGCCATTGGAGCAATATTTATCACATCATAGTACAATTTTATTGATTGTATTCTTTATACTGTGCATTAGATCTCTGTGGCTTATTTACTACTTGTTACAAGTTTGTACCCTTAAATACCGTCACTCATATCCATCCCATCCCCTGGTAACCACCATTTTACTCTCTGTTTTTTAATAGATGTGACTTTTTTAGATTCCATATATAAGTGATATCATACTGTACTTGTATTTCTCTGATTTATCTCTCTTAGCATCATGTGCTCAAGGTCTATCCATGTTGTTGCAAATGGGAGGATATCTTCCTTTCTCATAGCTGAGTAATATTGCATTGTTTATGTACATGTACCACATTGTTTTTATCCATTCATCTGTTGGTGATCATTTGGGTTGTTCCCATAATCTTGGCTATTGCGAATAATGCTGTGATAAACGGAGATATGCATATATCTCATTGAAATATTTTCATTTCCTTTGGGTATATACCCAGAAGTGGAATTGATGGATCATACCTTAGATGTATTTTTAACTCTTTGAGGAACCTCCATATTGTTTTCCATAGTGGTTGGACTAATTTATATTTCCACCAGCAGTGTGTAAGGGTTACCACATCCTTGCCAGCACCTGTGTTGTCTCTTTTCTTCTTGATGATAGCCATTCTGACAGGTGTGAGGTGGTATCTCATTGTGGTTTTGCTTGGCATGTCCCTGATGATTAGCGATGTGGAGCATCTTTTCATGTGCCTTTTGACCATTATGCTGTCTTCTTTGGAACTACTAAATAGTAGTTCTGTCCATTTTTTAATCAGATTGTTGGGCAGGGGGTTGTTTGTTTTGTTAGTTCTTTATATGTTTTGGATATTAACCGCTTATCCAGTATATGGTTCGCAAAACTTTTCTCCCATTCTGTAGGCTGCCATTGGTTGTTTCTTCTGCTATGCAGAAGCTTTTGAGTTTGATGTAATCCCATGTGTTGATTTTTGCTTTTGTTGTTTGTGCTTTTGGCATCCTGTCCAAAGAATCATTGCCTGAATGGTAAAGTGTTAATTTACAGAAGAAATTATTTCTTCTGTTTGCTTTTCAACTTACTCATAGAGCTTACAAAATATTGATTCAGTTAGGAGAGCCATGCTTTGGAACCATTAAGAAGTCAGCTGCCCTCTGTATATCTACCTGGCATGTTTTTGTTTAAGTTTGTTGTATCTCCTGACTTTGATATGAGCTCTTGTAGCTTAGAGCACATACTTTCTGTTTACTCTATAATTCCCTTCAGCCTCATTCAGTATTAATTCCCCAAAACCTGGTACTCTATGTTATTGAGAGATCAGTATTTTGGTACATCTAATACCCTGTGTGATCACGGCCGAGACAGATGGGCAGTCGAGTATTGTTGCCAGCAAATAAGACCTACCATCTGTTGGTGTAGTCACATGTTCAAATCCTTACCTTATTTCATTATTACATCACTGAAATAATAAAGAGAAGAAATCAATATCCTATTGGATCAAGGCTACTGATTTTTTTGAAATAAAGGTAAGATAACCTGAATACTTTGTGATATAGAGGGAATGTATGAGTATTAATCTTAAGTACATAAATTTAGAGAGGAATCAGAGAAAAGGAAACTACAGGTCTGAACAGACAGATGCCTGACAACATGGGAATGGAGCAGATATGTAGAAAAAGGTACACTGATGTTCTTGAAAAGAGTTGCTTAGTAGGGTCTGAGTAGAGAGAACTTCAGATAATGAGCATCATAAAAATATCCTCTGACCATTTACTTCCACATCTGGGACTCTAGGTTAAGGAAACACTTCCAAATTACAGAAAAATTAGTATTCATCAAGCTGTTTATCCTAACATTTATTACTATGAAGAATTAGAAACAACCACAATATGTAATTGAGGAATGGTTAAATTATGAGATTGTCATTCAGTGAAATGTTATGAATACATTAAAAATGATGACTATGAAAGCTAGTTTCATAACTAGAGAAAGGACTCTTGGAATCAATGAATTTAGAAAGCAATCCAAGCAGCATGGTTTGAATCTCCTCTTCAGTTACTAAAAAAGGCTTAAAAATGAAATTCCTTTGTTATACACAAAAATAAATTGCAATTGAATTAAAATTAAAATGTGAAATCATAAAAGACCTTGAAAGAAATAAAAACAGGTTTCTATTTATAGGAACACAGAATGAGAAAGACATATGCATAAAACTAATGGCAGAAACCATGAATATTGATAGATTTGACTACATAACATTTTTTACATATCAAAAAACCAAAAGCAAAATAAAATTAAAAGGCAAAACTTGGGAATGCATCTGTGATGTGTATCACAGAGAATCAATAATTGATACTTGAAGTGATCTTACGGACAATAAGAAAAACATGAACACTCTAAGGAGAAAAAAATTGACAAGTCGGGAGTAGGCTACTCACAAAAGATCTATCAGTGGTCAAAAAGTAGGGGGAATATTCAGCTTAATAGTCATCAAAGAAATAGAAATCAAACAATGGGATGCTTTTTATTCCTCTCAAATTGCAGATTTGAATAAAATGAGCTTACCCAAGGTTATTGAAGTGTCTGCCTTTGGAGAGCAGTTTGATATGTATCAAAGTCCTTTAAATTTTGTGTATAATTACCCTCTCTGTTAGACGTAATGTTAAACAGTGGACAAGGATTATCTCCTGTAATCCTCAGAATTACCCTTTTATGTAAATATGGTGATTTCCATTTTAATGATGGGGAAATTGAAGTACTGGAGGAATAATCCAAGGTTCTTCAAGGTCCCTTAGCTAGTTATGATGGAGCCAGAACACCAAACCCAAATGATATGTCCCCAGAGCCTGAACCAACCGTGCTTGTCTAACAATTTATTCCCTCCAAATATTTGTGTATATGTGTCCAAATATATTTATCACAGTATTTTATAAGAGCAGAAACCTTTAAAACAATTAAATGCCCAACAATCTACTCCATGAAATACAATGCAGCTATTAAAAATCATGTTGAACCAGAAATACTCATGGGAAAATGTTTGTGATACTATTAAGTGAAAAGGGTAGATTTCAAAACCATATTTATAAGAAAAGAGTATAATTTTTTTAAATATGTGTACATGAAAAGATTGGAAAGACGTGCATTGAAACACTGAGAATGGTTTTTTGTTTTGTGTTTGGGGAACAGGAACGGTTTCTATTATTCTTTGAGTTTTCAAGTTTTCCTGCTTTAAACATATTTTGTAATTAATTTAAAATACTAACTAATGAAAGAAAGACGAACTTTCCTCCAGAAGGATACCTTTAGAGTCCCACTGCCTGGATTGTGAGAAATAGAACTTAGGAACGATTATTTATCTTGCAAGAAGATTCTTGGGTATCTAAAAAAATTTTACTGTGCAGCCTTTAAAATAGCAACCTTAAGTGCATAACAGTGGAGCACGTGGGTCCTTAACATGTCTGTATGTTCCAAATGCCTTACTTTCTGCATTAAATTTCAATTTTAGTATAATATTTATGTATCACTTTGATATGATTTTTCTAACCAATGTTCTAGACAAACTGATAGAAGAAATGAAGGGCCTGGTGCTCCCACACCAATAAGGCACTTTATTACACTGCCTTTAATGATCAACTCTCATATAACTTGATAATACTAAAATGAAACTCATTGAAGGGGGGTGGGGACATCCTGTATTACTCACATAAGTACTTGGAGCCTTGCAATAACACTTTAGCGGAAGGAATGGGAACTGTAACAAGAATTCCCAAATCGGGCTGCCAGCCCTCGAGGGTGGATCAGCTACTGACTCCTTCACTGCCACTCTGCCTTCCCTGGCACTATGCCAGGCTCCCTAATTCTTTCCCGTGGTAAAGACTTCAGGAAGCTAACGTTTCAACTTTTTAACCTGGTGTTTCCTATTCTCTTTAGATTGGTGGTGTGCTTAGCTCAAAAACTGCCTAGTTCAAAAAAACTGACTGGTGTTTTTATAAAATTTATTATGATAGAAATGGAGAAGTGGACCATCAGTGTTCATATTAGTTTTAGCTTACCTAACACTGAGTTTGGAAGTTTAAGTTTTAGTACAGAGTGAACATCGTGTTCTCTTGGTGCCCAAGTGTGTTTTTATCATTGTGTCTGTGAACAGGTTCCTGGCATAAATTTACCCGTCAACCAACTGACCTATTTCTTCGCTGCAGTCCTCATTAGTGGTGTTGTACATGAAATTGGACATGGGATAGCAGCTATTAGGTAATGATATTTACCTCTCTCTCTCTATTCCATGCAAAGAAGCTTTTCATTTAGGAGTATTTATTACTAAAATCTGCTACATTTGATACTTTTTCTTTCTTTGGATACTGCCCAGTGCATATCCACCATTATTATTTTAAGGTAACTTCTCTTTTGTAGAGATTAATATATTGATGAATATGCTCAATTAACTATGTGCACATCTATAATCTGGGTCTTTCTATCCTTTGTCCTTTGCCAGCATGGTTATATCCTCATGGTTCTTCACTATTTTCATCCAGTCCTGAAACCTAATCTTTCTATTCATCACTGGATCAGAATGATAACCACTGCACTCAAATCAAAGCCCATCCACCTGCCTTCTTAGTACTTTCTTTGGCTCATCATCTGAAATACTTTCCTGCTTCTACTCATGGCCTCTGCTGGCTACAGCAAGAACACTGAAAGCTCTGGGTTTGTTAACAAATATCATAGCCTATCTAGAAATCCAAGTGGAAGAAGATAAGGGAGGATGAAACCTGGGACTTGCTTCAAGTATCATGCCATGTTCTCGTCTTGACTGTCCAAATGTATCATTGTAATTATACCTGAGCATTTTAAAGACTCCTAAATGTGTAAAATCCTGATGGGGGGAGAGATAGAGTCTCAACTCCCCTTCACTCCCACATAATGAACACACATACTGATGGCAATGTGTTTCATCCTTTGGGTGTGTGGACCAGATAAAAGGTTTTAGAGGAGAAGATTTAATCACTTCTTATTACTTTCCAGTTGCTTATGAACAAGAGTCTATTGACTGGCAATAAACCCTCATCTTGACAGAGCATATACTGTTACACAGGTGTGCCATGTAGTGGTTTAAGTGGTCGGCTACTTTTTTCTTTTCTCTCTTTCATCTTTACTTCCACCTTAACTTTGCAGCTTTTAGGGTTTTACATAGAAAAGTATTGTTATTACAGTTTAATCATTCATAATATGTTTGTGAAATAGTTTGGTAATATTTTATAAAATCCCACTGCCAAGAAAAAGTGAATTTTACAGTCATCTTATATAGTTAATGCTAGGTGACAGCACAATATATTTAGATGACGCTTTTTTTAGAGTAGCTGTATGGTCTTACGAGGCTTTTAAATGTAATTCCAGTTTTAGAGAATGAATTGATAAAAAATAGTTCTCTTGAGGACAGTCTGAGCATTATGCATTTTTAAATGCAGTACTTATTTTTAACATTAATTCAACAGCAATACACTTAGATAAACCTCCACCTTTATAATGGCTAAGAGAAATATAAATATTTAGATAATTTACTTGAATTCTATTTTCTACTATCTCCTTCCCTGAAAATAATTCAGAATAAACCATAAAAATGTTTTTCATTTAGTTTCTCATAGAAATATTAACTATTTCTTTATACAAGTGACTAATTTTAAGTTATTTGCTCAGCATATTGGTTTCTAAAAATTTTTGAAGTTGTTAAGTCTATTTCAGAATGCCCTGTTTTACAAAATGCAATTTCACTGGTAACTAAATCTGTATGCTATTATAAAATTATGATGATATATATCATATATAATTTTTTGACTCTCCAGAGAGACTTGTATTTTAAGCAAGAATTTGAATTACAGTGGGAAGTTTTAAGATTACATGCATTATTAATCTGAAAAATGCAATACTAGTAGTAAATTCCTTTTTCTTATGTGATTTCTTAGGGAACAAGTTCGATTTAATGGCTTTGGGATTTTTCTCTTCATTATTTATCCTGGAGCATTTGTTGATCTGTTCACCACTCATTTGCAACTTATATCACCAGTCCAGCAGCTAAGGATATTTTGCGCAGGTAAAAGACTTAAATTTCTTTATTCATCTGTGTGTTATTAGTGGTTTTATGGAAAGTACATCACAACTGAAAACACCTCACCTTTTGGTTGATAAATTCAGTTTATAAGACTCTCAGTCAGGGCTTCCCTGGTGGCGCAGTGCTTAAGAATCCTCCTGCCAATGCAGGGGACACGGGTTCAAGCCCTGGTCCGGGAAGATCCCACATGCCACGGAGCAACTCAGCTCGTGCGCCACAACTACTGAGCCTGCGCTCTAGAGCCCGCGAGCCACAACTACTGAGCCTGTGTGCCACAACTACTGAAGCCCACACACCTAGAGCCCATGCGCCACAACAAGAGAAGCCACCGCATTGAGAAGCCCACACACCGCAACGAAGAGTAGCCCCCACTTGCCACAACTAGAGAACACCCGTGCACAGCAACAAAGACCCAACGCAGCCAAAAATAAATACATAAATAAGTAAATTTTTTTAAAAAAGACTCTCAGTCAGAAGTGGTAGAGCAAAATAATTTACATTCCAGTTTTTTCATTTTTTTAACATGAATTATTTTTAAAAGATTGAAAAAATGAGAACATATCATGAAAATATGACTAAAGCATTAAATTAGACTTAGGAAGTCACTTGATAATCATAAGGAGTGTAATCCACAATGGAAATGTAATCGTGAGTCTTTCTTACTAAATAAAGTAACACATCATCAAAACAAAAATGGGAAAAGTACAAGGAAAAAGCAGAAATGTAATCAGGGAGGCTTATCTCATCTCTCAACACACAGCAGGTTAAGTATGAAAAAGTCTTCATCATCAAAGTTCTAATTAGCAAGGTCAAAATCAACAGTTATGTCAAATCCTATACCATGACAATTTCTTTTCAAGTACCCATGAAACTTATAAAAATTGGCCAATTTAATTCAAAACCATAATTGCAGTATGTTTAAAAGTGATAATGAAATAATGTGTAAAGTTTTGCTAAAAGGAAAAGTCACTGCCTTAGGCAATTATTATGAAGTAAGAAATTAAAGTAAATCAGTTAAACTGAAGAAGTGAGAAAAGAACTATAAAATAGGTAAGAAATGATGTAATTAGCATGCATATAGGCAAAAAATAATAAATTAGAAAAAACAGAACTGTTAAATAAAAGAGTTCTTTGAAGAACAAAAAAAGATTAAATCGGAGAAAGCATTTATAGACAGAATTAGCAGTCAGATTGGGGAATGACAACTGATAGAGAAATTTTAAACAATTATTAAAGTGTTCTTTGTTCATCTCTGCAAAAAATTTTCACAAACCTGGATAATTATCTTTTTTTTAAACAGCCGAAATAAACCCCAGTGGAGACAGAAAAAAAATATAAATAGGCTAATTACCATGGGAGAAATTAAGAAAGTTTAAGAGTGGTCCTGAAAGTTTCATAGGAGAATTCTTTCAAATCTTGAAGGAATCTTGAAGGAAAAGATTTCTCTTCTCAATTCCAATTTAGTATAAACTTTCCAGGTCGCATAGAGAAGGAAACTAAGAATTTTTTAAAAGTCAGTATACCACTGATACTTGTAAAGCACAAAAAAAATTCTACAGACGGTTGGTGTATCTAAACAGTGCAAGGATGGCTTAAAATTAGGAAATCTTATTTGAATGTGGTAAACATTAATTACTCTTAAGAGAAAAATATCCTCATCTCAGCAGATATTGAAGTCAGTATTTAACAAAGTTCAACATCTATTAATGGCTAAAAACCAAAAATCTTTAGTAGAAGTACTAAACAGAAATAGCTGGTTACTTCCTAATGGTATAACACTTAGAAGCATTCCTATTAACGGGCAGGACAAGCATTCCACTGATACTGTTAAAAATGGCCTGTAAATGTGGGTCAGTGCAATCGAATAAGAAAAAAAAGAAGCATAAGTATTAGAAAGGAGTAGGCCTTCCCCGCCCATACTATTATATACCTGGCGGGGGGAGGGGGAGGGACAAAAAAGTCAATGGAAATGAAATACAGAAAAATTCTGTAGAGCCTGGTTGCTGTATTCAAAAGAAACAATAGCTTGGCGAGCTGAGCGAAGAGGCACGCAGTGGCAGGAGAGCTGGCGCACGCACGAGTGTGTGAGCGTGGGCATGAGCATGGTGCTGCACTCTGCTGGGGTGCCCCAGCTTAGAAGCGCATGTGCGGGGTGCCCCAAAGCACACCTGCGTGGGTGCCCCAAAGCGCATGTGCGCGGGGTGGGGGGGAGTGCTCCAGAGCGCATGTGCGGGGGGGGGGGAGTGCTCCAAAGCGCATGTGCCGGGGTGCCCCAAAGCGCATGTGCGGGGGGTGGGGCGGTGAGGCAAAGCGCGTGTGCGGGGTGACGCAAAGCGCATGTGCAGGGTGACGTAAAGCGCGTGTGCGGGGTGACGTAAAGCGCATGTACGGTGGGGGGCGTTCCCCAAAGCGAACGTGTGCAGCGGGTCCAGAAGCTTCCACGTCGTCTGCGTTTTCCGCGTTCCGCACCGGAAGCGCCCTCTCTTTCCTCTGGAGCTCGGGCTTTTCTCTCACAGCCTTTCTTTTCCGCGGCCGTCTTGTCGTTCGTTCGCTGCCCAGTAGCCAAAGCCTGAGAAGAGCCCTCGGCCATGGCCTCAAACAACATTTTCTACATCGTGACAGAAAACTCGGAGATGTATGCAGATGCTGTGGAGCTGCACCAGATCCCTGTGGAGACCGTCCCTGTGGAGACCGTCCCTGTGGAGACCGTCCCTGTGGAGACCGTCCCTGTGGAGACCATCCCTGTGGAGACCGTCCCTGTGGAGACAATGGCGGTTGAGGCAGCCAAGGAGTGCGAAGACATCAGCGGCAGCTGTGTCCACGATGGCCACCACCGTACGTCTCTGCTCGTGCTGCAACCTCTCATTATCAGCACCCCAAACCAAGGGGACTACAACAAGGAAATGATCATGATGCAGATGCAGGAGGAGGTGGTGGGCTACTACCGGTCTGAAGACCTGCAGGTCACCAACCTGGAGAACAAGACGGCCATCCTGGCCGACGAAAACAACTGCTTCCAGGAGACCCTGGCTCCCTTGTCACCACCCTCCACGTCCTCCTCGGCCTACAGCCACAGCAGGAAGGACAGTGGCCAAGGCACAAAGCCCAGCGATAAGAGTAGTTACGCCGGCGGCAAGGCCAGGGCGGCAAGCAGCTCCGAGGTGGGCAGCGAGAAGTGGGAGCAGGAGCAGGTGCGCGTCAAATCCCTGGAAGGCGTGTTCACCGTCACCATGTGCTCCGCGTGCGATGAGAGAGACCACGAGACTAGACAGGCTGCTGAGAAACGAACTCTTGGTTATTCAGAGTACCTGACGGGGAAGAAGCTGCCTCCTGGAGGAATTCCTGGCCTTGACCTCTCAGATCCCAAACAAGTGGCAGAAT
The DNA here is from genome assembly GCF_963924675.1 of Phocoena phocoena. Taxonomy (NCBI): domain Eukaryota; kingdom Metazoa; phylum Chordata; class Mammalia; order Artiodactyla; family Phocoenidae; genus Phocoena; species Phocoena phocoena. Next base: position 18,193,419 of record NC_089240.1, read on the forward strand.
TTACTAGAAAGAAGCCCCAGAAAACCAAAGAAGAGCCCCCGAGATCAATAGCTTGCCCTAGCAGAGGCTGCGTGAAGATGTTCAGGGATAAGTCTGCTTTGAGAAAGCATCTGCACACCCATGGTCCCAGAGTCCACGTATGTGCAGAATGTGGCAGAGCTTTTGTTGAGAGCTCAAAACTGAAACGTCATCAACTGGTGCATACGGGAGAGAAGCCCTTTCAGTGCACCTTCGAAGGCTGCGGAAAAAGCTTTTCCCTGGATTACAATTTGCGTACCCATATGCGAATCCATACCGGAGAGAGGCCCTTCATGTGCCCCTTCGATTACTGTAATAGGACATTTACTCAGTCAGCTAACCTGAAAACTCATATCTTAACACATACTAAGAATAAAGATAGACAGTAAAAAGGAAAGAAGAAACTTCTCAGGCTCGGAAAGCATCTTCCAATAATGTGATGGGAAATAAATATGCCTCTTTTTTGTGTACTGTTTCTAGAAAAGAATTTTTTTAATGACTCTAACACGTCTAAGAGTCAGGTTTTGATAGGTTAGTAAAAGTAAAATTTAAAAGGTTAAAAAAAGTAATTCTTTATATAAGATAACATTGTTAAGATGTTCTGTCTTGTTCTGTAATACAGTTTGAAAAACGTTATGTTTTTGTAATATTTGGTCACAAAAGGAGGACAATTCATGAAGCTCACATCAAAAGACTGTTTATACAACTGTGCTAAAAATGGGACTTCTTTTCACATTCTTTTAAATATAAAGTTCATCTATTTATGATTTTAAAATTACAGATTTTCTAAGTGTTCACTTTTATACTTTTAAGAATATGTTTAGTAGTTCTATATATGGTTTTTCTGGAAGTAGATAACGTTGCTTGCAGATTTTCTTTAAAAGAAGGACAGTTACATGCATATATAAAGTATTTTCCTGTTTAAAAAAAGTTATATAGGTTTAGTTTGCCATCTTAATTTTGGTTGTATTCTTTGACATTAACACATTTTGCATAACTACCTTTTAGATGCACTAGATTGTGTAGTATTGAATATTGGATGGGATGTAGTAGTCGATTTAAACCTGTTTTAGTCTTTTTATTTTCCCCCAAATACTACCAGGTGCTGTCTTTTAGTGTCATTTCTTTGCCTGTTTAGTTAAGGAGTGGTGCTCAGTTGTGGATTATGTTGTGTGTGTATTGACTTTTTAATACTTGGTATATACATCCCTTGTAATAGAAAAAGCAAAAAATAAAATACCTGTTCTAAAGAAAGAAAAAAACTTGCCTATATAAATATTGTGCCTAGAAAATAGAGAAAACAGGGAGGGTACGACTGGCATCTGGTGGGTAGAGGCCAGGGATGCTGCTAAACATTTTACAGTGCACAAGATAGTCCCCCACAACAAAAAATTATCTGGCCCAGAATGCCAGTAGTGCCACTGTTGAGAAACCCTGCTCTAGAGAAAGTAAAAATTGTAACAAAAATTTGTTTGGTATATTCAAAAAGCAAATCATTAATGAACAAGAGATTGTTTAAATAAAGGAAATAAAGGTACCTGCATTGCAATTTAGCCATCATGGTCAAATCTGGAATCCAACAGGGTGGTCTGGTACCAGCTGCATCCCTGACAAGAGATAGGAGAGTCCAGCCCAGAGAGTCAAAGAAGCAGTGCTGCTGTGTGCCCCTCTGACTGTTGCTTGGATGAGAAAAGCCGGGGTTGTATGGTGGTGTCATCCTGATAAGGGAGAGGTCTGGTGCAAGCTTTTAGGCCCTCCTGAGGGGTTAAGGGGAAAGTTGAATTTAGCACATGGTAATGGTGGCAAATCTAATCAATGGGGCTGGATTATTTTGTGAAATTGTCTTGGGACTAGCAACAGGGTGGTGGGGTGGTACAGCTGTATTCCTAATTAGTTTCACTAGAGTAAATTCCAGTGGGTCAAAGAATTAGAGATTTTTTCTGTTTGTTTTAATTTTGTTTTTTAAATGATGCTAGGGACTTCCCTGACCATCTAGTGGTTAAGACTGTGCTTCCACTGCAGGGGGCATGGGCTCAATCCCTGGTGGGGGAACTAAGAACCCGCATGCCTCGAGTGCAAAATAAAAAAAAAAAAAAAACCTATGAAAACAATACAAGAAAACAAAGGTGAGTGTCTTCTGTAGTCTTGAACTGGGAAAGGCTTAATACAAAAGGAGACATTTGACCTCACCAAAATTTAAAATGTCTGCATAGGCAAAACTATAAACCAAGCCAAACAAACTGGAGGAAATGATTATAATACCTCGTACAGAAGAACAAATTCCTCAGTGTGTGTATTACAAATAATAATATATATAAATTAGTTTAAGAAAAAAAAGACAACCCAGTCAAAAAATGTAAACTGACAGTGGATAGAAGTAAGCAATTCTCAGACAAAAATACAAATAACCATTTAATAAGCATGAAAAATGTACAAGCTCACTCATCATTAAAGAAATAGAAATCAGGATGAGATTTTACCTTTCACCTAGCAGATGGCAGTCTAAAGTTATGATAGCATCCCATCCAGTATTGTTTAGAGGGTGGGGAAACATATGCCACTTACGAGAATATAATGCAAACTTGTTGGAGGTCAATTTTAATGCATGTATTTTTTGACCCAATAATTCCATTTCTGTGCAATTTTCCATACCCTCAGATGCATTCTTAATTAGATGCATAACAATATGAGCAAAGCTGTTTGTTGCAGCATTGTATGAAAAAGTTCAAACAGCCTAAGTGATCATTAGGAGGGAACCTTATAAATAAGTCAATGTTTTTTTTTAAATGGATTACTCTGTAGTGGATATAAGAAGTGGGTTAGATGTGAATGTGCAGGTGAGGAAGAAGTCGAAAATATATAAATGAAAAAGCAAAATATAGTTTGTGATAAATAGCTTGATCTTTCTGGGGCTTCCCTGGTGGTGTGGTGGTTGAGAGTCCACCTGCCGATGCAGGGGACACGGGTTTGTGCCCCGGTCTGGGAGGATCCCACATGCCGCAGAGCGGCTGGGCCCGTGAGCCATGGCCGCTGGGCCTGCGCGTCCGGAGCCTGTGCTCCGCGGCGGGAGAGGTCACATCAGTGAGGGGCCCACGTACTGCAAAAAAAAAAAAAAAAAGATCTTGCTGTGTGCAAAACAGAAAATATTGTTTACCCAATATGTCCTGGACTAGAGGAACATTTTACATTGTGAATATGGTCCATATTAGCTAGGTATCTGGCTGCTGTAAAAGCTAAAAATAGCAGTGACTTAAACTCTCATAAAACATTGCAAATGTAAGTAGTTCAATGCTGATATGATAATTCTATGATTTGGGGGACTCAGACTCTCTGTCTTAGCTCTACTATTCCCAACATGCAGCTTCTGCATCATGGACTCAGGTTTAGCACCATCATAGCTACATTCCAGCCAGTAAGACAATCCCCATCACTTCCACTTGCATCCTTTTGCCGAAACATAGTCATATGGCCATACTCAGCCTCCTGAGAGTCTGGGAGATGTCTTTTAAGTTATGTTTCTATCATTATAGAACACTGGTCCTCAACCACTGGTGCTATCACCTTCCTGGGGATATTTGGAATGTGTGGGGTGGGGGCAGTTGTTTGCTTGTCTCAGTGACTGGAGAACACTAATGACATTCAGAGGATGGAGTCGGGAATGCTATATGTCCTGTATTGTAAGGGACAAGACCTGCACAACTAAGAATCACACTGCTCAGAGAGTGGGTAGTGCTTCCACCCTGCCTTATGAGAAAAACTGTACTAGAGGGCAAGGATCGGTATGGGAGGGGGGGGGTAATCTAGAGGTATGCTAGTGAATGTTTAACATCTAGCCCTGGAGGAGAGGGTGGAGAGCTCTGATATGTAGCATTTGCTGGTTTCTGTGGTGTAAATACTCCCACCGTGGCCAATTTCAAAGCGCCAACTTGAAGTTCCTGAAGGAGGAGTTGGTTAAAGAGGCCCGGTCAGCTGTGGCAAGCTGGTAGGAGCAGGCTCCAGCACACCCCTGGGTTCACCTAACCATCTCTGCAGAGATGGCAGAGATAATTATAGTCTTGATGTAAGATACATACCCCAGTTCAGCAAGAATGTTTTTTACTTCATCATAACTTTTCAAATAAAAGCTCTGAAGTTCCTTTCAAAGATCACAAGTATGTTTTTTTTTCACAACTATGTTTAAATTAATATGTATACATTTTCTGAGAAAAGAGTAGTAAGTAGGAGATATTCTATTCATTATATACACACACACCTTTACATATATAATAGAGGTATATATGTAATCGAATATAGATTCTAATAGTGTTAAATCATATTAGCATGTGGTCTTCCTAGTATTGTATTAACATGCTCATTTTAGATTTTAATATCTGAAATGGAAGAAACCTCTAACTGGACATCTGTCTTCTGTACTAATAAGTAGATCTGTCTGCCTCACAGCTTCTTCTGGTTACTTTACTAATTTATCAGAATGCCTAAGTATTATGAAGTATAACTACCTGGAATGATATCATTCCTGCCCCTGGTTGAGCTTATTCCTTTTTTTCCCTCTTTTCAGGTATCTGGCATAATTTCGTCCTTGCACTCCTGGGTATTTTAGCTCTTGTTCTCCTTCCTGTAATTCTCTTGCCGTTTTACTACACTGGAGTCGGGGTGCTTATCACTGAAGTTGCTGAGGTAAATAATAGATTACTTGGGGTATTCTTTCGCCAGATTTTGTGATGTAACACTTAGCATTTTATGTCAGGAACTTTTTTTTTTTTAAGGAACTTTTATTCAAACTGTTCTCATGTACAGAATGCTCAGTTTCTCCTGAAGAAATTACTGTAATCCTTTCAAATCAAAGAAATAGTTTTGTGAACTACATTGGCTCTTTTAAAATACTGAAATTGTTTCTGTTCTGAGTTACAAGGATAGTATCAAGACTTTCTAACTGTAGTTTGATTAAATGCAGCATTTACCTTTACTGTTTGTTTTTATAACTCTGCTTTTGAGTCAGATGTCTTTACTCCTAAGAAGTAAGAAAGATGGAACCTAGGCTAGCCAGCAGAACATTTCGTGGGAGTTTAAATTAATGTCTTCAACTCTGTATTTCACTCCCTTAGACTACTATGATGGTATCAAGTCTTCTCTTCACACTTTGGGACAAGGAAAATTACCTTGTGAGCAACTGCCTCATGTACTCATGTGTTCATTGTGCTGACGGTATTGTCTGCATATTTGGGACTGTGTTTAGATAAGTCTTATAATTTTATCCATTGATGATATAGGACATTGAAAGCATTCTGATGACTACTTTCACAAAAAATTTTAATTAGCAGTTTGGGAAAAAGTTTATCATTTTAATCTTAACTGTTGGCAAGTGGGGTTTGTTTGGTTTTCATTTGTGAAAAATTCAAAATCTTAGTGAAATATGAAAAGTAACTATAATTATTGGGTGTTATTTTGTTAATTTTCTAGGACTATATATCTTGGATTCAAAGCTGGATTATTTTCTACATTATTCAAAATAGTCTACTTAATTAAGTCAGTGTCTTTATTATTTGCTCAGATTAATCATAGCTTGTCTTCACACATTATCTGATTTATTTCTGCCCTCTTCCCAAGGACTCACCTGCCATTGGACCCAGAGGCCTTTTTGTGGGAGACCTTGTCACCCATCTACAGGATTGTCCTGTTACAAATGTACAAGATTGGAATGAATGTCTCGATACCATCGCCTATGAGCCCCAAATTGGTTACTGTATAAGTGCATCAACTTTACAGCAGTTAAGCTTCCCAGTTAGAGGTGTGTATATTTCCTCAGTATAATATAATGCTTCAAGCAGCAGTACTTGCCATTTGCTAATTCTTAGATCATGTCTGTAGACTTATTTTGTCCTAACTTATTTAAAACAAATCAGTAAAGTAATAATAAGCCTAAACTAGTAAACATTCTTCTTGGTAAGTTAGATACTAATATGTATGTTTTGTTTATTATATATTGTTGTTGAACTTCTAACTAATTTCATATTTGATTTTCAGAACTCTAGTATCTAATTCTTTCAGCATTTAAAAAACACTTGTGTTAAGTCAGCATTCAAGCTCAAACATAACCAATTAACTAAATTCCAGCAATTAAATACCCTTGTGCTGTATGGATGGTGGCATGTCCAAAGCTATTTGGGGTAGGGTTTTTTTGTGTGGCAGTCATCCAGAGGAAGTCATCTTGGTGTCCGAAAATACCCACTGAAGTCACATCTGTTGTTCTGTGTCGTAGGCGACAGGGTGAAGCAAGTTTATTCTCAGAAGCTTCCAAATTTATTTTTAGCTCTTCCAGCTCTGAAAAATCAGTCTGCCAACTCTTCATACAAAATTATGGGGACCCAAATTATTGAAAGTGCTGGAAAGCACAAATTATGCTCACAGACTACATCTTTAAGTCAAGAAATGCCTGGATACTTGTCTACATCTACTGGGGTTAAGAAATATGATTAATTATCAAGAATAACTGTATTAAAGTACTGTGTACAACAGTGACAAAGTAGTAAGAACTGATTTAAAATTTTTTTTCAAATGTAGTCTTCCATGTATAACCCATTTTTAAGAATTTTTTTTATTGTAAACATTTTTCAAACATACATAAAGGTCAAGAGAGTAATACAGGGAATTCCCTGGTGGTCCAGTGGTTAGGACTCCGCGCTTTCACTGCTGAGGGCATGGGTTCAGTCCCTGGTCGAGGAAGGAAGATCCCACAAGTCATACAGCACGGCCCAAAAAAAAAAAAAGAGAGAGAGAGAGAGAGTAGTATAAATGAAACCTCATGTATCCTTCTCCTAGCTTCAGCAATTATCAACATTTTGCCATTTTTTTTTATCCAGCCTGTCCACTTTTGAGGGAAGTATTTTAAAGCACATCCCAGGTATCCTGTCATTTTATCCATAAACTTCAGCATATCTTTAATAGATGATGACCTTTTAGACATGACCACAGTACTATTATCACACCTAACAAAATTAACAATAATTCCTAATACCTGCACTCTTCTCTGGTTTTGTTTTTATAGTTGGTTTAAGTTGGATGGTATGCCTTTTAAGTCTCTTTTAAGTTGTAACAATTCCCCCTGACTTTTTATTTTTAATATCATTTATTGAAGAAACTGAGTCATTTGTTTTGTCAAATTTATCATTAACATGTTCGGTATCCCCCAAATTTCCTATGGTAGTTAGGTCCAGAGGCTTGATTAGATTCAGGATCCATTTTTGGCAGGGGCAAAAATACCTCGTAGGTAGCACTCAGTACTTCATATTGCATCTCATATTTTTCCATGTATCGCATCTTTTCAGTTGGGTGTGTAATCCACAGTGTGTTCTTCTGTAAGAGAAATAATCCATAATTTCATACTTCTTAAGTCCTTTATCATTTTCCTCAAGTTTCTCTAAACTTGGTACAATCTGTTTTGAATTACAAAAGCCAAAATGACATCGTAATCAAATAAAGCTCTCTCCAGTAGGATTGTTTTATTTAGAATATCTGCATTTCAGATGTTTAAGCTTTTGTCTTTTTTCCGGCAGACAGAATGGAAGTGAAATTTTTCTTGAAATACTCTGAAACTCTTTCCTTATTAACTTTTTGAGTATTTCACTATTATGGATCATATGCTATATTTTGGAGGTATTTGTTTAAAAACCCAAAGCAGATATTACTCTTCCCACACTAATAAAAAAATCAATCCCAAAATAATAATTCTTCAATATATGTCTCATTTCCTTAGGAGCGACTGTATTAGGATACTTGCTGATTTTACATGATGACTGTATCTGATAAACCCGTACCTCCATTTAATCATTTTTAAATGGAGTACATATACTCAGCCAGACTGTAGAAATCTTAATGACTGTAAATGTAACTTAAAATATATACTAAGGGGCCTTCCCTGGTGGCACAGTGATTGAGAATCTGCCTGCTAATGCAGGGGACACGGGTTCGAGCCCTGGTCTGGGAGGATCCCACATGCCGCGGAGCAACTAGGCCCGTGAGCCACAACTACTGGGCCTGTGCATCTGGAGCCTGTGCTCCGCAACAGGAGAGGCTGTGACAGTGAGAGGCCCACGCACCGCGATGAAGAGTGGCCCCCGCTTGCCACAACTAGAGAAAGCCCTCGCACGGAAACGAAGACCCAACACAGCAAAAATTAATTAATTAATTAATAAACTCCTACCCGCAACATCCAAAAAAAAAAAAGTCTTAAAAAAAAAAAAAAAAAAAAAAAAAAATATATATACTAGGGCTTCCCTGGTGGCGCAGTGGTTGAGAGTCCGCCTGCCGATGCAGGGGACACGGGTTCGTGCCCCGGTCCGGGAGGATCCCACATGCTGTGGAGCGGCTGGGCCCATGAGCTGTGGCCACTGGGCCTGCGCGTCCAGGGCCTGTGCTCCACGACGGGAGGGGCCACAGCAGTGAGAGGCCCGCATACCGCAAAAAAAAATAATAATAATAAAAAATAAAATATATACTAGATTAATTTTAATGGCAGACTTGACCAAAGTGGCTATGGACATTTAAGAAAACTACGGGGCTTTCCTGGTGGCGCAGTGGTTGAGAGTCCGCCTGCCGATGCACGGGACACGGGTTCGTGCCCCGGTCCGGGAAGATCCCACATGCCCGTGAGCCATGGCCGCTGAGCCTGCGTGTCCGGAGCCTGTGCTCCGCAATGGGAGAGGCCACAACAGTGAGAGGCCCGCGTACCGCAAAAAAAGAAAACTACGGATTGATATTATTTTACATGTATCTAGGGACCTTTGTTATCCTACATTATGAGTAGATGGCAAAGATATAGCCAAATATGGTAATGCAAAGTAGCTCATAATCCAAAAGTGATTCATATTCAATTTACAGTAGAATTCAATATACATAATTAAAATTCTGAAAATTTATACCACTTGAAAACAATAAAGCCACCTTAGAAAGATCTGACCCTGAAAGTGCTCATAAGCTGTCCCAGCCAATCATTTCTGGCCTCATTTCATGCCCTGACTCTCCCAGGTGTAATTTAAAATTTTTAAAGATATTCCCTAAGATATTAATTAATTACGGTATTAATTAAGCAGACTAGATGTTCTCCTTAAAATATTAACAGGTATATTTCTGGCAAATTAGAAAAATGTGGTTAATCAACGTGAAATGACTATTCATTTTATGAAATTGTTGGGAACTACTTTTTTCTTCTGTCAGTCCTTTCGTTTTTGATTTTTAAACATTAACCTGCTAAACTATGAGCAGCACCAACAGAACCAAGGCTGGTTTAATTACACCTCTGCCCTTGGTACATGGGGCAAGCCTAAAGAGCTTGTCCCACACACTCCTTGCAGATTGAATGGCCTTTCCAGGAAGCCCCAAAAAGGACACTGGGTGAGGCTTAGAGCCCTTTGTACCTGGAATAAATCTCTGGTTTCATTCTGCATCAGAACAGAACAAAGTTCCCCTCTTCATATTCAAGCTTCTGCTTAATTTAAGATTGCTCTGTGTCCATATGCCACTTAGTGATTTGAATGAAACTAAAAGTTACAGACAAGAACTAGTTTGTTTCTTTTTGGGGATTATTTTCTAACAAGTAGCTTGCATCCTCTTTCTTTAGTTCAGGGGACACTCTTCATATGTGCCGAAAGCTAAATTCCTTTTTTTCTTTCTTGGAAGCATTGTCTTGAATAAGAAAGACTACTAAGTCCAGCATTTGAATGGCATTTTAAAAAGAGTGAGATTGAATACTAAAGGCAACCGCTCCCTAAAATGAAGCTATGAGTCCAGACACAGGCATCCCCTTTGAATAGCCTATATTCCTGTTCAAAGGAGATGAGGGTATATACTTGTAACTGCCTGGCACAGGGAGTATTGTCCTGTCTTATGCATCTTTAACTGAAGTGAGAAAAGGCCGTTCCTGACTTAGTTTAAGATAGTAAAAGGAAAACTCAGGAAATCTTTTCCACATAGTTTGAGTACCCAGATTGTTTTTATGCTCAAATCTTCTCTAATGTTTAGAAAAAAGTGTCTGTTCTCCCATTGTGAATATCAAGGTATCATCCAAGGTTTCTTTGCTCTCACCAATTGAAGAGAGAGAGAGAGTTTATAATTTTTTAACTACTTGGTACTAGGTGGTGCTGGTATAAATTCTACCATAGAACTAAGAATAAAGGGACTTCCCTGGTGGCGCAGTGGTTAAGAATCTGCCTGCCAGTGCAGGGAACATGGGTTCAATCCCTGGTCCGGGAAGATCCCACATGCCGCGGAGCAGCTAAGCCCGTGCGCCCCAACTACTGAGCCTGCGCTCTAGAGCCCGCGAGCCATAACTACTGAAGCCCGCGTGCCTAGAGCCGGTGCTCCACAACAAGAGAAGCCACTGCAATGAGAAGCCTGCGCACCGCAACGAAGAGTAGCCCCCACTCGCCACAAAAGCCTGCGCACAGCAATGAAGACCCAATGCAGCCATAAGTAAATAAATAAATAAATAGAATAAATAGGTTTGCATGCCTGTATTGGAACTCTAGTTACATTTATATATTTATTAAGCTAGGTTAAGAAAATTGTTCAATTCATTTTAGTGATGTAGAAAGTAGTGAGTACTGTGAACTATAGATTGAAAAAGTCTCTTCCTTCCAGCCTTATTCCAAAATTACCTCTGGTCTAGACCATCCTTTGAAGACTAGACTATTTCTACAAGTATCTTAGGGCCCATCTTAGGGTACATTCAGAATATGTAGGTTCTCCTTGTAATGGAATTATGAAACTGTTCTGGTCTTAATTTCCCTAATTCTTTCCCAGTCTGGGGAGATTTAAGGGAGAATTCTAATTTCCTAGAGTTAAACTGATCCCATGAATGCCTCTGGGACCTCCCATTGCAGTCTTTTTTTTTTTTTTTTTTGTGGTACGTGGGCCTCTCACTGTTGTGGCCTCTCCCGTTGCGGAGCACAGGCTCTGGACGTGCAGGCTCAGCGGCCATGGCTCACGGGCCTAGCCTCTCCGCGGCATGTGGGATCCTCCCAGACCGGGGCACGAACCCATGTCCTCTGCATCGGCAGGCGGACTCCCAACCACTGCGCCACCAGGGAAGCCCTCCCATTGCAGTCTTGAATGTGCCTTCCAAAGTAGAATTGGATTGGTCTCTCATGTTGATAGCAGTATACTAATGTGAAAATTACCTCTGGCATACCCGTCTTATAGGTTAAGAATTGAGTCACAGAAATTAAGTGACTTGTCCTTTAATGTGATCCAGTAGAAAAGATTCTAAAATAAAATACATTTTTAAATGTACAACTTTTTTTAAATTGATAAACAGAGAAATATCTTCTCACATGATAACAAAATAATGGGAAATTCTGTATGTCAGGAGGCACTTCATCTTGTCATGGTAGCCATAGCCATCAGTTTATGTTTTAATTGGATTAATCACCATAGGAAGAAGCCATAACCTAGAGGTCACAAATTGGTGGTAACCTAGAGGCCAAATCCAGCCAGCCTTGACAGATGTGTATGGTTTGGCTTGCACAATATTTTTAATATTCTTAATTGGCTGCCAATATTTAATATTTAAGAGGTTTCGGGGCTTCCCTGGTGGTCCAGTGGTTAAGAGTCCACTGCAAGGGGCACGGGTTCAATCCCTGGTCGGGGAACTAAGTTCCCGCATGCTGCACAGCACGGCCAAAAAGAAAAAAGAAAAGGTTTCGCATGAGGGTCCAGACTTCTTTCTCATGGAATAAAATAGATGATCTCTTGACTCTCGGCCCCAAGTTGAGTGGCCTGGCTGCTAACACTACTTAGAACAAGGTATGTATTCTCTAATTCATCACAACCCCCACCACTTCCTATTTTTTCCACACACTATCCACTTCATTTATTTGATACCTGCTTGGCCCCTTTAAGCTGTTGTATTATCAGACATCCTATATCAACAGTGATATCAAATTCTTGACTTTTCGATTCTGTATTGCATACATTCCTCCAAGAAAAAATAAGAATCAAGCATCAGATGTAAATTTTTAAAAATCATTACTGATACAAAGGCAAGTGGCATAGAACACCATTTATGTATTCAGTGCATATTGAGTTATTCACCTTATATAAGATACTGAGAAACTTTTCCCTCAAAGACCTCACAGTCTAATCAAAGAATTAGACCATGCCCACATTACGGTACAAGGTTAAATATAATTAATGACAAAAAGTATTGGGAGTTGTGAGAGTTGATGGCAGTCAGTCTTGACTGAAAAGATGAGGACAGGCTTCATAGCAGCAGCTCTTGAGCTGGGCCTCAACAGTGAGTTTAATTTCAGGAGACCGATATAAATGAACCTCGGCGCCACAGACTAGAAGTTGGTCAGGGAACTGCTAATAATTTGGTTCAGCAAGAGAAGAGTATGAGCTAAGGTGACTAAAAAGAAAAAGTAGAAGTCTTTATGTTTTAGGCTATGGCATTTAGACTGTTTGGGAGCAGCACAGAGTCTTTGGATATTTGGATTAGAAGAACTACATTCTCAGAGTTCTACACTGGAAGGTTAATCTGAAGCATTCAGTATGTAGGACAAGTTTGCATATGAGAGCTAGGTGGTAAACTAGATGTGTTAGTACTCTCTTCAAATGGGTCAAGTGAGAAAGAATTGGAGTCTACCCTTTAGTGGGAATAAAGAGAAAAATAATGAGAAGGTAAAAATTGGTGCGACTTGGCAACTGATGAGAAAAAATACTGAGGGCTTTTGCCTGGATCTTTTTTTTTTTTTTTTTTTAATCCTAAACACCTTTTTACCTTATAGTTTACCATTAGGGCTGATGAGTGATTATAGGCACAAGTTTGTGCCATTAGATGTTCACAGTTTGCTTTCATATTTTAAATATTACTCACCACCCAGAATTTAAATACCCATTCAGTTATGGTAAGAAAACAAGGCAAAACTACCCACACAGCCAGCCATTGCAGAGGAGAAATTGATGCATCTGTTAGTTTACTTCACCTCTGTTTTGTTCTTCGCGTTGGCAACAGTGCGTGTTTAAGGACATCCAGTCTAACCAAATGATCTAGAAGAAAAAAAGAAAAGATTTAAAAACAAACAAAACCTTTGCCTGAAATATAAAATCCTTATAAAGTCAGATTGCATATCAACAGCCATTTTCACGCCAGCACTCCTAAAGACACTCTTGTTAATAATGCTTTTCGTAGTATTGGAAATCGGGGATAACTTTACTTTCTCTTCTTCAGCACATGTGAGTATGGTAGTAGGTATATAAGATTCTAAGTTTAATTGGTCCTTGCCACACATCAATTTTTTTTTCTCTTTTTTTTTTTTTTTTTGCCACACCCCGTGGCATGTGGGATCTTAGTTCCCCGACCAAGGATCGAACCTGCGCCCCCTGCAGTGGAAGCTGGGAGTCTTAACCACTGGACTGCCAGGGAAGTCCCCACGCATCAATTTTGCTTTACAAGTTTGATGTGCTGAATGCAGGAAACCTTCCGAAATAAATATATGGAAAAAAAATTTTGTCCCAGCTGTAACAGTGATTTAGCTTCCTTATTCTACCCTAGACACAAGAGAAGCAGTCTACCAAAGAACTTGAAAAAATAAATGAATAATGGGAATACTTGCCCTGTTTCTGTTATCTTCCAGAAATGGTAACTGGATTACTAGTATGCAGGCAAATATGTGCATATCTGTGGGGTCCTATTGGGCTGCCCTGGTTCTGTGGGGAAAGCCTCAAGATAAGCCTGGAGGTGGGAGAGATATTTGATATAATAGGGATGTCCTTAGGGATGAGAGTCTCTTAGGCATCCTCTAGCTCAGTGGTCCCCAACCTTTTTGGCACCAGGGACCGGTTTTGTGGAAGACATTTTTCCCCAGGGCAGGGGGCAGGGGTGGTGGTTCAGGTGGTAATGTGAGTAATGGTTCAGGCGGTAATGCGAGCGATGGGGAGCGGCAGATGAAGCTTCGCTCGCTCGCTCGCTCGCTCGCCTGCCACTCACCTCCTGCTATGCGACCCGGTTCCTAACAGGCCGTGGACCGCTACCGGTCCGCGACCCCGGGGTTGGGGACCCCCTGCTCTAGCTCACTGTGCTAACAGCACAGCACAGGAGTTCAGTAGTGAAATTGGATCAGTGGATCAGCAGCATTAGGACATCTAATAGTGGCTCATTAAATATTTGTGCTTGACCACCTGGAGTTATTGCAAAACCTACTGAGACCCCTGGAACTCCAGCTTTACGAGTGGGTAAGTTTATATGAAGACAACTAACCTAGGGTAATTGATGCTTCTTGATTTCAAATTGGATGTGGATGTATCTCTTTTTATAATGTAAAATCAAACTCTGCAGTGAGTAGCTGACAAGCTGAACTGTCGATTATACAGTTGTTTCTGAATTCATATGCATTTTACTTAATTCTTTTTGTCTTGAAAGCAAAATTCTTATTACAAATGTACTTCTATGTAATGGATTCTTTTTTTTTAATAACAGATTTTAATAAACCATTTCTCTTCAGCATACAAACGGCTAGACGGTTCGACTGAATGCTGTAACAATCACAGCCTTACAGATGTGTGCTTTTCCTATAGAAATAATTTTAATAAGCGTTTGGTAAGTTGTCCCTGAAGCAGTCTTGCTTGCCTGATATAATTATTACAAAGTAAGCATATAGAACTAAAATGGAATCTACAAAACCATTGCCCTTTTGCTTTGTATAATTTTATTAAAATCTCTACATTTCACATGTCATATTTATCTGAGAATCTTTAAAAATTTTATAATGGTAATATCTTATTTGGCCAAAGTAGAATAATTGAATCTAATTTATAGTAGATACACATAAATGGCATTTCCTTTATATGAACTTCATTCCTAATATGCTAGGTGACATGAAAGATATTGAAGTAATGTAACTTGGTGTTTTTCTTGTTAACAAGTCATTTTTAATATTGACTAATTAATGTTCTATCCCTAGTATACATGTCTACCTGCCCGGAAAGCAGTGGAAGCCACCCAAGTTTGTAGAACCAATAAAGATTGTAAAAAAAGCTCAAGTTCAAGTTTCTGTATAATACCTTCTTTGGAAACTCATACTCGCTTAATAAAAGTGAAACACCCACCTCAAATCGATATGTTGTATGTAGGACATCCACTGCACCTTCACTACACAGGTGGGTATTATTGTGGTAGACCCTCAGAATATCGCTACAATGGCATATATTCTCAGTGGTAGCAACTCAGTACACATCTTGCATTAATTTTATTTATTATATTTGATCACTTTTCAAAGTCTTGTTAACTTGTTCTTAAGCACGAAATGAAATTTAAGCAGTAGGAAAATAATCTGAATTTATAAAGCAAGATGGAGCTGAACACCATGTCTGCCTATGGAGAGTGACACATGACGCATTTTTCCTTCACTACCGTTTATATCACATAGATGATCTCTAAGATATTCTCTGAGCGTTTATTAAATTTATCCAAGCTCCCAAAACAGTAGCAAGAGCAGCATATGTCAAAGAATGCCTGGAATCATAGTGATACTACACTTGATCTTAGCCAAAAGGCCAAGAAGCGATCGGAATCATAGCGATAATGATGATAAAGTAACTTGTGCATGACACATGAATTTTATATGAATATAATTTCAAAAGCGGGCCAACATAATTGTTTTAACAGTGGCAACATGATTGGATTAAACGTATAGCTTCTCCATATGGCTGAAGATCATACAGTCTAACTTATTTTGTTGTACAAGATTTATTTTATGTTCCTTTTTTTTTTACCAATTTTATTGAAATATAATTCACATATCATACAATTCACCCTTTTAAATTGTACAGTTAGCTGGGACGAAGTGAGAGAGTGGCATGGACATATATACACTACCGAATGTAAAATAGATAGCTAGTGGGAAGCAGCCGCATAGAACAGGGAGATCAGCTCTGTGCTTTGTGACCACCTAGAGCGGTGGGATAGGGAGGGTGGGAGGGAGGGAGACGCAAGAGGCAGGAGACATGGGGATACATGTATATGTATAGCTGATTCACTTTGTGATACAGCAGAAACTAACACACCATTGTAAAGTAATTATACTCCAATAAAGATGTTAAAAAATTAAAAATAAAAAATAAAGTGTACAGTTCAGTAGTTTTTAATATATTCAGAGTTGTGGAACCATCACCACAGTCTTGTTCCAGAATATTTTCATCACCCCAAAAAGAAAGCCCATACCCATTAGGCAGTCATTCTACTTCTCTACACCCACCCACCCCCAGCCCTTGGCAACCACTAATCTATTTTCTGTTTCTGCAAATTTCATATAAATGGAATATTTTGTGACTGGCTTCTTTCACTTAGCATAATGTTTTCAAGGTTCATCCATGTTATAGTATGTGTCAGTACATAGTTCCTTTCTATGGCCAACCCAGTAATATTCCATTGTATGGATATATTACATTTTCTGTATTTATTCATCAATTGATGGACATGTGGGTTTTAAGTTACTCTTTAAAAAGCTCTCTCATTTCTCCATAGTCATATCCTAAGATAAAAGTCGGGTCATTCTTCTTATTTATTAGTTTGACTCTAAGTGACTCTAGAGTGTATAATACCTCCTCAACAAATGTAGAAATGTCCCTTTTCAGGGTAATTCAGAAATGTGTGCTATGGGTTCTATTTAATTATAAGAGAGTTTTTAAATGTTTTGAACAAAAACAGGATCATGGAATCCACAAAGTGGAGGAGACCTTAAAAATCCCCTAGTCTTAATCCCTGTTTTAGCAATGAAAAAAACACCGAGACCAGAAGGAGATTAAGTGGCATAATATTGATAGTTGGAGTGAATGTGATTTTAAGGTTATACCTCTTTGAAAGAATAAGGACTCTTTTGATATAAATTCTAGTGTATTTTTAAAGTCAATCTCTGTATTTGGTAGTCATAGTTGGTATATAATCAGTTTTATCATATTCTCACCTCAAAATATAAGTACACTGAGACATGAATTTCTGTATTCCACTATTTTTATTAGATGTTCTAGAATTGCCAATTGCTTTTATATGTGGGCCATAGAGCCTGCCTGCATATGTTTGGGAAGGGCTTTCTCAATCAATTTAATAGGCTAGCCCAATTTTTAGTCATATGGTAAAATTCATAATGCTGTTGCTTATCTGTATAAATAATATTATTTCTTATTTTTCTTTTTTAGTGAGCATCACCAGTTTTATTCCACGTTTCAACTTTCTAAGCATAGATCTGCCTGTGGTTGTGGAGACATTTGTCAAGTATCCTTTCTGGCGTGAAAGATGTTTTTAAAATGTGCTACTTGGGGGCTTCCCTGGTGGCGCAGTGGTTGAGAGTCCGCCTGCCGATGCAGGGGACGTGGGTTCGTGCCCCGGTCCGGGAAGATCCCACATGCCGCGGAGCGGCTGGGCCGGTGAGCCATGGCCGCTGAGCCTGCGCGTCCGGAGCCTGTTGCTCTGCAACGGGAGAGGCCACAACAGTGAGAGGCCCGCGTACCGCAAAAAAAAAAAAAAAAGTGCTACTTGGAACTTCATTAGTTTTACCGTGATTAGAGAGCATGAACAGACCTTACAAGTATCAATTAACTGCTAATACCAAAAAAAGAGACTTTAAAGTTGAAAAAGATCAGATTGTACCTAGGGAGGAAGAAGTCAGAGAAGACAGATTGATTGGGAGGAGAGAAAGGTTAAGATGTCGAAGGGAAGGAACCTAGAATACAAATTGAGAGTTGAATTTAGGGGTATAAAACCTTTTAGTACGTTTATAAAGGATGAACGCTTCAGCTACTAATGCGGTGATGAATTCCACCCCTTCTGAGCCTCTTGGCTCCGATCAAGTGGAGGAATGCGTAAGGGAGATCAAACTGGTTTCCAATACTAAAATAGCATTCAGAGGACAAAATCTCATGTGTTCTTTAGCATATTATATTTGCATGTAAAGAAAAATTTTAATTGGTTATTATGTAGAATTTGAATAAAGTGAACAGTTTGGAAAGGTTCTTTATTTTTGTCAGTTTTAAATCTTTAATTTCTTTCCTTAATGATTTGCAAAAAAAATGAAACAAAACAGATGAGCAAATTAGTAACAAATTAGTTAACAAATGAATTACTAAAAAATGTGTACAGTCAAAATTGTACCTTGTAGACTGCAGCTTTTTCTCAGAGATATTTACACTATGACCTTACAGATGATAGTAAAATAGAGTTCAAGGGGCCAAAATCTTTATATATCTAATATAACGTATACTTCGTAAGGATCAAAAAGTAATTTTCCCTTATTTCTTATTCCTTTGTCTTGATGTATAATTAAAGGATTAGGAAGAGTTAGTCTTCTGAAGGAGTTCATTACAGATTGTCTTGGTTTACAAGTGGTTGGCCTTTATTTTTCTAGTCAAGGTTTTTGAACTTCGAAATAATATGTCATTTGTTTTAAATAGTAGAGATCTAAGAAGCAATGGTGTATACTGGTAAGCAGAGATTTAAAGAAAGGAAGGAAGTCACCTGTAATCTCAAATCCAGTCCTGGTAAAATGCCTGCTTCTGACTCCCACCAATGTGCTTTGCCCTCAGACCTCGCCGTAAGCTCCTTAACCGATTTTAACCAGGTACCTGATTTCCCTCTCGGGAGCTCTGGCTATTGTTAATGCAGTGCCCTGCTTTGCTTTGGACGGACAATGGATTTTAAACTCTTTCCTAGATGCTACTCTTACCTCAGTGATTGGAGACAATGATGTCAAAGATCTGATAGGATTTTTCATCTTGCTTGGTGGCAGTATACTTTTGGCTGCCAATGTGACCCTGGGACTCTGGATGGTTACAGCACGGTAATATTTGCACTCATTTGATAGAATCTCTGAGTTACAATATACAATATTGAAAACCTTACTTGGTGTGAAATATAAAGTGTTTCTTAAAATTACATTTTAGCCAACAACTTTAAGTTCTTTATCCAGAGTATCCAAACTATGGGATAAACAGAAGAAATGAAAGGCATAGTCCCTGATTACATTCTAGTTTTAAAGACTGAACCTACAACCTTCAGATGCTTGTGGAACAATTCCTAAACAAGTGCAAATTCATGTTAAACCATTTTTGTGTGGCTACGTATCATGTTGAAATAATGTAAAGGAAAACAGAATTGGGTAGGATTAATCGGAAAAACTTCTTGAAAAAGCATCATTAATCCAGATTTGAAGGAGACCAGACTTTGGCCAAGTGGAAAGGTGAGCATTTTCTTGGTCTATATCTCTTGTCCCTTGTCTTGTTTGAAAAGTATTTTTAAATTAAATTGTGTATTATTTTGTACTCTGACAACTGAGGTCTGATTACAATTAAATTAATAAAATTCTGTAAAAGAATCTGCTGACATGAAAGGGAAAATCTTTGTCAAATGACGCCAAATAAATGAACAAAGAGGAAGTAGGGTCTATAATAGGGTGAGACATGTTTTGCCCCACAAGAGTTGCCTCTTTGATAATATGTCCCTATACTCTCATAAAGCAACACTACCCTTGACATTCAGAGTGAGCTGCAGAAGTATCTGCCACCTGCAGTATGTTAGCTGAGACAGTTAGGGGTGAACCTCAGAAATGAGCCAGGTGGGTCTTGCGGCAGGTCACAAGAGAGATCACAGGACCTTCTGCAGTCTGGGTTACTGTTCTCTACAGAGCTTCAAAGCTTGGAATCCTTCCAGGGTAGATATTTTCTCTTGTGCTGCTGGAGCTACCTGGGGCCTAGCTTCTAGGTCCCTGTCTTCAAGAAGCAATTACCTTAAGCCCTGAAACATACTCTGTCCTCACCAGTGGCTCCGATGTTTCTCTGTGTTGGGTAATTAAATATGTAGTCCTTGCTTTCCATCTTTCCCCTAAGCTACCTCTGTGGGTCCACGAAAGACTTGGTAGTAGAGTGAGTATGGCTGCATGTGAGTACAAATGTGGATTTGCCAGTGCCCGGGAACTGCCTCTTGAGCCCAAAAGAGCCCTGCCTAGTTTGAGATCTTTTGGACTGGAGATGCAGCCCTGGAAGATCTGGGAAGTCAATAGGCCAGTGTGAAGCTGTTGGTATTAGAAGTATATGAGCAAGCTCTTTCTTTGATGAAAAATATTTGCTTCTCTCATATACTCAAGAACATGAGTAGTCATGTATCCAACTTTTTCACTAATTGAGGTATTCGTGGGGTTCACCTCTTTCAGATCACTGAGTTGCTTTATAGGCACTAAAACTTTTTAACCATTTTTAAGGAGACTTTAGATTGTATTATAAATCTGCCTGCCTTCTTAAACAGAAATTATATATTGAATATAATTTTAATATTTTTAATGACTCAAGGTCATCAGTTACTACCACTACTTAAAACTGTACAAATTATTGGTTTATCCTAGGAAAAAGGCATTTGTTCTGTTTTTAGGCAGACAGTCTTTCAGGATTAAAGTATATTAACAGAGTGATACGCAGACCTGTTCAGGTATTAAAGTTTGGGGAATACCATGAAATACTTACATAATTAATTCTATTACATGAACTAAGCAGTTTATTAATGGAAATGCTATGTAGGTGCAGGTCAGTTTTTTAAAACTGAGAAAAAAATTTAATAGATGAAATCCTACCTGTAAACTTCTTTTTCTGGGTGGAAAAAACCCCCAAGCATGTCATTTTCTTATGGCTTTTAAACACCTTGGTCTTCTGCTACATTGGGTCAGGATTTGGCAAACACTCTAGTAGGATATTGAGCACATCAGTCCCATTTTTACAGAAATGGCCTCATTGTGTAAGAAAGGAAATGTTATGTGTTGTTTCTTCAGCTTGATTGCGGGCACTTCTAGAGCGAGGACCATGTCATACTCATCTTTGCATCCCTGGCACAGTGCATGAGACATCAAAAATACTTAATAAATGTGGTTGAATGGATGATGATTAGTGTTATTTATGGATTAGAAAAGCATGTTTCTATTTAAGTAAGCTGTAAAAAGTATTATTGAATATGCTGTAAATATATAACATAAAATAATAACTTGGAAGGTCTTTGTGTCCCTGATATATTATCATCTTTATGAAAATAGTCCATTTTGGTTTCTGTAGAGCAATTAGAAAAATGAATTATTTTGAGGATTTGAAGAAAGTGTTGTGTTGGCAGTTGATCAGCAGTAAAACTTTATTTTCAGTGTTTCTATTCTGCACTGTTTACATTTTTCAGGGTTGCTTTTAATCACTTAAAATCCGTAAAGGATGTATATATTCTTTTTAGCATTTCAGTTTGAAAAGACATGCAGTTAAACTTGACCTTCTGATAATCGCTCTTACAGGTCACTATCTGTTCTAACAGTAAATCGTAACCATGCACTTCATGGATATGTGGCTCTTAGTCATCAGTTTGTCCTGTGGTATTTATTGAATGTCCACATACTAATGGTACACAGGTATTTTTTTCTATAAATCTTTCAACTGAGCTGTAATTCATTCTTAGGCTTTAACTTGAAGATATCGTAGTTGCTGACGTTTAATGTTTAGCAATAAAAGAATAAATGTGTACCAGCACTCTATGTTTTATCATCTATGTGTTGTCTTTTTTTAAATTTGTATTCTTTTCTGTCAAAAATTTTCCCTTTACATACAGTACCATCTTAGATGTTTTAAAATTCTTGATTCTAAAAGCAGCCTCAGTTTTCACTCAAGCAATCCGTATATGAAAGTTGTTGGTAGGCCACAGAAAGAAGTCTTTTTCAAATGAAATCCCAGTACTCTCACTACTGTTTTGGAAATGGCCTGTTCATGGATAAAGAAAGAAGACCATCACGTTTCGTTAGTGACTGATAGAAGTCTTCTCTAAGTCTATGTTTTTAGGAATTCGTGAAAGAAAGTGTTTCACCTTTTGCCCTAGCACTTCCTCCGTTGTCCACAGAGCCAACCTCCCTCCTACACATACACACACAACACACACACACACACACACACACACACAGACACACACACATTCACATTCTCTTTCCTTCTCTCCCCCTCCCCCTCTTCCTCTCTCTTCTTGGTTACTAAGGGCCAGATAAAATAGGCTGGGAATTTACCGCAGTTCCTGACTGGCTAGTAGCCCCATCTCACACCTCCTCTTTGCCTCTGATCCCATTATACTACAGTTCAGAGCCACAAGACTAGATGATTGATTATCTATCAGCTTTACTGAAATATAATTAAATACCATAAAATTCACCTGTTTAAAATGTACGATTCAATGTAAACCAGTTTTCTTTTAATGACTCATCAAACAATAGTATACATATGCTTCAGTATAATCTATCCTTTTAAGTACATGAACACGTGATCAATGATAGAGTTAAGTAACAAATTTATTTTTAAGGGAAAGCATGTGGATATACTTTATTGAAACAGTAAGCCTTTTTAAATCAGTGCATATGCAAGCTACTCTTGCTGTTTAGGCCATACTAATTTGAATAATCCATTGTATATTTTATCAGACCATGGCAAATGAATTCAATGAGGGGAAAGCCTCTATTTCAGAACCTAATGCTACAATAGGTTATATTCAGGGTGGAGATAGAAAAAAGTGGCTAAAGGAAGTTGCAGTTCTAATTACCAAGCAGGTTATATTGTGTAATTTGATTTCCCATTAAAGAAAGAAAAAAAAACACCCTTATATCTTAGTTTTATTTAGCTAAAGATTGATGGATATTCAATAAATGTCCCTTATTATCTGAATGCTTCTCAGACTTTTGTACTGAAGTGCTCCTGACACTGTAGAGAAGGGAAAACCCAGAAGTGTCTAAGAGTAGAACCCTGTAATTGGCTCTCCATCCTATAAAGTTGAATCTCACCTTATCTTAAATTCATGTGAATTTTACATTCCATTAATCAGGCATCATAAAGCCAGTCCTCCTCGTAAAGATATGAAACTCTAAACTGTAAAAGAATTAAACCCTATGAATATTAAGATTTTCTTCATGTCTAAAACACATTGGTAGAGGGAATCCCAGGCAGTCCAGTGGTTAGGATTCAGCACTTTCACTACCATGAGCCAGATTCAATCCCTGGTCCAGGAACTAAGATCCCGCAAGCCACCCGGTGTGGCCAAAAAATAAATAAATAAAATAAAATAAAACACATTGGTAGAAAGTATATAACAGCTGGTCTGTAGACTAGTGACAGCCTATGTTGGTGTTTTTGGATCCATAGTGAAATAAAGATAATGTGTATTATCTCTAATTACAAAATAAAGATAATGTATGTATGTGTGTTGTTAAAAGTTTGCCTGCTGCCCTTTATCAAAGAGCCCTCCTTTATTTGGAGTATGGAAATGCAATAATTTCATTTAGCACTTAATAGCTCTCTGTAACTGAAATTTATTCATTGGCAAGGCGTGTGGGTTTCATGTTTACCCGCACCCTTACCTCCACCTGAATTACCTGACTTCCATGTCCTGACAAATCCCTTAGGTGCAAAATGGCATTTCCTTTGAACTTGCATTTCTCATATTATTAATAATATTGCACATCTATATATTTGTTTAGCCATTTGGATTTTTCATTCTGCCAATTGCTTATTGATATCCTTTGTTCAGTTTTCCATCAAGCATCCTAAATTTTTCTTACTGATCAATAGGAATTTCTTGTATATTCTAGATTAGGGATCAACAAACTATAGCTTGAAGGCCAAATCCTGCTCACCAGCTATTATGGTAAATAAGTTTTTATTGAAACACAACCATATTCATTCATTTATGGCTGCTTTCATGCTACAACAGCAGAGTTGAACAGTTGCAACAGAGACCATATGGCCCATAAAACCTAAAATATTTACTATCTATTTACAGAATAACCCAAGTTCTAGATATCAACTCTTGTCCATTTTAGATGTTGCAAATAATTTTTCCCAGTCTATCATCCATCTATAAATTTTTATTTATGAGGTCCTTTGTTGAACAAGGATTTTTAGTTTGATGTAGTCAAATCTATTAATTTCTTGATTCATGTTTGTATTTTGTGAGTCTTACTTAAAAAGTTCTGTCCTGTCCCAAAGTCACAATAATATCCTATACTTTCTTCTGTTTGCTTTAGAGTTGTACTTTCATGATGTGATCTTTAATTTCTAGAATATATTGTGTGAGGTAGGAAATCCAGGTTTATTTTTCTGTATAGAATGAACTATCTTTAAAATAGGCATAATAGTATTTTCCTTTATAATATTGTTAAATAAAACAGTTTACCTAAAGTTCTTAATATGGCACCTGACACGCTCAAGTTACTATTATGTACTCTATTTACTTTCAGAATGCAGAATTATAACATAAATTTTCCCTCATATCTCAGTCCACACTGGCGTTAGATCTTGCCTCCATTTGGTGTGCCTTTTTGGCTTCCAGTGCCTTCGGGCTAGCTCTGGTTTTCCAGAGTGTCTCCCCGGGCCTTGACCCTTTTAAATATTTTTTCCTGCAATAAAAATGGACCTAAAATCGTATTTAAGGTGTTGGCTAAGGATTTTGCTCACTGAAACTATTCAAAATAATCTGTGTTCATGGGTGTATTCGTTGGTAGTAACATGGGCATTTGACCCAAACTGTCTTAATTCAGAAGGAGGCACTGTGATGAAGCAATGTAGGAGAGAATTTGGGGCAGGATGAACTTTGAGGACTAAATCAGACAATAGAAAGCTGTACACAGTCTGGGATATTGCATTTCAAAGTAAGCTCTTTTTTTTTTAAACAAGTTCATTTTAATTTGTATTTTTTTAGTTAGAAAAGAGGCTAAACTTTTTTTTTTTAATGTCTGTTGTTTTGTAGATCTTTTTTATCTACATCCTTTGCCCATATTTCCCTGCAGCCATTATCACCTTCTTACTGCTTGTCATCATTCAAGATTCACATTTTCACAAAGGGTTTGCAAATATATTGGACCATATCTTAACTTCTTTTACCTGCCCTTGACCTTCATGCTTTATTCCTAGCATTCTTATCTTTCCTTTCAGCCACTTTGTTTCCATCCTTTAATGGCTTCCAATTTTCTTCCTAGGCTTTCTGTATCACCAGCAATCTACAGTGGGAGGTAGCACTTAGCAATTTACAGAATTTTCATTCATCCAGTTCAGGCCATCCCCTTTTCTGTTATGGATATAACTGGGAAAAAGAGGTTGGTTGTCAGGAGTTTACTTTGGGAATATGGAATTGGAACAGAAAGAGACAGATAATGTAATTTAGGGGCCTTTATAGAATATTTCTTACTAGAAAAGAAAGGCAGGTTCATTATAGAGAACATGTTAAATGAAAGTAAATTGTAATCTCTTGAAAAAATAGCATTATATTATAGATAATTGGTAAGCTACCTTCTAAACTTGACAATATATTATAAGCACTTTTCAATGTTATTAATATTCTGGTGTTATTTTAATAGCTGTATAATATTGCAGTGTTAAATATGCCATAAGTTAATCAGCCCCTATTACTTCCAATTTTGCAATATTATAAACAAAGCTGTGAGGAATATCCTTATAACTACATCTTTTTGCATATCTATGATTTTGGGTAATTCTAGAAACTTAATACTAAAAGGAAAAATTGCTATGTTGAAATTGAACAAAGTTTTATATATACATATTGCCTGGTTGCATTTACTTTTTTTTTGTGTGTGTGTGTGTGTGTGTGTGTTACGCGGGCCTCTCACTGTTGTGGCCTCTCCCGTTGCGGAGCACAGGCTCCGGACGCGCAGGCTCAGCGGCCATGGCTCACGGGCCCAGCCGCTCCGCGGCGTGTGGGATCCTCCCGGACCAGGGCACAAACCCGCGTCCCCCGCATCGGCAGGCGGACTCAACCACTGCGCCACCAGGGAAGCCCGCATTTACATTTTTTTCTGTTAATTGGGTAAGGTAAAATGGCGTCTCATTTTAATTCGCATTTCTTTGATTAGAAAAGAGGTTGAATACTAAAATGTATTTATTGGCCATTGTATTCTTTTTGTTTATCCCTATCCTTAGCCCATTTTGCAAGGGAGTGATTATTGTCTTCTTACTGCTTTTCCTCATAAGCTCAGCTCCATCATTTGATTTGTTACTTGCAAATATATTAAAACATCACTTAAGTATAATGCTTATTTTTATGTTTTCATATATCATGGTCTGTCAGTCTTTACCTTATGCTTTCCACCTTTGATGATATGTTTTGAAAGTCTCCTCAAGATTTTATAAGTATTCACATTTTCTTATAATATTTTTATTATTTTGTTTTTCAAACATTCAAATCATTAATCTACGTGCAGTGTATTTTGATGTTGGTGCAAAGTAGGGATGTAACCTTGTGTTTTGTTATCCCCAAATGATTAACCAGTCGTCTCAAAGGAGATGGTTTAGCCTTAAGAGATTTTTCATACCAGCCAGGAAGAGGCATACATTTATATACCTTGGAGAGAATAGATATAATAAGTGAAATTATCTCTCATTTGATAAATCATTCTTATTTATATAGGAAGCAACTATTTATTATTTTACTTTTCCAATTCATTAATACAATGAACTGAGAGTATATCTCATGTGTTTTAATTGAATAGAGTGCTTAATTTATTTTCCTTAAGGTAAGTTTTTCGGGTTTTTGGTTTTTTTTGAAATAGTGTTTCTCATTCCTAAACAATATAGATTAGCAATCTGGAGATTATCCTTAATATATATCATTATCTAAAGGTACTGTTTTCATCAACTTCTTAATTAAAATTTTTTTTGCTGAGATTTTCAAACATTAATTCTTCTTTCTGTGGAATTTTAAATATTAGTCTTTAAAGCTTAAAAAAAAATCTCTCTTTGAAATAGATGTCCTGATTTTAAAGTAAGTATCTTATCTTCATCTGTTTTAGTTATATAATGATTAAGTATGGAACACTGCATTTCTTGATTACTTGTTCAAATATATGCGTTAATTTTAGTCATGGTTTAAAATCAGGAAAATGAGAGGTTAGGATACTATGAATTTGTATTTTATTTCTTATAAAAATTTAACTTTTTCTATTCATAATAAATGATCAGTTTAAAAGAAGTTGGTTAAGTGTGCTTTTCCCCCCCGCATTTAAAATGCTTCTGAGATCATTGTACTTGGTTTTTTAACTTGCCAGATTTTAGAGTATGACACTTGTAAGTATGCTACTCTAATAGATGCTTATTGGATTAAAAATGTCCCATTTTTTCTTGCTCATCCTCATTCTGCTGTCACTAGAACTGATACATATATTCTTTCCTTCATTTAAGAAATATTTATTGCATACCTACTATGTTCTGGGCAGTGTTCTGGGCTCTGAGGATGCTGCAGTAAGTAAGACAATTTTTCTCTTTTGTATTTTGAAAGAAAAAAATGCCATTTATTTTTAAAACAGTAAGTATATGCTGACTACTACTAAGTATTGTAGGCATGGGGTGGCAAGAGATTAAAGGTTAGCAGAGGGACTTCCCTAGTGGTGCAGTGGTTAAGAACCTGCCTGCCAATGCAGGGGACACGGGTTCGAGCCCTGGTCCGGGAAGATCCCACATGCCATGGAGCAACTAAGCCCACGAGCCACAACTACTGAAGCCCGCAGGCCCTAGAGCCTGCGCGCTGCAACAAGAGAAGCCACCGCGATGAGAAGCCTGCACACTGCAACGAAGAGTAGACCCCACTCACCACAACTAGAGAGAAAGCCCGTGCACAACAACGAAGACCCAATGCAGCCAAAAAGAGAAAGAAAACGAAGGTTAGCAGAGGCCAAGTCTTACAAATATGATAAGGAGACTGTGGACTTTAACCTCATTAAAAATAGGAAGTCATTGAAAATTTCAAGCAGGAGAGTGCCATAATCAGAATTACATTTTGTATGGATCACCTTGGCTGAGGGTAAAGCATGGATTGGAGGGAAGCAAGTCTGTAGGCAACAAAACTGGTTAGGAGACTATTTCAGTAATCTCAGCAAGAGATGATGATGATACAGAATAGAATGGTGGCACGGGACTTCCCTGGCGGTCCAGTGGTTAAGACTCCGTGCTTCTACTGCAGGGGGCGCGGTTCGATCCCTGGTTGAAGAACTAGGATCCCACATGCTGCACAGCATGGCCAAAAGATTAAAAAATAATATAAAATAAAAGAAAGAGAGAATGGAATGGTGGCCGTAAAGACCAAAAGAGAGAAAAGGACCAACTCAAGAGTAGAATCCACTATATTTGATGGTTACACATAGTTTAGGTTCAGGAAGGAGTCAAGAGGACTTCACATTTCTGGCTTGGATAATTAAATGATGGCAGTGCCATTAACAGAGCTAGGGAACATCAGAAAATGCACAGTTCAATTTGGAACTCTTGAGTCTGAATGCCTGAGAGGACTTCAAGTGGGCCACTGGGTATACAGGTCTGGAACTCAAAAGAAATTAGTTGGAGATACCATGCAAACCAAATATGTAATTGAACCCATGGGAGTGGATAAATAGTCCAGGGAGAATGTAGAAAAAGGAAAAGGGAAGAGAAGGTGTCCTAGAATGGAGCTCTCAGGAACACCAGCATTTAGGTAAGAAGGGTACAAGGAAGAGGAAACAGAAGGAGCTTCAGAAAAATTAGTAAGAAAATTATAAGTGAGAGTTTGGTATTAGAGAAACCAAAGGAAGAGCATGTGTCAAGAAGGAGGTGTCGATAACATGAGATGTGGTTGAGAGAAGCTGCAAAATGTCCATGGGATTAGCAGGAGTTCATAGGTGATCTTAAGAGAGCAGCACCAGTACAGCAGGGGAAGCTGAGCCAGGTTGAAGTGAATGGAGGAATTGTGGGGACAGGGGAAGGGGGGGCGTGCAGATAGAGACTGCAAGTGCAGAAAATGCCCTCACGAAGTTCCATTTGGAAGGGGTGGGGAGAAAGAGTGAAGGGACTTGGTGAAGGATGTAGGGGAAAGTTTTTAGTGTTACTGTCGTTGCTTTAGCAATGGGAAGTTCATGAGGCATGTTTTTGGTGCTAATGGAAAGAACCCTAGAGAAAGAAAGACCATCAAGGGAGGAGATGGGATCCAGAGCACAAGCAAAGCGGCAAGAGGGATGCCTTTCTAAGAGGGGAGAAAGAGGAAACACGGATTCAGGTGTGGTTATCTGTGGGTTTGATGGAGAACCTCAGTTGAAGTTCTCCATCAAACATCATCTGAGTCTTAAGTGTCTAGAATAGTGCTTGGCACGGAGTAGGCACTAGAAATCTTTGTTGAGTAAGATAGTCCTCACATAGCTGCAAGAAGCAGCCTAGCCAAACCCACTTCTAGGTAAGACCTGCCAGCGGAGGCACTTGAGGAACAGGCACACAGTGCTCAGCTCTGGGATAACAGCACTGAATTTAGTGATTTCAGGAATGTTTTGTGTTTACCTAAATTCTCAGGAAACACAGGGCTGAAGTACAAAAGTCGAAGAGGTCCAGAATAAGGCATTGTGGCATAAAAATGATTTTGAGCGGAAGGCATTTGAGTTCCTAAAACCCTCTATCTGCCTAAAAGCAGAGCCTCCCAGAAGAGCTCAATTATCATAAAGTGCCTCCCCAGGTGCACCTCTAATCTTCTCAAACATTGTCACAAAACTACCCTATCTCCTACGTATACTCCTAAGGGCCCATTTATCTTTCCAAAGAGTCATTTGTTTTTCCTAAGTGCCTTTTCTCCCCTGCTTCTAAGAAGTCATTTGTTCTTCTAGAAGTGCCCCTCCACCCCTTCCCATCCCCCATTAAGATGTTAGATAAGCCCTAAATTCCAGCTGCCTCCTTGAGTCACATTTCTTGGTGAACCCCTGTGTTATATATGTAATTAAATCTGGTGTGTTTTTTTTCTCTTGCTAATCTGTCTTTTGTCAGTTTAATTTGTAGGCCCCAAATCATTAACCTAAGAGGGTAGAGGAAAAACTGTTTTCTCTCTGACAGAGTAAAGGGGCATGATCCTCTCAGATGGTTGAGAGAGAGAGGGAGATGATAAAGCAAATATGGCAGAATATTAACAATTATTGAATCTGGAAGAAGGGTATGAGGCAGTTCTTTGTACTCTTATTGAGACTTTTGTATGAAATTATTTTAAAATAAAATGTTTTTTTAGAAAAGAACCAGCTTCTGCATTTATTGATCATCTCTGCTTTTTTATGTTCTATTATCATCTATTTCCAATATCAACACCTTTTTATTTCACAACTTTCTATGAGTGGAAAAAATGAGGAATTTGAAATATGGAGCTACTTTGAGGTTTGGGCAAATTATATCTCTGTGTTTTAATTCCTTCTTTTTGAGGATAATACCTTCAAAAATGTTGTTATGTAAACTGAGATAGGCACAGAGTAGGCACACAATAACTGTTATTCTCTACCCTTCCGGTACCAGTTCAAATCTCATTGCCCTTATGAAACCTCCCCTCATCACCCCCACGATAACAACTTATTTTGTATCACACCATATGTTTAGCTAAGTGGCTAAATTTCATACATTACCTCTTTGATTCCTCCTTTACAGTCATTTTCTCTGCCTTACAGGTTGGGACATTTAATGAAGCTAAATGACTTGGCTAGATATGGGGCTAATCCAAAATATATAGACAGTTCATAAAACTCAACATCAGAAAACAAACAACCCAATCAAAAAATGGGCAGAATGGGGCTTCCCTGGTGGCGCAGTGGTTGAGAGTCTGCCTGCCGATGCAGGGGACACGGGTTCGTGCCCCGGTACAGGAAGATCCCACATGCCGCGGAGCGGCTGGGCCCGTGAGCCGTGGCCGCTGAGCCTGCGCGTCCGGAGCCTGTGCTCCGCAACGGGAGAGGCCACAACAGTGAGAGGCCCGCGTACCACAAAAAAAAAAAAAAAAAAAAAAATGGGCAGAAGACCTGAATAGACATTTTTTGAAAGAAGACATACAGATGGTCGACAGGCACATGAGAAAATGCTCAACATCACTAATCATTGGAGAAATGCAAATCCAAACCACAATGAAATATCACCTCACACCTGTCAGAATGGCTATCATCAAAAAGACCACAAATAAATGTTGGTGAGGATGTGGAGAAAAGGGAACCCTTATACACTGTTGGTGGGAATGTAAATTGGTGCAGCCACTGCTGAAAGTAGTATGAAGATTCCTCAAAAAAGCTAAAAATAGAAACACCATATGATCCAGCAATTCCATTCCTGGGTATATATCCGAAGAAAATGAAGACAGTAATTCAAAGAGATATTATACGTGCACCCCAATGTTCTTAGCAGGATTATTTACAATAGCCAAGATATGGAAGCAACCTAAGTGTCCATCAACAGATGAATGGGTAAAGAATGTATATTTATATAAATACACACTGGAATTCTACTCAGCCATTAAAAAGAACAAAATTTTGCCATTTACAACAGGGATAGACTTGGAGGGTTTTATGCTAAGTGAATAAATAAGGGCAAAGATAAGACTGCCAATCTTAATTAGTCAAGGATTTTCTTATGGATTCAAATCTGTCATTTATTCTGATTGTAATGAGGTTTTTAAATTGTCCAGTTTGAAATGCCACATAAATCATCCAGATTGAAAGTAGAATTAATAAATAAAGCAGCTTAGAAGTAGTTTCTGTAATATCTTAGAAAACCTAGCTATCTGACCTTGTATTTTTCTTAATAAAACAGGAAAAGCCATTGACTGATAAAGTATTGTCGTTCACAGGTAATTACGTAATGAACAAATCCATTGTTTTTTATCGAGTTTGCTAGAAAACTATCTTCATTAACATTTAGATTTACTGTAATTTATATGGGACCCACACATTTGATTTGCAGATTTGGAACACTTTATACTTAGCAATTGATGTCCATTTTCCTTTTCCATTTATTTTGCTAAGACATATATTTTTCTCAAAATGCATCAAATCGAGTTGAATAAATGAAATTAATATAAAAATATCTGTTAAAGCATGTTAGTGTCCAAGCTCTTCATCTTTTGCCATCTGTTACTCATCTGGACATAATCAGAGCTTATCAAATACAATTAATATACCATATGTACCACACAAGTGATTCTCAACTGGGATGATTGTGTCCTCCAGGGGATATTTGGCAATGTCGGGAGACACTTTTGATTGTCACAACTGGAGAATTAGCAGGGTGCCTGTGGTATCTAGTGGGTAGAGGCCAGGGATGCTGCTAAATATCCCACAATGCACAAAACAGCCCCCCAAAACAAAGAATGATCTCCAAAGTATCAATAGTTCCAGGGTTGAGAAACTCTGGTCTACACCAAGCACCCTGATGTTTAAAATACAGCACAAACTGGTTCTGAAACCTAGTCCACCTAAAACTGAGTTTCTCTGCCGAGTTTATGATTAACTTTTCTATCCAAAACTTTATTCCCTTTCTTGTCGGACACCTGTTCCCCTCAAGATTGAGGAGTATCAAAGAAGAGGGGGCTTAAAACCAAGCAGGACCCTGCAAGGCCCTGCCAGGTACAAAGCCTTTCTGTGTCCGCTCTTTCTTCTTTGTACGAAAAAGGCTTCAGCCTCCTAGACCTTCTCTGAGTTCCGAAGGGTACATTCAAACTAACTAGGGAAGTGAGGGAATGCAGAAACAAAGGAAAAAGAAGAAACAAACTCGGACTTTTTCATTTACTTTGGTCTCACTGTACATTGGGCACATGAACTTGGGTTCGACAACATTTCTTTGTTCACTAGAATTCCTATAGAGGAAAGAATAGATTATTATCATTTTAAAATCATCTCAACATTTTCTCAGGGGAAGGCTGGATTCTTACAAACTGTAAAACATTAGGTTAACATTCAGCTTGTATGTATTGTGTGTTTTGTATGAGAAACTCCTTTTGATGTTATATTTTCTTTCATGCAAAGACAAAACTGATAAAAAGAAACAAGTCCAAAATGGAGTCATTTGCCTCCACAACAGCAAACCAAGGCTTACTTGCACTTTCAGCCTCTCCCAGGAATGTGACCTTTAAGCAGACAATCTGAAATTTCTTGATCAACACTAGTGAGGTCATCTGCATGACACAGACCCCTGCTGTTCCCTTCCCCCAAAATAGTATGGTCTCGCCTGAAACAATCCTTTCTTTTCTTTTGCTAATACCTTCTTGCTCCACCCTCCTTCTGCCTATAAAAACCTTGCGTTTTGTACAATGCTTCACAATACCCTTCTGTTTACGAGATGGAGTGCTACCTGAGTCATGAATCATTGAATCGAGCCAATTAGATCTTCAAACTTACTTGGTTTAATTTTGTTTTTTAATAGACTTGTTGGCAGTGGTGGGATCCAAAGCAAACTTATGATGGCATTCGGGGACAACAAGAAACACAGGCGTGGTGCCCCACAAACCCTTTTGAGTTCACTGTTGTTCCGCTGTTTCTGAAGGCCATTGGTAAGTTCCTCTCAATTTGAGCTCCACTCTCTTTGCATTCAAGCTCCCAAACTAACTGGCTTTCCTTTTTGGGGCAGGTCAGCTTGAGCTGGTAGATGATTCTGCCCAGAGCTCAGTCGAGCTAGCAGATAGTTCTGCCCAGAGCCAAGCCCCTAGCCTTTCTGACCACAGTTCCCAAGTTTTTTAATGGAAAACCCCAGCCCTTGATTCAGTTCCCAGATTCCACATTGGGAACTGCTGATCATTTAGTCTGCAATCCCCCCATTTGTTTGGAATCCTTCCCCAGATTCCACATTTGGCACTGTTGGTGGCAGCTGCAGTTCTCCATTTTGTTTGGAATCAGTCCTCAGTCCCCATTGTTTCAAGTTTGCTGGTTCAATCCTTCCCCCATTCAAGGGTCCACAGGAATTGTTGGTCGTGTGCACTAGGCCATCTTTCAGCCAGGACACAGTAACATCTCTTGGTTCCTGCCAATATCTTCATGTATTTGCTTGACTTATTTTTTGTAGATAAAGGCTAACTGCTAATGGGATCCTTTACATCCAAAGAGTTGAAAGTTCAACTCTAAAATAAGCACACCTGCTTATTATATGTTTGAGAACTGTGATTCTGGAAGCTGTAGATAGTTACAAAAATGGTAATATCTTGCTAAGCTTGTTCTGTGTCCTAAGAGCTTAGCTTGGTAGCTGAAAGGGTAGGGGCTCCAAAATATGGCCAGCATAGAAATGGGGGTTAAACTCCATTTGCAGCCAGGAACCTACCAACCTGCTGCCAGCCCTCAGGGAGATTACAATGGCCATTATGAGGAATGTTCCAAATAGATAAGATCCTTTCTAATGCGACTCAAAAAAGGGCTCCCAAATCAAACTAACAGAATGGAATACCGATTTTGATTTTGATTAGCATGCAGGAGGCTCCAAAACTTTTCAAAATTCCAAACTTGCTTTGTTGAAAGATTCATGGCAAAAGGCTAATGAAAAATTAAAGACACAAAAGGTATTTAAAACAATACCTAGGCCTCCTACATTTCACCCTCCTAGGGTTCATTATCAAATCACTGGCCCAAAAATTGATGTCTCCATTGCAATCAACTGGGGCACTGGAAGACAGATTGTCCTCAAAAGCCCTATGTGAATTCTTCAACATCAACTCCAATGCACCTGTATGTACTCCTAGAATTGATGAAACTCAGGAATTTTTGGTAAACTGCTACATTATTCCCTTAAGCAGCAAGGGGAAACTAAAATTAATGGGATTGTTTAATACTGCCAGAAGTACTGTTTATCCAACCAGAAATCTGATAAGATATTTGAAAGGATTTAATAACTATATGATCAGAAATTTGGCCAAATCAGAAGCTGATATTCAGAGCCTGATAGGAATTTTTTTTTAAATGCTTTCTCTCCTTAGCTAAAATAAAACCATGTACCCAGAAGGAAAGATGCAAATTGGAGAAAAGGTAGTTGTAAGAACAGGTCAGCCTCTTTATCATTTAGGCTGCAATCCTAAAGTTTAAAGTTTACCTGCTGTTTTTTTCTTTGCCAATCCTCCAGACCTCACCTATTCCTCTCAAAATGCTTGAAAAGATCAGGACATTGGAAACAGAATCGTCCTGAGCTTAAACTATGCATTTGTGATACAGATTTTCTACCCACATCTTCTCCAGCACCTAAGAGCCATTCTTTGAAATGCAAACTTTAAGAAGTTTCCCATCAAAAGAAAAAAAAAAAAGAAAAAGGGGTATTTTGCAATTGGGCTAATGAAAAATCTTGCAAATCTTCTCCACAGATGTTAGTAACTGTAAGTTATCTGTTTGCATCTGTCTGTATATATATATATATATATATATACACACACATATATGTATATATATTAAATGTGTGGTGTTTTCCTACCTCTTGACGGTATTGCCAAAATTAATTTGTAAGAGAGCTCTATTTAGTTGGTTTGAAGGCAAGCACTTGCAAGGATGGGGCATTAACAGAAACTAACCCAAATGCTTTTCTTTTTTTTTTTTTAAATAAAGGATTTAAAGAAAATACTTATTTATTTATTTGGCTGTGCTGGGTCTTAGTTGCGGTTTGCAGGACCTTCATTGCTAGGTGCAGGATCTTCGTTGCGGCATGCGGGATCTTTAGCTGTGGCTTGTGGGATCTTAGTTGCAGCGTGTGGGATCTAGTTCCTGGCCAGGGATAGAACCTGGGCCCTCTGCATTATGAGCGCGGAGTCTTAGCCACTGGACCAGCAGGAAAGTACCCCAGATACTTTTCAAGTTCAAGTAATCTGGGATAATCTTCAGTAAATAAAGGTAGTTTAAGTTGATAATCTTCAGTAAATAAAGGTAGTTTAAGTTCATTGGTTTAGTTAAGACATGTCTTTAAAGTTATCAACACCGAATATAAGGCAGATAACCAACATTTATTCTACTTGGTCTTACTACTCAAATAAGTCCATGTTATCTCTGTTATGGGATTTGTCAAGAAAAATAACTTAGAACGATGGCTGATTTTTGTCCAATGTCTCATGAAGTTTTGGTGGGTAATCTAAACATAGTTGTTGGGAGTGTTACCCGAAAAACTGGGTTCATTTCTTGGTGGGTGTCGAGCCAAAGACATAACCAAGACAAAGAGCAGGAAAAGGAAGGATTTATTACTTGCAGCAAGTAAGGAGACCCCCAAGGATCTTTCCCAAAGCAGAATCTCCCCGAACACCAAAATTGGGGAAGTTTGAAGCTAAGGGTACATGCATATTCATGAAGGGGCTTGAGCAGAGGAGGATTCAGCATAGAGTTGGGGCAAAGGTCAACAGAGTCCAAGCTTTGTTGATTGAAGTCACGAGGGTCAGAAAAGGTCAACTCCTTATTTCATCCTCCACCTGGGTGGGGGCCTTAGTTTCCACAGAACTCAAAGATATGTATCAGATTGTTATGTATATCCCTTGAGAGGGAATTAGGACTCTGTTTTATCTCTGAACTATTGTTTCTTGACTGATTTTCCTTTGTTCCTGCATTCCCTTACTTCCCTTAAGATCATTAATTACTGAGACCTGTTCAAGGACAACCATTGTGGCCAGGCTTAGATAACAAAATGCTTAGGCCAGAAATGTTTCTTTTATGTCAAGAAAGCCATGCCTGGTTCTCTTTCTCCAGGGACCCCCTACCATAAGTGCTTACATCTTATCCACTGAAAAAAAATTTGCACAACCTAAAAGTTGAGAATTATGTTTTATTCTGTGGACTTTCTAAGGACTTAAGCCCAGAAGACAGCCTCTCAGTACTGAGAGACTGCTCCAAAGAGGTAAGGGAGCAACCAGGATATATAGGAATTTTTGCAACAAAAACCAGGT
Organism: Phocoena phocoena; assembly: GCF_963924675.1. Taxonomy (NCBI): domain Eukaryota; kingdom Metazoa; phylum Chordata; class Mammalia; order Artiodactyla; family Phocoenidae; genus Phocoena; species Phocoena phocoena. The sequence goes on from NC_089240.1 coordinate 18,230,131, forward strand.
AGTTGAAACATCAAAAGATGACTGTTAATTAAGGAAAACCATACATCCCCAGTTAATGAATTTAGCGCTTTTCTATTTATGGGAAGATGCAAGAGTCTGGGCTCTTTGAAATCATTCCTTTGGTATACACCTTAACTATCTAGGGCTAGTATCTTGTTTTTCTCCATCCTGAGTCCTCTGAGGGCACATGGTCCAAGTGGCTGCAGTGGCTGATGGCTGGATGGCCTCAACATTCATTGTTTACTGATAAGGCAGTAACAAAGTAAACTTTGTTTACTGATACGACATTCTTTGTCCACAACCTGGATCAATATTTCTGGGGAAGTTGAAATTCAGTTATGTAAGATCACTGAACAAGCCATGTGGCTTAAAATGGGGTCCTTCAATGGGGTCTTTCTTTGGTTTGGGTCTTGAGGATGTGGGCAAAAGATGTTGTCCGCCATCTCAGCAAACAAAGGATGTTGCGGCCATCAAGCCATCAGCCACTGCCACCACCCCTGAAGGTGAGCCTGGGGGAACTCAGGATGGAGACCAACAGGATGCCTGCTGCCAAGCCCTCAGCCACTGCAGCCACCCCCAACAGTGTACCCCTGAGGGGACTCAGGATGGGAAAGCACAGGATACTGGCCCCAGATAGCTGAGGCGCTTAGCAAAGGAAGGATTTCAGTGAGCCCAGACTCTTGCATCTTCCCATACTTTAGAAAACCTCTAAAGTCATTAACTTGGAATGTGTGATTTTCTTTAATTAACAGTCATCTTTTAATGTCCTGACTACCTGGTTTTTGTCGCAAAACTCCCATATCTCCTGGCTCCCCCTTACCTCTTCAGAGCAGTCCGTCAGGGCTATCTAAGAGGCTACCTCTAGGGCTTGAAGTCCTCAGAAAGTCCACCAAATAAAATATAATTCTCAACTTTTAGCTTGTGCATTTTGTTTTTCAGTCAATAGGGACTCCAAAGTGTACTCCTAGGAAATTATCCTGCTTATCGCTATCATAATGTTCTCCCTCGCATTGTATCCTCTCAAAAGCTTTAAATGCATGTTCACAGCCACTAACCACCAGGCAAATGATCTCCCTAAGACAGGACTGTCAAAAAGGGAATGAAGAAAATGACAGATTTAAGGATTATGGACCTGGAAGCGTGACCTGTGACTGTCACGGGGATTAAACAAAAAGTCATGACCTATGGATACCACACCAAGGATCAGCAAAGCTGTGGGAACTACAGAGCAGTAGCTGAGAGTGGTGCTAATGCCTTAAATTTTTATCACATCTCTCCGTTAGGGTGAGTTTGATCAGAAGGGAATTGTTGAAAAGAAATAACAAGCCCCAAAATGGAATCATTTGCCCCCAGGGATAACAACATACCAAGACTTACTTGCAGTTTCAACCACTTCCAGGAATGTGACCTTTAAGTAGGCAATCTGAAATTTCTTGATCAACACTAGTGAGGTAGGTAATCTGCACGATAAAGACCCCTGCTATTCCCTTCCCCCCACAGAAGAAGATGGCCTGGCCTGAAACTATCCTTTCTTTGCTTTTGCCAATGCCTTCTTGCCCCACCCGCCTCTACCTATAAAAACCTTCCATTTTGTACAACCCTTCACAATACCCTTCTGTTTACTAGATGGGATGCTGCCAGATTCATGAATCATTGAGCACAGTCAATTAGATCTTCAAATTTACTCAGTTGAATTTTGTTTTTTAACAGAACTTAGATGAAGCCTTTCTTCCTGGAACCCCCTCTCTAAAAATATTGTTTTTTATCTAGTCTTTTCGGAGGTGAACCTGAACTTGACTAGCATGGCAAAGGATCCTCCCCAAGGTATGGACTATAGATATGAGTGCCATGTAAATTATATGGCTATAAGAAAGTCACTTAAAAAAAAGAAAGTCACTTATAAAACTCTTGTGCCTCAGTATTTCCCTATCCATAGAATAGGTACCTACTTTACTCTCAGAGATAATGTGAGAACATTTCACTTGAAAAGAAAGTTACCATCCAAGTCTAAGATCTGAAATAAGAGAGAAGGTAAAGAACACCAAATGCATGTTAACCTTCCTGGTGTTTATGATTTAAATGTCTTTATTTATTTATTTTATTTATTTATTTTTGACTGTGTGTTAGGTCTTCATTGCTGTGCGCAGGCTTTCTCTGGTTGAGGCGAGTGTGGGCTACTCTTCGTTGCAGTGCACGGGCTTCTCATTGCAGTGGCTCCTCTTGTTGCGGAGCATGGGCTCTAGGCGCGCGGGCTTCAGTAGTTGTGGCACGTGGGCTCAGTAGTTGTGGCGCACGGGCTTAGTTGCTCCGTGGCATGTGGGATCTTCCCGGACCAGGGCTCGAACCCGTGTCCCCTGCATTGGCAGGCAGATTCTTAGCCACTGCACCACCAGGGAAGCCCTTTATTTATTTTTAATATTTATTTATTTGGTTGCACTGGGTCTTAGTTGTGGCAAGCGGGCTCCCTAGTTGCAGCTTGCAGGCTCCCTACTTGTGGCATGCGAACTCTTAGTTGTGGCATGCATGTGGGATCTAGTTCCCGGATCAGGAGCACGGAGTCTTAACCACTGCGCCACCAGGGAAGTCCCTAAATGTCTTTTTTTTTTTTTAATTGAGAGTTGGCAACCCTTTTTTATGTCTTTGAAAGTCTGACCTGGAACACAAAAAAGGAAATTTGTTTTCTCTTTGAAGATCTCTAAGGAAGATTGTCCTACAGTCTATCAGGCTGTTGTAACATCTAGCCTATAATTTAGCATGGTAAGACATGATACATTACAATGTAGATTGATATAACTAGTTTGGAAAGCAATTTACAATACTTATCAACTAACCTCAAAAATGTTCATGGCCTTGTTAGTGCAAGTTCATGTGCCCGACACACAGTGAGGCCAAACAAACTGAAACGTCAGAGTTTGGAGCAGAGAAAGGTTTATTGCAGGGCCATACAAGGAGACAGGTGGCTCATGCCCTAAAATGCCCTGAGCTCCTCAAAGAGTTTCAGCAAAGCATTTTTAAAAGCCTGGTGAGGGAATTCCCTGATGGTCCAGAGGTTAGAACTCTGAGCTCTCACTGCTGAGGGCCTGGGTTCGATCCCTGGTCAGGGAACTAAGATCCCACAAGCCGCACTGCGCAGCCAAATAAAGAAAAAAAGCCGGGGGTGAGTGGGTGGGTGGGTGGGTGGGTGGGGGCGTCACAGGGTACGTGATCAGATGGTGCACAGTCCTCTGACTGGCTGATGGTGAGGGAACAGGTGGTGTCACAGGGGTTCACATTATCAGTCCTTAGGCTCCAGGAGGCCTGGGGCGATGTGCTCATGGTCATCAAGTAGTTAACATCTTCCATTTGGTGGGGGGTTTTCACATCTGCAAAACAACTCAGGAAATTTGCATCAACTACTATTATCTAGGTACTTCAGAGAGGAGCTAAAGCAGAAGGTATGGGGGAAAGCCTGTGGGAAGGCCCCATAGGGTCCTGCTCGGTTATAGCCTTTCAGGCTATAATTCCTTTTCTGGGAATTTATCCTAAGTACACACTAGGTTTTCTACAAAGAGATGTTCCTAAAAGTGTGATTTACCCCAGTGAATAAATGGAAACTACCTAATTGCCCAACAACCAAAATAGTGGACTGGGTAGATTAAATTGATTAATGACTCAGCGTTATATTCCCATAAAGCTATTAAAAATTGTTTTACAGAACACATGTGATAACGTTGGGAGATATTTTCATTAAAAAAGAGAACAGGTACAGCAACATGGATGGACCTAGAGGTTGTCATACTGAGTGAATTAAGTCAGACACAGAAAGACAAATATATGATATTGCTTATATGTGGAATCTTAAAAGAAAATGGTACAAATGAACTTATTTACAAAACAGAAGTAGTTGGATGTAGAAAACAAACTTATGGTTACCAGGGGATGAGGGGGGGAGGGATAAATTGGAAGACTGGGATTGACATATACACACTATTATATATAAAATATATAACTAATAAGAACCTGTTGAATAGCACAGGGAACTCTTCTCAATACACTGTAATGACCCATATGGGAAAAGAATCTAAAAAAGAGTGGATGGAAAAAAAAAAGAAAAAAGAGTGGATGTATGTATAACTGATTCACTTTTGCCGTACCCCTGAAGCTAACACAACATTGTAAATCAGCTATACTCCCATAAAAATTTAAAAACAAACAAACAAAAAACCAAAGCTGTTAAAAAGAGAGAGAGAGAGAGAGAACAGGATATGAAACTTTGTTCATTGCATGACTATAATAGCATAAGAAAAGAAATTAAGCAAAGTCCTATAAAATGGTATAATCAAAGCTGCTTACCCACGGCTAGGACTCTGTGCTTCCACTGCAGGGGGCATGGGTTCAATCCCTGGTCGGGGAAATAAGATTTTGCAGTCTGTGTGGCGCAGCCAAAAAAAAAAAACAGCTGCTTGCCCAGAAATTCCACTTCTAAGAGATGATCCTAGGGAAATGATGATTGGCTATAATGAAATTAATCACCATGCAAAAAAAGTAGAAACAACTTTAATGGTTTTTTAGTAAAAAATTGGAAAAAAAAAAATTGGAAACAACCCAAATGTTCAACAACTCAAACATAAAGGATTAGTGAAGTCAACTATGGTATAAATATACAATAGAAAAATGAGCAGCCAATAAAATGATGTAGAAACATGTCTACTGACAACATGTTCACAATATATTAAGTGAAAAAAATGCAAGTTAAAAAAGTGCATACATTAAAACATCCTTTAAAAGAATAGGAAGAGATAAAAATGTTTATATGCATGAATATAAGTCTGTAAGGATCGTCTCCCCAAAGAAGAAATAACAAGCCCAAAATGGGCTTGAGTGGTGGGATTAGAGGGTGATGTTTTGAAAATTTTGCTTATATGTATTTTTCATATTCCTGTAGTAAATCTGTAATCACAGTGGTTGTACTTCTGGCACCAGCTACTGGAGTCTGTGGCCGACTTGATCTTGTCAGATACAGGCATTGAAGAAAGTGCACAGATGTGTCAGGTGGTGACCAGAAATCACAAGAGAATAGGACATGATCTTTGTAAAATCAGAAAGCAGCAATGCATTTGGTTTTTGTTTTGTTTTGTTTTTTTAATTTTTGAATTTTATTTTATTAATTTTTTTAAACATCTTTATTGGGGTTATTTTATTAATTTTTTATACAGCAAGTTATTAGTTATCCATTTTATACATATTAGTGTATATACGTCAATCCCAATCTCCCAATTCATCACACCATCAATGCATTTGTTAATCGTGTATGACAGAAAGAGGATAGAAGAACGTGCAATACATACATAGGTGGCAGCCTTTCAAATTTACTCAAGATTACTCAACTAGGTTAAAAATGTAGCTTATTTCTCTAAGTCTGCTCTGATTTACCTGACAAGCTCCCTTCCTCTAGGTAGAAGAAGCAGGGAGGGAGGAATAAGATCAAGTCCAATTTGTTAACCTCAATTCAATCCCATAATTTACAATGCCTTTGTAGGTAAACAGTCTCTACTTGGATGACTCAGTTAAGTGCTCAACGGTAAGAGTTCCGCCCCTCCCTCTGCTCCTCTCATAGAAGGCATCTGGGTGTGTGAGGGGGGGATGTGGTTTCCTTGACCTCAAAATGGCAAAGGGCAGATGTTAATCCTGCCAGAGAAAAGTAGGATCCAGACCCCGAGCGCCTCTTCCTGTCCTCTGCTTGCCCAGCAACCCAGCTAACATACCTCCTGCCCTAGTATTTCAACCTGGAACAAGGAGATCAGGACAATTGTTCCCTGTGATCTCCCTCCCAGGCTCCTCTCCCCCCTTGTTTTTCCCCTACAAGTGAATCCAGAAGGATTGGGGGAATGCTTTTCCCCTCTCTTCTTTACAGCCTGGGGTGGGGGGGGCCTTCCTTCTATTCTGCACACACAGCCTATGCATTAAAAAGGAAGCTTTGTTATTTAGAAATCCCTCTCTTCAGAAAGCCTGGGTTTTATGTACATTGTCTTACTAAAAAGAGGTCAAGAAAATCAGCTTTGAAATTCAAAGTTGATGAATGGCCTCTCTGTTCTGGGCAGCACCTGTCTGTCCTTTCTTTCCTGGGACAATAAGCTTGATGACTCTGTCAGAAGGCTACCAGGGAATAGGATTTAAAGGGGGGAATCAAAATGCATTGGTTTAATTCTTATCAAATGTGTTCCCTAGAGGGGTGAAATTAGATGAACTAAAGTGATGAGATTCATTTTCTTGGATGTCTTGTGAGATCCATCTCTTATCTTCATAGAGACAAAGTGTAATTAAAAAAAATTTTTTTTTAAGGTTTTTAAAAAACATAAACGAAACTCTGATGAAAATATGGTGTGAATACTTGTCACAGGTTTTATGCATTAATGGGGGAGCCAGCAGGATGGTAAATCTGGTACAAAAGAGAATTCAGGAGACAGAGATTTATATGTTCAAAAAGGAAAAGAATGCTGAAATAAGTTTGCTAAATTAGAAGCAAAACAGGGCAATAAAACCATAATCTTGGGCTTCCCTGGTGGCGCAGTGGTTGAGAGTCCGCCTGCCGATGCAGGGGACACGGGTTCGTGCCCCGGTCTGGGAAGATCCCACATGCCGCGGAGCGGCTGGGCCCGTGAGCCATGGCCGCTTGGCCTGAGCGTCCGGAGCCTGTGCTCCGCAACGGGAGAGGCCACAGCAGTGAGAGGCCCGTGTACAGCAAAAAAAAAAAAAAAAAAAAAAAAAAAAAAAAAAAAAAAAAAAACCATAATCTTTGGGGCTCTCACTTCTGCACAGAAATCTTTTGCATCTCTACTGGACAAAAATCTACAAGTTAACTGTCTGAGCCTTAATCAAGCCACAGAGCATTCCCATGGAGAACTGAATCCTTGGGTGGGCCTGTTAGATAAAGGCCCTTAAATAAAGCTTCAGTCCCACATTGAAAGGACAAGCAGTCATCCTTTTGCCTTGTTTCCAAATGTTAGGTAATTTTTTCTTAACATAGTCAAACACTACATACACCCCATCCACCTTAACAGACACGAACCTAGTCTGGTGACAGCTGCTGGAACAAAGAGCCATGAATGAATTTATAAAGAGCCTACAGAAATAAAAGATAGGCATTTAAAGCAAGTCTGGGTTTCTGCTTTAGAGACACAAATGAATAGGTATCTTTAAAAACATAGAATTGTGATGTTGCTCCAAACTTACAGTTTTACAGATATTTTATTACAAATTACCCTTTCTGTTTTTAGATTCATATCTAGATAGATTTAATTAGGCCTAAATGATTCCATTAAAAGCAGATTAATCGGGTTAAATGAAACCATAAGGGCATGTGATAATTTTCAGTCATCTTGCATTATGTAGGTCACCACAGCCCATGAAATGGATGCTAGTCTATTAGGTTACTGAAGTGACAAACATTATTTCATGGATAAGGCATATTCAGAGTTGGCTTAACTTTAAGGAATTTAGCCCAGTTCACATTTAACCCACTCTCCAACTGATAGTAGTTTCCAAAACAGTTTTGATTTTTAAAAAGCTCATAACAGCTCATTTGTAATACCATCCTCCTTATTCAGATGGTTTTTGAAGTATCCTGTTGGTTAAAGAGAAATAAAAGAAAACGAATATTATAAAAGAACAAAGCCTGCTCTGAGTAGCAGTTTCCCCATGGAATTTCATTTTCTGAGAGTAAGATCATCTGATTAAAAAGCTCAAATTCTCTGAAACTTTTTATTGAAGTCTATGGTATGTAACATGAGCACATTTCCATAGTAAGGTTATTCAGTTGTGGAAAATACAAGAACTCACATAAACATTTTCCTTTAAAAGTTGAAGAAATCTAAGACACCGCATGTTGGTGCAGAAATGAGAAATCTAAAGGTGTTGCTCACTGACTGTTTGGCTGTGTTTTTTGTTTGTTTGTTTGTTTGTTTTCCTGCAAGGAAGCAAAAACAAGCATTTGAGAAAGAAGTATGACCAAAACTAAGAAATTTAAGTAACTGTCACAGAAACATGGGAACATAGATTCTGCTGGCTAACCAAAACAGATAATCAATCATGTTCCTGACAGTGTGGAATGCAGATTCGCCTGCTGTTTGCAGAGACTTTAGCATTCAGGCTAAGAGCTTTCTTGAATACTGGAGCCTGGAGTGGTTTGAGAAATTCTAAATCAGTGATTCCAAAATCTGCAGATTTCTTAGACCAGTAAACTTTCAAAATAATATTGAAAGCTAAAATGGTGTTAACTTCTTATTTTGCCAAACAATAATACTGGGGGAAAAAACCTTACTATTTATCATTGCCATCATTTCATAAAAGATGGGGCTTCACAGACTATTATTTTTTCACAGACTTTTTTTTTTTTAACATCTTTACTGGGGTATAATTGCTTTACAATGGTGTATTAGTTTCTGCTTTATAACAAAGTGAATCAGTTATACATATACATATGTTCCCATATGTCTTCCCTCTTGCGTCTCCCTCCCTCCCACCCTCCCTATCCCACCGCTCCAGGCGGTCACAAAGCACCGAGCCAATATCCCTGTGCCATGCGGCTGCTTCCCACTAGCTATCTACCTTACGTTTGTTAGTGTGTATATGTCCATGACTCTCTCTCGCTCTGTCAGCTCACCCTTCCCCCTCCCCATATCCTCAAGTCCGTTCTCCAGTAGGTCTGCATCTTTATTCCTTTCAGACTTTTTTTGAAGCTAGTTCATAATTGGATTTACCAGTGGATTTGGGGTCAAGATATCTTTAGGTAAATTCTTTCTCATACCTTTCATTAGTGACTAAGAGACACATTGAACTACCTGTCATCCATGAATGATCAAAATGAATCCTACTCAAAATGATCAAAATGAGACAGGTGAATGTGACAGGATTAGACTTTAGCTCCAGATAGGGGCTTGGTTCTTGAGAATTTTTCTTTAGGATCCTCTTGTCTTAAGGAGGATTTTTTCAAAAGGTGAGTAGATAGGAGATTTGAACATTGACCAAATTCTGACTGGGACATGTATTCAGCTTTCTTCTGCCTTACCTGACATTCATTCATTCGTTCATTTAAGAAATGGGAAATTTTATTCGAGCCAAATTTGTTTGAGGATTATAACCTAGGAAGAGCGTCTCAGAAAGCTCTGAGAACTGTTCTCCCTAACTGACCTTTAAACAAGAATCAAATCAATTCATTGAATGCCTATTACTAAGAGTGTTGGGCTAAGCTCTGGGGCAAAACTTCTTAAACTTAAGTCTTCATAATTATAGCCTGAGAACCTATCAAAAGAGCAGATATCTAGGTTTTTGTGTCATAGGTTCTGAATGACGTCAGAGATGGCAGCGTTGGAATCTCAGTTTTTAACAAACATAATGTAATTCTGATGCACATAGTCCATGGACCCCCATCTTGAGAAACATTGTTCTAGGAGCTGTAGAGAAGCAACACATCCAGTTTCAGTAATGGCACACTAGCTAATTCAGATCAGCCTTCTTGCTGAACATAATTTATTAAGCATATTTTTTTAAGCATCAGAAAGCTAAGAAAGTACTGATAAATTACTGGGATGAGATCCAGAAGAGAATAGAAATTCAGAGGGATGAGGCTGCCTAATTTTTTTTTTTTTTTTTTTTTTTTTTGTGGGCCTCTCACTGTTGTGGCCTCTCCCGTTGCGGAGCGCAGGCTCCGGACACACAGGCTCAGCGGCCATGGCTCACGGGCCCAGCCGCTCCGCGGCATGTGGGATCTTCCCGGATGGGGGCTCGAACCCGCGTCCCCTGCATTGGCAGGTGGACTCTCAACCACTGCGCCACCAGGGAAGCCCCCTAGGCTGCCTAATTTTAAACTTCTTTCCCTTAGGGTCATGAACTGATTTTGAAGAGACAATTGAGAGGGTGAGCTGGCTTTGTAACAATCTCATGGGACTAGGGGGACAAAAGTTGGATCAGGACCTGCCAAGGTGGAGATCTGGTAAAACGTTCCCCATCATACACACACACCCCTAGAAGTAAGGGTGAATTGGAAGTGGCTTGCTTACAGAATCTCAAATCTTGAATTAAGGCAAACATGGAAAAAGCAAATGAACATCCTCTCTAGAGGAAGACACATCAACCTGGGTATCAAATTATTTCTACAACTAATTTGTACACAATCAAAGATAACTAAGCCTTAATAGGAGACAGAAAACCATGAGCAAGAACCACTAGGAAAAATAAACAACAAAGCAGACACAAAGGGATTACACTGGGTAAATCGAAATGAACATTGACTATGTGGAACAATTATTATAATGTCCTGTGGGGATAGATAGATGGATAGATATTTAAAATGCATGACAATAATACCATAAAGGTTTGGGAGGGGATTAAGTGGAGGTAAATGTTCTAAATTTCTTACATTTAGAGGAGAGGAAAGATACCAATTAACATTAGATAAGTAAAGGTACATGCTGCAATTCTAGGATAACTACCAAAAGAATAGAAGAAGAGTACATGATTTCTAAACTAAAAGAGATTTTTTGAAATGAATGATAAAAATGATTAATCCAAAAGAAGGCAAGGGAAAAATGAAAAAGGAACACAGAGCAGAAGGGAAAAAAGACGTATGTAATAAGACAGTAGATTTAAACAAAAATATATCAGTAATTAACATTGAATATAAGTGAACTCAACTTTCTTTTTTTTTTTTTTACTTATATCTATTCATTTTCAGATTCCTTTCCCGTATCGGTTATTACAGAGTATTGAGTAGAGTTCCCTGTGCTATACAGCAGGTCCTTGTTGATTATGTATCTTATGTATAGTAATGTGTATATGTTAATCCCAACCCCCTAATTTATCCCTCCCCCCACCTTTCCCCCTTGTTAGTCATAAGTTTGTTTTCTAAGTTTGTGAGTCTGATTCTGTTTTGTAAATAAGTTCATTTGTATCACTTTTTTAGATTCTACATATAAGTGATATCATATGACATTTGTCTTTGTCTGATTTATTCAATTTTCCAGTGAAAAAACAAAGATCGTGAGATGGAAAACAAACAAACAAAACCCAACTATCTGTTGTTTAAAGAGATACATTTAAAACATAAGAGTAGGACTTCCCTGGTGGTCCAGTGGTTAAGAATCCACCTTCCAATGCAGGGGATGCAGGTTCGATTCCTGGTTGGGGAACTACGAGAGCCTCTAGTAGAGAGCCCACGTGCTGCAACTACTGAGCCTGCACGCTCTGGAGCCTGTGCACCACAAGGAAGAGCCCGCTATGCCGCAACGAAGATCCCGCGTGCTGCAACTAAGACCTGACACAGCCAAATAAATAAATAAATACATGAGAATTTAAAAAGATAGAAAGAAAAGAAATGACATTTACCCCACAATTGTTAACTAAAAGAAAGCTGATATAGCTATATTAATCTCTCTACATCCCATTTCAGGTATGATCATGGAGAATAATGGACAAAGACAAAGTCCAGAGAGGACCAGGTACAGAGCATTCCTCCCAGAGAGCAGATCCAAGTCCTGACACGAGAACTTCCTTCACTCTGGGGGAGGGAATCTGCACTTCTTGTCCAACATGGTTCATTTTTGCTATGCACCAGTGACTGCTAAGTGCTTTCCTTTCTTCTCTTTTCCAAATGGGAGTTTTCACTGTAGATATCCTGTTTCTGCTTCACATTACATACTGAAAGTTGAGTAGTGGTGGGGGAATAACGTTCTGTTATTATACAGATAGCTGGAGCTAGACTTGATGGAGAGGATTGCCCATTACCCAGAGATATTAGACTTTATTTTGTACTCAGTAAATGGATCGTACTGTGGATTATCTCCCGAGGGGAGGGATGAATGTAGTTTAGTCTTGGAAATAAGGGTGCGCATGGATATTTAGACAGCCAGGGGTTTAGAAATGTCACAGTTTGCTAATTGTTCCTGGTGTCCATTTTCCCTTTCTGCACTTCAGTAAAGGAGCCTCTCTTGAGTGTGAGCTTACCACACAACTGCCCAGCAAGATGCTACATTTCCGATCTCCCTCAAAGGTAGGTGTGGTTGTGTGACCTAGTTTGGGCCAATGCAGTATGAGAAGAAGCTATGTGTATTACCTCCATAAAGATGAAGCTGCTTGCCAGGAATTTTTTTCCCCACCAATTGGGAAATGGCGATGATTGGAACAATCGTTTCAGTGCTAAGAGGGATGCTGAGAGTGGCAGAGCTGCCCACCCGCTTAGGTTCCTGTATGTCATGGAACAGAGCTGCCCTGCAGGCCCTGGACTGGTATATAAGAAAGAAACTCCTATCATATATAAGCTATTGCACTTTGGGGTTCCTTTGCTACAGCAACTTTGCCTGTACTCTAACTAATACAGAGATGTGTTATAGAGTAAGAAAGGTGAGTTGGAAAGGTAGGAGTGAGGAGGAAGCAATTGTTTTAAGCCTTAATAGCAAGCTCAGGGGCTTCCCTGATGGCGCAGTAGTTGAGAGTCCGCCTGCCGATGCAGGGGACACGGGTTCGTGCCCCGGTCCGGGAAGATCCGACATGCCGCGGAGCGGCTGGGCCCGTGAGCCATGGCCGCTGAGCCTGCGCGTCCGGAGCCCGTGCTCCGCAACGGGAGAGGCCACAGCAGTGAGAGGCCCGCGTACCGCAAAACAAACAAACAAAATCTGGTTTCCTTTGAACTCCTATCAAGCCCCTCAGTGTGCTCTGTGCCCTGAGCACACTGGGCATTAGCAGTGTCCTCTCTGCCTGGAATGTCCTAGTCCTCTCTTCACAGACTCCTACTCAGCCTTTGAAGCCCAGCTTAAATATGACTTATTAGAAAATTTTCCCAGAATTCTCTAGCTTAGTTGCTTAGTTATTCCCACCTCAATATTTGATAAGTGAATGAACTAATTAAAGATAGAATACTAAGAACTAAATCCCAAAGAACACACCCAGCAAAAAGGCAGAAAATGTCAGAAGTATAGAATTTTACTAATTCTATACATATAGTAAAGGGAACTTATAGATTTTATTTTATTTTTTTAATTAATTTTTATTGTAGTATACTTGATTTACAATGTTGTGTTAGTTTCTGATGTACAGCAAAGTGAATCAGTTATACATATATCCACTCTTTTTTTAGATTCTTTTCCCATATGGGTCATTACAGTGTATTGAGAAGAGTTCCCTGTGCTATACAGTAGGTTCTTATTAGTTATCTATTTTATATATAGTAGTGTATATATGTCAGTTCCAATCTCCCAATTCATCCCTCCACCCCTCCCCGCCCCCAGCTGAGAACTTATAGATTTTAAAGTTCATCTAAATGTGTTTATAGATGAGGTTCAGAGAAGTTAAATGACTTTCTCAGGATCAGATAGCAGAAGTGGGAGTAAGACGTGTGTTTTCTGGTTCAGTTTCTGGTGCTGTTTTCCTACATTTTGCCGTGAAAATCCTAGAGAATAATTTTAATAGAAGGGTTTGTCTGGAAAGTTAAGTTTAAAAGTTTCAGCCTGCAGATGTTTAGGCCTGAGGTTGTACTTCAAGTCATATATGGAATGATCAAAATATCACTGTAACCTTGTCACAGAGATGATTATCTAAGTTGTGAGTCACTTTCCAAGAGGAACAGGTAGAGATATTGGGTATGTACCGATGTGCACGTTGAAAGCCAGAGAGCATTCAGTCCAGGGGCTCTACATGTCTTTTTGATCCAGGGGCCCTTTCAATCTGCCTTCTCAGAATAATGTTTCTGAATGCATAAAACTTCATACATAGGAATACAAAGGAAGCCAACTACATTGAAAATGTGATTATCAAAGTATTAAATATTATAAATGTGTGATAGATGTACTTCTTTATTTAATCTATTAAATAACAAGATCTAGCAGCAGTCTAATAACTACCCATGATTTTGAAGTGGCAATGAGTGTAAATAATATTTCAAGGCATCTGGGACAACTGTCATGTGATAGGAAAATATTTGTGATTTCCATTGGTGACAAGTCACAGGTCCTTCTAACACAACTGTGCTTTGATACTTATATTCGCAGTTGAAGGAAACATTTACCTTTTGTTAGAGATCACTGAAAGTGAAGAGGAAACGTTTTTTTCTTTGAAGTGCACTGATCTACTAAACCCCAGGTTGAGAATGCCTAGGTTAATACACTCTCTTCATTTTAAAGGTGAGGAATCTTTTATGTGAAATATGTATGATGAGTTCAAATAAAATTAATTAAAAAAAACATTGATGGAGTCTATGCAGTTGGCCTCTCTCCACTCAGCACATATCCCTCAGGGAGCTTGGGCTTTTAAAAGCAGACTTGGAAAAGGGAGGCTGCTTTTAAACCATCTCTGCCTTCTGCTGGGTGTTCCTGGGATCTTAGTTCCCTGATCAGGGCCCTCAGCAGTGAAAGCGCAGAGTCCTAACCACTGGACCACCAGGGAATTCCCTAATTTGACTTTTAAAATAATAGGCATTCTGGAGTAAGGCTCTAAAATATTTTTAAACCTAATAATTAACTAAATATGGCAAAAATTTTACTGAATTCATGTCTCTACCATTGATTTATGGTGCCTCCTTTATCATATATTAGATTATCAAATGTATTGTACTAGTATCTCCTTTTTTTTAAATAAATGTATTTATTTTATTTTACTTATTTTTGGCTGCATTGGGTCTTCGTTGCTGAGCACCGGCTTTCTCTAGTTGCGGTGAGCAGGGGCTACTCTTCGTTGCGGTGCGCGGGTTTCTCATTGCGGTGACTTCTCTTGTTGCGGAGCACGGGCTCTAGGCGCACGGGCTTCAGTAGTTGTGGCTCGCGGGCTCTAGAGCGCAGGTTCAGTAATTGTGGCGCACGGGCTTAGTTGCTCCGTGGCATGTAGGATCTTCCCGGACCAGGGATCGAACCCGTGTCCCCTGCACTGGCAGGCGGATTCTTAACCACTGCACCACCAGGGAAGCCCTCAATGACTTGTTTTTATAGCAAAAAACAGAAAAACAAAAAACCCCAGAAAATTCCAAGATAACATGTTGTTTTCAGTTATCATGTCTGTTTAGTCTCCTTTAATCTGGAAGATTTCGTGAGTCTTCTCTTTATTTCGTAACACTGACATTTTTAAAAGAGTGCAGGTCAGTTGTTTTGTAGATTGTCCCTCACTTGCAGTTTGTCTGCTGTTCCTCATGATTAGATTCCGATCATGCATTTGGGGCAAGAATCCCGCAGAAGTGATGCTGAGTTCTTCTCGGCATCCTACCAAGAGGCACTTCCTGTCAATTAGACCTGTTACTGAGAATGTTAATTTTGATTGTTGGGTTAAGCTAGCATCTGCCAGTAACTATAAAGTTACTGCTTTCCTCTTTGTGGTTAACAAATTTCTTCTGGAGAGATGCTTTGAGACTGTAACTATCCTGTTACTACTTCAAATTTCACCTACTGGTTTTAGCACACATCGATGATTCTTGTCTGAAGCGACTATTATTACGATAGTGGCCAAATGGTGATTTTTATATTGATATTTCCATCATTCCTTCTACATTTATTATTTGGCTTTTTCTACTGTAAGAAAAATCTTTCTCTTCTTATTTATTTACTTGTTTGTTCATTCAGTTAAGTGTGGACTCATGGATTCTTACTTTATTCAATAAATTATAACCCTTAATGTTATTATTTATTTTATGCTCAAATTTTTCTGGAGTTAGCCAGAAGGAGTTCTTCAAGCTGGCTTCTGTGAACTTTTAACATGCCCCCATCATTTCTTGAGTTCTTCTTTATTATTTAGCAGAAGGTGATCTAGGTTCAGTTTGTATTTTCCTTGCTCCACTCATTTCTCCAAGGATCCCTGGTTCCTTTTAGTGGAGAATGTTATTTGGGAACTATCATCTGGGTCCTGGGTATGTTCATTGTTCCTGGGGTGTCATTACTTCTAGACCCTCTCAGCAGACAGAGCTGGGAAATAGATGTATATATGTAGTGAATACATATACATAGTCACACATATCTATATCCATTTCCATATCAAGCTATCTATGTATCTATCTATGTACCTATCTATCTATCCATCTGACTGATACCTCTAGTTCCATTCCAACACAGCCGTGTTCAATCTACTCCTTCCTCTTTCCATAATTGTGACTACCTTCTCCAAAACAGGAAAACCTGGATCCCATTATACAGAATATATTTACTTATTGGCCTAATCCTAGAATGTGTAGAAAGTAGTTTCAGAATTGTGAACTTTTGCCTATCCAAAAAAAAGCTTTCTTACTAGAGAGTTCAATATTTGTTTAGAGTTCTTTTTCTCTTTAGCCTGAGGGCATGTGGTACAAATTTTATGTATCAAAGTTACTTGGATTAATACTCCCTCCCCATTGTTATGTTATTTATTTGAAAAAAACCATAGTTCATTTGTTTCTGTTTGTATTCAAATTTTTTTTTCAATTTTTTAATATAAATTTATTTATTTATTTTTGGCTGCATTGGGTCTTCGTTGCTGCGTGCCGTCTTTCTCTAGTTGCAGCGAGCCGGGGCTACTCTTCGTTGCGGTGCGCAGGCTTCTCATTGCGGTGGCTTCTCTTGTTGCAGAGCATGGGCTCTAGGCATGCGGGCTTCAGTAGCTGTGGCTCATGGGCTTAGTTGCTCAGCGGCACGTGGGATCTTCCTGGACCAGGGCTTGAACCCGTATCCCCTGCATTGGCAGGCGGATTCTTAACCACTGTGCAACCAGGGAAGTCCCCTGTATTCAATTTTAAGGTCCCCTTCAATTGTTACTTTAAGCGACTAACTTCTGAGGTAGTTTATCAGACAGCAATGGATAGCCCAGACACCATGGCATTATATCACAAGGCACATGATGTCAGTTTGTCCCATTAACAGTGATGAAAAGTTGTATCATTTGGTTAAAGTCTTGTCTACCAGATTGTTCCATTAATAAGTAATCTGTGGGGTGTCTCATCTTCTTTCTTTAGTAACTGTTGCTACGTGGATTTAAGACCGCCGTAACAATAGCAGTCAAGGGACCCTACTTCAGAGTTACATTTTTCTCTGTGGAAATACCTGCCTTAATGCCATTGGAATACAGACAGAAGGTGAGCTCCAGTGACTGATTACCCAGCGAGTGGGCTCCACAGCTGGCATAAAAAGGTGGAAATCCAGCTGTGATGAAAACATTCAATTCTATTTGTAGTTCAACAGAGTCTGTGCTTAAAACAGAATGCTACAAACTGTGTGTAGGTTTGCCAACTGGTGATTCTGATCCCAAATTATGAGATTTGGAGAAAGAAAAAAAGCAAAGAACAGTCTTTTTATTTTAAGCTTTTCACATGGAGTTAGGATCGGGTGTCTGCTGAGAAAGAAGTCTATTAAGGACACTGCTTCTCTCTTTGACAGCAATGCAATTGTTTCCTAGTTAGGGTGAACATCCCACTATATAAAACTACTCAGGTCTATGTTGCCTTCTTGGTTCCATGTCTCTTAATTTCTGCTATTAAATATACTATTTAATCATATTCAAGCAATTAAGTCATGGTCCTCTTATATTCCAAACTTACAGACGTTCATGGCTATATCCCTCATGCCTAGGTTAGCAAATAGGGCCTGAGTGTGTACACACATGAATAGATGAATACATGAGGATTCCCATTCTTTCATTCATTCCTCACAGATTTATATCACACCCACTCTCCTGTTATGTGCCAGGAATTCTCCTAGGCATTGAGCCACTGAGGTTAATAAACCACAGCGCCTGCTTCAAGGGCTCACAGGCTAGATGGAAAGTGAGAAACATAAACAACGAATTATAAATCCTGGGGGGAGAGGCAGGCACTGATATAAATGTGCACTGGGTTTGTTGTTGTTGTATTTATAAGGCATTGTCAAATTATTCACAATTTAGGCACATCAGAATAGTATTCATAGGGAAGGGCAAAAAAAGCACAGCATCTCAGTTAGCAGCCGAAAGAACCTAGCATAGCTATAGAAAAGACAGTTAGAGAACTGTACAGTCTCAGTGTCATCACCATCATCATCATTTTTTTTTTTTTTTTTTTTTTGGTGGTACGCGGGCCTCTCACTATTGTGGCCTCTCCTGCTGCGGAGCGCAGGCTCTGGACGCACAGGCTCAGTGGCCATGGCTCACGGGACCAGCCGCTCCGCGGCATGTGGGATCTTCCCGGACCGGGGCATGAACCCGCGTCCCCTGCTTCGGCAGGCGGACTCTCAACCACCGCGCCACCAGGGAAGCCCCATCATCATTTTTTAAAAGTAGTACTTGAATTAGCTGACAAGTACCTAGGATTACCAGTGTTGCTAAACTGGGGTGAAAAAAGGCCTCCTGCAGTTAACCTGAGTTAAAATTATAAAATACTTTAATGAGATTTTTGTTAGTATAAACTGTAGTTTTAACAATGAAGACAATCAAAGAAAGAAAAATATTTTTATTATTATTATTTTGGCCACACCACGTGGCATGTGAGATCTTAGTTCCCCACCAGGGATCCAACCGCACCCCCTGCAGTGGAAGTGCACAGTCTTAACCACTGGACCGCCAGGGAAGTCCAAGAAAAATATTTTTAAATCATGTATAATTCCACCCATAGGTAAGCATCTTTGTTTATATCCTTCCTATTTTTCTAGAACATATATACTTAAAAATATATGAAAATAGGACTGATCTATATTTTCTTTTGTGACCTACTTTTTTCTCATTTAACAATACTTTGTGATTATCTTTCTACATCATCAAATATTCTCCTAGGATATCAAATTAAAGGGTAGCACTATATGGAAAGAGAGAATGTTGAAATAAAATTACTAAGCTACAAAGCTAGGTACAGATGCAACCGTTAGTGTTATCATTTTTACCAGGCAATTCTACTGGACCAAAAATATATAAAATTCATTCCCAACTTATCCATCTCTTCTGCAAGTTAACATTGTAAATATGTAACTTCATAGAGTCTGGACCCTAATCAATAGTAATTAATAAGTTAAAGTTACATTTCTCTAGAGCTAACACTATCCAATACAGTAGCCACTAACCACACATGTCTACTGAGCACCTGACAGGCTAGTGTGATAGACTAAGGAACTGAAGTGTTAGTTTTTTTTAATTTTACTCAATTTTAATTTAAATGTAAAACTGAAGCAGTGTAAAATATTTTTCCATTAAATTCAACTTTATTGTTTCCGTAGGACTACATTTCACTTTAACTGTTGCATCTCGTGGATATTGCTGTACTGTATTTCAAGAGTTGTCTCCAGTATTACACGTAAACTCATCTCTCTAGTAAGTGTCAATGGGTTGAATCAATTCAAATTATTTTTTATATGCATTAATATAACACTGAAATGTGTTTATTTGAGCATCTTATGCAATCAGCACCGTTTACAGTGATACCTTTGTGAATCATAATTGGTAACTAAATTGAAATACTTCTTATGCTTTAAATGATAATATAATTAAGCTATTTTTTAAATAAAAAATAAGTATGGACTAATTTTTAAACTTAAAACAAAGGCATAGGGCTTCCCTGGTGGTGCAGTGGTTGAGAGTCCACCTGCCTATGCAGGGGACACGGGTTTGTGCCCTGGTCTGGGAAGATCCCACATGCCGCGGAGCGGCTGGGCCCGTGAGCCATGGCCGCTGGGCCTGCGTGTCCAGAGCCTGTGTTCTGCAACGGGAGATGCCACAACAGTGAGAGTCCTGCGTATCGCAAAAAAAAAAACCCCAAAACAAAACAAAACAAAACAAAAAAGTAATGCTTGCCAAATATTCACTAATTAAAAAAAAAAAGTCAATGTGTCTTACATGTTTTCTCACGGATTTCATACTACATATGAACAAGATAAATTTGAAAGTCCAAGAAGAAGCTTGTGATTTGGCTAGACAGGTCTAAGAATTTATGTTAAAGTTGAAATTTTTCAATGATTCAAAGCAATAATAGTGATTTTATACATTTTTCTATCATGAATCAATGTGTAGAAGATTTTAATTTTAATAGTATTATGTAAATTGACTGTAAATACTGGAAGAAAAATTTGAAGAATGCCTCATTTACATTTTGAAGTACATTTCTACATTGAGAAGTAGAATTGCTTCTCAAATCACACACTACCCCTGTGGATTTAACGTCAAGAATACTAAGTTGACACAAATAAGTGCATTTGCTTAACTTGGACAGATGTGGTTTTGAAATTGACATGCTTTAACTTTAAGGTCAAATCAATTCTTCGAAAAAAATAAACTAGTTTTATCAGTGTGGATGCAAATATTAAAGGAAAATGATTTTTGGTACTCTTTTTTCTCATATGTTGAAAGGATAATATTTTAGATATACTGAGTAAAATAATATGCATTATTAACATCTATTTCTCTAGTTTCTTTTTAACTTCTTTTTTTAATATGGCTACTAGAAAATTTAAAACTGCATATGTGGCTCCGTTGGACAGCACTGCTTTGCATCAGGTAACATAGTCGTACTTATTTGACATCCTCCAGTACAACACTGAAAGAGTACAGAATAGTCTTTTTATTATTTGATAAGTAATCTTATTCCCAAATTTTGGATAATTTTTCTTAATATTATTGGCTCATGAAAGACCATGATATGTCTGAGACTTGTAGTAACTCAGCAGCAGGTTTTGAGCCTGTGTCTTTGGAAGAATAATAGCAGTTGAGTCAGAAAAGGAAGTCTAAGGCCAAGCTATGAGAAATCTTTAAGCATTTGATCTTTATTCTGCCGGCAATTGACAGCCATTGAAGAGTTTTAGAAAGGGTTTTTTTTTTCATCATTAGATTCGTATTCTGGAAAGGTAACTATTGAAGCCTGTGGGACATGAATCGCAGGAAGCCAGTTATTAGTATACAGAATAGAAAGAATAAAGACCCAAGTTTAGGTAATTGGAAATAAGGGGTGGGGGAAATGATGAGATGGATTTAAGAAAGATTTGGAGATTGGTGGAGTGTGGGAAGTGAAGGTAAAGAGTAAAGGATGAGTCCGGAGTTTTTGATGTGGTCAGCTCAGTGAACAGCGATGCTACAGACTATCACTATGTACTAACATGTAAATATCTCAAGATTGAGATTACTTGAGAAAGATCAAGCTGGGGAGGAAGGTCAAGTGTTCAGTTTGGTCATTTGACTTTGTCTCTCTAGGGGGTGAACATAACCAATAGACAGGTCCAAAGCTCAGGGGAAAAGGTGGGAGCTAGGAGTGGAGATTTAGGAATCTTCTGCATATAGGTGGCTAGAATTGTGGGAGTAGAGAAGATCACCTGGATGAAGAAATTCTCTACCTTGGCTGCACCTTATGATCACTTGGAGGGACTGAAAAACCCCAATGCCCAGGCCATCCTACCAACAAATCAAATCAGGGGTGGGACCCAGGCATGATGTTTTTTTAAATTAACCAGGTGATTCTGTTCCCAGTGAAAGGTTGTTGTCTCATCACAGAAAGAATTCAGAAACGAGACAGGGAGGTCAGTAAAATAAGTAAAGTGAGGATTCATTTAAGTGATTGTATGCTCTGGAGATGAGAGCGGGCAGTTTCAGGTGAATAAGCTGCCTTGAGTTTCTTTGGCAAGCTGGTTATGTGGGGTGTACAAATGAAGGGGCAGAATATTCATTGGGGAGGGAGGGGTTGGAAGTTGTATTCTCTGATTTTCACCCCACCACCACCTTCCCGAGGGGAGGAGGGATTTTGTCCTTATTTAGTTTTTTTTTTTTTTTAAACCAGAGGTTCATAGGGTGTTTTATTTTTGTGTTTCAATTTTTTTTAACATCTTTATTAGGGTATAATTGCTTTACAATGGTGTGTTAGTTTCTGCTTTATAACAAAGTGAATCAGTTATACATATACATATGTTCCCATATCTCTTCCCTCTTGCATCTCCCTCCCTCCCACCCTCCCTATCCCACCCCTCCAGGCGGTCACAAAGCACCGAGCCGATATCTCTATCAGCTCGGTGCTTATTTAGCTTTGATTGGAAGTGTCATGGCTTCAGTGCATGATGGGTACTTATCTGCAAGGCTAATTTTTTTTTTTTTTTTGTGGTACGCGGGCCTCTCACTGCTGTGGCCTCTCCCGTTGCGGAGCACAGGCTCCGGATGCGCAGGCTCACTGGCCATGGCTCACGGGCCCAGCCGCTCCGTGGCATGTGGGATCCTCCCGGACCTGGGCTCGAACCCGTGCCCCCTGTATCGGCAGGCGGACTCCCAACCACTGCGCCACCAGGGAAGCCCTGCAAGGCTAATTTTATTGTAAGGAGAGCATAATGAGCAAAAGGTTACATCCAGATACTGGAGGTTCCCGCCTTTTCCCACCTTTCTTTCTCTGCTTTCAGAACAATTATCACCCCAAAATGTGTGGTTTCCTGTCAGTCTGGAGGTCCTGCTTTTCTTTGTCTGTCCATGGGCCAACCGCTATTTACAAGATGCGTGGTTTCCTGCCATCTGGCCATGCCCCCCTTTTTCTGCTCATATCTAGCTACCTGCCTGCTGTAACAATTCTAATATGCAGCCAAGTTTGAGAACCACTGGTACAGGGTAAGAAAAAAAGACATGCCAATGATAGAATCCTGCAGAAACTCAACATTTAGAGAGACAACAGAGAGCAGGGCAAAGAAGCAGTGGGAACCCAGATAGTGATGTCATGGAAGCCACGGGAAAAGGAGGTTTCAACAATATGAAATAAGTTCAAAGAATAAAAGAACCGAGAAAAGGTGAAAAAAGATTGCCAAGGGCTTCCCTGGTGGTGCAGTGGTTGAGAGTCCGCCTGCCAATGCAGGGGACGCGGGTTCGTGCCCCGGTCCGGGAAGATCCCACATGCTGCGGAGCGGCTCAGCCCGTGATACATGGCCGCTGAGCCTGTGCGTCCGAAGCCTGAGCCCTCCGGAGCCTGTGCTCCGCAGCGGGAGAGGAGGCCCGCGTACCGCAAAAAAAAAAAAAAAAAAAAAAGCCAAATAAGGTGAAAGCCCAATCATGTTGGGGGAAACACATACACACATACACACGTGTGTGTGTGTACATGCACATACCAGTCAGCACCAACATGAGGTTTTTCCCATTATCCTGAACAACAAGTGGGAAGGACCAGAAGAGGCAAAAGGCTGGATTGATCCAGGGTTGGGAGTTTGCAGGGACAAAGGACAGGGGCTTGAGAGGTTGAGGATGCGATGATTAACCATGGGGAGAGAATGGAAACAAGGTGAGGGATAATGTGAAGGGAGATAAGGTGGTTTGGGACTGAAGGTCTTGATATGATCAAGGAACGGGCACAGCATACATATTCTGAGTGGCCTATGGCCTTTACGTGAAACTGCTTCCTCCTCCCGCTCTGCCCCAAGTATCCAGAAGTACTGGAGTTGAGGAGATTAAGGAACTGAGACAGGGCCTTGGCTGAATCTTCCACAGAGAAGCAGAAACTCCACCCAGAATGAGGCAGGCATTGAATTGAGGTCACACAGGTGTCAAAGTTGTCAGTGGGGCTTCCCTGGTGGCACAGTGGTTAAGAATCCACCTGCCAATGCAGGGGACACGGGTTTGAGCCCTGGTCCGGGAAGATCCCACATGCCACAGAGCAACTAAGCCCGTGACACAAGTACTGAGCCTGCGCTCTAGAGCCCATGCTGCGCAACAAGAGAAGCCACTGCAGTGAGAAGCCCGCGCACCGCAACGAAGAGTAGCCCCCACTTGACGCAAACTAAAGAAAGCCCGCGTGCAGCAACGCAGCCCCAACGCAGCCATAAATAAATAAGTAAATTTGTTTAAAAAAAAAGTTGTCAGTGAAAGTGAGCTGAGACCTGGAGGCCTGGTAGAGAGTGACTGGGCTGGATGAGGCATGTACCTCCTGGGGTTATTTTATTAACTCTGTGAACAATGGGCTGAAAGTATCAAAAAGGCCACCTTCCTGTTTTCGTCAACCCTGCACTTTAAAAGGCAGACCATTTGTTTCCCTTAAGTCAAGCTTGCCTGTTATTGAGAGCTTTAAACATGTCTTAGATGGTGCTGTGTCATATATAATTCAGGAGCATTGTTTTTCTTTTTTTCCTTATATTCTTACATTTTCTATACATTCACTGTTTTCGATAACTTTTCATTTTGATATAATTTTAAATGCATGCACAGAAAAGCTGTAAAAAGAGTACAAGGAATTCTTTTATACTCTATCCAGATACAACTAGTGTTGATATTTTGCTCCATTTATTTATCATTCTCTCTCTCTTTATGTTTACATGCATTTTTTTTCCCCCCAAACCACTAGTTAGTTTGAGATGTTATAGTCCTTTACCCAAAATGCTTCAGGCTGTAATTCCTAAGAACAAGGACATTATCTTATGCAACCCCAGTACACTGATCAAAGTCAGGAAATTTAACATTGTGTTAAAGCTATTGTTCAATCCACAGTCCTTGTTCTACTTTTGTCAATTGTCCCAGTAACGTCTCCTATGGCTATTTTTCTTTCCTGGTCTAGGATCCAGTCCAGACTCACAAATTGTGATTTAGTTGTCTTGTCTTCTTAGTTTCTTTTCATGTGGAACTGTTCCTCAACTTTACTTTGTATTTCTTGATCTTGACATTTTTTGAAGAATATAGGTCATTCATCTTGTGGAAGGTCCTTTAGTTTGAGTTTATCTGATGTTTCTTCATGATTAGATTCAGGTTGTGCATTTTTGGCAAAAAGACCACAGAAGGGATGTTTGTTCCTTCTCAGTACATCCCAGCAGGAGACACATGATGTCAGTTTGGCCCAATTGGAGATCTTACCATTGCTTTATAACAGCAATAGAACGTTCTTTGAGCTTTATTTTTCCCATTTGGCAGGCATCTTGCATTGCAGTATAACTTTCTTTTTTGCACAGCCATGATAATGTGAAGTTTCTAAATTAGTTTTGATTACTTGCAAATAACCAAAGTACAATAACCTGGTGTTTTTTAAGGAAGCAAGTTAAAAATAATATCCATTTTTTTTCTGGCCATGTCTCGCGGCTTGAGGGATTTTTATAATTCCTAGACCAGGGTTTGGCAGTGAGAGTGCAGAGTCCTAACCACTGGACCATCGTGGAATTCCCTATCCATTCATTTTTACTTGTGGAGTTTTAACGTCAACAGGTATACTTAGATTTTTTTTTTAATTAATTAATTAATTTATGGCTGTGTTGGGTCTTCGTTGCTGTGCGCAGGCCTTCTCTAGTTGTGGCGAGCAGGGGCTACTCTTCGTTGCGGTGCGTGGGCTTCTCATTGTGGTGGCTTCTCTTGTTGCGGAGCACAGGCTCTAGGCGCACAGGCTTCAGTAGTTGTGGCTCGTGGGCTCTAGAGCGCAGACTCAGTAGCTGTGGCTCGCAGGCTTAGTTGCTCCGCAGCATGTGGGATCTTCCCGGACCAGGGCTCGAACCTGTGTCCCCTGCATTGGTAGGCAGATTCTTAACCACTGCACCACCAGGCAAGTCTCAGTATACTTAGGTTAAAGCAAAATGTACTTAGACTTGGCAGGCATGGGCAGGGGTGGGGGCGGGGGCAAAAAAATGTACTATTTCAGACAAAAATGAGAAAACTATATACTTGTAAATAAGAATGAACCTATTTTTTAAATATTAATATTAAAGTATACTGAAAGTGCAAGACCTTTATGATTAACATGGCGCCATGCCAGGCAATATACTCTAAAACCAGAAGAAGTGGAGAGAAGTGAATTATTTTTGCAGAGTGGATCTTAACAGTAACTGCTGCGTAATGATTTTAGGCAGATTCTCAGAGCCCGACAGAGGGGAGTCATGGGACTGGTTGAAAGAAGCAGCTGAAAGCTGAGCCAAAGAAGATTTTAAAATAAGAGCTGTGTCAACATGCATACAATCACTTGCTTTGAAGAAGCTGCAGTAGGATCCAGGAACAGGAAAAAAGAATATTTACTGTTTTGCCTTTGCACGCCAAAATGTAATCTCTTCTTTTCTTCTACCCTTCCCTTAAAGCAACAACTGTCTGCATGTAGAATGAATGTGTTTTAAATGAACCATTCAGTGCTCTTTTCTGCTCTCATTTCCAGTACTGAGTGACAACATGATAGACTAGAAGTCTCCTGACTTTGGAGTCAGACTGACGCCCGCAATTGGCCTCAGTGTCTATGTCTTTATACAAGGAATGAACCTTGCTGGATTGGGAGGATTAGAAATGACATATGTAAAGAACTCACCGTACTTTACAAATACTGTGGCCCATAGTGGACATTCAATAATGGAAGCTGCACATAAGGATGATGTAGTTTAAAGAAAAGAGCCCTGGCCTGGGAACTGGGGTACCAGGGTTCTGTTACCCAAACACTGGGTTCATCTCTTGGTGGGTGTCAAGTCAAAAGACACAACCAAGCCAAAGATCTATTAGGGGAACCACTGACTGAAGCCACCCGCCCTAGCCAGGCCCGATAGTAACCACTTGCATGAGTTCTCTTACAACAAGATGTCCTGGTAGGGAATGTGGAACTGACAAGCTATCAGCAACCGGGATAATTTGGGAAAGGTCAAAAGGAGAGAGGAGAAACCAGTCCATATGTCCTACCAACCTCCCAGAATCCTTCTCGCTGGAATCCATCTTGGCTGAGTGATGCACACGCCACCAGGAAGGACCCTGAGTCAGAGTGATTGGCCAGAGACAATCAGGAAACTAACGCCATTACCATAAAACCGGAGACTGCGAGCCACGAAGCAGAGCAGTTCTCCTGGGTTCCCTTACCCTGTTGCTCTCTGCCCCGGCGCCCCTTCCCAATAAAGTCTCTTGCTTTGTCAGCACGTGTGTCTCCTTGGACAGTTCATTACCAAGTGTTAGACAAGAGCCCACTCTCGGGCCCTGGAAGGGGTCCCCCTTCCTGCAACAAATGGTGACTCTGGTGGGCCTCTCCTTCGCTACGACTGACATCCTGGCCACTCGGGGTACTCAGGGACCAGCTCGCCTGCCGACAGACCAGACCCAGAGGCCGCAACTGGGACCCTTTTGTCCCTCATGTCCTTCTGACACACATGACTGGCCAGAGTGCCCTGACCAGGTAAGGAACAAGAGACTTTATTGACCTCTTTCCCCTTCCCACTTCCCTTCCTCTTTTCAACCCCTCCTATCCTACCCTTTTTTCTTCTATCCTGGTCGTGGATGCAGGAGTCTAGTTGAAGGGCCTCAGCCTAATCTGAGGGTCGGAGCCTGATCACCTCCAGTGGGCAGAGAACTCAAATTCTGGTCTGGTATGTGGTATGTGGTATCTGGTTTCTGGTTTCTGGTTTCTGGTAGGGCCAAGTTCCCATCCTCCCTTCCTGGAAGCCCAGGGAAAAGTCCCGTAACACCTGGGCATCTGCAGGTGGCAGGAGATATCTGTAAGGCCATCCCTTTTATCCCCCTCCTTCCCCTCTTCTTTCAACCTCTTTTCCTCCCTTTGAAATCTCTGAAGACCCAAGATATTTCCGTTTACTCTGTCAGTACTCAGATCTGAAGTTCTGTGTCTCTGCAGGAAGTTTTCTGAGAGACTGCAATCTTGTATTTAAGGGAGTGACTGATTAGGATGGCCGAGCCTGTGTGTGTTTTATGCTTTGTGTTCTGTGTGGTGATTTGTGATGGCCATTCTGCCTTGTGAAATGGGAAATTCTAGTTTTGTTCCACTGTGAAGCCCTCTTGGGCAAATTCTGTCTGACTGGAAAGATTTTAGCTATGAACCTATAACTAAGAAAAAGATATTTTACTACAACATTGTGTGGCCACCATATTATTTAGACTCCAGAGAAAGTTGGTCTAGGTAAAGCTCTTGAAAATTCCAAAACTGGTTCTTTTTGCATATACAGTTAGTAAAAGCAAGCCTGATAAAACGTCTTTTCAGAATCCTGACCTTGAGGGAACAAGTCCTACTAGGAGAACTTGACTTTCTCTCCCTGTGCCTTGAGACCAGTGCTCTCAGGATCACTTATCTAGACCATCTCTAATTCCTGAGACTGAGGGGGAAAAAAAGGTAAGAAGACTTTTAAATTTTACCTATTCCAACTGTTATTTATAAGCTAGTGAGTTTTATATTGTAATACCTGATTCATGACTCAGCTTAGAAACGAGGCTCTGAGACCTCTGGTTGTATCTGTCTATATGTTTATGTGTGCATTATCTTTGTTTTTACCTTTGGATGGTATTAACAAAATTAATTTGTAAGTGGGCTCTACTTAATTGGATTAAAGGAAATTAAGCGCTTATATAAATTCTCAAAAACACACAGAAGGTAACTGGCCAGAATTAATTTTAGGTTCACGTGAACTGGGAAATATTCAGTATTAAATTAATACCTGGTATTAATGTTTAAGTTTGTTGATCTAATTAATATAGACATGTCTTTAGAGTCATCAACATCAAATATAATACCTTTATTGTACTTGGGTTTAATAGAAGTCAAATAAGACCTTATTATGTCTGTTGCAAATTTTTCAGCAAGAAAAATAACTTGGTATGATGAAATTTTTATAAGTGTATTAAATGCAAGTGAGATAAGAGCTTTTGGATGAACTTTTTAGGAATAATTATGTTTTAGAAATGTCTACTTGAGGATGATCTCTCCAGATATTTGGTCATGTGAAATTTTACAGTTGTGTTAAGTTAAATGATGGAAGTTTGTTGAATAGCTGGGTCATTCCCAAATAAAATAAGATGCTGAGACATCAGCTACTAAACAGAGAAACTAAAGATATTTAGGACTATTAATGAATAGGTTTAGTGCCACCCTGAGATGTTCTCTATTTGAAAGCAAATGTGGTACTTTCATGGTGGCACAGTGGTTAAGAATCTGCCTGCCAGTGCAGGGGACACAGGTTCGATCCCTGGTCCAGGAAGATCCTACATGCCACAGAGCAACTGAGCCTGTGTGCCACAACTACTGAGCCTGCACTCTAGAGCCCATGAGCCACAACTACTGAGGCCTGTGTGCCTAGAGCCCATGCTCTGCAACAAGAGAAGCCACTGCAATGAGACACCCATGAACTGCAATGAAGAGTAGCCCCCGCTTGCTGCAACTAAAGAAAGCCTGCACACAGCAATGAAGACCCAACACAGCCAAAAATAAATAAATAAATAAATAAAATAAAATAAAACTCCCTCTGCTTAAAAAAAAAAAAAGAAGTTATGAGGAATAGAATTGCATTTTATTAGTGAAAAGAAAGTAAGTCTGACTGAGAGCTGGTTGTTTCTGGATAGAAGAAAAAGTGATGGATACAGAAAGTGATGGAAGATTTGTGGGGAGTGGACCCTGAAGAAAGAGTTTTGTGCATGGTCAGGACTGGCTAAGTTTAGAATAAATTTAATTGATTAAATGAATTTTAAAAGTAAGCTGGTACAAAACTTGAATTTGGCTTTTCTCTCTGTTAAGAGAACAAGTTTTCTTAAAATGTTGAACTGCCTTTGATAACAGATTTTAAGTTTCTTTACCTTTTAAGCGATATGTTCTGTATTTGCCTTTGAAATCTTTTGTTACTTTGGCTAAGTGAATAACTATTGTTTCACAGTGACCTGTGATCTTATCTGACTGAGTGTTCTAAACGCTTTTGATATTTTTCTGACAAACTTTCCAAATATCAAATTTTAATTACAGTTCTTTTGACCTCCAGCTAAGTTCGAGATGCTTTAGAAGACCCATGAAGCATCTCACAGAGAAATATTTCATCAGTATGTTAAATTACAATACATGGAGAGCATTATTACATGAGTGATAAACTTTTTAAAAAATATACTGTATGGAACAGGAAGTGGAGTCCATCTGCGATGACCTCTAACTTTAAGAAGGCAAACATGGCCTCAACTGCTCAGTGAAAAAGGATGAGTCCTAAACCGGAGCTTACTGAAGAGCAGAAACAGGAAATTCGAGAAGCTTTTGATCTCTTTGATGCTGACGGAACTGGGACAACTGATGTTAAGGAACTTAAGGTGGCAGTGAGGGCACTGGGCTTTGAACCCAAGAAAGAAGAGATAAGAAAATGATAAGCAAAGTTGATAAGGAAGGGACAGGAAAAATGAACTGTAGCTACTTTTTTATGGTGATGAGTCAGGAAATGTCTGAGAAAGATACCAAAGAAGAAATCCTGAAAGCTTTGAAGCTCTTCAATGATGATGAAACTGGGAAGATATAGTTCAAAAATCTAAAATGTGTGGCCAAGGAGTTGGGTGAAAACCTCACCGATGAGGAGGGGCAGGAAATGATTGATGAATAGAAATGGAGATAGAAATGGAGATTGAGAAGTCAATGAGCAAGAGTTCCTGTGTATCATGAAGAAGACCAGCCTTTATTAAGATCAGTGTCATCTTTTTTTTTAAATTAATTAATTTTTATTTTTGGTTATGTTGGGTCTTCGTTGCTGCGCGCAGGCTTTCTCTAGTTGTGGTGAGCAGGGGCTACTATTTGTTGCGGCTTCTCACTGTTGTGGCTTCTCTTGTTGCAGATCATGGGCTCTAGGTGTGCAGGCTTCAGTAGTTGTGGCACATGGGCTCAGTAGTTGTGGCTCACGGGCTCTAGAGCTCAGGCTCAGTAGTTGTGGCGCATGGGCTTAGTTGCTCCGCGGCATGTGGGATCTTCCCAGACCGGGGCACGAACCCCTGTCCCCTGCATCGGCAGGCGGACCCTCAACCACTGCGCGCCACCAGGGAAGCCCGAAATTGAGGTTCTTTGTAAGGTGACCTTCTGAGTGCTTTAATTCCCCAGGGCAGAACGAGAGCACGTTAGAGTGGAGAAAAGGGTCTTCAAGCTTTTGCCCACCTGCTGCTCTGCCTTGTATCGCTTTGTCCCGCATTCCCACATTTATGCTACGGCAGAACAACTTCTTCACAAGCACATGTTGTACCTGTGTCACCACAAGCAGGGGGCATCTCTTCAATGGTTCCAATGTTAATTGGTGCCTGAGTGCAGCTTTCTCTTTTATAAAACCCAGTGAACTCTCTTACTTGCATTTGGATGTGTGTGTGTGTGTGCTATTGTTTTGTCTTCAAATAAAGCCTTTCTTATTTTGAAAAAAAAAATATATATATATACTGTATGGATGTTGTTATTCTAGAAATTACATGGAATTCCTAAAAATCTAGTATGTCCTGGTAAAATGTTGCCAGTCATAATTCTAGTTATTTTAAAATGTTGCATGTCACAGCAGTAAGTTTCTTTTGTCAGTTACATTGTGATCAGATGTTTAACTGTGACTTTTTAAGTCTTTCTGTCATTTATAGACAGTTGTTGTACTCTGATAAATCTCCAATTATCCTGGGGAACTGGGTAAGAAATTAAAGAATCTTAAGGAAACCTGATGCTTCATCAAAAGTTTAACAAGAGGATTAGTTACTGAATGGGCTGGTGAATATAGT
Source organism: Phocoena phocoena (assembly GCF_963924675.1). Taxonomy (NCBI): domain Eukaryota; kingdom Metazoa; phylum Chordata; class Mammalia; order Artiodactyla; family Phocoenidae; genus Phocoena; species Phocoena phocoena. The sequence continues at coordinate 18,261,445 of NC_089240.1, forward strand.
TGTAATGTTTATGTTTCTATCTGAAACATTACAAGCTGTTAATTTGTGTTTTCCAGATACAAAGAAACCCTTCCCCTCAAGCTAATTATGACTTACAGCAATTTGGTAAATTACACCTTTGTAAGCAGAATTGACACATTTCTCTTTTCTCTCTACCTGACCCCTCCAGAGATTGGAAACTCTTGGGTTCCCAGCAGCTTTATCAGATAAATTAGAAAGGCCACCTCCTAATAGGTGCAGGAATCTGAAGGTATTTTTGTGGACCTTAAAAAGGGAGGAATTCACCTAAATCTGTGAGGCAGAATCTGTGACAAGCCCTTGGCTTTGCTTTCCTGGTCTGGGGAAGCCTTTTATCAATTAATCAGACTTAATTTGCAGACAAATTAATCTTGCTTTGACTATATTGGTAAAAATGAGGGTAACTTTAGACAGAAAGTGATGCTTCAATGGACATCAAAATCTAATTCTGTTTATTGAGGTCTATATTCACTAAGACTCACTTCTTGGATAGTTTTTGCTGTTATGTTATATTGTTGTAAAGTTTTAATTGAATTATTAAAAGGACATTTTAAGTTTGTTTCTGAAGCTGAACTCGGTAATCTGTCTTTGGACGAAGCTCAGATGCTCCATGATCTGCAACCGGGAGGTTAACGCCAGGTTATGGTCATTTAAATTTAAAGGCAACTTTATTTGGGGACAATTAAACCATACCAGAGATAACCAGCCTAGTAACACTAGGAAACTGGGCTGGGTGCCTTATGGATAGTGCCAATATATTATTTCCCTTAAAGATAAAGATTGGTACAGAGCAGGCTAAGAAAACCTGGGATATCCTGGAAATTCTTGACTTAAATTCTTACTTGTGAGCTTACTAATACTGCTAGCTATATTATTTTTTTAATAAATAAATACATTTATTTATTTATGCCTGCATTGGGTCTTCGTTGCTGCACACGGGCTTTCTCCAGTTGCAGCGAGCAGCGGCTACTCTTTGTTGTGGTGCACTGGCTTCTCATTGCGGTGGCTTCTCTTGTTGTGGAGCATGGGCTCTGAGCTCACAGGCTGCAGTAGTTGTGGCATGCAGGCTCAGTAGTTGTGGCTCTAGAGTGCAGGCTCAGTAGTTGTGGTGCATGGGCTTAGCTGCTCCACGGTATGTGGGATCTTCCCGGACCAGGGCTCAAACCCGTGTCCCCTGCATTGGCAGGCGGATTCTTAACTACTGCACTGCCATGGAAGTCCCTATATTATTTTTTATATTGAGTGTTTTACAGAATTGTTGCTCTTTGTATTACCAAATGTGTGATTGAACCTCTGATAAAATGATGACATATAGTTCCATATAAGATCAGTGATGGTAATAGTAACTCTAGATATGGGAAGAAGCAACAAGAGGGAGTATTTTCGTGGACCATAAAAGACTAGTAAGACAGGTGCTCCAGAGATTTTTGGCTACTGTGAATAAGGCCTAGTCTAGTAATAGCACATTGAGTGGCCTGTCAGTGAAATCTTTGCCCGACCTGGGAGTGATCATTCCTAGCACCATGGGACGAAGTGGTCATGAAGTGCCCCCGAAACCGTGGTTGAATTTATGACTCTGAAGGGGCCCTGCCAAATGAAGACTGTCACTTGCCGTATGCTTATGCAAGGATTAGGTCAATGGCCACTGCAGCCACTGACCTTAACATACCCTGAAAGGAGTTCAGGGTGGAGATCAGGAATGAGGCACTCTGTGCTCTGGGAAAAACTGGTAGAACAGGCCTGCAGATCGTTAGATACTTTCAGGAGAAGACTTTATGAGCCCAAATTCTTCCATCTTCTCATATCTAGAAAAGCTCGAAAATCATTAACAGTGACATCTGCTTTGGCCATTAAAGAGAGAAGTGCAACTGAAAGTCAAAATGGAGTAGCTGTGATTCAGACATCCAAGGTAACACTAGGTGGCATTATGGACATGATTTCAGACAAGTCCTTGTATTGCTAAGAACTTGAGTTTTCTGAGCTGTGTCATACTTGGGATGCCACCAGCCATTCGCAAAAAAATGTCTGCTGGCAGCTGGTAGCTGCAACCTTATGGTTTCAAGGTATCCTCTTGTAACTACTAAATTTTTAGAAAATGAAATTGTTTTAGATCAGATAGTAGTAGAAAAAAGAGATGTGTAGTGGCCAATAGCTCCTGTTATGTACATATTAATACCATATCTGAAGTTAAAACCTACTTAGATTAGATAAGAATAAACAACTGGCTACCTGGTTACAAGTCTCCCCAAAGTGCGAGGTCCAGACTGGGTTTCCGGCTTACTCTTCTGAATTCCTCAGGGAATGAGATTTATTTTTTCTCTTAAAATTCCAGTTGTCACTCGTCCAAATACTTCTTTTTTAAATTATTTAATTAATTAACTTATTTATTTTTGGCTGCATTGGGTCTTTGTTGCTGCGTGCGGGTTTTCTCTAGTTGCAGCGAGTGGGGGCTACTCTTTGTTGTGGCGCGCAGGCTTCTCATTGCAGTGGCTTCTCTTGTTGTGGAGCACAGGCTCTAGGTGCATGGGCTTCAATAGTTGTGGCACGTGGGCTCAGTAGTTGTGGCTCATGGGCTCTAGAGCACAGGCTCAGTAGTTGTGACGCACGGGCTTAGTTGCTCCGCGGCACGTGGGACCTTCCTGAACCAGGGCTTGAACCCACATATCCTGCATTGGTAGGCAGATTCTTAACCACTGCACCACCAGGGAAGTCCCCAACTACTTCTAATTGGGTCTATTACACCAAAATGGCGGACCAAGGAATTGAGATTTTAATTTTTTTTTAAATTTATTTTTGGCTGTTTTGGGTCTTTGTTGCTGCGCGTGGGCTTTCTCTAGTTGTGACAAGCAGGGGCTACTTTTCGTTGCGGTGCGCAGGCTTCTTAGTGCGGTGACTTCTCTTGTTGCGGAGCACGGGCTCTAGGTGCGTGGGCTTCAGTAGTTGCAGCATTCGGGCTCAGTAGTTGTGGCATGCAGGCCCTAGAGCATGCGGGGATTGAGATTTTAATCATACAAGACTCAGATCCAGGACTTGGAACTCAGAAATATTTCCAACTCGGTGTCTATTTTCCAAATTGAGGCGGGACTAGTCCCCCTTTTAGCAGGGAGTGGCCAGAGCTGTTGTACCCCAGTTCCCTGAATTGAAACTGAGCAGGACTCTGTTGGCTCTGGAGTACAAATCCTTTCTGTGTCACCTATTTCTTGTTTGTAGGAATAGGCTTCATTCAGCCTCCTTGACCTTCCCTGAGTTCCAAAGAGCAGATTCAAACAGTTGCTAATCAGGGAATGGTGGGGATATAGAAACAGGGGAGGAACAGTCAAGTGATGGTATGGCCTTGGGGCAGGGTCCTGGTTCCTCCTCAAGGAGTATGCATAACAATCTCTCTGAGTTCTTCTGCAGGAACTAAGGCCCCCACCCAGGTGAAGCATGGTAACTTCAGGCTGAGCACAAGACTCTTGGAGCACTGCCCTGTTACCTCACTACCAGCTGATCAGAAAAAAGTCACAGACACTGCAGCTCTCACCCCAAATTTTGCCTTCCTTTTCTGGGCCCGGCAATGACCATCCTGTTCGGCCTCCTGTTTGGCCCTTGTCTATTTCAGCTGCTAACAAGGTTCATCTCTGATAGGGTCCAACAGTTTCAGGCTAAACTGTTGTTACTACGAGGGTGAATGCTGATTTGGGGCACAGAATACCTCGATTTAAATCAGGTGGAGAGAGTGGGACTTCCCTGGTGGCACAGTGTTTAAGAATCCACCTGCCAATGCAGGAGACACGGGTTCGATCCCTGGTCCAGGAAGATCCAACATGCCGTGGAGCAGCTAAGCCTGTGTGCCACAACTACTGAGCCTGTGCTCTAGAGCCCGCGAGCCACAACTACTGAAGTCTGTGCACCCTAGAGCCTGCACGCCATAACTACTGAGCCTGTGTCCTGAAACTACTTAAGCCCATACATCTAGAGCCCGTGTTCTGCAACAAGAGAAGCCACGGCAATGAGAAGCCTGTGCACCGCAACAAACAGTAGCCCCCACTTGCCGCAACTAGAGAAAGCCCGCATGCAGCAACGAAGACCCAATGCAGATCAATCAATCAATCAGTCAGTCAGGTGGAGAAAGACTTCTATTCCACTAGGCAGGACTACGTCCACTCTCATCAGGAAGTAGTTACAGAAGAAAGAGACCTCTGCCCCAATTCCCAAGAAGTATCTTGAGTATGATGTCTCTCTGGGGGAATTGTTAGGGGAACCACTGACTGAAACCACCTGCCCTAGCCAGGCACCATAGTAACCACTTACATGAGTTCTCTTACAACAGGAAGTCCTGGTAAGGAATGCGGAACTAACAAGCTACCACCAACCAGAAGGATTTGGGAAAGGTCAAAAGGAGAGAGGAGACACCAGTCCATATGTCCTACCAACCTCCCAGAATCCTTCTCGCTGGAACCCATCCTGGCTGAGTGATGCACACGCCACCAGGAAGGACCCTGAGTCAGAGTGATTGGCCAGAGACAACCAGGAAACTAACCCTATTACCATAAAACCCGAGGCTGCGAGCCATGTAGCAGAGCAGTTCTCCTGGGTTCCCTTACCCTGTTGCTCTCCACCCGGGTCCCCCTTCCCAATAAAGTCTCTTGCTTTGTCAGCACATGTGTCTCCTTGGACAGTTCATTTCCGAGTGTCAGACAAGCGCCTACTCTCAGACCCTGGAAGGGACCCCTTTCCTACAACAGATTGATTGGGAGAAGGAAGGATTAACTACTTGCATCAAGTAAGGAGAACACTGAGGATCTTTCCCAAAGCAATGTCTCCCCAAACACCAAAACTGGGGAAGTTTTAAGCTAAGGGTACATGCATATTTTTGAAGGGGTTTGGGCAGAGGAGACTATAGCATAGAATTGGGGTAAAGGTTGACAGAGTCCAAGCTGTAGTTGAACGAAGTCTTAAGGGTCAGAAAAGATCAACATCCTCATTCCATCCTCCATCTGGGTGGGGGGGTCTTAGTTCCCACAGAACTCAAAGATATGTATCAGATTGTTATGTATATCCCTTAAGGAGGAACTAGGACTCTGTTTTATCTGTGAACTATTGTTTCTTGACTGTTTTTCCTTTGTTCCTGCATTCCCTCACTTCCCTTAAAATCATTAATTACTGAGACCTGTTCAAGGGCAAGCATTGTGGCCAGGCTTAGATCACAAAATGGCTTAGGCCAAAGATGGTTTCTCTTATGTCAAGAAAGCCGTGCCTGGTTCTCTTTCTCTGGGGACTCCCTATCCTACCTGCTTACAGTCCTGGTCCCTGAGCCTTCATTTCACTAAGAAGCATGTAAACTTGAGCTAGTCCCTCAAACTTTCTGGATTTTTGTCCCATTAGGGAAGAAGTGTTGGCTGGAGAGAAACTAGTTCCAGTTGGAGGGGCGCTAGCATGCTGCCACTAATGCGAGGTGGAAAGTTCTTCACTGGGGAGCTGACTGCTGTGCTGTGGGAACACAGGTGAGCAAGGAAACGAGCAATCAGCTCTGGCTGGATCAGGTGTGGCACCTGAGCTGGGCCTTCAGTGCTCATGCGTGGGCTTTTCCACTGGAGAAAGCAGGTGTTTCAGGTGAGGACAAAGACCCAAGTGTCCGGCAGGTGAAAGAGCATGGTGCTGTCCAATGGCGGCTCATATCCAACCCCACTGCAATCAGCTTCTGGGACTACCTCTGACTGTTGAGTTGTATCAAATACATTTAAGACAAGTGGACCCTCTGTGGGCTTTGGAAATCTTTTAGCTCTACTCTAGGGAAATGTTAACTGAAATGGGAGTTGCCCTGTAAACCCCAGGTACTCACCATTTGGACTGGGGCAAAGGAAACTACCAGTTAAACATAAGTCTTAACTCACTAATAATAGTAACTAATCGTTCCATGGTGTGTTCTATGTGCCAGGCACTGTTGAAGTGCTATACTTCTATTAATTTATTTAATTCTCAGAACAATCGTGTGAAAGACATGCTGTTGTGTTACTTCCTTCACAAATAAAGAAAGTTAGAAAAATTAGATCATTTGCCAAAGGTCACCTGCAAGGAAATGGGAGAATCAGAATTAGAATCCAGGCCCCCCTGATCCTAACCATTCTGCAGGCTGCCTCTCTAGAGACTGAGGAAGTAAGGAATCAATGTTACAGAAAAAAAATAATAAAATAAAAAAAAATATATTTATATATATATCATAATTTTTTAATCGAAGTATAGTTGTTTTACAACAGAAAAGTATATATTTAACTAGCACTAACAGTTGAGAATTTAGTCACATCTTTGAGTATAGCTGTAGGAAATGCTGCCTTCAGATGAGAAGCCAGGGCATTACTTTTGGGACCAAAACATGCTCTATTATTTGCTTTGGTAACAATTTTGATTGTGTCATTATTTGAACATAGGCGGTTAAGTAATGCCTTACAACACTTCAGTCTCCCCTCCCCCTAATGCACCATTCTTTGTTGGAAATGAGAGGAAAGAAGGAAGTGGAATGGGTTGGACAGCATTTTACTTGGAGCAATGTGGGCTTTGTAAAGAGTCTCAAGCGGAGATTCTCTTAAGAAAGCCTGGACCAGTATGTCTTCTCAGGGCTGAGTAATGGAGCCTCAGGCTGCCAACCTTCCCTCTAAGTCAGGCTTTCTCAAACTGGAGGAACCCTTTGGTGGGGCGGGCGGTGTGCGGACATATCTCAGGGCACTGCGATTCTGCAAGGGTGAGGAAAGTGGCTGCAGGGTAATAATAGGAATCTACTTCTCATCCTTTTGTGTTCTACATGCTAATTCTAAAAGGGTCAGCGGGGGGCTTCCCTGGTGGCGCAGTGGTTGAGAGTCCGCCCTGCCAATGCAGGGGACACGGGTTTGTGCCCCGGTCCGGAAGGATCCCACATGCCGCAGAGCGGCTGGCCCGTGAGCCATGGCCGCTGGGCCTGCGCGTCCGGAGCCTGTGCTCCGCAACGGAAGAGGCCACAACAGTGAGGGGCCCGCGTACCGCAAAAAAAAAAAAAAAAAAAAAAGGAAAATCTGATTTATTTGTAATGAGATGGATAGACCTAGAGTTTGTCATACAGAGTGAAGTAAGTCAGAAAGAAAAAGACAAATACCGTATGCTAACACATGTATATGGAATTTAAGGGGGAAAAAATGTCATGAAGAACCTAGGGGTAAGACAGGAATAAAGACGCAGACCTACTGGAGAACGGACTTGAGGATATGGGGAGGAAGAAGGGTGAGCTTTGACAGGGCGAGAGAGAGTCATGGACATATACACACTAACAAACGTAGTAAGGTAGATAGCTAGGGGGAAGCAGCCGCATGGCACAGGGATATTAGCTCGGTGCTTTGTGACCGCCTGGAGGGGTGGGATAGGGAGGGTGGGAGGGAGGGAGACGCAAGAGGGAAGACATATGGGAACATATGTATATGTATAACTGATTCACTTTGTTATAAAGCAGAAACTAACACACCATTGTAAAGCAATTATACCCCAATAAAGATGTTAAAAAATAAAAAAAATAAAATAAAAGGGTCAGCGGGGACACAAATGAGGATTATGACTGGCACTCGGGGTGCTGGCTTGAAATGTCTTGCGGAAAACCTATTTTGTCATTTACTTTTCTTAAATAATCATCCAGAGGGTTCTACCAACAAACTCTTAAGGAGGTTCTGAATGGGCTGTGAACTGCCTGGCACCCTGGGGGTCAGGAATACAGTTTGCCCCGGTATCTGTAGAGGATTGGTTCCAGGACCCCCCGCCCCCCTCAGCAAAATCTGAGGATGCTCAATTCCCTTATATAAAATGGCCTAATGTTTCCATTTAACCAACCTGGGCATACCCTCTAGTATACTTAAAACCGTCTCTCGGTTACTTTTTGTATTTTGGGGGGGGCGTGCCCCAAGGCTTGTAGGATCTTATTTCCCCAACTAGGGATCGAACCTGGGCCATTGGCAGTGAAAGTGCAGAGTCTTAACCGCCAGGGAATTCCCTCGGTTATTACTTGGTTACTTATAATACCTAATATAATGTAAATACTATGTAAATAATTATAAATACAATGTATATGCTATGTAAATAGTTGCCAGACAGAGGGAAATTTAAGTTTTGTTTTTAGGGACTTTATGGATTTTTTTTTTTTTCCCGGTACGCGGGCCTCTCACTGTTGTGGCCTCTCCTGTTGCGGAGCACAGGCTCCGGACGCGCAAGCTCAGCGGCCATGGCTCACGACCCCAGCCGCTCCGCGGCATATGGGATCCCCCTGGACTGGGGCACGAACCCATGTCCCCTGCATCGGCAGGCGGACTCTCAACCACTGTGCCACCAGGGCAGCCCTGGAATTTGTTTTTTTAATATTTTCAATCTGAGGTTGGTTGAATCTACAGATGCGGAACCCACGGATTTGGAGGGCCAACTGTAGAGGTGAATGACTGGGAAGAGAGTGGGGAAGTCCAGAGTGGGGAACAGAGTGGGTTGGCTGTCACCATCATCTTCCTTTCCCGACATAGGACTCCTGAGAACTGGGTCTCTGCTTGGGGTCCTTTGGGATGTTGAGCATGATGCTCTATTCCTCAGTTCATTTCAAAGGACACAGATGTGGAGCACCTGCTGTGTGCCAGGCACAGTGCTAAGCACTGGGAACCCAAGGATGAAAAAGAGTCCTGAAGTAGCTCAGTGCCCAGAGTAGGGTGTGCCTTAGTAATATCAAACATCCTCATCAGCATAGCCATTTATTGAATACTTGTCATGTGTCAGATACTGCCCTCTATGCTTGTCATATAGTTATTCATTTAATCCTCACAACAGCTCTACTGTTATTAGCTCCATTTTACAGAGAGGGGAAACAGGCACAGAGAGGTTGGTGAACCTATTCACTGTCACACAACTAGTAAGAGATTGGGTCGGGGTTCAGCCCAGAAATTGGTGGAGATAGGCGATGGCTCCAGAGAGGAGGGGGGCAGGACACCCTATCCAATCACACGCTCCGTGACGGGGAGGGGGCGCCTACTGGTGGGAGGCAGGCAGACTCACACACCTCCGGTTTGGGGAGTTATAAGAAAAGTGGGGGCGGGGCTTCCCTGGTGGCGCAGTGGTTGAGAGTACGCCTGCCGATGCAGGGGACACGGGTTCGTGCCCCGGTCCTGGAAGATCCCACATACCGCACAGCGGCTGGGCCCGTGAGCCATGGCCGCTGAGCCTGTGCGTCCGGAGCCTGTGCTCCGCAGCGGGAGAGGCCCACGTACTGCAAAAAAAAAAAAAAAAGAAAGAAAGAAAGAAAAGTGGGGACACTTTGAGACAACAGGCAGGGCAATCAGAGGCAGCACCATGAAGGGGTGACTAGCCAGACTCTGGAGCCACCTGCCTGGGTCTGAGTCCTGGCTCCAGCACTTTCTAGCTACCTAACCTCTTTGTGCCTCAGTTAGTCCATTTGTAAAATGGGGATAATTGCACCTACCTCTTAGGGCTATTGTAAGGATTAAATAAGTTAGCATTCGAGGCTGAGAGGCTGAAGAATGCTTCTTTCTGGGAAAACCACAACCATGAGGCTGGTTTCGCAGCTGCCTTCAATTTGCTCCTTTTTGCAAACATCTCACTTCAAGTCCACCCCATCAGGCATTTACTTGGAATTTGCTATAGGTGATGAAGTTCACTTAATAAAAATTTCTTTTTTTTTAAAAAATTATTTATTTATTTATTTATTTTTGGCTGTGTTGGCTCTTCGTTTCTCTGCGAGGGCTTTCCCTAATTGCGGCAAGTGGGGGCCACTCCTCATCGCAGTGCGCGGGCCTCTCACTATCGTGGCCTCTCCCATTGCGGAGCACAGGCTCCAGACGCGCAGGCTCAGTAATTGTGACTCACGGGGCTGGTTGCTGTGCGGCATGTGGGATCTTCCCAGACCAGGGCGCGAACCCGTGTCCTCTGCATCGGCAGGCGGACTCTTAACCACTGCGCCACCAGGGAAGCCCAATAAAAATTTCTATACAGCTTTACCTGACAAACTTGGTTTGGCTACGTCTTTTTTTTTTTAATTGAGGTAAGATGTACATAACATGGAAGTAGCCATTTTACAGTGAAAAATTCACCGGCATTTAGTACATTTACAATTTGGGGTAACTGTATGTAATTCCAAGACATTTTCATCCCCCCCCAATAGGAAACCCTATACCCATTAAGCAGTCACTTCACTTCCTTCCTTCTCCCAGCCCCTGGCAAGCACTAACCCAATTTCTGTCTCTATGGATTTACCTATTCTGGACATTTCTAGTGGAATCATACAGTATTTGTCCTTTTGTGACTAGCTTCTTCCACTTATCATAATGTTTTTGAGGTTCACCTATGTTGTGCCATGTATCAGTACTTCATTCCTTTTTGTGGCTGAAAATAGTTTGTTTATCCATTCATCTGTTGATGGAAATTTGGTTGTTTCCACCTTTTTGCCATTGTAAATAGTGCTGCCATAAACATTTGTGTACAAGTTTTTGTTTGAACACCTGTTTTCCATTCTCTTGGGTATACACCCAAGAGGGGAATTGCTGGGTTGCATGGTAACTGTTTAACGTTTTGAGGAACTACCGAACTGTTTTCCACAGTGGCTGCGCTATTTGACATTCCCACCAGAAATTCCTCCACATCCTCCCCAACATTTGTTATTTTCTCGCTTTTATTTTATTTTATTTATTTTTTTTGCAGTACGCAGGCCTCTCACTGTTGTGACCTCTCCCGTTGCGAAGCACAGGCTCCGGACGCACAGGCTCAGCGGCCATGGCTCACGGGCCCAGCCGCTGTGCCGTATGTGGGATCTTCCAGGATCGGGGCACGAACCCGCGTCCCCTGCATCGGCAGGCAGACTCTCAACCACTGTGCCATCAAGGAAGCCCTTTCTCGCTTTTAAAATGTATTTATTTACTTGTATCAGAGCCAGTCTCATGGCTTTATCTATTGGGGTTCACACTGCTTTGGGGTTTGGCAGAGGCACTCTTCACTTTGCACTGGAATCTCCCATTTTTTTTTGTTTGTTTGTTTTTGGTTTTTTCTTTAAGATGTTTTAGGACTTTAATGTCCTTCACACGGTCAACATAAAACACTGACAATGGATGAACAAGAGGGGAAAAGACTCTTCAGCAAAAATCTTCCCGAACTCACGGCATCACTGGTCAAACACCAGAAAGAGAACAGTCACGTGAAGAAACAGTAAGGGAATTTAACACAGATTTTTAGTTTAACAGCATAACTGAAAAACAAAACCAACCAACCAACCAACCAACCGTTCTACCCACTGAAAGGAAAGTAAAAGTGAATCAGGGAGCTTCCAAATCTTGTGAAGCAGCTTAAAAAGGGAGAGGGGAGGGGGAATGGGAGGCACACAACTGTTGAGAATGTAACACTCTAATGCACAAGGTCAAGGATCCTAACAAATTCTGAAAGTCTCAACATATACCAACAAGAACCATATTATTAGAAATATAAAGGCACAGAGATATAAATGCATAGAGATATAAGCTATTTGGTATTAAAAACAGACCTTGCTATATAAACATATAGTAAGTCACTTTTATCGCTTTATGAGAATAACCGTATAAAGAAAGTCCAGAAGACCCCACTGCTGTCATCTTGCAAAGGATCAAAATTCAGCACCTAGAGGGCCCCACCCACCCTCCATGCTGTGTGTCTGTGTGTCTCTAAAAACAACAACCTGCAATTTGCATATAATTAAACCCATAGGCAGCTTTGAATATGAGATCTAGGCAGAAAAAGTAGCAGCAAAGACAACAGTAGCTGGAATTTGGTAGAAAAGCAAGAGAAGACTTTTTAAAAGCTTCCAGTTCAAGTCAGAATTAAGGTTAAGTTTCAACAGCTTGGGATAGCTGTGGATGTTTTGCTGTTCTCTGTGCCCTTTTAGGGAGATCATATTGAGTTCAAGAGCTTTGTCGACAAATCTTTTTTCTAAAGCATCATCTCCTTTGGTGTTGCCAATGTGGAATGGAATATTCATCTTGCTTCCATTCTGGGGCTCCACTGGACATCAATTCTAATAGTAGCTTTTCCTTTTCGACCACTTTCCAAAATTAGAGTTCTCTTCTTCTGTCTAGCAGCTTTGGATGGTTCCTTCACCGATGGAGAAGTTATCCACTGGTACAACAAGTGGATTTTTTCTTACATCCAGAACGAGCAGAGTTCCGTTGGTTTCAAGGGCCTTTAGTAAAGCCTTTGCTCCTTCACTGGTGAGGCCACACTGCTGCAGGTCAAGTGCTTTTGATGAAAGACAAAAGGTCACTTGCTAACTCTACAGATTTAACATATAGACAACTCTCATTTTCTCATGTGTGGAAGAGTCCTCCAAGCCACAAATCCTCACTAAGAGATTCTGCAGAAGCACTTGCACCCAGGTCACCCATGAGCATGTCGCAGTTCAGAGTGATGCGCCTCAAACCAGCCATACAGTCAAGACCAGGTCTCCTGGAATGGAGATTCTCAGCCCAGGTTTCTTCATGCCTTCTGGTAGTCAGATACTTTAAGGTCTTGGTCATGTGATCTGCTCCCTGCCACGTCAGATTACACCCCGTGAAGTTTACTGTCTTAAGAGTGTTAGAGTTCTTTACACCTTGACAAATAACTGTCTCGCCCAGCCGTCGCTGGAAGAAGCTCTGGATACAGATCGGGGCAGAGGGTGCTCAGGACCGGCGCCCAGTCTACCCCGCGGAGGCGGTCGCCGTTAACTCCAGCAGGCCCTCCTTCAGGGAAGCGCGCAAGGCGGGCAGAGGCACTGAGTCCTGCAGCGCGCACAGGTCCTCACAGCGCGGGAAGAAGTCGGCCGCGGTGTCGCAGCGCAGCTTCACTGAGTGATCATGGCCCGAGTGCGGCTTCGGGGACGTTGGCTGTGGACACGATGCCCACACCCGCCTGGGGTCCCCGGCTCGCCTCCCGGCCCCTCGGGCGCTCACCGCCCGGGGTCTGCGGCCCCGCAGCGTGCGCAGGACCCGCGTCGCAGCCAGATGACGCAGGGCCACGAGCCCCAGGTAGGCCAGGCCCTCCATGCCGCGCTCCTGCGCCGACTCCCGCGGCGAATCGCCGGCCCTTGGCGCCAGCCTCATGGACCTCCGCGCGCGGGGCTGCGGTTCAAACCGGCAGGCCTCCCGGGTTTTTATATATTTAGTTTAACAATCCAGTGCCTGAGCTGCACCTGAGTCCGGGCCCAGGTAGCAGCAATAGCTTTTAAAGCTCCCTAGGTGATTCCAGTCTGCAGCCAAAGTTGAGAATCGTTGTATCAAAGATTCCAGGCCCCTCTTGGTTATACGCTCTTTTTAATCAGAAATTTAAATCGTGTTTAACTAGCTAGGCTAGGCCCACATTCATCTGAGAAATGGTGGGGTAGTGATGGGGGAGTGATCCAGATATCTGTCAGACATTGTAACCCTAACAAACAGCTAAGGCCAGTTCTTTTTTTTTTTTTTTTTTTTTTAAGAGAGGAAGTGATTTCACCACAGCTGCACACAGGGGGCAGGGAGGCAGAATGTCTCCTGGGGTCCCAAGTGAACTGGTGAAAAAGCAAAAAACAAAACAGTAGAACAAACGGCTACTGGGTAGTGCTCGCCCCTGCCTCCCCCCCACCTCTCTTCACAAGAGAGGTTTGGACTGCGGCCCCATAGAATGGCCCGTGCATTCTTTCAGCTGGGGAAGTTTCCAGATAGCACCCCAACTTCCCTGCCATGGCCACTGTCTTCTCCTTTTTAACAGAAATCTCTTCTGTTTTCCATTCTCTTCTTCCCAGGAGGTAGTTATTGTTGCTAACTGTGCAGGACAGTGTGGCTCTTTATCTGAGGTTTTTTGTTTGTTTGTTTGTTTTTTGTGATACGCAGGTCTCTCACTGTTGTGGCCTCTCCCGTTGCAGAGCACAGGCTCCGGAAGCGCAGGCTCAGCGGCCATGGCTCACGGGCCTAGCCGCTCTGCGGCATGTGGGATCTTCCCGGACCGGGGCATGAACCCGTGTCCCCTGCATCGGCAGGCGGACTCTCAACCACTGTGCCACCAGGGAAGCCCCTCTCTGAGTTTTTAAAAACTGTTGCAGACGTGCAAGTTGGCCTGACTGCCAATAAGCAGATGGGTCCATGTGAATGTGAGTTTTGGATAAGTGTAATATCTAACAGCAAGTAGGATTTTGCTAAGAGGTCACTTTTCCACTCTAAGTATTGACTTCAGCTTATTTTCACCGCCCTCCAGCCACTCCCCCCGTCCTCAGGAGCACCTGCAATGGAACAGCCGTATGCCATGGGGACCCGCGGGGCATCACAGCGAGAGGGGGTCAGGAAGGACCACACGTAGCAGTGGGGCCTGTGTCTGGTGCTTTGGGGAGCGTTTAAGGAAGCCGGGTGTCGCTCTGGATTGGATGCTGTCAGGAAGCGGGGGTGAGTCCTGATCAGGCGTCTTAGTCTTCTTGCCCGAGAAGCGGGGAAGACCAGACAAAGGCTGGGATTGGTGAAGAAGCAGCAGTCTCTTCTAGGAGCCAGGACCCAGGGACGTTGGGTGGGTGACTTTGGTGGTTTGGACAAGTTCCTGCTTTGTCCGTGTTTTGACATGATTACGGAGTGGTCTTGTTTTTGTTCCGTCCTATCCTGGTCACAGAGTGGCCTTGTCTGATGTCAGGGTTGTGGGGAATTGTTTATGTTCAACAGGAGGGCACCTGGCCAGCTCCTGCTGGATGCCAGGTACTGCTTTTCTCTGTCTCAGGCCTCCTTTGGGCCAAGAGCAGACGAGGGCAGGCAAGAGGACATTAATCCATGATATCTACATTTTCACCATTGCCAAGATTTTGTTGATGAGGAAATGCAGGCTGGCGTTGGGTAAGTCTCTCCTGCTTTTTTGTTGCAGGATAAGTTGCTGAATTCTCTGATGTGATAACAGTTGCACAGGATACACCGGTCAACTCTAACACAAGCAATTCCCACAAACAAAGTGATTATTCGTCCTCTAACAGGCCTTGAAGTCAGGGGCCTAGATTATAAAACCCAGGGAAAGAGAACACGTTCCAGAATCCAAATAGGTACTCACAGCCCAGTTGGAGGTATTTACAAAGGCCTCAAGCCCTTGATTCCTGTCCATGTCCTACCTGTAACAGTCTCACCAGGATTGTGTCATTGGTAGGTAATACAGGCGCTGTGAACATGCTTAAAATTACCCAACAATGCCAGCTCCATTTCAAGGCCCATTTATCTCTGATGCTGTGCTAACATTATGAAGCGTTAGGGTTTTGTTGTGGCTTTCTGATTAGTTAATGGCAGAGTATCTCAGGGACTTTTATCTCCGTCTATTTTGCACCCGCAGAAGCAAGGCGGGGCACTATCGCTGGCCACTGCCACCTGTCCTGGAGGACACGAGCTGCTGAGCAGGACCGGCTACATAATTTGCAGGCCCAGTACAAAATGGAAACACGGGACCCCTTGTTCAAAAATCATTCACAATTTCAAGACAGCGAGAGCAGAAAGTTAAAGCAAGTGCAGGGCTGTTCTGAGCCTGAGGAGGCCTGTGGAGCCTTGCTGCCCCTGCAGTGTGGCAGACAAGGACAACTGGGTTCCCGGGGACCTGACTCTGGAGGAATGACCAGAACTGGAGAGCATCCCAGGAAGCAAGCAAGAGCTGCAGTCTGAAGAATAGAGACTGAAGGCTGAGATAGCAGAAGAGCTATGGAAATTGAGGACCCTGGGATCCACAGAAGAAAGGAAAACATGCAGGGTAACAAACAGGTGGCCTGGGCTGGAGAAAATTAATGTGGGGGCTGAAAAGGGGCCCCGGTTTTTTGTTTTTTTTTTTTTTGGCGGTACGCGGGCCTCTCACTGTTATGCCTCTCCCTTTGCAGAGCACAGGCTCCGGACACCCAGGCTCAGTGGCCATGGCCCACAGGCCCAGCCACTCCGCGGCATGTGGGATCCTCCCGGACCGGGGCACGAACCCGTGTCCCCTGCATCGGCAGGCGGACTCCCAACCACTGTGCCACCAGGGAAGCCCGGGGCCCCGGTTCTTAACAGGATGGTCTATTAACAGACACTTGTGAAGACACTGCCCAGTTCCTGTGGAAAGGTGAAGGACTCAGCAAAACAGCCACTAGGGACTGTTTGCAGGAGAGATTAAGCTTAATATCTAGGTTCCTCCTGCGCTTGTGGAGGTACAAGACTTCACTGATCTAGACTTTGTCCAGCCATTACAGCAATTCCTGAGGAGCCTGGGAGCGCCTAGAGAGGCACAGAGGACTGATGGGATGATGGAGGCATTTGCCCAGTGATACTGTCAGTGTCATAAAGAGGGCTTTAGTGGCCAGACACTGATGTTCTCTCCTTTGTCGCATCTTGTTGATCACTAGCTACAACCCCGAAGTCAAAGACAAGCTCACAGCGAAAAGGTTCACTGCCACGAATGTAGACATCAGTGCTGGACGAGCAACTCTAGAAGCTGTAATTTCTCAAGTCAACATTAACAACGTTTTCCTCTCACTTGCTTCTTCCCCATTCCCATTTTTCGCAAAAACGTAGGCAACTAACTTGAATACCCAAGAGCTTTCTGTTCTGTGCCGAAACGCAGAGCCGGCCCTGGCTATAGATAATGTAAATGACAATTCTAATAGATTAAATTGTAGCATTTGAAGAGTTAAGGAAAAGGCGGCAGTACTTTTAGACTCCAGGGTGGTTCCCAGCATTTTATTTTCTTGGCTTGGCCAGGAAATCAGAGGGGCCTGGGCTCGGGGGGCCGGTCTGGGGGAAGCGCAGGGGGTGGGCCCCCCGGAAGTCGTGCTGCGTGGTTTAAACCTAAGGTGACCTAACGGATGGCGGGAGCGCCCGCCAGATCCTCGGCGCGGGGCGCGGCCATTGGTGACGCACGCCGGGGAGCACGGCGCCCACGTTTCCACAGTTGCCTTAGCGCGGCCTCACACGCTGCGCTCGGAGTTCGGGGCTGCGGGCGTCCTCGCTTCCTCCCTCCCGGAGGCGGGCCCGACCCCGCCCCCGCTCCCCGGGTGGCTCCCCGCGGTCCCTCCTACCTCCTACCCTCAGCCTCCCCGGCGCGGCGCACTCCCCGCCGGCCGCAGCCTGACACGCCGCGCGGCCCCCCAGTCTCCCCGGCCGCCTCCCCCAGGCATGGCCCAGGGCCTCGCCTCACTATGGCAGCAGCACGGCACAGCACCCTTGACTTCATGCTCGGCACCAAAGGTGAGGGCGCGCGCCCGCCACCTGCCCCGTCGCTCCCGCCGCCGGGCGGATTGGGGCCGGCGGGGCCGGGCGGGGCGCGCGCCGCGGGCCGAACAATGCGGACGGTCGCGCGGCCCCAGCCCCGGCGCTGTCGTCTCCCAGGCTGTCGCTTGCACCGGCGCCCGCGTGGAGGCCGCGCTCTTGCTCCCGCCGCGCTCTGTCCCGGCGGCAGCGCGGGGCCCGGGAGGGCCGCGCTGGCTCCCTCTTCGACCCCGACCGGGCCGCCCTCCGGGGCCCGGGTCGCCCACCCGCGCCCTTCGCGGGTTCGGCCGCCCCCGCCGGGGGTCCCCTCGCGCCCTGGGCGCGGGAGGAAGAGTCCGGGTGGGGCGGGGGGCGTGCGAGGGGCCTGCCCGCGGGACCTTTCCACGTTCCCCGAGGCGGGTAAATTCCCCCGGGGGTGGGGGCTCCCCTCGTGCGAGCCGGGCCTGGGGCAGGACCGCGTCGCGCTCGCAGAATTCTCAGGCGACCGCGTAGGAGACAGATCCCCCGGAAAGGGACGGGGCACGGGAAAAGGAAACGATGATTATATTATTATTGGGTGGGGGGTGAAGTCCCAGCGCGGGAACTGTAACTCTCCGAATCGGGGAGGCTCGGAAGACTGCGAGCCGACCAGAACAGAGGGCTGGGAAAGTCCGGACCGACTGCGGAAATTGTGGAGAGGAAGGGTATTTTGCATCCTTTTTTCCTGGGTGCGTCTAAGGGGGGGGAGGGGGAGGGGTAGGACTGCTGGTCTTTTTTCTGGTGGATTTTTTTTTTTTTTTGCCGGGCCCAGCGGCATGCGGGACCTTAGTTTCCCGACCAGAGATCGAGCCCGTGCCCCCTGCATTGGGAGTGCGGAGTCTTAACCCCTGGACCGCCAGGGAAGTCCCTCTGGTGGCTTTTAAACCTGTGAGTGCCGCAGACTTGAATCTGCGCTTCCGGTTTGTCCCACTTGGAGCGTCTCACCCAGGTCTTGCTTTTTCACCGTCTTCCTCCAATTGGCTGGAGCCACCTTTTCTGTTACCATTGAAAACATTACTTTCACACTTTCTTTCTCCCCTGCCCCTTTTTTTAAACTTCTGAGTACTCACTTTGCATGTTCTCCCCCAGTTTAAAGGATTTCCGAAGGCATAAGATGAGGGGGAAGAAAAAAAGACCTTAGGGATTTGGACAAGACCTAGTTTTCTGTCCTGTGTTGATTGGCTCTGCTTGTGACTTTGGCTTTATTTCTCAACCTGTCCAGCTGCTTCTTCCCTGTGGTAAAAAAGGGGAAGGATAGGGCGCACTTCGTTGGGCACCCCCATCCCCCAGGGCTTTTAATGTTAATGGAGTTGCTGGAAAACGCTACAGGGTTGTGAAGTAATATCAGCGTATTTGGGTGGTGGGGAAGTGACTAGGAGAAAAAGCATTTCTTAGTTCCCTCCTTTCTTAGGTGAGGCTGGAGGGAAGGGAGGCGGCTGGGGAGAATCAGGAGATGAAATGGTGATTGGAGCTGTAAAAGGTTTTTTTGAGTAATTAGCCTGCCAGTTTCACTGGGAGGGTGAGGCGTGAGGGAGAAATAGTGGTTCAAAGCCACTAAGCTGCTGAGTTGAGTTTCTGGTGGCAGTCTTGTGTGAGCGCTCACCTGTACTTATTGAGTGTGAGTTTTCCAGGCTCTAAGCAGGGTAACGATGAGGCCGGAAGATTCCTGCCCTTCCCTCAGCCTGAGTGTCCTTGCCTGAAGCCTTAAACAGCTTGCAGCTAAATTCAGGTGTTGTCTGTTGAAATGGGTGCTCCCAATGGACTTCTGCGTTCTATTGTAGAAGCGGGGAAAACCTTCCCTTAATTGTATGAAGAAAAAGGGAGAGAACTTGAACATTTTGGGCAGGCACCGGCTAGAGAGGGAGAGAGAACCATGGACGTGCAGTTTGGAAGGGAGCGGGAGAAGCCGGCGGGTTCGAAGTTGCCGAGGTGTGGAAGTGGCATCCAAATAATTTAGTCGTGTGAAGAGAAAGTAAAAAATAATTGAGAATTCCCAGTCACTCTTTTTTTTTTGTCTGCGTTGGGTTTTCGTTGCTGCGCGCAGGCTTTCTCTAGTTGCGGTGAGCGGGGGCTACTCTTCGTTGCGGTGCGCGGGCTTCTCATTGTGGTGGCTTCTCGTGTTGTGGAGCACGGGCTCTAGGCGCGTGGGCTTCAGTAGTTGTGGGTCACAGGCTCTAGAGCGCAGGCTCAGCAGTTGTAGCGCACCGGCTCTGTTGCTCTGCAGCATGTGGGATCTTCCCGGACCAGGCCTCGAACCCGTGTCCCCTGCATTGGCAGGCGGATTCTTAACCACTGCACCACCAGGGAAGCCCTTTTTTTGTTGTTGTTGCGGTCGCGGGCCTCTCACTGTTGAGGCCTCTCCCGTTGGGGAGCACAGGCTCCGGACGCGCAGGCTTAGCGGCCATGGCTCACGGGCCCAGCCGCTCCGCGGCATGTGGGATCTTCCCGGACCGGGGCACGAACCCGTGTCCCCTTCATCGGCAGGCGTACTCTCAACCACTGCGCCACCAGGGAAGCCCATTGGCAGGCGGATTCTTAACCACTGCGCCACCAGGGAAGTCCCCCAGCCAGTTACTCTTAATTCCCAGATTGTTGATCTTCAAGATGAGAAAGTTTTTTGTTTTCAAAGATGAGGAAAAAAAAAAAAAAAGAAAAAAAAAAGATGAGAAAGTTTTGATGACACGGTGAACATTCTAGAAAGAGATCCTAAGGGGACATGTATGTATGCATCTGTGTTAGATCTTGAGTCCCTACAGAACTGTTTTGGGAGTAAGAGGACCCTGATTCTTATTGTATACCCCCATCACTTGATTTTGGGGGGAGGCATGTCACCCTTGCTGTCTGTAGGTATCCACCCTTGTAGAATAAGGGGATCTGGCTAAACTAGGATCTGTTTTTGGTTTTCATTAAGGGGCACTTGGTGAGAAGTCTACCACCTGTGAGGTCTTCAAAAACATTTATTTTAATTGATAATAATGAGTCAGAAGGCATTACTCTTGGCATGTGAGTATTGGATGTGACTCAAGGGTGAGTCAAATGCCTGTGGAGCCTGGAATCATGTTCTTTTTCTCATTTGTCAGTAATCCTTCCTCATGCCCCAGTTCCACGATGTGATTTTAATGGAATTAAACTTGAACCACTTAGTTATGTTATGTTACGATTCTGTATAACTTGGTTACCAGTGCAAGCCAGCTAGTACCCAGCAGCCATGGGGCCACTGAGGGCAATTATAGGTTGGGCCTGGCGGTGCCTGTTTAGTTCTGGCTGATGAGGTAACTCAGGAAATTTTAATTTCTGCTGGAAAAAAATCTCACCTTTGATCCTCTGGTAAGTGAAGTATTGGACTGTGAAGACTCTTGAGCCTAGAAAACATTTTGTGACTTCTCAGCCTGAGGCTAACAAGAATAAACATGTCCCACACTAGTACAGCTTAAGCATCTTTGGGCAGGTGGAGGACACGTGGTTTGTTTATGCTAGGCAGCCAGCGAGTGTTCTGCGTAGACCCGAGTGAGGTACGCACGACCTCTGCCCATCCTGGAAGGGTAGGGTTGCAGTCTTCCTTTCCATGTCCATTTCTTCCCCGGGCTGGGAGTGTCTTTGAAGGGTGACCTCCAGGGTTTTTATCCTGGACACAGTTCTGATACATCATAGATGTTTAAGAAGTACTGGTTAAATGGACCTGACTGATGTTATGGTAAAGGTGGAAAGCTAGTTCAAGTTCACTAGGGGAAAACGAGGCACACATTTACCTTTAGAATTAAGAGGATGGGTCCTGAGTGAGGAAATGTGACTGATGCTGTTGTGTCTGTCCTTTGGATCACTATAGTTTATGTAGGGAAACAAAGTGACTTATGTCATTCAAATTAACAAATTAGTTTTATAACAGAAATTTATTTAGTAAATTAAGGACACGGGAGTTCCCTGGTGGCCTAGTGGTTAGGATTCTGGGCTTTCACTGCCATGGCCCAGGTTCAGTCCCTGGTCGGGGAACTGAGATCCCACAAGTGCGCAGCGCGGCCAAAAAAAAAAAAAAAAAAACAAACCCAAAACAAAACAACAAAAAAACCATAAGCCTGCTTGGGAATTATGGGCTTAGCCGAAAAATGTTGAGGGTAGGGGTTCTTAAGTTGTGTGCCTTTGGCCCTCATTGGGGAAGCCTGTGGAGTGCTTCTCAGAATAAGAATTTTAAATGCATAAAATAACCCATTTATTTAAAATAACATTCTCAAAATAAAACCCCTAATATGTGACATAGTAAATAGTAATATGTGCTTCTTTCATAACAAAATACAGTCTAGCTGCAGGCCTCATAATTTCCACATTTCCGTAATTTCGGAGTAGAGCCGAGGAAATCCGTATTTCAGCTGTCATTTGATCAGGAAAAGCTGTGCTTCTGTTGTGACAGTGGCCAGGTAGTTGATAATGTGTGGTTTTACAAGCATAATTGAAAAAAATGCTGAGTTTCAATTAGTGAAAATAAGGATGTATGCTTTTTGCCATCCATGTTCACAGAGCCCCTGAATTGTGTCCCTTGGCCCTTGGGAGTCCATAGACCCCAGGTTCAGGGCCCCCAGGAGCTGGAGAGAGAACTGGGACTGTCATTTCTCTATATTGTTCCTTTTGGGAGGAGGTTTCCACTCAGGCCAAAGCTGTAAGCAAATGTCCCCGCTTCTTCAAAACATCTTTTTGAAAACAAAAAAGCCAGTGTTTACTAATTGCCTCCTGGGCTAGGCATTGCCCTAAGCGCATAACACATTATTTTATGTAATCTTCACAACAGGCATATGGTGGGTTTTATCCCCATTTTAAAGATGAGTAAATAGGCACATTGAAGTTTTTCTCTTTTTAAGTGGGCTACCTGTGATTCAAAACCCTGTCTATTTGATTCCAAGTCCTTTGTTAATTCCACAACCGGGAAGCCTCTAAGTTAAGGCAATGGCTGCGTGTTCCCCCCCTCCCCCCCAATTTATCACTATATGGAGACTTTTTTGTCTCTTCACCTTGGGAGGTGCTACCAGCATCTAGTAGGCCAGGGGTGATTTTAAACATCCTACAGTGCACAACGTTGACAAGCCAACATATCTGTGGTGCTGGGGTAGAGAATCCCTGGTGTAAATTCTAACCAGGTTGTTGCAGTGATCTGGATGACAAATCCTCAGCAAAATTTCCCTGGTTCTTTTTGGAAGTGTCCGTGGTGCAGGGAAGGAGGATGGGCCTTACCTTCCCCTGAGGTTTGCACTGGGGTCAGTTAGCACTTCCTACTGAGCAAAGCCTGTGGCTTCAGGTGACCCCCCACCCCCCATTTCCTGAACCATCTTGGACCCTCTCCACCAAGCTCCCGCTCTTCCATGTATTTATTGAGCTCCTTTCTGGCGGAAGCAGATCATCTTCATGTACTTACTTACTTAATTAATTTAACATCTTTATTGGAGTATAATTGCTTTACAGTGGTGTGTTTCTGCTGTATAACAAAGTGAATCAGCTGTATGTATACATATATTCCCATATCCCCTCCCGCTTCTGTCTCCCTCCCACTGTCTTCGTGTATTTTTAATTTATTTAATTTATTTTTTTTGGCTGTGTTAGGTCTTCGTTGCTGCGCGCGGGCCCTTTCCAGCAGTGGCGAGCAGGGGCTACTCTTCGTTGAGGTGCGCAGGCCTCTCATTGAGGTGGCCTATTTTACTGTGGAGCATGGGCTCAGCCATGCCGGCTTCAGTAGTTGTGGCTCGTGGGCTCAGTAGTTGTGGCACACGGGCCCAGCTGCTCCGTGGCATGTGGGATCTTCCTGGACCAGGGTTTGAACCCGTGTCCCCTGCATTGGCAGGCCGATTCCCAACCACTGAGCCACCACGGAAGCCCATCTTCGTGTATTTTAAATAGCTATAACTATAAGCATAAAACCTAAACCAGTTTTGATTGCATCTAGCTTTTTGGTTCTTTTGTTCAAGAGTAGAAAAAGCTTTCTCCCTACCCCCTCAGCATTATCATTGTCCCATCACACTTTATCCACCACTGTGATAGAGAACATCCACACCCGCTTTAACGATGAAACCTTGGGCGGCTGATGAATGGGAAAATGCATGCGTGGGCCCCACTCTAGACCGACGTGAATCACAGTCTTTGAGGGGAGGGTAGTACTTGGAATTTACATTTTTAACCAGCTTTCCTCCTAGCAATTCTGATACTGATTATATGAGAACCACTATAATAGGATCCTCATTAAAAAGAAAAAAAAAACCCGTGTATCAGAAACCTTCGAGGCACCCATCCACGTCAGTAAGTCCTATGGATTCTACCTGCTACCCTCTCAGATTCCTTGCTCACCCTTTTCCTGGCTACAGTCCTTGGCCACAGTCTCCCTACTTGTCTCCCTCCCTTGTTTGGGAAGGGCTCAGTCAACAGAAACGCAACAGATCCCTGTCCCTTTTCCCATTTAAAAGCCCTCCTGTGAGTCCTCATTACTCTACAGATGAAGTTGAAACTCCTTATCAGCACTTCCAAGGTCCATGAAGGTCCATTTCTACCCGATTCTCCATCCTCACCCAACACACACTTGAGTCTCACACTCCTTGTGCTTCGAGGTAGAACCTGGACTCAGAATTTTCTAACAGCTCTGGGGAAGGTATATTTTTGTGTGACGTAGGTATTCTCTCATACCTTCATTGTCTTTGAAAATGTTTTCTGGACTGCTTGGGGTTAGGTCCCTTGTTAGGGTCTGACTACATTTGGCATGCTCCTTTGCTTTGTTGGGATTTAAAAAAAAAACCTCCCTTTTCCCCAACTCTGCAAGATTCTTAATTGCACTGATCATGCTGTATTTGACCCCAGGCTGAATAATTGCACATTGCTGGGAATTCATTTTGTGAGCTTGCCATTAAAAATTGTGTAAACCTTAATGGTTTTTTAGAGTATAGTTCCGCAGTTATACCTATGTCTTTAAACCTGTAGAGGTGGTATAGGGTAAAGTTAGTTTGTGCTTTGTATCAAAAAGCCTCATCTATTTCCTACTTGATAGTTCTCTATTGTTTTAAATGCTTTGGAAGGGATAACAGCTGTTTAAGAAATTGATTCCATGATCCAGGCATTTAGGAACAATCACCCCAGCTAACAAGTGAGGTATTTTTTCAAGTAACCTGAAGCTCTGCAGGTGATGTTTCTTAAAAAGAGTGTTTTCCAATTTAATAAGCAACTGGTGGATGATTTGTGGGTTTTTTGTCTGTTTTGTTTTTGTGGGGGAAAGCTAGTTTTGTCTTGCAGTGGAGGAGTTACCAATTTGGAATCTTTGTATCTTTTTTTTTTTTTTTTTTTTTTTGCGATACGCAGGCCTCTCACTGTTGTGGCCTCTCCCGTTGCGGAGCACAGACTCTGGACGCGCAGGCTCAGCGGCCATGGCTCACGGGCCCAGCCACCCTGCGGTATGTGGGATCCTCCCGGACCGGGGCACGAACCCGTGTCCCCTGCATCGGCAGGCAGACTCTAAACCACTGTGCCACCGGGGAAGCCCCTCTTCTTTTTTTCTTTTTTTGGCCTCCCTGCCCGGTATGTGGGATCTTAGTTCCCCCACCAGGGAATCAAACCTGTGCCCCCTGCAGTGGAAGCGCTGAGTCTTAACCACTGGACCAACAGGGAAGTCCTGGATTCTTTGAATCCTCTTAATTGTAATGAAATTGGCCGTATTTGAATCAGCATTCACAGGCCTTCCCTACCTTCTTGGGAGGTAGACTGAAGTGCTGTGGTCTCTCATAGCTTTGAAAAGTTAGAGCTTTTGGTGTTGGATTTGGGACCCTGGGTAAGATTTGGAATTACGGGCTTTATAATTTGAATTGAGACCACCGTGGTTATACTAACCCTTGGCACGTAAGGATTAGCTCGAAAGTTACTGGATTGTGGTTGGGCCTCTGTTTCAAAACGTGTTCAAGAAAGCTATTATTGAGTTTAGTTTTTGGAGTCACGCATGCTCTGCGCGTTTTAATCCACCATTTCACTGCAGTTGTAACCTAAGCCTGCTGGTGTGTGCTGCGGCTCCAACCACCATTTCATGGTAGTTTAAATACAGGCTCAGTTCTTTTGAAAAGTCAGGAAACCTCCTCAGTTGAATTCTGCCAGCCAAGTATGTAAACCATTGCACAAATGCTCTTTTAAACCCTTACGACTGGGCATTTTTCCAGACCCCAGGAAAAAGGCAACTCTGGAGCCCAGAGTTGTGGTGGGCCTGCAGTTCGTTAAACTGATGATGTCACCTGTGTTCTGGAGTGAGCTCCTGAGCTAGTGGCCGCACTTGTGATCAAAGGCATTCATGGGCTAAGCGGCAAAGTCAAAAGGAGCTGGTAAGAGCCAGGAGCGTGTTCTGGGTTCCTGAGCTGACTTGACGCTCTGGGTAGTTTCTCATGTACCTTAATTTCGCCCTTTGCGTGAAGGCACCAGTGATACCAATATCCCACACACTGTGTTGTTGGGTGGGATGTCCAATAAAATGTTTGGAAGAGTGTCAAATGATACATAAAACACTTAACACTAATTGCAGTACTTAGCGCTGAGTACTTTGAAATTGTGCCAGTGGGTAAAGATGATCTGTTATAAAGAGGTGTGAATTTCACTTACTGAAAGATAAGGAAAGTTCTCCTGGCAAAAGAAGAGGCAGAAAATAAAGGGTTGGCATGTGATTTGAAGGTTGGTCTACTTTACTTGACCTCTCTAAGTTACTAAAGCAGAATTTTATGAAGACGTTTTGATTTTTAAGATAGCACTTCCATGGGTTTGTGTGGCACGACTGTTTTCTCTGGAATGGAAATTTCTCCTGTGAGGATCCTGAGCAATTTCTAGGATACTGTTACATTTAGCGCCAAATTATCTCTTCTCAAGGACTGCAGATCACAGTGGTCAAGCAAGACCGATAGGATAATGGGCATTCTGAATTTCTAGAAAATATTAGAAGATTTCTCAAACTGGGTTCAACATGGGGTCCTTTCTCTTTTTTTTATTGAGGTGTTACTGACACATAACATTGTATTAGTTGCAGGTTACAACTAACTACAACATCGTAATTCGATACTTGTATATGTTGTGAAATGATCACAATAAGTCTAGTTAACATCTGTCACCATACATAGGTTGAAAATTATTTTTTCCTGTGATGAGAACTTTTAACACCTACTCTTAGTAACTTTCACATATGCAGTACGGTATTAACTATAGTCACGCATGCTGTACATTATATCCTATGACTTACTTATGGGACCCTTTTTCTTAGAACCGGTGCCATGGATCACACTTGGGGAAACAGTAGTGGTGTAGGTTTTATAAATGGTTTAACACTGAATTTTTGAACTGTTTAATGCTGCAGGTAAGTGGCCCAGTTGGTCTGGGGTTGTGAGGAAGGGGATCATGGGCCTGTCAGTCCAAGTGTTCCTAAGTGGGGTTTGTGTAGGTTGGAGAGAAAAAGAGCTTACTATCACTTTATTCCCTTTGGAATATGATAGGTCTTAAAAAAAATTTTTGTTTGTTTGTTAAGAGTTCCCATGCATATTTTTTTCTTTTAATGAAGGATATGGCTTTGCTTGAAGAAACTCCAGAAGCTGTTCAAATAATGGTTTATGCATTTGTCTTTTTACATATTTTTGTTTAAGTTATGTGCTCATTTTAGACTACCTGCAGGGTGTAGGGAAATAGAAAGGGGGAAACCCAGATCTCTCACCTTATCACAAGTAGATAACCTGTTGATATTTTGGTGTCTGGGACAAATGGCTTACTGTCCCGTATTTAACTAAGCAGGGGGCAACACAGTGTCATGATTAAAAGCACTGGATCTTTGGAGCCCGCTGCTTGAGTTTGGATCCTAGCTCTTAGCTCTACCACTTACAAGCCTTAAATGTGTAACCTTGGGCACATCTTGACCTCTAGGCCTTATTGAGACATCCTTGCCTGCTTACTGATAGCATTCAGTCTATTACCATTAAGTAGGATGCTGGTTGTACTTTTTTTTCACATATTTATTTATTTATTTTGGGCTGTGTTGGGTCTTTGTTGCTGCGCGCGCAGGCTTTCTCTAGTTGCAGCGAGCGGGGGCTACTCTTTGTTGCGGTGCGCGGGATTCTCATTGCGGTGGCTTTTCCTGTTGCGGAGCACGGGCTCTAGGTGCGCGTGCTTCGGTAGTTGTGGCTTGTGGGCTCTAGAGCGCAGGCTCAGTAGTTGTGGCCGTGGGCTCAGTAGTTGTGGCGCACGGGCTTGGTTGCTCTGAGGCATGTGGGATCTTCCCGGACCAGGGCTTGAACCCGTGTCCCCTGCACTGGCAGGCGGATTCTTAACCACTGCGCCACCAGGGAAGTCCCTAGTGTACAGTTGTGAGCTTTGACCAATGCATACTGTCCTGTGAACACACCACTGTGAAGATGACAATATCTGAGAGGATTTTTTAAAGCAGATACTTGAATGATTTCAAACTGTATTTGGAGTCCATTTTCCTTACCTTCCTCTTTTAGGTTTAGGGGTCTGTCGAGGAGACCAGAAAGCTGGTAAACTGTACAACCCAAGCCTGGCTCATAGGTTCTCTGACATGAGAGTCTGGGGTTTTGGGGAAAGGATACCTGCATTTATGTTTCCCCTTGCAGGGAGCTGCAAACGGATCGGCCAACAGCTTTGGGCCATCTTCCCACTGAGAGAGTGCAGATCTCTGAGAGGGGGAGGTGGGAGCGGGGGTGGGGCGTCTGACCTGGATGGTAAATGGGAAGTGTGCATGGAGGAGGCACATCAGGGGGCTCTGGAAATTCCAGGGTCTGGGGAGTGGGAGGTGGGATGGAAGGAGGCTAGGTTTTGGGCCTCACCACTTGGGCATGGTGCAACCATGGAAATAATTAACCACCTGTTGGAGCTTAAATTGCCCGAGCTTTGTGGGAGAGAGAGACCTAGGAGACAGTAAAATTCGGGGAGGGGGGTGGTCCTTGATGGTGAAGTGTGGCATTTCCAGCGCATATAAAGATACGTTTAGCAAGAATAGAAATTCATCTTCTAATTTTATAAGCCAGGTGCTGCTTAAATGTGAGAGAGCAGAGAGGAATGCAGCCACCTAATTGTGCAGAGGGGGGACTAGTGTGGCTCTGGCCCACAGCTGGTGCAGGGTGATGACCCTGCAGCGGCAGAGACTTGGCATTGTGTAGCTTAAAGCCCTCATAATTTATGTCCAGAGTTTTCTTAGTTGAAGTGTTTGAAGTTGTAAAAGACTTAGAGGCACAAGTCACGGTCATGGGGTGGAGAGTCCAGGAGTTTTTCTGGAAGTGTGAGAATTGCTTATTTCCTGAGGGCAGCCTCTCTAATGGAATTCACTTAGTTAAGGAGGGTACAGTATTTTAGCCTCTTGAAGCTGGAGAAGAGGGAATCTACCTGAAGCAGGGCACCTGGTGTCATAGGTTTTTATTGGGGAGGACTCTCTTTTCTACTTGGGCTAGTAATGTTGGGGGGTGCAGCTAATCTACTTATGTCCACAGGGTTGCCCACCTTATGGATAATGATTAAATGGCAGTGCCCGACTGTGAGGGATGGAGGGCTCGAACATTGGTGCTGGCTTCCTTATAGGAACCCTGTGAAGTGGTGCCTCCATTTGATGTTTGATGAAATGAGGTCTGTGAGGCCAGTGAGTTTGAGTGGTGCAGAGAGGCTGTGGTGGGGGACTTGTGGGAGAAGCTTCAGGGGACCGTTAAGGGAGATCTTAAGTGGCAGGGGTATTAACCATTGGTGGGAAGGAGTGGGGAAGTCTGGATTTTATTCCAGACTTGAGATTGGGACAGTGTGGTGAGCATTTGGGTGAGAGGCAGGTTGTAGCTGGATGTACAGATTTGGGATTCGGCTGTCTGGAGCTGATGGCCAGGGTCAGAGGAATGAGGTTCATTCTCCAAGAGAGGCCTATGACTGGATCCCTGGGACAAAATGAGGCAGGGAGATGAAACCTTGTCTTCCCTTGTCGCCTTTTGATAGCGGTATATTTAATTTGGACTAGACCTCCAGTAGACCTCCAAGTTGATTCTTCTTAAGTTATTGTTGAATAAACACACACAAAGTGGGCAGTGGTCTGGAAACGAGGACACTGAGTTGCCCATTGGACAAAGGACACATTTGCCCTGGGACAGGTCTCTGTGTTTCTGAGCACTTTGGAAGGCTCTGAGTGCTTTACTAGTTGCACATCATTCTTGCCTGGGCAGAGTTTTCTAAGAACTTGTGCCAAGCAACATTTTATTAGCCTAGTTTGGATTACCATGTCTACTTGAAAGCGGTGTACTTATATCTCTTTTAGCATTGAATCTATTTTCATATTTTCTGATTCGTAGGCACTTATGACGTTGCTGTTTTGTGTTCCCAAATTTGGGTGCGCTTTGACCCCAGGCTCCTACTCGCTCACGTGTAGAGCATCTAGTAGTTCTCAAGGGATTGCATTACCCACCTCCCTTCTGCCCCTGGGAAATTGGGGTGTGGGGTCTTTTTTTTTTTTAACAAAGGGGGCTCTTCTTGTATTTAGTGGGTATGGCTGGGATTATCAAAAGTCCTGTGAGGGACAGGAAAGTCACTTACACTGTACTTTCAACCCAAGTTGAGGAACCCTGATAGAGCAAGCACATTTTGTTTGGTCATGTTACGTGCTCCTTACTAGACAGGCATAAAGGTTGAAATTGGATAATTGATTGCAGAGCATTTTCTGGGGGCCTGTCACGGGTTACCTGTGGCTATAGCTAGCAGGGAGTTTGGACTTTTTTCAGGCCTCCTGTTGTGTTGAATATTTTCTATAACCTTCTAGTGACTGTAGTGTAGTTAGCTTGGAGTTAGTGGGGGTTTATTTTTCTTTTTTTATCTAGTTGTTTAGATCAGTGGTTCTCACACGTGGCTGCACATTGAATTTCCCAGGGAGCTTTAAAAAAGTGTTGCCTGGGTTCCACCCCCAGATTTTTCTTTAATTGGTCTAGGATGTGGCATCAGAAGTTTTGTAACTCCCCAGGTGGTTATAATGCACAGCTAGGATTGAAATCCACTGGTCTAGGTGTTCCAGAAGCTCTGCAGAGATACAGGAATAAGGATGATTAATTTAGCTAGATGAAATTTTCATTTAGCCACAAAACATTTATTGAGCACTTGAGATCAAGATGACCAAGGAAGCTACCTTGTTAAGGCTAGTGGATCTCATTTCTTTGGTTTCCAGTTTTCATCTTAAAACCTTGGTTCTGGAAAAGAGATGCTAGGTAGTTGTTTCAGCTCCAGCTCTGCTTTCTGGAGCCCTCTCCAAGGGCTGGGAGCAGCTTGGGTGACAGGGGAGCCCCCAGGTCAGGAGGAAGGTGAATATGAAGTGAGGTGAACAGTGGGCAAAACGGCATGGTCCCCATGTCCCTGGCAGGGCCGGCACACTCTGGCCACAGGGACTGGGCGGTGGCAACAGCCAGAAGGATCATTCAGACCCGGACTATTTCTACTGAGCTGGGGGGGTAAGCCCACAGTATAGAAATAAGGGAACACTAAACTGGATCTCTTTTGTAATCTGTTTTCCTTGAGTTTGAAACCTGGCTGGAGGGCCTCCATTAGCCCACTCAGTGCCTTTCTGCTAATTGTGCCAGTTAGAAAAAGGGGATGGTTGCCACGCTGGGCTTGGCCAGCAGTCAAGGGCTTTGCGTGTATCAGACAAAGACACCCCCTTTTCCTGCCCAGGGGACAGAGTTTGCTCCAGCTCAGCCCCAGGGCCCTCAGTCGGTGCACAGCCTGGCCAGTGATCCGCAGGATGACCCTGCCTGCACAGCCCTCTTCACCGGCATGGGGAGTTTGTGTCCTGTTTTGTGATGTGCCAGCTGAACACGGTCTTGAGGCCGTTTACCGGGAGTGATGATTTGTTTTATACACTTTCAAAACAGAAAACATCTGTTCTGGCCAGGGAGGGATTGAATAATTGCATAGTGGCTTTCCTAGTCACAGTTCAAGTACTGCTGGGCGCACTTGTCTCCACCGCCCCGCAGCTCAGTCACTTCCACGGTGGCCCGACCCCACCAGGCTTCGTTGACAAACACAAATGGAACGAGGTCAGTTCTTTGTATCAAGTTTGAAATTGAAATTTTTTTCAGGGGCTGAATTCAGTCTTAAAACCACAGTTCTGGGGGATATAATTCAGGCCTCCCCGTTTTAATTTCCTGAAACCAGTTCCAGAATTTTGCAAAGCCAGCTAGATTAGTCTTTGCCAAATGAGTTTCCCAAAGGCACAGTTTTGCTGGGAACGAGGGAGACTCGAATGAGACCGAGGCCACTGCTCATGCTGGGCGGTGCTTGTGCTCGGGTGGGGCCGTGGTGTGGCCGCTGCTCCAGTGGTCCCTTCCCGATGCGGGGCTTTTTCCTGAAGGGGCCTCAGTTCATTTTGGCCGGGCACAGGTCGTGGCTCTTCCACCCTGCCCAGGTCTCCGCGACCTGCTGGGCGCTCACTGCCTTCTGAAAGGAGGAGCCCCCTCCTTTGTGGGTGAACCGCTGTTGGTATTTTTTATGGGGGTTTGCAGTCCCTTCGCTCTGCTCACTTCTCTCACACTTGCTGGTACCCCACCAGGTCTCTGGGCCAGGGCTGCTTGTCTCTACCTACTCCTGGTGTGCTGTTTGGGGATGCAGTCTGTCATTTAGTTTTGTTCTAAATGCTGTCTGTGAGGTTTGGTTGTGCTAGCCTAATTGCTCTGTGTTTGGAGATTGAGAAGATTAAAAAAATCACTCCTTCACTGCCATTTTTGCTACTCCATTTGCTTTTGTTTGTTAAGCAGAGTTAAAATAGGACTTTTGGTGGGTATATTAGTCGGCCAGGGCTGTTGTAACAAAGTACTACAAACTGGGTGACTTAAAACTACAGAAACGCGTTCTCTTCCAGTTTTGGAGGCTAGAGTCTGAAAACAGAGTATCATCAGGGCCACACTCACTCCCTCTAAGGGCTCTAGGGGAGAGTCCTTGCTTGCCTCTTCCAGCTTCTGGTGGCTCCACGTGTTCTTGGCTTGTGGCCATTATCACACCAGTCTCTACCTTTGTCTTCCCCCACCCCTCTCCTCCCCTCCCCCCCCTCCTCCTCCCTGGGTCTTCCAGGCTTCAGTCTCTAATTAGGACTTAACTGGAATTAGGACCTACCTGGATACTCCAGGATGATCCATCGCTAGATCCTTAAATTAACTACATCTGCAAAAACCCTTTTCCAAATCAGGTTGTACTCCCAAGTTCTGGGGGTTAGGGTGTGGACATAACTTTGGGGGGCCACTATTCCACCCACGACAGTTGGAGTGGATGAAATCATCCGCTTTGTAAGTGGCAATTTACATTTTTAAAAATGTCTGCATAGGCCAGAATAAGACACATGTGCTGCCCAGTTTGGCCTCTGAACCCAGTTTGTGGCCTTCGTTCTTATTGTGCACTGGAAGGTGTTGGGAGCGTAGTTCCAAATGTCATTGGAGATAGACTCTTGCGTAGATTGAGGAAATCCTTCCAGTCTGTTTTGGCACTCCTTAGTTTCTGGAAGGAATTCTAGTGTAATTTTCTTGTGAAACCACACTGTGGTCAGCTGTGGATCTTGTTTTTTTTTTTTTCTTTTGCCCTCGGTTCAGGTCACAGGGATGCTTTGTTTTGACGCTTTGCAGCCCCTGCTCTTTTCCTTTGTGTGGAAAAAGCACCAGCCTGTGGCGGGCTCTTGAGACAATACAGAGTAATTCCTTTTGTCTCATCTTGCTTCTTTATCTTACCCTTCTCAAGGAGTGAGTACTTTTGCAGATACAACTAGATAAGAATAAATTGCATTTTGTTTTTATCTAAATATCATAATGATGGATGTTCTTGAAGATTGTGGCTTCAAGTGAACCTACAGAGGTTAACGCAATTTCTATAACCTTGACCTCAGTCCTTGACCTGAGCCCCACTTTGGTAGCAGGGAGTGGGATGGGAGATGGGGTCACAATGCCTAGCAGCTTGTACCATATTGAATTGTTGTTCGGTTTCTACCAGTTAGAGATAGGTTACTGAGTGGCGCCATTTATTTTTTCCAATAATAAAAGCAAGCCATCCTTATTGTAGAAAACCTGGAACACAAAGCCAAAAGTTTTGAAGTTGTTTATGATACCCATCAACAGTGGATGGAATTCTTTTTCTAGTACTCTGTATTCTCATTAACTTACTTAACCTGAAGTGGAATGTCTTTTATTGTGTTTGTATTTCTGGTTTCTGGCTAGCCTGAATATTTTGTTAGACTATTTCTAGTTTCCTGAATATCTGTCTGCATTTTTGGCACAGCTGTTTTGTGGTTGGTGTTGCCATTCATATTTTGTTCCTTGGTAATCTGAAGCCTCTCCTTATAGGGTTCAGAACGTTGTAGCTCACGACAAAGGGGATAAGCGACGCTGGCAGCTCTGTTCAGGTTTTCTTAAAAGTTCATTCATCAAACTGTGCCTCGCTGGCTTTGCTTCTGAATGTTTCACTCTGACCATCTTGCCTTCTCCCCCTGTTCTCCAGCTGATGGTGAGACCATTCTGAAAGGCCTCCAGTCCATTTTCCAGGAGCAGGGGATGATGGAGTCGGTGCATACCTGGCAGGACCATGGCTATTTAGCGACCTACGTAAACAAAAACGGCAGGTGAGGCGGCCTTGAGTGCTCCTATTCAGGTCTGAGCACTTCAGCAGTGTGTGTGTGTGTGTGTGTGTGTGTGTGTGTGTGTGTGTGTGTGTGTGTGTGTGTGTGTGTGTGTGTGGAGGGGCGGGGATGTGTGTTTGTATGTGTGGGTGGATGTGTGCGTAAAGGGTGGTGGTGGGGTGGTGTCCTGGTTTTTTTCTTTCCTCCGTTGGCATCTTTGAGGAGGGGCTAGAATTCAGTGCTTCTCAGCTCTAGCTGCACAGTAGAATTGCCTGGGAGTGCCTTCACAAAATCCCATGCCCAGGCACTCCCCCCAGAGGTTGAGGCCACTGGGCATCGCTGCTTCTCCAAACACCCCCCGGCGATTCTGTGTGGCCAAGACCCAGAACCCTTGAGCAGCATAAGCAGTGTGAACCGGCAGGCAGTGATCCAGATGGCATGCTCCACTGCAAGAGTTTCTGCTGCATTTCTGACAAGCTCCCAGGGGATGTCAGTGCTGCCGGTCAGCTGACCCCACTGTGAGGAGCGCTGTAGTACGTGGTTATCCGCTAACGCAGACTGTAGTCAAATTCAGGGTGAGAAAGTCTGCAAGTAGCTTGACAGGAAGCTGAAGGGATCCAGGAGTTGATTTTGTTTGTTTTTTCTCCTTAAGACTTTATAGATGGTCTAGACTTCTTACCTGATCATATGTAAATGAAAGTCAGCCTAAGACTGGGAAAGGAAATGACTGATAACAGAAGACACTGGTGCATTGAGCTCTTTGCATTTCCCTAAGTCTTGGTTTGTATCTTCTAGACTGTCTCGTGTGTAAAACCCGTTAAGATTCTTAGTAATTTGCACTATTAATTTTAAAATGTGAACTCCTGGGTATTTTTGATGGCTTTCATTCTGTTCTCTAAGTTCTAGAATTCCACGTGGCTTCATTAATGTCCCATACTCTCTCCCTTGTTTTTCTAATTAAAAGAAGACACTCCCCCCCCAAATCTTACAGAGGCCCAGAAGACAGTGCTGTGAGGTGAGGGAAACTTGTACTTTTGAGCTCAGCCCCGCTTCCATTATTTTCTTTATAAGGGTACATGGTTCACCCCTGTGGTGGTGATTGTTGTTTCTGACTATGTAGCAAACGTCCATATATGCCTGTAGCAGATACCTCCAACATATCTAAAATGATTTCTTCTCAAGGGTGGCCCAAACCTTCTACTGCCTCTGTCCTCGGGCTCTGGCCCAGTTAATGGTGAGTCCCATAGAAGCAGAGGTCTGCAGCTGGCCTTGCGCCCTCCAGCCTCTCTTCTCCATCCTCCCTGCCCCCATGTCTCACTGTCCTAGCTGTGGTCCGTCCTTTGGGGACACAGCAATCAGGCCTTGCCTCTCTCCCACCTTGGTAGGTTCCTCCTCCACTCCAGGTGAAGCCTTGCATCTCTTACCACCTCCTAAGGGCCTTTGCAGCTGGCCACGACCAACCTCTTTACCTCAGTTCTTGAATCTTCTGCCCTAGACACCAATCCCAGTTTTCTAGAAGGCTTAGGATTCTTCCTGGAAGGGAGTTTTTGAGTAATAAGAGCTGTTGGAAGTTGGTTCTGAAAGCAAAAAAAAAGAGAAAAATTAACATACTTATTAGTTTACTTTTTTGTTTTTTGGCCGTGCTGTATAGCTTGCAGGATCTTAGTTCCCCAACCAGGGATGGAACCTGGCCCCTTGCAGTGGAAGCACGGAGTCCTAAGCACTAGTCTACTAGGGAATTCCCTAATATGCTTAGTTTAAAAACTTGTTTTCCACATTGGTCTTACTCTTCTCTCACTTGGTTAGCTGGGACCCATCCCCATGTGGCCTGTCGTGAAACCTCACTCATTCCTGTCTTCCATGCCCAGGCACCTGTTGGCTCAGGGTAGGGACTGCAGCTCCCAGCTGGGCTTTTGGCCTCACTTCTGGTTAATGACCCCTTTGTGTGTGGTCCTGGTCCTCAGTCACCTTTTTTCTTGGTCTCCATTTTCTCCCCCTTGCAACTTTTCCTCTTTCTTTATTTCCGGTTTTAATCTGGTGAGATTTGACTCTACCTTTCGGCATTCTCTGTGTTCCTAGGTTCTCTGGCGGGGGATTCTTTGCTAGAACCACCTAGCTGGTTAAGAGGTGGCATTTCTCTCTCCTTCCTTTACCCCTGGCCCTTCTCCTTTGTGTGACTGGTGGTGGTGGTGGGTGGGGATGGTCAGCTCGTGCAGGTGCAGATGAGTTTGTGGTGTCCTGGGCCTGAACTTGATTTTTTTTTTTTTTAACATCTTTATTGGGGTATAATTGCTTTACAATGGTGTGTTAGTTTCTGATTTATAACAAAGTGAATCAGCCATACATATACATGTGCTCCCATGTGTCTTCCCTCTTGCGTCTCCCTCCCTCCCACTCTCCCCCCCCCACCCCTCCAGGCTGTCCCAAAGCCCCGAGCTAATATCCCTGTGCCTTGCGGCTGCTTCCCCCTAGCTATCTACCTTACTACGTTTGTTAGTGTGTATATGTCCATGACTCTCTCTCGCCCTGTCAAAACTCACCCTTCCCCCCTCCCCATATCCTCAAGTCCGTTCTCCAGTAGGTCTGCGCCTCTATTCCTGTCTTATCCCTAGGTTCTTCATGATATTTTTTTTTCTTAAATTCCATATATATGTGTTAGCATACGGTATTTGTCTTTGTCTTTCTGACTTACTTCACTCTGTATGACAGACTCTAGGTCTATCCATCTCATTACAAATAACTCAATTTCATTTCTTTTTAAGGCTGAGTAATATTCCATTGTGTATATGTGCCACATCTTCTTTATCCATTCGTCCGATGATGGGCGCTTAGGTTCTTTCCATCTCCGGGCTATTGTAAATAGAGCTGCAATGAACATTTTGGTACATGACTCTTTTTGAATTTTGGTTTTCTCAGGGTATATGCCCAGTATAGTGGGATTGCTGGGTCATATGGTAGTTCTATTTGTAGTTTTTTAAGGAATCTCCATACTGTTCTCCGTAGTGGCTGAACCAATTCACATTCCCACCAGCAGTGCAAGAGTGTCCCCTTTTCTCCACACCCTCTCCAGCATTTATTGTTTCTAGATTTTTTGATGATGGCCATTCTGACTGGTGTGAGATGATATTTCATTGTAGTTTTGATTTGCATTTCTCTAATGATTAATGATGTTGAGCATTCTTTCATGTGTTTGTTGGCATTCTGTATATCTTCTTTGGAGAAATGTCTGTTTAGGTCTTCTGCCCATTTTTGGATGGGGTTGTTTGTTTTTTTGTTATTGAGCTGCATGAGCTGCTTGTAAATTTTGGAGATGAATCCTTTGTCAGTTGCTTCATTTGCAAATGTTTTCTCCCATTCTGAGGGTTGTCTTTTGGTCTTGATTATGGTTTCCTTTGCTGTGCAAAAGCTTTGAAGTTTCATTAGGTCCCATTTGTTGATTTTTGTTTTTATTTCCATTTCTCTAGGAGGTGCGTCAAAAAGGATCTTGCTGTGATTTATGTCATAGAGTGTTCTGCCTATGTTTTCTTCTAAGAGTTTGATAGTTTCTGGCCTTACATTTAGGTCTTTAATCCATTTTGAGCTTATTTTTGTGTATGGTGTTAGGGAGTGATCTAATCTCATACTTTTACATGTACCTGTCCAGTTTTCCCAGCACCATTTATTGAAGAGGCTGTCCTTTCTCCTGTATTTTTTTTTTAATATTTATTTATTTGGCTGCATCGGGTCTTAGCTGTGGCACGCAGGATCTTCATTGCGGCACGCGGGATCTTCTGTTGCAGCACAGGCTCTCTAGTTGTGCTGCGCAGGCTCTAGAGCGCGCGGGCTTAGTTGCTTCACAGCGTGTGGGATCTTAGTTCCCCGAACAGGGATTGAACCTATGTCCCCTGCATTGGAAGGCAGATTCTTAACCACTGACCACCAGGGAACTCCCACAGTTGTATTTATTTTTTAATCTAAGCACACTGCCCATATTCTCCAAACAGAACTCTTCATCTTATTTAGTGTCATTCAAACGTTTCTTTAACCACACCTTATAGTAAAAAGTGATTTCATATCAGATGTGCGCATACACATCTGCATATATACAAATATACATGTCTAATTGAAAGAAAAGTTTCTTCAGATAATTCTTACACATGTGTGATACACTCTTTATTTTTATTCCATAAAAAAGCTGGTCAGATACACTAAATTAGAGGTTAAAGCTTTTCCTGTAAGGAGCTACATAAGGTCCCTGTCACATACTCCCTCTTTTTTCGTAAGCAACTCTTTAAAAATGTAAAAAAACATATTTAATCTGCGGGCTTTACAAAACATGCTGCGGGCTGGATCTGGCTTGCAGGCCCCGAGCTCAGTGAATTTAGCCACCACCTGCCTGCAGTCAGAAAAACACGGCTCTGGGGACTTCCCTGGTGGCACAGTGGTGAAGAATCTGCCTGCCAGTGCAGGGGACACGGGTTCGAGCCCTGGTCCGGAAAGGTCCCACATGCCGCAGAGCAACTAAGCCCGTGTGCCACAACTACTGAGCCCGCGTGCCACAGCTACTGAAGCCTGCGCGCCTAGAGCCCGTGCTCCGCAACAAGAGAAGCCACTGTAATGAGAAGCCTGCGCACCGCAAAGAAGAGTAGCCCCTGCTCGCCACAACTAGAGAAAGCCCGTGCACAGCAATGAAGACCCAACGCAGCCAAAAATAAATAAATAAATAAATTTATTCAAACAAACAAAAGAAATACCACGGCTCTGTTTTGAACTCTGAGGATAATTGGGAGAACCCAGTTTGCTCTTCACTACCCTCGCTTCCTTCTAAGGAGGAGTCAATCACTGCTGAGGAACCTTCTTAAAAATCAGATGCATAGGACTTGCTGCTGAATCACTTTCTGGACCCAAGAACCTGTTTTGAAAACCTTAGCACTTGATGGCTCTCTCTAAAATCTTCCCTAAATGATTGGCTTCCCTGCCCCCATGAAGAGGCTCTAATGAGAAAGCAACAGGGACAATTATGTAATATAGGGAAAAAAGAGCGGTGGTTTTGCCTTTTAACTGGGTTGGTGTCTTTTTTCTTTTGAGTGCCGTGATGCAATTCCTAACCTTAAAATTATGCTTTCCTCTGTAGCTTTGCCAATTTGAGAATTTACCCGCATGGATTGGTGTTGCTGGACCTTCAGAGTTACGACGGTGATGCGCAAGGCAAAGAAGTTGACAGTGTCAGTTTTCCACTTTTATTTACTCAAGTATTTGAGGATCACAAAAACTGCTCAGTTTAATGATAAAATTATTTTCACCTATTTGCTGACTTTCACTTACTGTTTTTCAATAAAATTTCGATTTTATCTTAAATATTCACTTAATTTTAAACTTGCCTCCCTTCAAATAAGTGATTTTAGAAGGAAAATAGTTGTTCCTCAGTAGTTTTTAGGAACCTGGCTGTCATCTTTCCCTTGACTGCTTGAGTACTGAGTTATGATTTTACTTTTGCACTGGAGGGAATGTAAACCTTTATCCAGGATGTTACAGCTGCAGTATTCTTGAGGCTTTCCCTTTGCCATTATTTTGTTGGTACTTTAGGCTGAAGCGAGGTTGACACTGTGTTGCACTAGTGGCGTGTGGAATTGTGCCAGGCCTGCAGGCTGCTGTAGGGGTTGGGGAGGACAGGTGTATCTGGGCATCTGCCAGTATCACAGCTCTGCCAACACGGTCTCAACCTCCTGTTCCGCTCAGCTTATTCGATAAGCCCATTTCTTTTCTTTTCATTGCAGCTTTTGAACAAAGTAGAAGAAAGAATGAAAGAATTGAGTCAGGACAGTACTGAGCGGGTGAAGCGGTAAGTCCACTCCTGAATGTTCTTTTATATTTGGTTCATCGATAAAATAATCAGAATGGTGCTGTTATCCCTGAGCAGTGTCTAAGATGTAGAAGAGATCAAAATCGACTTCTGCTTCTGGCCACTTGGTAGACTGAGGTAGTGGGCCCTTACGACAGAAGACTAACTGTATATGAGAGAAAGAGATGCTAGACAAAGTGGAACAAAGGCAGAAGGGAGTGTACAGTGATTCCAAGGGGCTGGAACTGTGTAACGCAGAGAATCAGGTGGGGCTGGCACCTCGAAGGGGAGCTAGAAAACTCCTCGACCCTGTCCAGTAAAGAGAAAAGATTGTCTTGTCTTTCCTCAGAGTTCTGGGCCCCAGAGTAGAATTAAGCAGTTTTAAGAGATTTATGACAGCATGGGATGATAGAAAATTTGCCTCAGTGCTTTCGGGTAAGATGACATTGATACTGCAAGGTACTAAGAGTTTCAGAGGCCACCCACCTTGAGCAGCCCCTGGTGGGTTCATTTCAGAAGAAAACGAAGACCATTAACCTTTCTTGAGGAGTGCAGCCACTATATGCCACATGTGGCTATTTAAAACTAAGTTAATAAAAAAAAACAGTTCAGTTCCTCAGTCTCGCCTCATGTCTCTAGCTAATGGCTAGTGACGGCCATATTGGACAACGCAGATAAAGAACATTTCTGTGGTGCCAGAAATGTTCTGTTGGACAGAACAGAAGTATTTGTCAGTGGTGTCAGATGTTAAAAGAGCTTTGATAGAAGTAATAGTTTTGACATTTGTTGCGAGGGATAGAGTCTGGTAGGTCCTGGGAATTAATCATGGCTGCACAGCAGGTAATTCTGAGCGGTTCTGCCTTGCCCTGCCTGGGTGGCTCCTTATCAGGCCCTTGAAAGTGGGCTTGTCCCTTGCTCATAAAGGCAAACACGTACATGTAGAAACACAGAGAGACTTCAGTAAGGTCGGGGCATCACTGATGGAAGTGACCATCCAGAATACAGACTTCTCCATTTCAGGGCACTTTCCACAAGAGGGAGTCCTTATTGGCTGTTTAAGGACCTTTAAGTACATAATGGCTCATCCTGCTAAATTTGATCAGCCTAGAGGAAAGCCCCAGGGCAGATGTAAGATAACTGGAAAATTGTTTAACCTCCAACATGGACACAAAGCAGGAAACTGCATGTGAAGAGAGCAGGACACAGTGTAGAACTCGGCCACTTGATTGAAATCTGTTGGAGCACCCAGACTTGTTTACCCCACCCAAGTTCAGCTTACGTGTCATGTCCTCGGGCCTTCCCCATCCTTAAAGAACTTGTCCACACCTACAATCTTTTCTGGAATTTCCCTCTTTTCCTGCTTGCAGAATTTTCCTAATCTTTCCTGGTCCATCTGAATTGAACGGGTTCCCACTGTGTCTTTAACTCGGTGATAATGAATTGGCCAACATCAAAATGCCTGATTTTTTTTTTTTAATTGGTCTGGTTTTTATTGGGATTACTTCTAGGAGTGAGCAAATAGATGGAATGCATTTATGGGCTTCCCCACTCATGAGAAGTCTGGTTCCTTTGTGGTTTTGGTATGGGAGTTTTTGAAGTGAGAATGCAGTTATACTTCCGATCTTCAGTTCAAAACAGCACAGGCCTTGTTTTTCCTTGTCACTGTTTTTACATCTTTTCATAAAATCAGGGTGGAGGGGGCAGGAAGTTGTTGGGAATACTTTGTTGTAGGCCCTTTGTTTTTGGCCTCAAAAGGACAAGAATGGTGCCACTTTTCTGTCTGGGGAATGACATTGTTAGAGACTGAATCATTAACAAATGACTCAGTAACATCTGAAATGATTACTCCCCTGTGGCCAGTGATTTAAATCTGAATTAAGAAGCCATGGGATTCATTAGAAACTTTATTTTCATATCCTGCTATTCAAAAGAAAAGAAACAGGAAAAACAAGCTTACATCAGTAATGTTTTGTTGAAAAGAAAAATTCTTGCAATTTACACGGTGTACCTGAGGCCCGGGACATATTCTATCTTTCTACCATCTATTTTCAATTTTCTGTAGTGAAGGTTAAAAAGAGAGTTATGTAGGGCTCCAGAATATCTCCCAAAGCCCGTTTCAGGGAGATGCGCTTCATGTTAGTGAAGCCAAATCCGGCCTCTGTACCCCAACACTGAATTAAATCTTGGAGACAGAGTTTTGGGTGAAGTAGAAAAGAATAGGTTTATTGCTTTGCCAGGCAAAGGGGGCCACAGTGGACTAATGCCCTCAGAACTGCATGTCCCGACCTGGAGGGGGTAGTGAGGAGTTTTATAGTAATGATTCAAGGAGAGCGTGATCCACTCGTGGACATTCTTCTGATTGGCTGGTGGGGAGGTAAGTGGGCGTCAGCATCCTCAGCCTTCTGGTTGCAACTGGTCTGGGGTCTACGTGCTTGTGGGCAGCATGCAGTTAACTTCTGCCACCTGGTGGGGGCTTCAGCATCTGCAAAACAGCTCAAAGATACTGTTATGTGTGTCCCTTGAGGGGAACCAGGACCTTGCCCCAAGGCTGCACTATTGTTTCCTTTGACTGTTCCTCCCTCTTCTGCACATCCCCTCCCTTCCCTAATTAGCATCTGTTTGAACTGCCCATCGGCACTCAGGGAAGGTCTTGGAGGCTGAATGAAGCCCCATTTCTTGTAATCAAGAAATGGGGGACACAGAAAGGCTTTTGTGCCCAGGAGCCCCACAGGGTCCTGCTCGGTATGATCAAGGTGATGGCTTCCCCATCCTTAAAGATCCTTGCATCACCTCGGTGCTTTGTGACCACTTAGAGGGGTGGGATAGGGAGGGTGGGAGGGAGGCAGATGCAAGAGGGAAGAGATATGGGAACATGTGTATATGTATAACTGATTCACTTTGTTATAAAGCAGAAACTAACACATTATTGTAAAGCAATTATACTCCAATAAAGATGTTAAAAAGAAAAAGAAAAAGATCCTTGCTTCTTTGCATCTCTTTAAAAACCACTGTGTTGCTGTGGAGGAAAGAGCTCTTACCTGCACCCAAGGCACCACTGACTCAATTGAGAATGGACATTGTTTTCATTGGGTTTGTGCAAAGTTCAGTAATTGCCTGTAGCTGGCTGGCTGTCGACCCCGAGGGGTGGGTTTCCTCCCCTGAAAGCCCTTGAGTTGCTATTTGTTACTTTCATCCAGTGTCACAGGTAGCTCATGCTCCCACCTCATGCCACCCACCACCGATCAGCCAGAGGTGGAAGAGGCTTCCCCCAAGTGCTGTTTGCCTACTCTCGGGGTTTGTCCTGTTTGGGGTGCCACGTTTTACAAGAAAAACCTCTGATCTGCCTAATTCCAACAGCTGAGTTTGTTCTCCTGGAAGATGAAAAGGTGGTTAAATTAGGAGGAGTTAAGATTAAATGACAGTTTATGGGAATTTGCTTTGTAAATTCAGTGCTTTTTGCGGATGTTAGTATTTCCTCATAGAAAGCCTCATTAACCTGTAACAGGTTCAGACTGTATTCTTGGAAACAGGTGAGCAGAAGAGCAAAGACTTACCAAAGCGAGTCAGAGGTAGCCCAGGCCAGCATTTTAGGTACCTGTGGCTTGTTTACTGTAAACCCCACTGTACTTGAGAACACAGGACTTGCCCATGGTTGTGTTATGTATGCAGTGAGTTCTCATCTTGTTTGTGTTCCACTTAATTTGCCAAGCCCCCTTTCCAGGTCTGGTTTTCCTTGTCATGTAGTGTCCTTTGCTGTTAGTTTCTAGTACATTCACCCTATCTAAAATACTCAGTATTAACAGAAAGAACTGAATGAGAAAATCATCAGTTTGCAGCTCTTCTCGTAATAATTGGTTCAGGCAAGAATGTTCTACATGCCAAAGCCACTGGTGAAGGTTTGTTGAGAGATCAGGACCTTGACCCAGTTTCA
Organism: Phocoena phocoena; assembly: GCF_963924675.1. Taxonomy (NCBI): domain Eukaryota; kingdom Metazoa; phylum Chordata; class Mammalia; order Artiodactyla; family Phocoenidae; genus Phocoena; species Phocoena phocoena. Next base: position 18,305,049 of record NC_089240.1, read on the forward strand.
CAGGACCGCTCCACACCCTGCTTAGTAATTTCAAAGGGAAAAACGGTACCTTTGCAAGTGTAGGGATCTCGTGGGCATCTGCTTTAACCATGTGGTCACTCTTTGCATCACCAATAATAGGACAGGAACACATCTCATGCCCCTGCTGTGATGCTTGCATAATATGCCAACTTGACTCTATTGAAGAGATCTTCAGGCAAACCCACTTGAGGGATTTCCTGCAGAACACCTGGTTTGGACTTTGCTGTGATGTCAATGTCATGAAACACGGGGAAGGGGTGAAGGGTTGACGACGCCAACAGACTATTTTTTCTTTTTTAACATCTTTATTGGAGTATAATTGCTTTACAGTGCTGTGTTCTGCTTTATAACAAAGTGAATCAGCTATACATATACATATATCCCCATATCTCTTCCCTCTTGCGTCTCCCTCCCACCCTCCCTATCCCACCCCTCCAGGTGGTCACAAAGCACCGAGCTGATCTCCCTGTGCTATGAGGCTGCTTCCCACTAGCTGTCTATTTTACGTTGGGTAGTGTATATATGTCCATGCCAACCTCTCACTTCGTCCGTGTCCTCAAGTCCATTCTCTGTCTGTCTATTCCTGCAGCAGACTATTTTCGATTAAATGAGGGTAAAAAAGGGAAACGGCAAAATACAGTATATGATTCTTCATTCAAAAGTAGAATAGCTCTGAAGGAGATAATTGGCAGTTGGGGATACTTGAACATGGATTCCTTACTAGGTGCTGGTATTCCATCCATGTGGACTTCAGTGGATGTGGTAGTGACAAAGTAGCTATGTAGGCAGTCTTAACAGATTCCTGCTGGAGTATTTGGGGGTGAAGGATGATGTCTGCGATGGCCATTTTCTCCTTCAACATTTTTTTTTTTTTTTTTTCCTTCAACATTTTTTAGGGAAAATTTAAAGTATGCCAGAAAGGTTTTTTAAAAAGTAAATTCTTAATGTACAACAGTGTTGAAATTTGGTAGTGGCCATGTTTGTATAGACCTCAAAGCGCAAGTTTTAGATTGGTTGTATACTATTTAGGAGTGTGCCTGGGGTCATGTGGCTCCTGCACATGCTTGTTCCCAGGTCCTCTTTTAAGGCAGCCTCACCTAAGCAGCCTTTCTTTTAAGGCTCATTCCTGTTTTCCTTTTTTTCCAGATTACCACCCATAGTTCGAGGAGGGGCCATTGACAGATACTGGCCCACTGCAGATGGCCGCCTGGTTGAGTACGACATAGATGAAGTGGTGTATGATGAAGACTCACCTTACCAGAACATTAAAATTTTACACTCAAAACAATTTGGAAATATTCTCATCCTCAGTGGGGATGTTAGTAAGTATTCCATCCCTACCCCGATCGCGTGACAAAGTGAGAATGTATTAGACTGTGTTTTCCTGACAGATACCACCGTTGTGGATTTGTCCAGATTTGTCCATGGCCCTGCTGGGTTGTTGTTTTTTTTTGAGATGAGTATTTGCATTGGATTAACCTGTGGCTTGTCTGGGCTTTCATGTTTTATAGTAGAGCCATGAAAATTTTGTCTTGTTACTCTTTTTTCCTTAGTTTTCTTAGTGATTAGTATTTAGATTGTATTTCAAAAGAAAATGTAATTGCCTTTTTAAAAAAATTTTTTTATTGAAGTATAGTTGATTTACAGTGTTGTTAGTTTCAGGTGTACAGTAAAGTGATTCAGTTATACATATGTATAGAAATATATATTATTGTTATTTATATTCTCTCCCATTATAGGTTATTACAAGATATTGAGTAGAGTTCCCTGTGCTATACAGTAGGTCCTTGTTGGTTATCTATTTTATGTTGCTTATTTTTTAAGAAGTCTTTTAGATGGGAAATTCCAAACCAAAGTAGACAGAACAGTAAGATGAACCCACATATACTCACCACTGAGTGCCAACAATTATCAACTCCTGGCCAGTCTTGTTTCCCCTGAACTCCGGTCTACTTTTCTCCCTCTCATATTCTTTTTTTTTTTTTTTTTTTTTACATCTTTATTGGAGTATAATTGCTTTACAGTGGTGTGTTAGTTTCTGCTTTATAACAAAGGGAATCAGTTATAAATATACATATGTTCCCATATCTCTTCCCTCTTGCGTCTCCGTCTCCCTCCCTCCCACCTTCCCTATCCCACCCCTCCAGGCGGTCACAAAGCACCGAGAACTGACCTCCCTGAGCTGATCTCCCTGTGCTATGCGGCTGCTTCCCACTAGCTATCTACCTTACGTTTGGTAGTGTATATATATGTCTGTGACAAAGTGAGAGAGAGGCATGGACATACATACCTCTCATATTCTTTTTTTTTTGCGGTACGCGGGCCTCTCAGAGTTGTGGCCTCTCCCGTTGCGGAGCACAGGCTCAGCGGCCATGGCTCATGGGCCCAGCCGCTGTGCGGCATGTGGGATCTTTCCGGACCGGGGCACGAACCCGTGTCCCCTGCATCGGCAGGCGGACTCTCAACCACTGCGCCACCAGGGAAGCCCTCTCTCATATTCTTTTGAAGCAACTCTGCTTCATATTTCATCTGGAAACATGCAATTGCTTTTTAATTATCATATCAGAACAGTCTAAAGACTGAATTTTCTTCCTACTTACCAAAGTATATATGTATATAATCTATGTAGGTAACATTTTATGTTGGGTGTTAAGATGAGTAGGGTTGATGAAAGTCCACAATCCAAAAAACCAAAAAAACAACACCTCTGTATACTGCTGTTTTTAAAGATTGAAAATGAAAATTTCTGAATTTTCTAGATTCTAGCACTTTCTGGTATAAGTCAGGTGGTGTATGGCTTTGGTTATAGTCACCATTTTGGATGTTTCTTCTCACTAGATTTGGCGGAAAGTGATCTGGCATATACCCGGGCCATCATGGGCAGCGGCAAAGAAGATTACACTGGCAAAGATGTACTGATTCTAGGAGGCGGAGATGGGGGCATATTATGTGAAATAGTCAAACTGAAACCAAAGATGGTCACTATGGTAGAGATATCCTTTGTGGTATAAGAGATCAAGTTAAGTGGGCTTTGTTTGTTTTCTTCCTCGTTTTTTGTCTTAAGACTCAAGTTAATGTCACGAGGTAAATGTGTTATAAAGACTACCTTGAACAAACATTTCCACTTAGTACCAGTACCTTTTTTTTTTTTTCTGTACGCGGGCCTCTCACTGTTGTGGCCTCTCCCGTTGCGGAGCACAGGCTCCGGACGCACAGGCTCAGCGGCCGTGGCTCACGGGCCCAGCTGCTCCGCGGCACGTGGGATCTTCCCAGACCGGGGCAAGAACCCGTGTCCCCTGCATCGGCAGGCGGACTCTCGACCACTGCGCCACCAGGGAAGCCCACCAGTACCTTTTTATATGGCTACCAACAAAGAAGCAGAGTTGAGAATTAAAGAGCAAGTAACCTTTGTACTGTGTCTACTGTTCAGCAGTTGCTGAAATGGCTTCTTCATTAGAAGAAAATTGAGTTCCTTTTGAGTGTCCTTGGTGTACAACAAATGAAGTCATTGTCTCATTTATCATTTTTTAAACTTATGATACGCAAATTAGTGTTAAAAAATGTATGTTCATCTTAACCTTTTTAAAAAGTATATCTCAGAATTCTTTGATACATCCAAATCCAGGGGAAATTTCTCCTTAACCAGTTTCGAACATTGACCAAATGGTGATTGACGGATGTAAGAAATACATGCGAAAAACATGTGGTGATGTCCTAGACAATCTTAAAGGAGACTGCTATCAGGTAATTATATTTATCAGGTAATGTTTTTTTATTATGTCAACTGATAATATGTTCATCAGAACTGTGCCTTCTGAAAACAGCTTTAAGTATAATTGGTTAAGAAGATAAATAATCAAGATGATAGGTCATCTTGTAGGGGAGGAAAAATTTTCCCTCTACCCTTCTAGTACTTGCCTGAGACCCCTGTAATAAAAGACTAACAAGAGGAAAAACAACTTATTAAATGTTTTAAACTCATGTATTTATGGGAGATGCACAGAAAAATGAGCAACTCAGAGGTAGCTTTAGAATTTAGGCTTAAATATGATCCTAATGGGTCAGAGGGATGTAGGAGTCTTAAGGGAGAATAAATGACTTAGGAAAAATGAACAGGGCCCTTAGAAGAGTAGAAAAAGAAGTATGATAGTTTGTGACAGAGTTTGTCTGTGTTTGGTGTCAGCCTTATCTGCTGTGATAAGAGGCGATCTTCCCTGGTTGAATTCCTCGGGGAGGGGATCTATGGCAGTTGAATTCCTTTTGGAGGATGTGTCTTTAGGCAGATAAAGGGGAGTTCAGAGAAAGCCTCTCCCTACATTTGCTGTTTTTCAAGTGCCTACAGCTCAAAATGTTCAATATGCCAAAGCACCGTATTTTGAGGTAGCCTGTTCTGCTATCCTTTATTCTCTTTATGTGAGTTCTATATACATTTGTATTCAGGGAAGGTGTGTACATATAGTTTAAAAAAAAGAAAGAAAGGGCTAACTCCAGATTCTTTGAATTTAATAACATTAATTCATTCTTGTATAAAAGATGCCATGTACCTTTTTTATGACCTGGCAACCACCACTTTTGACTTTTGTCTCTTTAGCCTGAGTCTTTCTGTGTCTGGGTCTTTGAGAAGGAATTCAGGTATTTATCAGAGGGTGTAGATGATGTTTGATGTAGGAATAATTGTTTCTTGCTAAGCAAATAAGTTCCTAAATTCTACTGTGCTTGTGAGTTGACTGATCATTATAGTTTATAGGATACATTTTGTATTGTATTTTGAGGATTCATATGTTAGGTGCCCATACCTACATTATTAGGTAGAGCAAGATAACTAAGCAAATGCATATTTTTATTTGACCAGAATGTTAAATGTGTACCTCTAGTTTTATAAACATATAGATGCATGCTTTCATTTGTTATGTAAATTACCTACACCTACCCATGTTCTCTAATACATGTGTATCCAAATTTGATTTCATGGTACATGTGTTAATTTTTTCTTTTTTCTTTCTTTTTCTTTTTTTTTTTTTTTTTTTTTTTTTGCGGTACGCGGGCCTCTCACTGTTGTGGCCTCTCCCGTTGCGGAGCACAGGCTCCAGACGCGCAGGCTCAGTGGCCATGGCTCACGGGCCCAGCTGCTCCGCGGCATGTGGGATCTTCCCAGACCGGGGCACAAACCCGCGTCCCCTGCGTCGGCAGGCGGACTCTCAACCACTGCGCCACCAGGGAAGCCCACATGTGTTAATTTTTTAAACAGAGAGAAATTATATCAATGTTAAAATGCAGTTGTGATTGTTTTATGGGCAAAAGGAAAAGAAAGTACGTATTTCACTTACACTGTTGGAAAGTTTAAAAAGGGAGGGAGGATGCAGCAGTTCCAATCCTGGGTGTTTATTTGAAGAAAAGGGTAACACTAATTCGAAAAGATACGTGCACCTCCATGTTTATTGCAGCATTATTTACAATAGCCAAGATATGGAAGCACCCTAACTGTCCATCAACAGATGAACGGATAAAGAAGATGTGGTGTATATATACACAATAGAATCCTACTCAGCCATAAAAAAAGAAAGAAATCTTGACATTTGTGACAACGTGGATGAACCTTGAGGGTATTATTTCCACTTAGCATAAAGTCAGATGGAGAAAGAGAAATACTGTAAAAATACTGATTTCACTCATGTGGAATATAAAAAAATTTAAATAAAGGAACAAACCAAACCAAATAAAAATACATAGATAGAGAGAACAGAGTAGTGCTTCTCAGAGGGGAAGGGGTAGGGGAGGGTGAAATGGCTAAAGGGGATCAAACTGTATGGTAATGGATGGAAACTATGCTTTTGGCAGTGAGCATACTATAGTATACACGGAAGTCAAAATATAATGCTATACACATGAAAAAGAAGGGGAATTTAGGTTCTTCAGAGCATGACAGACTTTTCACAATGAGCTAAAAGTTACCATTGTTTGCAAATGTTTGCATTGTTGGCCAGACCCTCTGCCTAAAGTGTTAATCCTCACATCTGTATCAAGTGGCAACTGTTTCTATTTTGTAGATGAAGACAGTAAGTTTAGAGAGTTTAAAGGGCAATTTATAGGGTAACTTCAGAGGAATGTTTCAAATTCATGTCTCCCTGGCGGCTCCTTAGGTTGACTTATGGATTAAGAAAAAAATGTAACAAGAACCGCAAACCTAAACCTTCAGTACTGTGGAGTTCCCTTTCAGGAACAGAAAAGCCACCGTGGGGAGTCTGAAAAATTCTTCTGAGGCTGAGAGTTTTCCTGGAGCTCTAAAGGGGTGGGGGTTCCTGGTCTGTGGGACAGCAGTAGGCAAGCCCCTTAGCCATTAAAATACTACCATTAAAAAAATACCAGGTCCTTGCAACTGTTTATCATTTATAAAACATAATTAATGTTATCCTTTTTTAGAAAATAGATTTATAAGCAGTAAATCTAGCAGTTTAAAGAATTCTCAGTTATGTCCAAAAAAAATTTAGTTAAGTATAAAGATATGAATCTTTTTTTTTTTTTTTTTGCGGTACGCGGGCCTCTCACTGTTGTGGCCTCTCCCGTTGCGGAGCGCAGGCTCAGCGGCCATGGCTCACGGGACTAGCCGCTCCGCGGCATGTGGGATCCTCCCGGACCGGGGCACGAACCCGCATCCCCTGCATCGGCAGGCGGACTCTCAACCACTGCGCCACCAGGGAATCCCAAAGAGATATGAATCTTAAATCTCTTATCAACACAATCCATAAATCTATTGTCAACACAATCCATTATAAAAATAATAAAATAATTTGGTATTAACAGGTGACAAACCATTTGAGAATATTTAGCAGTCTTAATAAAAACTTGGTAAGAAAATTACAAGAGAAGGGAAAGTACCTTCTATTAAACATAATAGAAACGATCAGAAATGTAAAGATACTGTATTAAATGGCAAAATACATAAGCGGTTTCCACTAAAACTAGGAAGTAGAAGAGGATGCTCTGTTTAACCTTGTTTTTGACTCCTTAATGCAGTAAGGTAGGAAAATGAAAACAGTATAAACATAGACAGAACCACATTACTTGCAGAGGATATGAATGCTCACAAAATATAGAAAACTCATCTAGAAAACAAGTTGAACTCATGAGAATTTGGTGTAGCGATAGGATAAAGGCAGACTAAAACTTTTTTCCTTATTCTAAATGCAAAAGTTTGAATGGAAATTGAGTGTGGGCGAGAAATCCTTTTCAAAATAATGACCAGTTGATACTAGGAATAAATTTAACAAGAATGATTTTGAGACTGATAGAATTATGTTAAGATCTTACTGAAAGACAAGCAACTGAAGTGTGAATATGTGGAGAGACAAGTTATTTCTTAGATGAAAAAGGTACCATAATCCCCAAGGGGGTTTTTAGAATTAGACCAAATGATTTTGAAGTTCTCTTGAAACCGTAATTATCTAAGACTAGCCAAGAAAAAATTAAAAAAAGATCACAGCGAAGGGAGATTTGTCCTCTTATTAATTTACTGTGAAGTACAGTAAGCAAATAGAGGAAGTATGATGATGACAAATACAGAAGTATGGCACAGAGACTTGACCACACCTTGGTGTTTGTGTAGACACAAAGCTAATATATGGACTAAGGTGTTTTCAGTTTGGGAAAAGGTTTAGTTGATTTAGTAAATGTCGACATATAATGGGCTGTCCATCTGCATGAGAACAAAATTAACCCTAGAAGCCATAGAAAACAATAATTTCAGATGACTTAAGCTCCAGATACTAAAACTAATACATTTAGAGAAATTTAGAGTATCTAACCTTGGAGTTGGGAAACCTCATAAGGAAAGACAAGAAACCAGTAACATCATAGTATATAAACCAAGCCAAAAGTCTGAAAATAATGGCAACAAACCTGATAGGGAGTTAATCCCGTTAATAATACAAAGAGCCCCTACTAATATTTTAAAATATTAACTAAAGGTGTAAAGGGTATGAACTGGTGTTGTAGACCCCAAGTTCGTGTGCCCAGTGCACAGTGAGGCCAAACAAACTGAAATGGAATTTGGAGCAAAGTTTATTGCAAAGGGCAAGCAAAGAACAGGCAGCTCATGTTATAAAGACCCGAACTCCCTGGTGGTGTCTAGGGAAGTGGTTTTACAGGCAAAATTTGGGGGAAGGTGCAGGGTGTGTGACCTTCCTCTGGTTGATGGTAACAGGGTGGTGTTAAAGAAATCTCAATCATCAGCCGTCTTGTTTCAGCCAGGCTGGGTCCATGTGCTTGTGCACAGCCTGAAGTTACTGTCCTCTGCCTGGGTGGGGGACTTAGTTCCTGGTTAAGAACTCAGTTATGTATCAGATTGTTATCTATAGGGACACAGAAAGACTTGTACCTGGGAGGGGCCTGCGGCGCCCCACTCACTTTAAATTCCCCTTTTCTTTGATACTCCTCAGTCTTGATGGGAACAGGTGTGGGATAAGAAAGGGAATAAACTTTTGGGTAAAGAGGTTAATCATAAACTCTGCCGAGGGAGTCCACTTTTGGTGGCTGGGGAGATGGATGACTCAGTTTTAATACCCCACCCCTGTTTCAACCTTCTCCAAATCTTTGAGGGAATAGGGTGATGACCTGTCTGGCTACTTCCTGCTAAAATGGGGCATAGTCCTGCCTCAGCTTGGGGAGTGGACACTGAGTTGGAAATACTCCCAAGTTCCAAGTCTTGAATCAGAGTCTTGTATGATTAAGATCTCAGTTCCTGGGACTTCCCTGGTGGTCCAGTGGTTAAGACTTTGCCGTCCAATGCAGGGGGTACAGGTTTGATCCCTGGTCTGGGAGCTAGGATCCCACATGCCTCATGGCCAAAAGACCAAAACATAAAACAGAAGCAATATTGTAACAAATTCAATAACGACTTTAAAAATGGTCCGCATCAAAAAAAATCTTTAAAACAAAAAGATCTCGGTTCTTTAGTCCACTGTTTTGGTGTGCCAGATCTAGTTAGGAGTAGTAGTGACAACCCACACAGACTTTGGAAAGTAGATATCATTCCCTGAGAAATTCAGGAGGATGAGCCTGAAAACCAGTCTGGACCTGGCGCTTAGATAAAATTACATTAACTGGTTACAAGTCTCCCCCTAAGTAGGTTATAACTTTTGATACGATATTAACATACATGAAAGGAGCTATTGGCCATTACAATGTCTCCTTTTTCTGCTAATGTATCATCTAAAGCAGTTTCGTTGTCTAAAAAATTTAATAGTTACAAGAGGAGACCTTGAGATAAGGTTGCAGCTGCCAGCCAGCACTACTTCGAGAAAGGCTGGTGGTATCCCAAAGTCTGATACAGTTCAGAAAATTCAAGTTCTCAACAAGACAGATGTGTCTAAAATCACGTCCTCAAAGGCCACCTAGTTCTCCCTTGGATGTCTGAACCATATGTCTTCCATTTTGACTTGACAAATTCATTCCCCTCCTCAATGGCCAAAGTATATGTACCATATGACCAGGCCGCTCTGGTCAGTAAAGTTTAAGTTAAACCGTGTATAAGCCAGAATGACTCCCCCATACTTCCATATGTGAAGATTTTTCTATCATTTCCCCTTTTGATTGCAAATCTTTCAGTAGACCAAAGTACTTGTCCCTCGATGTCAGGGTGGTTGCTGCCTCCCCCTGGGTCCCTCATGTTCCTCTGTGCTAGGCCTCCTTTTTGTTTATATAAATTTGCCTAGGTATCTACTTTGGGGGAAAACTAATCAGATACTGTCAACAGGCTCAGAGGTATGCTAATGGGGAAACATTTCATAGGCTACACATTTAGTTAATTATACCGAATTGTAACACAAGCAGTGTGTATGTGCTTTTAGCAGTAGACTTAAAGCTAGCAATTATGTATGTCATGTATGAGTAGTTATACCCTGACAACTTCGCTAGAAAATTTTCTTTCTATCCTGAACATTGGGGGCAACGATATGGTTAACACAGTAGCTTTCAATTTTGATAGGGCCTTGTCACACACAGGTCATGGGACATCTGATCTTCATCTCAAGATAGGTTGCTGTTATAAGCTTCAGAAACAAGCTCAGTGTCTTTAATAATTCGGTTAAACTTTACAACTATATAACAAGGGGCTATCTGGGAAGTAAGTCTTAGGCAATAAATACAGACCCCAACAGAACTAGAATTTAATATCTATTGAAACAATCTTTATCCAAAATTACCCTCATTTTTTACCAAATATTTTAGCCAAATTATGGAAATCAGACTTTCACAAACCTGGTCTGATTATTTACATACGTGTAATTGATCCTTTAAATTGGCTGTGCTGGAACTTTTCATAAGGAATCCCAGACTGAATTTTTAAAAGGCCCATCAGGGCCAGGAAAGCTATGCCAAGGGCTTGCCACAGATTCTGCCTGCCATGTCTGTAGATCTGGGTGAATTCCTCTCTTCTAGAGGTCTCCAAAACATCTTGAGACTCCTGTGCTTGTCAGGTAGTGACCTTTCTTGTTCACCTTGATAAGGTTGCTGGGAAATCTGAGTTGCCAATTTTTGGAGGGCTCAGGTAGAAAAAAAAAATCATTGTTTCATTGCTGTAAGTCATAATTAGCTTGAGGGGAAGTGTTTCCTTATATCTGGAAAACACAGATCAAAACCAGTAGTATTTTAGACAAAACCCATAAAAATTATAACCATATTCACCAGTTCACTCAGTAATCCTTTTTGTTAACAGTGTTTATGAAGACGCCAGGTTTTTCTGTTAGGATTCTGTAATTGCTTACCCAGTTCATCGATATGATCTGAAATTTATGAGACTTGGACATGTCAAAAAGTCCTTTTTATGAATCTTCTTGAAGATGAAGCACTTTTGGAAAAACAGTAAAACAGTAACTGAGTGACAAGACTTAAAAGGTACAGGTAAACACCTGATCCCAATGTAACTGACAAAAAACTTGGTTATAATAACTAGAATTATGAGTAACATTTTATCAGGACACACCAGACTTTGAGAAATTCCGTATAATTTTTAAAAATTTACTGGAGTATATTTGATTTATAGTGTTGTGTTTCATATAATTTTAAGAATATAAAAACATTTGCCCATACCGTATAACCTGATAAGGCTTAACATTCATTTGACAATGCTTCCCATGTAATTTAACATACTGAAGTATCCTAGTTCATTTAATCTCTGAGATGCCTTAGCGTTCTTCTGAAGCATCCTAAAGTTAGCTGGAAGTCAAAAGAACTTCAGTTAGAATTTGATATTTGGAACGTTTGTCAAAAATATTAAAAAGTTTCAAAACACCTGGTCAAATAAGATCATAGGTCATTGTGAAACAATACCCATTCACCTAACCAAAGTGACAATAAAAGATCTCAAAGGCAAATATAGAAAGTTACAGTCAGATCCCTCAGAAAGGCAAAAAAACTCACAATCTGTTATTGAAAGCAGCTTAGCATTGTAAGAAAACTTTGTTTTGCCAGCAGAGAGAGAAAACCAAAAAACCAAACTCCAGTCTTGCATCAACCTATTCTTTTTTTTTTTAAGAATCTTAAAAAAACATTTATTGATATCTCTTTGTAAGTGAATCAAGTGGGTGTAAAGCGGCATAAACACAGCAGTGAAAATCAGATACCCCATTATAAAAATAAATTACAAAAAAAAAGACAGTGAAAGAGAAATTTTTACAAAATTCGTTCAGGGGCTGTGATGCAACCTGGATTGACCACATCTAGACCCACAGCTGGATGAGACATAAGGCTGGGCAATCTTGGGGCTGAGAGGATTGGTGAGGTTGGGTGAGCAAATGCAGACCCTTTAAAGTAATACTGCGTGGTACCCATTCCAAGGGTCCCAAATCTCCAGGTTCAAGGAAATCTTCCTATAGCTACAACATGCATGGGAAACCCAGACGATGGTACACCGTGTGACTGGGAAAGGTTTCTAAAACGCACCTCATTTTTCATCTCCTGGTGCGCGGGTTTGCCATTCCAGCCGCTTTACTAACAATCTCCCCACTTGGAGAATCAGCACCTTTAACCTCCTGTTTCATACAGTTTGCAATTTGTCCGGAGGATGAACAGGAAGTGGGGGAACCAATGAGAGACTAGCTCTAGCTGTTTGGACAGGCACATGTCATTCTAATTTCCAATCAGGAAGAAGAATTAACCAAAGGATCAGCCTGCCCCCCCCCACCCCCGAACCAGAATAGGGCCTGAAGCAATCCTGCGGTTTTGCGGCCAGCTCCTAAATAAGCGAGTTGAAAAATGGAGCTCAGGGGCACTGCAGTTCACAAACCTGCAGTTATAAATGATAACTATCGTCCAAAAATACATTGAGGTAAGGCAACGAAGAGGATTTGAAAGCAATGCAGAATTGCAGGAAACAGTTTTCAAGAGGTAGATTGGACTCGCCTTTAAAGCACATGAAAAGCGGCAGAACTTCGACAATGATGCAGTTGGCCAAAAAGGGCGCACGCGTCATCAGCCTTTTTTTTTTTTTCTTTTTTTTTTTTTTTGCAGTACGCGGGCCTCTCACTGTTGTGGCCTCTCCCGTTGGGGAGCGCAGGCTCAGCGGCCATGGCTCCCGGGACCAGCCGCTCCGCGGCATGTGGGATCTTCCCGGACTGGGGCACGAACCTGTGTTCCCTGCATCGGCAGGCGGGCTCCCAACCACTGCGCTACCAGGGAAGCCCTTCCCTTATTTTTTAAACATTTGAAAAGAAGGTTTCTCCTAGAAAACTTACCTAATTTACATTTAATTTACTCAAATGTCTCATCAAGTTGTTTTTCTTGTTGACAAATTTTATAACAATATGAACTGACTTTCAGTAACCCTAGATGCAATAAAAGTATTATACGTAATACTGATGACTCTAAAGACATGTATATATTAAACCAACATGCTTAAGCTAGATTTAATATCAAATATCAATTTAATAATGTTTCCCAGATCACATGAACCTGAAATTTAACTAGTTTTTTATATTTCTGAGAATTTAAATAAGCACATAATTTTTTTTAGGTCAGTTAAATGGAACTTGTCCACAAACCAATCTTGTCAATGCCATTTGGAGATAGACACATATTTATTATGTACACATAGACATACATGTGTCTATATAGACACAGATGTAAAAGTTTTCCTGTTTGCATTTAAAAAGCCCCCTTCCCTGTCCCCGTCCCCCCCACCCCCACCCCGGTCTCAGGGATCACAGACGATTAAAGTTTCTGAGAGCCCAGGTAGATCATTTTCATCTCGAAGGTATTAGCTAACCTCTACTAACTGTGCACACACAAACTAGTTTTGGAATGTCAGAAGAGCCCCATCTTAGCCATTTTCAGGGTGAGATTTCCTTCAGTTTGTAAGTAGCCAATTCGGTTTAAATCAATAACAGTAATAGACAGTAATACATATCACTCACGCACATTCACATGCTTCCCTTCCAGATGAACTTGAATCAGCGTTCAGGTTACCAAGACTCCCTTAAAGAGGGTTAAAACCAGGAAGAGAGAACAGGATTGGGACTCGTGTACCAAGACACTCATGCTCACACCCAAAATAAAAGCCAAACCAGTTCCAAAAGGCTCACTTAGATACGACATAGCACAAAAGCCTATACATAAGGAATTTCACCCCATTTCACTTCCCTTTTATAAAACAGTTCTAGTTGAAAGATGCTGTTATAATTTAGAGGGCCATTGTTGTCCAGATCCCAAGGCGTACTGAGGCCAGGCAGTGTTACGATGAAATATCATTTTCTTTCATTCATGGGAGCAAAGCTGATCTCCCAGTTCTGAAAAATGTACTCTAGGGGACTGCAAGATGGACCAGAGCTGTGCTCATCCGTAGTTCTTCATGGCTGGTGGTGTCAAATACCAAGCAAAGAGCAAACCAATGCAATGCAGAACAATCTCAGGGTCACAGTTCCCTAGCCCCAGAAAGGGAGAGAGCCAGCCAATGCCCTATCAGAGGTGAAGCCAAATGACCAAGCCTAGTCCCCTAGTCCCTTTATCTTAGGGAATTGTGTCAAGCTCGATTTCTGACTTGTTACATGTGATTTTTTTTTTACATGAACATGTTTTTTGTAACTAGAAAGGCAGATTTCTTTGCTGTAGGCGAAGCCAGTGCAATAGGGAAGAATAACCATGGTGTCAGTATGAGCTCCATTACCAGAGATATCTCAACCAGCCAATGCAAGTACTGACTGATACACAGATATAAAAAACAAATACGGTCGCATAGACAAGAGATCAGATAAGGTATATTTCAAAATTGCTTTCCCACTCCCAGATGGAGGCCTCCAAACAGATTCGTCTGACTCCCAAAAGAGAATCAGATTGACTCACAATGAACCCAGAGTGGCTCACTTCCTGAAAGGGAGTGAACCTAGACGGAGCCGGTAGAATTCCTAGCTCACGCATGCTGGAGAGACTCGGCCCAAACCGATACCTAAGGTGGGCCGTAGGTCAGAATGTTTCTTGGTTCTAACCAGTCCTGTGCCGAAAGGGCTGGCATCCGGCATCGCCAGGGAGCGTCCCTCCAAGTTCCTCTGAGTGAAACGAGCTCTGGTGGCTGTTGGGGACTCAGGGAAGAAGGCTGCCCTCGGCCAGGGTCGACCTGTCTCGGGCACAGTCTCTTGGTTGGCTCATCAAAACTGGTGAAACCTAATTCGTGTGCCTGATACACAGTGAGGCCGAACAAACTGAAACTTCAGCGTTTGGAGCAAAGAAAGGTTTATTGCAAGGGCCAAGCAGGAACAGGCAGGTCAAGCTCTAAAGGGTTTTCAGGGAAGAGTTTTTTAAGGCAAATTTGAGGGGAGAGCTGCAGGGTGTGTAGTCTTCTTCTGATTGGTTGGTGGTGAGGTACCCCGGTGGTGTTAACTGGATTCTCAGTCATCAGTCTTCTGGTTGTAAGTACTTGTGCTCAGCCTGAAGTTACCAGCCTCCACGGGGGTGGGGGCCTTAGTTCCTGTCGAAGATCCCAGAGTTATGTATCAGATTGTTAGGTGTAGGGATACAGAAAGGTTTTGTACCTGGGAGGGCCCGCAGGGCCCTGCTCAGTTTCAACACCCCCCGCCCCCAACTTCTTTGATACTCCTCAGGCTTGAGGGGAACAGGTGTGGGACAAGAAAGGGAATAAAGTTTTGGATAGAGAGGTTAATCATAAAGTTGGCAGAGGAATTCGGCTTTAGGGGGACTCGCTTTCATTGGTACTTTTCAGAAGACGAAAGTCAAATAGCCTGCAAACTTATGACAAGCTGCTTACCCCTATTGGTGGCGTGAAGTTCTTGTGAAAAGTTAGCAAGGGACTCGACAAAATAAAACAACGGGGACAACATCCAGTACTGGGAAGGCTGCAAGGACACAGGTGCTTTATGCAGCAAGAATTGCCTTCAGAATTAAAAAGTAAAGTACACATTCCTTTTGTTCTGGCAACCCAATGTTTGGGCATCCAGGCAACCGTCATCTATACAAGGAGGTTTGTTATGGCTGTGTTTGTAGAGACCAAGACTTGACGATGGTAAGAATATATAGCATTTTTAGTGGTATGTCAATATTTTTTAAAAACCATCATCACCTAGAATGGTGTTAGGTGAAAGTTGCCAAGTTCAGAACGATGTGTGTGATCCTAGTTATACAAATGAGAACAAGACTTTGAGCACAAGGGAAAACTGAACATATCAAACAAGACTGATATGTAGTTGGAGGCGGCTGAGGTGTTAGTGCCTTCTAGATCTTTGCATGGTTGCACTTGATGCAGTAAATGAAACGAGTTATGTAACAACCAGACAGAAAGATCCAGTTTCTTCAAGAATTGTGGTTTTGAGGATATGTGTAAGAACATTTATAGGAAAAGATCTGGAATAGTTTATCTTAGGGAATTGTGGCAAGCTCGATTTCTGACTTGTTACATGTGATTTTTTTTTTTTTTATACACGAACATGTTTTTTGTTAAGTAGAAAAATGAAAAGACAAGGAGAATAACTCCTTTCTTGTTCAGGAATTTGCCTACAGCTAGGTGGGTCCCTAGCTCATAGCTTCAGTACTCCAAAGATACGGCAAACCCCAAACTTATTTCCTGTATTTACTGTAAAGGGTCTGTATGAGAATTCCAGCTTCTACCTGCTATACTCTGCTTGTTAATAACTCTGTGATTGTGAGAGCTGGCATTTATCACATGGCTTTATTACCATCAGTACTTGAGGTATTAGAGGTAAGATGCAAAAAATAAATCAATAGACAACAAAGTCATTCAGTGCTTAGTATAAAAGAAAAACTAAAAGTAGAAGAAAATACACGTAGTAGGAGAGGCAGAGTTAAAAGTGTGAACTTGGTTTTCAGATCTAGGTGTGCTTCTTGGCTCCGTTTCTTATTGGGTGCCTTTGAGCAGGCTTTGTGACCTCTCTCGTTTGTGTCTCTATTTGTAAAATGGGGATGATAATAGTACCTGCAAGGAGTTGTAGAGCATGCAGTAGGTCCTGAATTTTAGCTCTTAGCAGGTATGGGTGGAAGTCATTTTTGCTTGTGCGGCAGGGTGCTGTGGCCCTCAGCCCCCGCATGCCGTCTCCCCTTTCCTTTTACAAGTGTTTAACTACTTCCATATGTGTTGGCTCACCCGCATCTGTTCCTGTTCTCTCTGGAAGGTTCTAATAGAAGACTGTATTCCAGTACTGAAGAGGTACGCCAAAGAAGGGAGAGAGTTTGATTATGTGATTAATGATTTGACAGCTGTTCCAATCTCCACATCTCCGGAAGAAGGTAGATTCTGTTTTTTCTTTTTAACCAAGATAATGCTCATGGAAACGTTTTTCTTGGCGCCATGTGAGAATGAAAGGATCTTAAGAGATTGTCTAGAAAAGTTCCTTCATTTATTAAAGGTAGTTAAACTGAGGCCAGAGGTGGAAGGATGGCTAGATTTGGCTTTGGTCAAATCCTGTTTTGCCATTAAATGAGAAAAATTAATTCAGTTGTTTGAAATAAGCATGAAATAAAATGACTCATAGTTATACCATTGAGACACTAGCTTGTTGGATAACTTACTTTTACATACTGTGATTTTTTTAACCTGTACTGGGACAATATGGTGACGTTTCTAAGCCACACCAGAGACAGTTCCCCTTCTCAGACCACCACTCGAAATTACTGCTAGCTTAGGATTTCGGTGTTCATGTTTTTTCTATTACCTTGTCTTCCTGCTGAGTTTCCAGACTCGGGTCACCACCTGATGACCCTTGCTGACCCTCACCCTTGCAGTTTCTCTCTTGAGATGTTGCTGCTTTCCCCGTTACTTAAAGCTGTTGTCTTTCAGATTTCAACCACTGCCTTTGTGTCAAATCTTTATGGGTATGGTGAGAACACTGCTACGTACATGCACATTTGCTTTTGATCTTGCTTGTGTATGCGTGTATGTGCACGTGTGTCCAAGACACAAAATATGTGACAGTATGCTGTCATTCACAAATAAGCCCTCGAATATTGGGTCTTAAGAAGCTCATGGCTATTTCTTATTTTTTGTATTGTTGAATATTAATGTGAATGTTTGACTTTAGATGTTGTTTCTGATGCACGTAAACTCATATTTATAAAACTTAATTTTTTTCTTACATCCAGATTCCACATGGGAGTTTCTCAGACTGATTCTTGACCTCTCAATGAAAGTATTGAAACAGGATGGGAAATATTTTACACAGGTATAGACTTACTTAAGTGTTTTTTCCCCAAAACTCTCAAATTTTATGTTTTGTGCTTCACACGGCCAGAATACTTAAGGAGACATTAACATAAAGACTAATGGTAGCACTAACTATTTAGTTACTTGTAAAATTAAGACTAAATGAAGGTTAAAAGGGAGTGCGTATAGTATGTAATGGCTGTATGCTCTGACAATGTAGGGATAATACAACTATTAAGAATAGTGGTGAGGTGAGTGGGGGAGACTGGGACAAGTATATGCAAAAATCTTTTGTATATTTTCAGTAATCATGTTGGTGGTGATGGTATTAGTATTGTTATTGAGGTTGTTATATTTGTAATGTGGCATAAAGCAATCGAGCAATTATGCAATATTTTAATTCTATCATCCCCAACATTGTCAATATGGAAGGAAGTAGTTGAAGATGTAGTAGAAAAGTGGATAAATAAAACCGTATTGTACTGAAAAAAATTTCAAGGACAGACCAGTATAATTGGATTATGTTCTCAAGCAGTAAGTTTGTAAATAGCTGACCTGTCATTTTTAGGGAATTAATGAGTTCTATTGTGTCCTGTTACCACAACCTTCTGATTTATTAAACTTGGGCTTTGGATGTAGTATAAGCTGTTGTCACCAGATGGAGACACAGACTGTGATTCCACCCCCCACCCCCAAACTCTAGGGCAGGGGTCCCCAACTCCCGGGCCATGGGCCAGTACCGGCCTGTGGCCTGTTAGGAATCGGGCCGCACAGCAGGAGGGGAGCGGCGAGTGAGCCAGCGAAGCTTCATCTGCCGCTCCCCACGGCTCGCATTACCGCCTGAACCATCCCCCCACCTTCCGTGGAAAAACTGTCTTCCACAAAACTGGTCCCTGGTGCCAAAAAGGTTGGGGACCGCTGCTCTAGGAAATTCTTAGTGGAAAAGCCATCAGCATAATTTCATAAACTGCTTTGGCTGTAGTATGAGTTACTGCCACTAGATGGAGACACAGACCGTGGTTTTTTCCCCTCATCCTCTAGGAGATTCTTAGTGGAGAAGCCATCTACATAATTTCATAAACTGCTCTGGCTGTAGTATGAGCTGCTGCCACCAGGTGGAAGCAAATTGTATTTTCCTCATTTTCTAGAGGATTCTTAATTTTAAAAGGTTTGAAGTTAGTATTTCTTGATATGTAAAAAATACATATATATATAACCTACTAAAGTCCTTAACTTTTCGAAAATGACAGCAAAAGCAGCTAATTGATGATCCGTCTTTTTACTTGGTACAGAAATCCCTTGATTCATAAGCAGAAGATAAACAGTATTGTACTCGGGTCCCTGTAATTAATTCTTCAGCATTTTCAGGAGAATTCCACCTCCCCCCCAACTTTTTTAAAGCATTGTTATAGTTAAATGTCAAGAACTACTAGAAAGGTCTTAACTTTATTCTCCCAAGGAGGCATTTTTAAGCAGACCCCAGACAGTTTACGGGATCTGAGATTCATAGTGCCGAAAACAGCTTGGCAACTTAAGAGACACCTTGAATTAGTTTCCATCCCATCCTGTTTTCTTCCTCCTCCCCCTGCACGGGCAATTAATCCTGGACCTTGCACTTGGTGAAAGTGTTAGCAAGCTTCAAGGGAACAGACAACTGTCGACGAATGGACTTTTTTTTACCCTGATCCTTAAGAATGATTTTAAAACACATTGTAGAATTGACTTTTTAAAAGCCATGAGTCCAGGGGTCTGTAAACCACGGGCCAGATCTCATCTACTGCTAGGTTTTGCAGTTTTCTTGGCACACAGTCACGCCCATTCATTACAGAGCGTCCATGGCTGCTTTTGCTACAGCGGCAGCTTGGAGCACTTTTGGTGAAAACTATATGATCTGCAAAGCCTAAAATATTTTCTGTCTGGCCCTTTACAGGAACCCTGTAAAGGGTTCTGACCCCTGCTTTACAGGAACTCTACAATGAAACCTGCTCAAACCAAGTGGTCTTATTCTTATAAAAACAACCCGAATTCAGTGAGTTGGGCTTTTCATAAGTGGATATTTCTTAAGCAGAGCATATATTGATAGAATTTGGTTCTTTTTATGTTTCTGCAAATAGAAGTCTCATGGAGCTTAAGTTGGGGAGAATGTGAGGCCTTGACATCTTTAATCAAAAGTGACTGAAAACAATTTGGATCTACTGCAAACCAGTCAGTTTATAGTAGAGAATAGGTACCGTTAGGAAGAAAGCACGAGTGTTTTCTTTTGTTGTATTTACCTGGTACACTGCTTCCTTGGGGAACTGCTTTCTCAGTATGGACAACTAATAGAAAGGCTTACTTGACAGATCATCCCCGCCCATTCCTAAATACTGATGATTCAGGCTTTGATAACCTGGCCTTTGCCAGCCAACTTTTACTAAAAATCACCTTAAATACTTAAGGCTGTGCTGGTTTCTAAGAATTGTCCAAAAGATGTATTAGGACATCCTTCCCACCCCCGCATTCATTATAGTTGGAAACTCAAGGCGATCTCTTTTTATGATTCCCAGGAATCCCACAGTATGTTGGGTGGTTGAATGTGTCGTATGAACCAAGGGGGCATAGGCCTTTGAAGAAGCAGGAGTCAAGAGCTGCAGTGTGGTTTGACTCAGTATGTACTGATGTCATTCCCACAGTGTAATACTTTCAAAAACTACCACGTGGCATGCTCAGGAGATACCTTTAATTCACACCCATCCCCCTTCCCTGAGCCTGTAGCTTAGAAATGGAGTAAGGTTAAAGATGGGACAAAAATGTTGTTTGGCTTGTTAACTTGGTGACTGACAAAAGCTAAATGTTCCTGCCTAAAACTGCTTGCATCACAATGGCAAGTTCATGATGTCACTAGTGTCACTGTGGCTGGTTGAAGACAGCCTTGTCTGTGGGCCACAGAGCTGGAGAAGGCGTCCTGGAATGTGTGGGGATTCATCGATCCACCGCTGGCAGGCTAGGGGAATTTGAATCCAGGGAAGAATTGCTTTTGTGGGACTAGGAGGCAGGTTCCCCTCACCCCCCATTATAAAAAAAACTGTAGGTTATTTCAAAGTACAAAAATATGTGTGTGATATTCATATTAGTTATGATACAAAGATATTAACTTCCCCGTCCCCCCGCAGTCATGGATGTTACCAGTACGCTTGACTCGTCTGCATTCCTCCCTAATCCCCTCCCGCCTTCTGGAAGTAACCCATTTTTAGTGTGATTTTTTTGTTTCAGTTACTCTTGTGCTTTCTTTATAGATGTTTTACACACGTGTGATCTGCTAAATCATCATATTGTTTTTGCTTGCTTTTGAACTAGATAAAAATGGTGTCCTTAAGGAGGTATTCTTCCAGACTTTTTTTTTTAGTTGCGGCATGTGGGATCTTTTCAGTTGAGGCATGCGAACTCTTAGTTGCGGCACGCATGTGGGATCAAGTTCCCTGACCAGGGATCGAACCCGGGCACCCTGCTTTGGGAGCACGGAGTCTTAGCCACTGGACCACCAGGGAAGTCCAGACTTTTTTATATTACAGAAATCACACAAGCTGTGTAAAAGATACAAACAGAACTAAAATCTATAAAGTAATAAAGCAAGTGTCACCCACAGCTAACATGAGGCAAGGAGAAACTTCTTTGCCATTAGATTGTTATTATGCATCCTCCATGTGTCGTAAGAAAAGAACAGTGTAGTTCCATTTAAATACATAGAAAAGTGAAATGTATCACATTACTTTTTTTGGGTAGGTATCTGTGGGTTTTTTTTTTTCTTTTTTAAACTGCTTTTTGACAATTTTGGGGAAGCATAAATTGAAACTATCCTATTTCTTTACCACATTCTTTGTAAGGAGGACTTCCCATATACCCTCTGTAAAGAGAGAGCGTGGTGTCATTTTTAAGATGGCAAGGAAAACCTTGAACTGTGAACCTTGGTGGCATTTCCACTCTATAGCTTCCCCGGTAGTGAGGTGTTCTAAAAACAACCGGGCAGTGTTTTCTATTTGTGAATCTTAAATTACACATGTGGTGTTTATGTACTCTCATGGTGAACTTGATGTTGAAACCAAATTATATGCTGGCCAAGGGCACTTTGGCCAGTTCCCACTGCAGGACCCTAGATGATGGGTTACTAAACAGGCTGGCACTGAAGGATGACGATGTGCTGAGCGAATGTGCTACGTTAAAACCGCCCAGGCCAGCCCTTGGAATAGTTCTGTCTACCCACTTGCCCGTGACTGACTGGTTCTTTGGTTTTGAAAGCCATCCTCAGGAACGCTTATATCACAGGCTGCTTTATTATATGTGAATAGTTTTCATCTTACATTATACTTGGCTATTTTGAGGCAAATTGATAGCAAAGTTCTTATGAAGGAATGTGATCAGCACATATATTCAGTTGTCTTCCAAATGTTAAGAGCTTCAGAGGTTGGGACTTCCCTGGTGGCACAGTGGTTAAAACTCCACGCTCCCAATGCAGGGGGCCCGGGTTTGATCCCTGGTCAGGGAACTAGATCCCACATGCATGCCGCAACTAAGAGTTCGCATGCTGCAACTAAGGAGCCAGCAAACTGCAACTAAAGAGCCCTCAAGCCGCAACTAAGGAGCCCACCAGCCACAACCGAGGAGTACATGTGCTGCAACTAAGGTGCTGGTGACCTGCAAATAAGGAGCCTGCTGGCCACAACTAAGGAGTACATGTGCCACAACTAAGGAGCACACCTGCTGCAACCAAGACCTGCGCAACCAAATAAAATAAATAAATAAATATATAAGAATTTTAGAGGTTAAGAGGAAATAGTTGGTATTAAATATCCATCTTGTTTTCTAAATCCATTATGAAAAGCCCTTGGGGGAAATTGTGCTCAAATGATAAACCCTACCCCAGATCTACTGAATGAAAATCTTCATTTTAATAAGGCCCCCTATGATTCATACATACATTAAAGATTGAGAATCACTGCTGTAGAATTATGCCGGTACTGTATGCATTCAGCAGCTCTCCTGTGTCTTGGCCAGCATTTCTGATTCTCTTCACCTTTTTTTTTTTAATGGTCCTAGAGTGGCTGCTGCAGCTCCACATATCCTATCTAAGTTGGAGGCTGGAAGAAAGTTGAAGGAGCTGGGTCACTGTATTTATCCTTGATTGTCCAGAATCAAATATCAGTTATATGTGGAATCTAAAAATTAATACAGGGCTTCCCTGGTGGCGCAGTGGTTGAGAGTCCGCCTGCCGATGCAGGGGACACAGGTTCGTGCCCCCATCTGGGAGGATCCCACATGCCACGGAGCGGTTGGGCCCATGAGCCATGGCCACTGAGCCTGCGCGTCTGAAGCCTGTGCTCCGCAACGGGAGAGGCCGCAACAGTGAGAGGCCCGCGTACCACAAAAAAAACATACAAATGAATCTATATACAAAACAGAAACAGACTCACAGACATAGAAAACAAACTTATAGTTACCAAAGGGGAAAAGGGAGGAGGAGGGATAAATTAGGAGTTTGGGATTAATAGATACAAACTACTATATATAAAATAGATAAACAAGGACCTACTGTATAGCACAGGGAACTGTATTCAGTATCTTGTAATAACCTATAATGGAAAATAACCTGAAAAGATATATAGATATCTATATCTATCTATATATATATAATATATAATAACATATATAGTATATATAACTGAATCACTTTGCTGTACAGCTGAAACTAACACAATATTGTAAATCAGCTATACTTCAAGAGTTTAAAAAAAGAACACATTTCAAAAAATAAATCTTTCCCAGCAGACTTCCACTATATTTCATTGAGCACTCCTACCTGCTCGGGAGACAGAAAAGGGGTGGCAAAAAAGGGAGAAAAATTAGAACAATGAAGTCAAGAGAAAATGTTTGATAAAGAGTAGAACTGGGGAATATCCTTAGTGTATACATCCTGAATAGACTTTTGTTCTCCTATTGAAATAAATAAAATAAATCACAGATTTTGGGGGAAAGCACAGAGGTGTGAATATAGTTCTGTGTCAACATCTTAGACTCTTAAGAGGGTTGTAGTTTCTGGAAGCCAAGAACATTATCTTTTTGATACTTCATTCTCAACACAGTGGTGACTGTTTTGAATGGGTTATGTGTATGAATCTTTGCTAATTGCATGGTGTTGATACAATGACTGTGTCACTAATGAGAAATTGGTCTCACTGGTTTCTGTTGCTTCATACTCAAATAATTTGAAATGGCTTGGTAAATGAGGTAGAAGGATAATGAGCTAATGGATCTATAAATAGAACTCAGTGCAATTTGTGAAAGTACAGAAACCTTATCTCATTTTCAGAGCTGAACTTTTATCTAAAGCTGGAATTGCTCATTTATTAGAGACCTTCAAATGAGTGGGACGTTCAGTAGGACTTAAGAATCCTATTGTTTGCTTTTCTCTCTTTGATTTAGGGAAACTGTGTCAATTTGACTGAAGCCCTGTCACTCTATGAAGAACAGCTGGGGCACCTGTATTGTCCTGTGGAATTCTCGAAGGAGATCGTCTGTGTCCCTTCATACTTGGAATTGTATCCTTTGACCACATTGTGTTGCCAAATCAGAACCTCTGTGTAAATATCATGCCTGTTTAACATTTTAAAGAAACAGAATTAGTTGTATAGTACATGTAAGGCCCTGGTTCTCCGCCCCCCCCAGCCCCTCAGATGCTGGGGTGTGGCCTGACACAGCTTCTCAGGTGGTTTTAATGGTCTGGCACCACTGGTTCTCACAGGCAGTCCCCAGACCTGTGGCATCCCCTGGGAACTAGTTTCTCGAGCCCTGCCCCAGCCTGCTGCCCAGTCAGAAACACTGGAGGGTGGGGCCCGGTGACCTGTCTTGACCAGCCTGCCAGGAGATTGATGTGCACTTTAAAGCTTCAGAAGCCCCAGTCTAGACACCGTCCCAGCTGGAGCAGGCTGACTGAAGAAGCTCATTGTCCTTTTATGTTAAAATTACCCTACTTCAATATTAGTTTCTACACTTCACTTGATTCTGATTTGCAGTAGAGATAGAGCTAAAAATAATAGTGGGCATCATAAAGTTAATGTTGATGTTCCCCATTAGTTCCACTTAGTAAAGTCAGTCCAGGGAAATAAGAAAAGAACCCAGAGAAATGCCAAATGAAAGCATTGTCATTGGAAATTTATAGTGCATTTCTTCCTCCTAAAAACCGGACTGTGTTCTGTAGACCAAAGCTACCATACCGGAGGTGGCAGGGTCTAGCTTCCTGTGAGAGCAGGTTTCATGGCTGCCTGCTAGCCTGAGCTCTGTGACCGTGACAGTCTCCCAGGGAGGAGGGGCCGCCAGGTTCCTCCTGGCCTGTGGAGAGCTTTGACACCTCTCCCTGGCGAACAGGTGAGCATGTTCATCAGGGTTCCTCTCCAGAGCATTTGTTATAGCCAGCTCTTCTTTTTTTTTTTTTTTTTTTTTTCCCCAGCTCTTCTTTATACATTGAAAGACTTTAGAAAGCAGTTGATGACACCTGGAGAAAAGGCTTTCGCCCTCTGGCTCCCCTCTGGTTCCTCTTTCCTCTCCATCCTTCCACCTTTCTCCCCCTTCTCTTCCTAGCTCCCTCTTCTCCCACCTCCCTCCTTTCTCTCTTCCTCCCATCTCTCCCACCCCACTTCTCACCTCCCTCTTGTCTTTGTCTCTCCTCTCTTGTTAATTCCCCAAAACATTTTAGAGTCCTCGGAAGCAGAAGTGTTACCTGAGAGGATATTTGTGTCCCTTTAATCTTTTCTTTGCTCACCTGCTGCCCTCCCTCCCCACCCCCCCCCCCCCCCCGACGTCACAGGTGGTGGGCATCCGGCTGCAAAGTGCCCTTGTTTAAGAGGCCTTCATTCTCATTACCACAGTGCTGTAAGCTCTGAAGCTTTCATCCATCTTCCAGTTTGTAGGCCAGTAGACAAATTTGAAGTGATGCCTGTTTTTCCTTGAATTACCTGTTCTTATTCCTTGACTCCTTGTGCAGGTGGGTATTTTACACTGTTTGGAAGAAAGCTAAACCTTGAAAATCAGTTTCCCCTAATCATGTGTGCTGCAAATAGCCTTCCTGACCTTCATATGCTGTACATGACATCGAAAGGAGTCAGGCAATTAGTTGTGAATTCCTTCAAGTTTCCTTTTTTTAATTATTTTTTAATTTAAAAATCAAATGGAAAATGTATATTTTGGTGAACTAGGGTGTTATTTTTTTGAAGGATGATCAGACAGCACAGTGAAGGCTGCTAAATGCACTGAACCTCTAGAATGTGATTTTTGATTTTGTTTTTGTTTTTCTGTGTGGGCTTCTTTTGTTTCTGTTTTGGTAGACTTCGAATTTGATTGTTTGGAAGAATGAACACCATTGTTTTCTTCTGGAGGGAAGCTCTTGACGGGAGTTTCTTTTCCCCCCAAATTGACGTAGGTATTAAAATTTGGTGCTTATAAGGAAAGACTTTAAAAACTGAATAGCAATGCTTTCGATTAAAATTACAAATGAGAAATTTCATGTGTCTGTTGTTTTATTTCAGCCAGGTCTTCTCTTTCTCGCTTCTGATCTCACAGAACAAAGATGTCTCCTTGGTCTTTTTTTAGTTCTGTTATATCACTCGGTGCCATTTATCTCTTTCTAATAGGATGGCCTTAGGGCCTTTTTTGAACAGCAGTAATGACTTCATTTACCACCGTGGTAAATGACACACAACCTATTACATTCACCAGTTCTTCATTATAAAATTGACCTAAGGATAGGAAAAGATTTGGCCTTACTGTAAAGTTGAAAGTCAGAAGCTTCTTTCTATTCCAACTCTTATTGGTGTATTAGATGTGAAAATAAAGACCATTTTGGAATGCTGCTGTGAAGTTTTCTGAGTTTTTTGATGCATAGATAGATGACAGTTGTGGAGAGGCCCACAGCTGCAAGAGCAGCTTAAACTCACCTGAGGAAGTACGTGTAACAGCTTGGTAGTGTACCTGTGGGTCACAATCCACATCAAAGGTGAGGTTATATTGACCTGGACTGTTGGACATCACTGGGTTGTCCTGTTTGGCTTTTTTTTTTTTCAAACTTTAATTTTTTTATTTTTAAAATTTATTTTTGGCTGTGTTGGCTCTCTGTTGCTGCCTACGGGCTTTCTCTAGTTGCGGCAAGCGGGGGTACTCTTCGTTGCGGCACACGGGCTTCTCATTGCAGTGGCTTCTGTCGTTGCGGAGCACGGCCTCTAGGCGTGCGGGCTTCAGTAGTTGGGGCACCCGGGCTCAGTAGTTGTGGCACACGGGCCCTAGAGCACGTGGGCTTCAGTAGTGCGGTGTGTGGGCTCAGTAGTTGCGGTGCATGGGCTCTAGGGCACATGGGCTTCAGTAGTTGTGGCTCGCGGGCTCTAGAGCACAGGCTCAGAAGTTGTGGCTCGCGGGCTCTAGAGCACAGGCTCAGAAGTTGTGGTGCAAGGCCTTAGTTACTCTGCGGCATGTGGGATCTTCCGGGACCAGGGATCGAACCCGTGTCGCATGCATTGGCAGGCGGATTCTTAACCACTGCACCACCAGGGAAGTCCCCCTGTTTTCTTTTTTTTTTTTTGCAGTATGCGAGCCTCTCACTGTTGTGGCCTCTCCCGTTGCGGAGCACAGGCTCCGGACGCGCAGGCCCAGTGGCCATGGTTCACGGGCCCAGCCGCTCCGTGGCATGTGGGATCTTCCCGGACCGGGGCACGAACCCGTGTCCCCTGCATCGGCAGGTGGACTCTCAACCACTGTGCCACCAGGGAAGCCCCCCCTGTTGTTTTTTTAAAAGGTTTTATGCTTTATTAGTGGAGTTCATTTACAATGAATTTGCAGTAGGCAAAGCATTAAAAATGAAATATCCAGTGTGTGTTTTGAGACAGAATAAGTGTCAACCGAGAACATTCTTCCTCCTGAGATAGGCTCATGGTATGAAACAGATATTCTTTAAAAATGAATATATGTCCACTTTTTCTTTTTTGTTCGATTGGCGTGGGGGAAAAATAATAAAGGAGTTAGACTCACGTGGGAACTAGATTGGCTTTCAGCAAATATTTTTCTTGTGATAGAGGTTAAAAACAGCATTGGTAGTTAGACACTAAGAATCCTACTCAAGCCCCGCCCTCCGGCTCTATGCTTTCAAAGTCTCTGTGTACTGTGTAAGATTAAAAATGATGATACTACTACTGTTAGAACACAGTTTGGGGTAAATAGAATTAGAGGGTTTTCTTTTTTAAATTAATTTTTATTTGTGGCTACGTTAGGTCTTTGTTGCTGCGCACGGGCTTTCTCGAGTTGCGGTGAGCAGGGGCTACTCTTCGTTGCGGTGCACGGGCTTCTCATTGCGGTGGCTTCTGTCGTAGAGCACGGGCTCTAGGCGCACAGGCTTCAGTAGTTGTGGCTCGCGGTCTCTAGAGGACAGGCTTAGTAGTTGTGGCACACGGGCTTAGTTGCTCCGAGGCATGTGGAATCTTCCCGGACCAGGGATCGAACATGTGTCGCCTGCATTGGAAGGTGGATTCTTTACCACTGCACCACGAGGGAAGTCCCAGGGTTTTCTTTTTTTTTTCCGTTTCAGAAAAGAAAGCAAGTGTATCTGCTGTCTAGCTATGGTATTGTTAATATGTGACATCACTTTGTACTTGAAGACTAGCTTGAGGCTGAGGCTAAATCTGCTGATGAATTTCATGACACACAGGTGGGTCCTGCCAAGAGCTGAGAGTTAGGAATGAGATGGATCAGGTTGGGCCAGGCCACGGAAGACACATTCAGGAGAGACTAAGGGATGTGGTATGGGAGGAAGAAGGGAATGGAAAGAAATTTTTTATTCTGGGTGATAATGGTGAACTCCGAGCACAATCATTCTTTTCTAGTAGAGAAAGGATGCCTGGTTTTTTTGAACATCTTTATAACTGTTAAAAGAAAAGCGTGCAAACTGAACTCGATAGCTAAAAACAACCTCTACTTTTGCTGCATTTTAAGGAAATGTTATAAGATCCAAGCACTGTTACTTTAATGGGTGTAGTGTTATTTACCGTTGTAGTCTCCTTTATATTCTAAAGTAGAATATACTGTAATATATAGTTGCTTTTGAATTAAAGACAAGACAAATGTGGCTGTAGTTTAAATTCTAGTCAACACATCAACAGATGTCAAGAACTTGTTTATTAAAAAAGTAATGCCCTCTCCTGAAAATGTGATTGGATATTTTCAAAATTTGATTAATGGTGATCCACCTGGGCTGGAGGAAGGCTGGGTTGACAGTGTTGCTACCAAGCAAAGGGAAAATGTGCCGCTCCTTCCTGTGCAGTTGACTAGACACCTTCTTGCTTAACTACTGCTGACATAAGAGTTTACATTTGTCTCAGCAGATTGATCAGTTTTATTCTGTTCCCATGACTTCTGGGATAGGGTGGAGGGTGAAGGGTGTGGGTGTGGGTGTGTGTGGGTGAGGGTGAGAGTGAAGGTTGTGTGTGTGTGATGTATCGTTGGCCTGTACCCAAGACTCTAGAGCAGCATTATTCGAAGTGTGGTGCTTCAACCAGCTCTTTGTGTTCTAAGCACATTGTTTTGTTTGCTTCAGCTGAAGTGTTTTGTTCCCAGCAAGACTTCGTCAGTGAACGAAGCATTATGTTGGTCTCCACCGCAGGGCACGCTCCTTACCCAGTCTTGGAACAGCACTGTGAGTAGCACTGTTCTCGAGGCCAGCTTGGCAGCATTATTTGATTTGAGCTGCTACGTGGCCTTGAAATAACACTTAACAACCTTCTGTATCACCCTGTTGCTGAGTGTCTTTGTACCACATAATCTCTTACGGTGCTGTGCTTTGGGTTAATACACAACTTTCCTTTACATTCTCTTGCTTTATTTATTTATTTGGCTGCGTTGGGTCTTCGTTTCTGCGCGAGGGCTTTCTCTGGTTGCGGCGAGCCGGGGCCACTCTTCATTGCAGTGCGCGGGCCTCTCACTGTCGCGGCCTCTCCTGTTGCGGAGCACAGGCTCCAGATGTGCAGGCTCAGTAGTGTGGCTCACGGGCCCAGTTGCTCCGTGGCATGTGGGATCTTTCCAGACCGGGGCTCAAACCCGTGTCCCCTGCATCGGCAGGCGGATTCTCAACCACTGCGCCACCAGGGAAGCCCTCTCTTGCTTTTAAAATACCTTTGTGGGGGCTTCCCTGGTGGTGCAGTGGTTGAGAGTCCGCCTGCCGATGCAGGGGACACGGGTTCGTGCCCCGGTCCGGGAGGATCCCGCATGCCGCAGAGCGGCTGGGCCCGTGAGCCATGGCCGCCGAGGCTGCGCATCCGGAGCCTGTGCTCTGCAGCGGGAGAGGCCCGCGTACCGCAAAAACAACAAAAAAAATAGCTTTGTGAATTATGATTATCACTGAGTAGGCCAACAGTCAAAATTTGAAATATGCCCAAGGGTCCTGTGGCTAGTAGCAGTCTGAATTTAGGTTCCAGCCTTCTGAATTTGCTGTCGGAAAGCTCACACCAGGGGTTCTTTCTCAACCTTTTTGGTACCGTGAACTCTGGGTACCTGGTGAAACCTGTGAGCCCCTCCTCAGAAGCATGTTTTCTAATACATAAAGTAGATATGATTACAAGGAGACAGGTTACAATGTTTTTCAAAGACGTCTGATTTAATATTTGTGCTTTAATAACTTGTTACATAGCTGGATCTAGTTGTGGGTCAAATATTGTAATTTTGAAGCATAATGAGCATAAGTAGAAAATCTGCAGCAACTGAAAGGTGCTAAGAACGCATCTGACTTCTGTTGTTGACAAAGTCATAGGTACTGTCCATGCTAACATGGATTGTGACCTATGCTCATGCCTAAAGGACATGCTAGATTTCAGTTAGACGTTAGTGAAAATAAAGATAGAAAGGTTTTCCCATCCAAGTTCAGAGCCACAAAGAATTCCGTCCATAGATGCCAGCTTAAGAACCCCTGACCCACAGTTTTTGCTTCCACTGTTGCATTGTATTTAGGTGGTGGGGAAGGGTAGCTGCGTCCCGTCGCCCTGCTGTCACAACGTCAAATCAATACTGGCAGATCAGTTCTCCTCGGCCAGAACCATTTAAAATCTCAGTTACCTAGTGCAGTCATTCCACTGATTTCTGCTTTACTCATTATTTCAAAAATGAGAAGAACATGGGAAGAAACAGCCCAGTGCTTTTGGAAGGCTATTTGAATACTCTTGGATGTGATTTCCCTGGGAAATCAGGTGATTAATGTGACTGGACAGGTATGCTTATCTCCTGTATCTAGAGGTCCCAGTGACGGTTCATTAACTCAGACCACATCTCGGGGCAATGACCAGTCAAACGGTGGTCACTTCAATGAGTGATTCCTTTCAGATGAATGGGTCCCTCTTTGGGCAACTTTGCAGGGAACGTAACAGGATAAATGAGTCAGGGGTTCTCCCGGGTAAAGTAAGCTTAACAAGCCAGATCTGTTTTGATAGCCCTCCAATATCCAGAGAGAGGACTGGGGGGGGGTTCCCCACCCCATGGGGCCTAGAGATGGAAGGCCAAGATTGTAAAGATGGGCAAGGGGCAGTTCTCTGTAAATACGGGCTTTGACACTGGAGTTGACTTGTTAGAGATCATTCCTGGTTCTGCCTATTAGGCAATCCTTTTTTCTTGTTTTAGGGCTAAAATAGTCTTACATATCAGTTGATGATTATGTTGGTGACTTAGGTTCTCAGTAAGTGATTCTGACAGCTCTAAGTTCGTTTCAGAGAGATGGAAATGCTCCTTGGACGGCATTCCATGTCCTCTACTTTCTAGACAACTCTGCCTTTGCCTGCTTTCAGTTGTCTGAGTTAAATTTGATGCATGAAATTACCCCTCTCTTCCTCCCAGGGCTAAGGGGGAGCTTCTGTCAACATATCCTTTGCGTTCATTGCGTGGTCCCTTCATGCTCAGTGATTCCGTTTTTTCTCCTCAGTCTTATTCAACAGTCTTCATCCCTTATCTATTGTCCGCATACATTTAAATGTTTAATGTCTGAACAGGAGGTGAGTCCTGGTGGGAAAGAACACGCCTGAGTGTGGTTTCTGACTCTGCCAGGTAAGGGCTGGAGGCATTTAACTGAAGCCTGGTGGGGGCAGTTGACAGACGGCTAGAATATAAACTCCAATGCCGTCACCGGCTACCTCTTGCTCAGCTTGTCTAATGTTTTGTGCATGAAGTTAAGGTGCAGAGTAAAAGGGAACTCTTAGAATTGCATTTTCCAAGTGGAATGTACAAGAAAAGGCTGGTGTGAAGAAGTAGACACAGGGTTGGGCATGTTCAAGAAGAAAAGCAGCCCGTGATGATAAAGGTGCAGTCTCAGTGCGGGTGAAAGTGCTGTGTTGGTGAAGGGTCCTTTCACCAGGGCTTGTGTATTTTGGGTTCCTTCTCGGTGCCCCCAAAGACTGAAGAGGAGTAGAAACTCAGAAAGGTGTAGAGCAAGCACTCAGACCAGAAAACCGGAACGGCGTGTAGGATCTGTGGCCGTTTGGGTGTCAGCCATTGCTGTGAGTCTTCCTTTCCTGTTTGTTTGAGCTTCACCATTTATCACCCTTGAATGTCTCTGCCCTTGGTGGCTCCCTACCCATTGGATGAAATTCTTACTCCAGGCCTCCACTTTGGTCTGGGTCAGCCTACAGTGGACTATTGCTCGGGTTTCGGTGGAAACCGGGCAGCAAGGCCACGAGACCCTGATCCTGGCCACTTGCGCTTAGTTTGAGCCTGACCCTTGGCTCCCACTGGATAAATCCAGAAGTGTTTGTGCCTTAAAATAATTAAGCAGAATGATAAATTATAAACCATCAGAAAAAAACTGGAAGTCATGAGGGTATATGGAAAATACACAAGTAAGTGGAGGACACAAATACAGATGAGACACTATAGAAAGCTGGGTGTCAGCTAGTTAAGGGGGAGGGAGTGCTGGAGTTGAAACAGCATTGTGTAATCATCATAATGAAGACTGAATTAGGCAAGAATCATCCCCTGATGTCAAATCTGCGGGAAAATTTTGACAAGGAGCATATTTATGTGGCTTTAAGGTGTCTCCCACAGATTGCTTATGCGTTGTGTATCAGTTTCCTATTACCACTTGAACAAACTACTGAGAACTTAGTTCCTTGAAAGAACACAAATGTTTCAGCTCAGAAGTCTGAAATGAGTCTTACAGGGCTCAGATCTGGGCACTGGCAGGGCTGGTTCCCTCTGGAGGCTCTAGGGGAGAATCCGTTTCCTGCCTTTTCTAGTTTCTAGAGGCCACCTGCGTTCTCTGGCTTCTGGGTCCTTCAGTCTCAAAGTCAGCAGCACAGCACCTTCAAATCTCTGCTTCCGTTGTCACATTACCTCCTCTTTCCGACTCCTGCTTCATCCCTGTCGTAAGGCCCTACTGGGATTACATTGGGCCCATCCGCATGATCCACGATACTCTTCCCCAGTTGAAGCTCAACTACAGCTGCAAAGTCCCTTTTGCGATATAAGGTAACATATAAGTTTCTTGGTTTAGGATGTTGACATCCACAGGGGGTGATTATTCAGCTTACCACGCATTGCTAGAGAAAATAACTTTCTCGTGGAGAAACTGAACACTTTGGCTGGGTGATCAAAATCAACAAGGGGCAGGTGGACATCCTATGCTTCCAGTGTTGTGAGAAGGGTCTGTCATCACCTATGCGGCATTAGGCTAAGAATGCGTTACCTGAAGCTGATCTTTTTTTTTTTCAATTCACGAATCACTTGGTTTATTGTACACAATTAGCACACAACACAGGTTAGTCAAATTAGGGAAAAGAGGGTAACGAACCAACCCAAGGAGAGTCCACAAGGAGGCTTCTCAGCAGAAGCATGGGTCTCTGGTCTGGCAACAGGTGCCTGAGTCTAAACCTCTAGGAAACATTAGATCCCCAATGAGAAATGTTCTGTTTTCAAAAGGCCTGTATTCTTTAAAAGTATCAATGTCAAAAAAGAGGAAAGGGGGCTTCCCTGGTGGCACAGTGGTTGAGAGTCCGCCTGCCGAGGCAGGGGACGCGGGTTCGTGGCCCAGTCCGGGAAGATCCCACGTGCCGTGGAGCGGCTGGGCCCGTGAGCCATGGCCGCTGAGCCTGCGCGTCCGGAGCCTGTGCTCCGCAACGGGAGAGGCCACAACAGTGAGAGGCCCGCGTACCGCAAAAAAAAAAAAAAAAGAGAGAAAAGGTTTCCAGATTAAAGGAGGCTAAAGAGACAAGGCAAATAAGTGCATTATTTGACCCGACACTGGATCCCGTATTGGAGGGAAAATCCTGTAAAATTGCATCAATTGACAAATTGGTATACGGATGGTAGTTTTGATAAAGTATTGTATCTGTATTAACTCGATGAGTTCTAATTGTAACTTTCCTCTAAGTTTGAAATTATTTCCAAGTAAAACGTTAAACATTAAGAAAAAGAAAAGGAATTCTGTTGACACAGTTGGTCTCCTGTCTGCCTAAGGGATGTGACAGCAAATTTTTGGACGCAGAATCAGAAACCTAAGAGGAACCAGGCTTAAGGGGCCTGTCTAGCACCCAAATAAGCATGTGCTGCTTTTAAGATCTAGCACAGGAGACGGTAAAATGTGATGTTCGTGAGGCAGCAGAAGTTCTAGTGGCTAAATTATGTCTTTCAGCCTTTCTGACTGCTACACAAAGAAGAATATGTACCTGTGAGGGCTCCCGCAGGAGATCACGAAGACCGAGGGGAGCAGTTCTCTGCCCGGGATGTCTGCTGCGGTGGAGCTAAATGCAGATACCAGCAAGACTCAGAGGAGGGCGCACCACTGGGCTCTGGGTCCGCACTCGGGTTCTTGGGGCTCCCACTTGGCTTAGAGACAGAAGGCGCCCGGCAAAGATCTTGCTTCAAATACCCCACTGTTTCTTTGCCGTTAGATGTTTCTTCCTGAGCTTATGCTAATACACTGCAGGGCGTGAGGGCTTTGATTTTTTTTTCTTTCCCTACGTATGTGGCAGAAGAGAAGAATGGAGAGCGAGAGTAGGACTGAACTCTTCTTTTTACTTAAGGCAAAAAGCCCGTTTTTTAAAATTTTAAATTTGAAAATAGGGTCACATTAAAAAGCTATTCAGGGACTTCCCTGGTGGCCCAGTGGTTAAGGATCCGCCTGCTAACACAGGGGACACGGGTTTGAGCCCTGGTCCGGGAAGATCCCACGTGCCGTGGAGCAGCTAAACCCGTGCATCACAACTACAGAGCCTGCGCTCTAGAGCCCGTGAGCCACAACTACTGAGCCTGAGTGCCACAACTGCTGAAGCCCACGTACCTAGAGCCCATGCTCCACAACAAGAGAAGCCATCGTGTTGAGAAGCCCGCGCACCGCAGCGAAGAGTGGCCCCCGCTCAACGCAACTAGAGAAAGCCCGCGTGCAGCAACAAAGACCCAACGCAGCCAAAAATAAATAAATTTATTTTTTTTTTAAGAAAGCTATTCAGGGAAATCCCTGGAGGTCCTGTGGTTAGGACTCTGTGCTTCCATTACAGGGGGCACGGGTTTGATCCCTGGTCAGGGAACTAAGATCCCGCAAGCTGCATGGCCAAAAAAAAAAAACCAAAAACTATTCAATTAGTTTTACGAGAAAACTGATTGAGGACTTAAAAAGTTTCAGCTGGAACTGTAGTTGCCCTGCTAGTTAGAAACAGGAATAGAAAAATGAGGGCAGTACTTCACAAACTTGACTGCAAATGAATACCCGAGATCTCCTTAAAACCCAGTCTGGTTCTAGAGGTCTGGGGCAGGGACTGGGAGCCTGCATTTCTCACAGTCATCAGCTGACGCTGCTGGTCTTTGGACCACACTCTGAGTGGTACTGACCTGGTGCACCGGTAAGTGGAAAATCGGGTGGGTGGCCTTGCAGAAAAACTCACAGAAAGCTGTTGCATGAATCACTGCTGAATCAAAATATTTTAAATATCAGCATTGTTAGAGGTGGCCTCCAAAGCAATAGATGTTGCCACGGTAATTGCTAAAATGAGTTCCTGTTTGACTTCCAAGGGTTAGGAATGTTCTCATGGACAGTGTTAAAAAGGCAATTGGATAAACCATTAATCTGGGGCTCAAGTTTAACCTCCCAGTACTCACCAAAGGGCATGTACACCCTCAGCATTTGAAAAATTACAAAACTGGTGGTGGATGGAGGCCAATTAGTGGAGACTTTGAAGCAATGATCAGTGCAGATATTTTCAAGTTCTCCCCGCAGTTTGAAAGGATGTGGAGACCCTGTTCAGTGTGCAGACATTGCCCTGACAGCTAGAAGTTTCTAAACACAAGGATGAGGGATTATACTTTTTATTCAGCTAAACGTACAAGTTACTGAAGCCTGGATTATGCTTTGATTTCATGGGTTTAGGTAAATTTGTTTATTTCTGTGGAGGGTAAAACCAGAACAAATTTTAATTCGTTCTTGGGTCTTTTCCAAGTTTATTCAAAATACAATGAAGAATAAGGGGAAGGATTGGAGGTTACACGATTCATTCCTGACGTTGTGCTAGAACAGCTTTCAGGAGCACTTATTGGCCACTTTTGCCGCAGCCTCCGTGGAGGGAGTCCTAGAACACAATGTTTGGGATATATTCAGGGCAATGTGTAGAGGAAAGAACATGTGGGCACCCTCTTAAGCAGCAAAGAAAAATGAGCAGAAAACACCAGCTCAAAAGCAACAGGGCGCTGTGAGGGCTGCTGGAAATAGAAGCATGAAGGAGGAAG
This sequence comes from Phocoena phocoena, assembly GCF_963924675.1. Taxonomy (NCBI): domain Eukaryota; kingdom Metazoa; phylum Chordata; class Mammalia; order Artiodactyla; family Phocoenidae; genus Phocoena; species Phocoena phocoena. The sequence continues at coordinate 18,341,485 of NC_089240.1, forward strand.
TGTAGATTAAGGTGAAGGCTATAAGGAAAGCACACGTGTTTCAGGTAAGGGATGAGTACGGATGGAGGTGATTTACTGCAAGTGCTTTATAAAGCACCAACCATTTACAAGAAGACGGCAAAACCTAATACACTTGACCCTTGATAAAGCGGGGGCTAGGGGCGCTGACCCCGCACACAGTTGAAAATCCAAGTATGACTTACAGTCAGCCCTCGGTATCTGCAGTTCTGCATCCTCAGATTCAACCAACTCCGGTGTAGTATTGTAGTATTTACCACTGAAAAACTCTACATACAAGTGGGCCCGTGCAGTTGAAAGGTATTGTTCAAGGGTCAGCTGTACTCTTTTTCTCTTGTACAGCTCTATAAAAAGATAAACTCTTAAATTTTCCATTAACCAAAAGGCCATCAGGCCCTTCCAGTCTTATTTCTCCCCCACCAGAAAGTTATCTGGGATGGTGTTATGGGCAGAGTTGTGTCCCCCCAAAAGATGTTGAAGTCCTAACCTCCAGTACCTGTGAATGTGACCTTATTTGGAAATAAATAGGGTCTTTGAAGATGATCGAGTTAAGATGAGGTCATTAGGGTGGGCCCTTATCCAATGACTGGTATCCTTATAAAAAGGGGAAATTTGGACCAAGAAACACGTATGATGTGAAAACACAGGCAGAATACCATTCTACAAGCCAAGGAATGCCTAAGGAGAAAAGCATGGAACCGATTCCTTCTGAGGGCTGCCAACACCTTGATTTCTTTTCTTTCTTCTTTTTTTTATTGAAGTATGGTTGCTGTACAATCTTATATGTTACAGGTGTACAATATAGTGACTCACAATTTTTAAAGGTTGTACTCCATTTATAGTTATTATAATATATTGGCTATATTCACCATGTTGTACAATATATCCTTATATCTTATTTTATACCTAACAGTTTGTACCTCTTACTCCCCTCCCCCTATCTTGCCCCTCCCTCTTCCCTCTGCCCACTGGTAACCACTAGTTTGTTCTCCATATCTGTGACTCAGTTTCTGTCTTGTTATATACATTCATTTGTTGTTTGCTTCTTTTTTATTATATCCACTAGTTTGTTTTATTTTTTAGATTCCAGATATAAGTGATATCATACAGTATTTGTCTCTCTGACTTATTTCACTTAGCATAAAGCCCTCCCAAGTCCATCCATGTTGCTGCAAATGGCAAAGTTTCCTTCTTTCTTATGGCTCAGTAATATTCCATTGTGTACATATATACACCACATCTTCTTTTTGATTTATCTGTTTATGGACACAGGTTGCTTCCATATCTTGGCAATTGTAAATAATGCTGCTATGAATATTGGGGTACATGTATCTTTTTGAATTAGTGTTTTTATTTTTTTCGGATATATTCCCAGGAGTGGAATTGCTGGGTCATATGGTAATTCTATTTTCAGTTTTTTGAGGAACCTGTATACTGTTTTCCACAGTGGCTGCACAAATTTACATTCCCACCAACACTGTACAAGGGTTCCCTTTTCTCCACATCCTCACCAACATTTGTTATTTCCGACACCTTGATTTCTATTTTTGTAAATTTCATTGAAGTATAGTTGATTTACAATGTTGTGCTAATTTCTGCTGTACAGCAGTGACTCAGTTATACATAAATATATTCTTATTTTTAATATTCTTTCCATTATGGTTTACCATAGGGTACTAAAGATCGTCTTTGCTATATAGTAGGACCTTGTTGTTTATCCATCCTATATATAACAGTTTGCATTTGCTAACCCAAAATTCCCGTTCCTTCCCTCCCCCATCCTCCTCCCCCTTGGCAACCACAAATCTGATCTTTATGTCTGTGAGTCTGTTTCTGTTTTGTAGATATGTTGATTTGTGTCATATTTTAGATTCCACATATAAGTGATATCATATGGTATTTTTCTCTTTCTGACTTACTTCACTTAGTATGATAATGTCTAGGTCCATCTACGTTGCTGCAAACGGCATTTTTTATGGATGAGTAGTATTCCATATGTATATATTCCACATCCTTTTATCTGTTCATCTGTCGATGGACATTTAGGTTGATTCCATGTCTTAGCTATTATAAATAGTGCTGCTATGAACATAGGGGTGCATGTATCTTTTCGAATTATAGTTTTGTCTGGGTATATGCCCAGGAGTGGGAATGCTGGATCACATGGCAGCTCTATTTTTAGTTTTTTGAGGAACCTCCATACCATTTTCCATAGTGGCTGCACCAACGCGACACCTTGATTTCTGACTTCTGGCCTCTAGAACTGTGAGACAATACATTTCTGTTGTTTATGTCACCCAGTTTGTGATACTTTGTTACATTAGCCCCGGGAAAGTAATACAGATGGTCTTCAAAATAGATGGCAGAAGGAGGAGGGTTTATGTACTAGTCAGCTATTATTGCAGTAATACTGCATAACAAGCAAACGTGAGATTTCAACAGCTTATAGCAGCAAGTGTTGATTTCTCTCTCACCCATCTGTGGTTGGCTGGGGTTCAGCTGATCCAGGCTGGGCTCTGTTGGGCTCTGCTCTAAGCTGTTAAGTTGGGTTGAGGTCTGCTCCACATGTCTCTCCTCCTTGGACCAGTGGCTACCTGGGACATGTTCTTCTGGTGAAAGATGGGAGTGCAGGAGGGCAAGCACCATGATGCAGGCATATTTTCAGCCTCTCTCTGTGCCGTGTCTGTCACTGTCCCATTGGTCAAAGCACATTGCATGGCCAAGCCCAAGACTGAGAGGCAAGGACGTATGCTCTGTCAACCAAGAAGCTGTGGCCAGGATATAGATGACAGGAGAGTGAGGAATTGAGAACAATAATTTAATCTACCACATTTGACTTCGGAATTTAATGTAAAACCCAAGGAGTGCTTTATGTCTCCTGTTCAGAATTCATGGTGTTTAAGGAAAGAAGAAAATGTCTTATTGAGAGATAGCACAGATTATCTACCTTGACCCTGACGAATGTGTGGAGACTGAATCTTATAGCCCTGTATGGCACTTTGAGTGAAGCAGTCAAGAGAAGACCCCCTATTAGCAAAGAGATACTAAAGCCTTTGAAGCAAATAACCAAAAGCACTAACAGGTACCTCATAAATAAAATAGTACTGGGAATTTCACAGACATCCTACACTGGTATGAGATGTCAAAGTCTGTGCCTTCCTGGAAGGAACGTTGTTCTGGAAACTTAGGAAGGGTGCCATTTGGAGAACCTATTCTCCTGGTAATCCGGAAGCCTGAAACAGAAGACTGAATTGTATTTGCTTCTTGGACATGGAAGTCAAGAGTTACAAGCATTCTTCCTTCTCTCCACTCCTTGCTTTTGTAGTAGTATCAAGACTGACTTGAGAAATCATCCTAATTTTCCAGACGTAAAGTCAGTAGTGCTTTACACACACTTAGTGATGTTACAATTTACTCATCACATTCAGGACAAGCCATGTCGACTCCTGAAAATACTATTTACTCATGGGATGCAGGATGTGAAAGTGGGCCCAGACCACTGGATTCATATCCTGGCTCTCCCACATCCTGGCTCTGGGGCCTTGGCCCTCTGTGCATCTGTAAAATAGGGATAATAATGGCTCCTTTGTCTTATTCCGTTTGTGCTGCTATAATAATACCATAGACTGGGTGGCTTATAAGTAACAGAAATTTATTTCTCACACTTCTAGAATGCGGGAAATCCAAGATGTTGTGCTAGCAGATTTGGCATGTCATGAAGACCCTCTTCCTTATTGATGGCTGTCTTTGTTCTGTGCCCTCACATGGCAGATGGGGCAAGGGAGTTGTCTGGAGTCTCTTTTATAAGGGCACTAATCCTATTCATGAGGGCTTTACCCTCGTGACCTAGTCACCTCCCAAGGGCCTCGCCTCCTAATACCATCTCATTGGGGGTTAGGATTCCGACATACGAACTTGGGGGACACGTAAATATTCAATCTAGAGCAACCTTCTTCTGGATCATTATGAGGATCAAATGAAAGAATCCATGCTTAGAGTGGTGCCTGGCACAGACTAAGTGCTCAAATGTTAGTTTTTATTATTTACCAGCAAGTATCAGCTTTCAAAAATGAAATTTTTGAAAATTTCATTTGTAAATTCAAAATCAGAGTTTATACCAATGCAACCAAACTGCCTGCTATGTTAAGCTACTGCTGCTTTTAAAAGAAATCAGGTGATGGAACGTTCCCACGTTTGCTTCTCCAGGCTTCAACTTTATTAGATGCTGCCAAATTGCTTTCCAAACTGGGGTAACAATTTACACACTTACGATCAGGGCATGAGAATTGAAGTTGCTCCATTGCCAACACTTGGCATTGTTAGACTTTAAGTTTTTGCCAGTCTGGAGGTGTGAAATGGTAACTTATTGTGGTTTAAATTTTCATCACCTGATTTTGAGTGAGGTTGGGCACTTTTTATAAGTTAATTGGCCAGCCAATATTCTTCTTTGGAAAAATGCCTATCTTCTGCCCATTGGCTATTGGGTTTTTACTTTCTTATTGATCTATTGTGTTTACATCTTCAGGATGATAATCCTGTGTTGCTTATATTGTTACAAGTATCTACTCCCAATCTTCCCTTGTCAAATCTTTTTAAGATGCCCTTTGTTTTAATTACATTTTATAATCATCAGGAGACTAGCTTTGGCTATGCTTGGTCTTTTCATTTCTTAATGGTATTTTCTGATGCACATGAGTTTTTTATTTGAATGTGGTCAAAATTTGTCAGTCTGTTTCCTTTATGGTTTCTGTTTATTGTGTTTTTTTAAGAAACCTTTCCCTACCTAGTCTGATTTTATCATATATATATATATATATTTCTTTTTTTCCCCAGTATTTTAAACTTTTGCTTTTCATAATTAGGTCTTTCAATTAGCTGGCATTCCCCACCCCATTTTTTGGTAGCATGTGAGGAAGGTTTTTTGTTTTTGTTTTGTGGTTTTGGTATGCTATGAATTGTGAGGGTATTTTTTTCCATTGTGATCACTGCTTATCCCAATACCTTTGATTAAATTGTCCATTCATTCCCCAGTGATTTGAAATGCATTTGTTGTCCTACATTAAGTTACTCATTTATTCGTCGGCCTGTTTCTGTGTCCAACACTTCTGAGAAAGTGATAGCTGGTGGGGCTATGCCAGAAATGTACTTTTAAAAGATATGCAGATGGCCACGGAATGCCAATGGATTGTATTTCTTTCTAGAATATTACAGAAGAGAAAAATATGTCGAGCACAGTCTAGATGAAACTTTTTTATCATGGCCCACTATACAATTTATTTTTAAACGTTAAACATTTAAATGAACAGCTAAGTTACGTGGGATCGGTTATAGGCTAAATAATTGCATTATAACAGATTACCGAAGATGCTCTGTATAAAACATTTGATCAAATGTCGTAGTTATGCCTGAGATTATTAAGTTGGTGGACAGAACACTTCAGCATATGAAATCTACCAAAAAGAAGCTGTATCTTGGGAACAATTCAAATGCTAGTAAACGTGTTAAGCCAGGCCCCATGCACCACCTGTCTTTTTGCTTTTTTTAATTTTATTTATTTATGGCTGCCTTTGGTCTTCGTTCCTGCACTCGGGCTCTCTCAAGTTGCGGCGAGTGGGGGCTACTCTTCATTGTAGTGCGCGGGCCTCTCACTGCGGTGGCTTCTCTTGTTGTGGAGCACAGCCTCTAAGCGCACAGGCTTCAGTAGTTGTGGCTCACGGGCTCTAGAGCACAGGCTCAGTAGTTGTGGCGCACGGGCTTAGTTGCTCCGCGGCATGTGGGATCTTCCCGGACCAGGGCTCGAACCCGTGTCCCCTGCAACGGCAGGCGGATTCTTAACCACTGCACCACCGGGGAAGTCCTTATCTGTCTTTATTCATACTTTATAACCCGTCTATTCCCAAAAGTGATCGGAGGCCGCTCACAGTGTTGAAACACATTTAAAAGAGGAGATGAAAGGCATCAGCTGCCATATTGTGTTGACCACTTATAGCAATGCCATTCAGAATGATTCCCTCCTAAGCATTTCCAGGATCTGGTGTCTTTTCAATTTTGCCTCTGAAAAATAACCTTGGATTAAATGCAGTGTTGTACAGTTTCTCAAAGCATAGCCAAAGCTAGTCTCCTGACGATTATAAAATGTAATTAAAACAAAGTGCATCTTAAAAAAGATTTCACAGGGGCATGCCTCGTCAGTCTTGTCTTTGCCACTAAGTTCTGGGAGTTCTCTGTATGTCGTTCCTTACCTGGTGGGATTTGAATAAAATCATCCAGGATCATCTTATATCTAGACTTTCTAATTTTTAGATTCTAAACTCTATAGTGGTAATGCACTGGGTTAATTCACTTCTGTGGGGAACTGATTGTGATATTCTTTATGCCAGAATAACACTCAATACTGTGTAGTTCATGAGGGCAACAAGGTGATCATTTGTTTATTCAGTAACATGGGTACTTCCACGGGTCAGGCCCTGGTGGGGTACCGAGCAAACCGAGATGATTGAAGGCCCTCAAAAATGTTCCCCAGTCTACTTGGGGAGACTGACTCACAGACATAAAATAACGGGCTGGTGTTTCATGATCCTGCATTGTGTGCCCCGTGGACATTTGAAACAACGCAAGTAACAATCTAAAATGGCCAGAACGGGACAGAGGAAGGAGGGAGGGAGTGCTTTTCAGCACTGGAACGGAAACTCTGATGGTTAGGTGGATGATACAGTGAAGGGATAGCTGTATATTTCCCAGGTTTCTTTCTCTTTTTTCTTTTTTTATTCATCATCATTTCAGATAGAAATGTTTAAGGGAAACAGGAGGGAAGGGCTGCCAGGAACATAGCAATTTGGTTTACCGAGATCATTATATTTAGTACTTTAATGTCTAGCTTTTGAGGTGGGGGTGAGGGGTGTTGAATTTAAGACAAAGTAAACAGTTTTTCTTAATTATACCATACCACGGGACTTGGTGTGCTAGCTTCAAACAAAAATAATGCGGCCTTTTCACCATTACAGTAACATCAGTGATTAAACAGAATCGATCGTCTGAGTGGTTATGACTGGGAGTTATTACAGTTAAATAATGCTAAGCCTTTGAGATGAGCAGTAAATTCCAAATGGAATTCATGGCTAATAATATCAACGAGGCAGTCTGTTGTGTAATGTCGTGTTTATCACCTCCTTAGGAAGACAAATTATCTTTCCTGTTGGCATAATGTATTACATTTTTGAAATTCATGTATCACCTGATGAATTTTATACAATACTGACACAATAAAATGTTCCTGGAATTCGACACGTTGGAAAACGTTGTCTCCTTAAACAAATAAACTTGCATAAATTATTTAAGAACGCCTAACTGGGGTCTTTTCCTTTTGGCTTTCACTGTCAAGGCCCTCAGTTGCAGTTGGTAGATCATCCCCAACACCTGAGGTCTATATTTCTCTTCTTTAAAAAAAATTCTTGTAGTTTAAATCTATTTGGGTAAGTTGGATGTGAAAGGGTTTAAATTGTAAGCTGTGTGATAAGGACTACACTTTTGCCCTGAGAACTGGTCAAGAGGGGACCTGTCCTGGGTGCTGGTTTCAAGAGGGCTTCACTCTGGCTCTCCTCCAGCTGTGCCCCTCACCACCAGGGATGGGTCCGAAGTGCCAAGGGGCTGTGCCTCTGTCCCCTTCTAGAACACAGTTTGTATCCCTGAGACATGAAATGTCCTGTCCAAACTGCTTAGTGCCCATTTCCAGGGCCCGTGGGGGTCTCCTCAGTTTATCATCCCACAGCCTGATGGATGATGGAAGATTCTGCCTGCGCCCGGGGGGCTGCTGCTGCTGGTGGTGGTGGTGGTGGGGTGTGAGCAGAGAAAAGGGGGTGCCAACATGTTTTTGCAAGGAACTTCACGGAGTCTGTGAATTTTGAATTGGACCGTGGCTTTCCAGGTGGGTAAGAGGTATATTTACAAGTTAGGAGGACAGAATGTACTTGATTTAACAGTTTGTAGCCTGGTTTCCAGCTTTAAATGCTATGTGGATGGACCTGCATTTGTACTCTTGTCTCACAATGTAGAAATGAGCTTGAGGAACTGTATTATAATTTTTAAAAAATACAGATAGTGAGTACTCATTATGTTTGGAAGAATAATGGCAAATATTATATTGTGTCAAACGAGCTCTTTTTAGAGTAAAAAACTTTCAAATGCATTACAGAACTGACAATAATCAGTTGAAATGTCAAAATCTTACCTTAGTTCCCTTCCTCCATTTGTAGAAGATACCCTATTTAATGTGCACCCATCTTTTTTTTTTCCTTTCCACTGAGAATTCTATTGGCAGAAAGTTCTAGAGAACAGGGATATGTCTTCATTTGATAAAAACCAGGCTCGCTGCACCCAGAGAGCACTTGACATTAAGGAATCTGACGGTGAGTTATGGCAGAGGAGATGTGAACAAGATGCGTCAGCCACTGTCTTGGAAGAAATGATTTCCCTCTTTGTCCTTGATCACGTCTAGTAACTTCAGAGAAAGACTCTGTTCTTTCTCCTCTCTAGTCCTTTCTCTTCATCTGGTTGCAGAATCACATTCTGAATCTCGAGCTTCTGCCATTTCATTGGGATTTTTTTTTAAACATCTTTATTGGAGTATAATTGCTTCACATTGGTTTTTTTTTTTAACATCTTTATTGGAGTATAATTGCTTTACAATGGTGTGTTAGTTTCTGCTGTATAACAAAGTGAATCAGTTATACATATCATTGGGATTTCAGTTGCATTCAACCTACAATGTTAAATGCCTTCTCCCTCTGGTGCCAGAGGTGAAAAGCTGTCCAGACCATGATCCCAGCCCTCAAGCAGCTCAGAGATGAGAGGAAGCAGACAGGTGTATGTTCTCACCTGGCTGTTCTTACTACCAATGGGAACACAACCAACTAGGATTGGAGAACCTCGAGGGTCTGTGGTGAAGAGAAGAGACCAGAAAAGAGGGACATTGTTGTGGTTTTCATTTGCATTTCCTTAATGACTAATGAAGTTGAGCCCCTTTTCATATGTTTATTGGTCCCTTGGATAAGCTCCTTTTGAAGTGTCTGTTCAAGTCTTTGGTCCACTTTTTTTCTTGGGTGATTTTTTTTTAATAAATTTATTTTATTTTTATTTATTTATTTTTGGCTGCGTTGGTCTTAGTTGCTGTGCAATGGCTTTCTCTGGTTGCGGCGAGCGGGGGCTACTCTTCGTTGCGTTGCGTGGGCTTCTCATTGCGGTGGCTTCTCTTGTTGCAGAGCACGGGCTCTAGGCACGCAGGCTTCAGTAGTTGTGGCACATGGGCTCAGTAGTTGTGGCTCACGGGCTCTAGAGCGCAGGCTTAGTAGTTGTGGCGCACGGGCTTAGTTCCTCCGTGGCATGTGGGATCTTCCCGGACCAGGGCTCGAACCCGTGTCCCCTGCATTGGCAGGTGGATTCTTAACCACTGCGCCACCAGGGGAGTCCCCTGCCTTGCTTTCTGAAGCATTCACTCTTAGAGCCTAGCGGCCCGTGGGAGCCTTAAACTGACACTCGCCCCTCATACAAGTGCATGCCCTAGATAACAGCCTGCAGAGACACAAGCAAAGGGAAGTTCCTGGTATGACTTCCCCAGCAGCCCTTGTGATTAACAGTCTCCCTGCCTCCCAGGGCCGGCCCCCTTGTGTGCTTCTTAGATAAGACCGCTGTGGAGCTCACCACAACCCTGCTCTTTTTGGTTTGAATTGATCAATCTGGCCTTACTCAGGAACCCCAAAGAACTCTACCCGAGGACCCTAAGAGAGGCGCACACCCCAGTGCGGCCCCTTGAGGTGTGCTGTGTACTTCCTCTTGTGGTCTTTTGTTGAACCAGGATCACCCTCCGGCACGCTGCACCTCACAATTGTTAACAGAGTCATGACAGCCTGGTCAGCGCCATGCCATCCTGGTTGTTAAATATTTTGAATGTTATCCTTGGTTTCAATACCTAAGTTTAATGTTTAGTTTTGTTAGTTCTTGAGTTTACCTTACTATTGATACATTGTAAAGAGATTCAGTGGTTTCTCTAAGCCAGTGGTTCTCAAAACGTGGTCCTCCGACCAATGGTATTAGCATCTCCTGGGAACTTGTTAGAAATGCCGATTTCCAACCATCCTAGACCTACTGGATCAGACACCCTAGGGACAGAGCCCAGCAGTCTGCATTTTAACCAGCCCTCTAGAAGATTCTGGTGCCTGAGCATTCACATTTGAGAATCGCTTCTCTATGCCTCTTGCCTTCAAAAACATCTGAGTAAGCCGTGCTTGAGCAGTTGGCTGTAATTAATCAAAGACGTTCAAACTTCCATAGGTTAGTAGTCTAACTGAGGGGTCAGAGTGGGTCTGATCAATTTGAGGATGTAGTATGTAAGCACTAGTTGGATGAATAGTTATTACATTTTAACAGAGGTGTTATGCAGTAGAGTGCTTTGGGAAAAATCTCATTTTTTAATTTTCTATATTTTATGATTTTTTGACATCGTGACTCCTTTCAGACCCAGGGAGGGACTGCCCCTCCAAGGGTTAGCTAATTCCTAAACATAGTGAATGACTTGCCTTCTACCATGCCTCTGAAATGCAAACCAACCAATCCCAAGTTCATGCCCCTACCTGCCTCCTTTCATCAGACTTGTGCAGTATCCAGGACACTGTCCCCCTGCCCTAATCACCCCAGGGCCGGGTACTGGACAACTAGAGCCCAGTCCTATAGACCAGAGCCTGCTGAAATTACTCCAATTCTAAACTTGCTCAGTTGCTTACCCTGCCTCGCCCATTTCTCCCCTTGAAAACCACAATAAAGGCTTTTGCTCAGACTTTCCCCTCACCCCTTCTGCCGTCTGACCAACCCTGGTGCTTCCTCTTGCAGCCGTCTGTGACATGGCATGCCACTTCCTCTTGAAAACTGTGAATAACACTCTTCTTTTGAAGCCTGTCTTCATGTCCGTCATCTTATCATACGTGTTTAGAAAAAATCCCGGGTACCTCTCAAAACAGGAGCCAGATAGATTTGAGTTCCAGCTGGGCTGTCATTTACCCATCAGGTGACCCTGGGAATATTACTTATTATCCTCTGCCAGCTTCAGTGTCCTTATCTTTTGTTTTTGCGGTACGGGCCTCTCACTGTTGTGGCCTCTCCCGGAGCACAGGCTCCGGACACACAGGCTTAGCGGCCACGGCTCACAGGCCCAGCCGCTCCGCGGCACGTGGGATCCTCCCGGACCGGGGCACGAACCCGTGTCCCCTGCATCGGCAGGCGGACTCTCAACCACTGCGCTACCAGGGAAGCCCCAGTGTCCTTATCTTTAAAACCCGTGAAAAGATTCCTATATCATAGAACTGCCATAAGGACTGATGATAATATGCATAAAAGGAGGGCATACTGAAGAAATAGTAGCTGTATGGTCCAGGAGGTGAGAAAATCAGGGAATAAAAGTCCCCTTTAGGCTCAGAAGTAAACAAGTACAACTCATGGATAGATACCTTTCAAGTTTATATATCTTTCCTAATGTTCAGTTACTAGCAGCAGGAAATCGGGCGATATTTTATGTATTGCTATTTTTGTTCCCTAGCTCAAAAAAAATTTTTCCCCCATGTTAAGTTATGGCTGCTGTTCCTGTTAAGGAAATAAAATGTGATAATGAATCTTTTTAACAAGAGAATTAGAGGAAGCATAGTTTATCATTGCTTTTCCTCAGCTCAAGTGTCTTTTTGATATGCTATACCTACCTCTGCTAATTACCTGAGATAGATAAACAAATTTATCAAGAAACAAGGCACAGAGAAAAGAGGTTGGAATTTGAAACCCCTCTGGCCTTAAGACAAATACCTGCTATGTGACCTTGGGCAAATCACTTACTAGCTCCAAACTTGAGTTTCCTCATCTGCAAAAGGACACAGAGCACCTAGCCAAGAAAGATGTTTAAAAAGATCAGATTAAAAAAAAAATCAGATATAATGTAAGTAATGAGTCCCTTTAGTGCAAGGCCTGGGACTTGAACCTTCCCTAATCTGATGGACCTGCCAACGAATAACAGAGCCCTGCCACAGCTCCCAGCTTTGAGTTTTCAGCATGTAGCTTCTCTCTCCCTCTTTTCCCTTCACTCCCTCCCTCTTCCTTCCAGGGGATGGATGAGTACATTTTTCAGGATTTGAATCATTTCCTTCCTTCTCACTGAAATTGTGGCCCACATGGGATTTTACTGACAGAAACAGAAGACCCCAAACATCCAAGTAATGACCAGATGCACTCATGTTTAGCATAGACCCGTTTTCAGTTGTCCTCCCGGCCACTGGAGTTGGGCTGAGAGTGCAGGAATCACTTATCTGTGGATAAATAATCTCACCTGTGAGTCCTGCAGGAAGAGACGTAAATGCCCAGGCAAGTCCCCTCTTGTGGTGGGGTTTGGCCTATCTGGAAGTGTTCCTTTTATTCCTCAAGCTGTCCATTCTTGCTGGTCCTCCTTCTGGAAGTCTTCCCAACAAGTCTACCACCCAGAGATTTCTATTTCTTTGGACATTTAGTGACCTTTAGTGTTCTGTAACTAAATTGCCAAGGCTTTTGGATGTTTTCCTGCCCAAGCCCAGTTTCCCAGTCTGGAATCTCTGGCATGGCTTCTTCATCTTCCCTCACAGGCCTTGCACAGGACCATGCGCCTGAGAAACGCCCAAGAAACTTCTGTTGATTCATTCACTGATTTCAGTTAAGGCTCCTGGTAGCCCTGGGGCTTCTTAATTGAAACGGGTGGATGCAGACCAGACTATTAACAGACTTACCTGCATAGTGACTTTAAATTTAACTCATTTTTACCGCTATTGAGAAATTATAAAAGTTTTTTGACAATGCCCACCCCTTTTTGTACCAGAACAATGACTTTTCACTTCAAAACACACTAAGTTATATGCTGTAGTTTCAGTAGCACAGTTTCAGGCAAAGACACATCGACCAATTTCCTTGACGCAATAGCTTGTATTTAGAGAATATCAAATGGAACGATTTTGAGAAGGTCAAGTGTGGATGACCATTTTGCTTTGTGTATGTGTGCCGTGTGGGTGGTCTGAAGAGGCAGCATTTCCTGCTGCTCATTAGTCCGGGGATTGGTAAACTTTTCTGGAAAGGGCCAGAGAGTAAATATTCTAAGCTTCACATACTATCTGTGTCATAAAACTACTCAACTTTGACTTTGTAGCATGGAAGCAATCATAGATGATACATTAACAAATGGGCATGACTTTGTTCCAATAAAACTTTATTTACAAAAACAGACAGTGGGCCACGTGCCCTAGTTTGCAGATCCCTGCTTTTGTCTCTTGTGAGCACTCTAATTCTCTGTGCTTTGAACGTCTTTATTTTGCTCTAAAGGGTTTTTTCTGTGTTGCAACTTTATTTTTAAGTGCAGTTTGAGCACAAAATAATCGTCATCTCTGAAAAGGTTGAAAAATTAATGCAGAAAATGGCACAGAATGAGGAATGCACTTGATGGTGAATGATTCACCTGCACCCTTTCTTCTACCAATCCCCACCCACTCTCAAGTCTTCCTCAGTCCTTTGGTGAGTTAAAACAAACCTTCATTACATTAGGTGAACATACTGTATTTTTGACATTTTGAAATAGACTTATTTTCATTGTTCAATTAATACATTTTTCTATCTGCACTTGCATATCTTTGTCTGGGATGGAATGCATCCTAATTTTCCTGTTACAACTGATGGAAGTATTTTTTGGTTTAAAGGCTTTTCACTTAGCAGTTGAGTGTTCAAAAATAAATTCACAAGGTTAAGTGATGGATAGGTGTGCTTCAGGGTAAGTCCCAGCTGCCCTCGTCTCTGGGGAAGCTGCCAGTCCAAGGTTTCCAGCCAGCAACCCACGATCACCACTGCATGTTAGTCTGGACCTGGAAAGGTGTGGGGAGATTTGAAGAAGGAAAGAGGGAAGAAGTGGGTCCTGCTGTCATGCTTATGTGGATGTCCTCTCCCCTGTGCACAGCGTATGGCAGTGATCCCCCTCGCTATCTTTCCATTTCCTGCTTTTCCTGTGTCACCTGAGGCCAGTCCTTGGGCCTCAGTTTTCTTAGGAGCAAAACAGAGATAAAAATACCTTTGCTAGCAAGTATATAGGTTTACCATGAGGTTAAAATGGGATATGAAAGTGCTCTCTACCTGTGTGAAGTATCATTATCATCTGAGCATTTAGAAGGAATTAGGAGGCTGAAAGACCCCCAGACGCTAGCATCTGAGGTTCCTGAAATTGCTTTTTAAGCGTAAGTGGCTGAGGCTAACTTGTGTAATTTTCATTGCTCCTATTTCTCCCTTCACTGTTGTGGACCATGAACTGTGGATGATGGCCTGCAGCACTGAACTTGATGGATGTGATTCCTGACCTCATGGAGCTCGCAGTCTAAGAAGTAGTATGGAGTCAAGTCCAAAAACTCTTGGGAGGATCCCACCCTAGAAGCCAAAGGCCTGCTAGGATGTGTTATTGGAACAACAAAATGTCTACAACATACCATGATGTCATAATTTGGACAAAGGCTTATTCTTTCTGGTTTGGGGGCAACATGAAATGAGCGGAAAGTAAGGTAGGGTGTGTTACAGGACCGTGAATGTGAGCCCGTGTTACATTGGACTCCTCGGTGTCTGCTGAGCCCTGGTGTGATGCCTCCCACGGCCAAAAGCAGAAGTTTTGCATGAGAAAAGTGCTCTCCTGGTTTCTAGATGTAGCTGAATTCTCCAGCTCCACTCCCACTGTCCTGTGACCTCCAGCAAAACAAAAACAGGTAGGTGGTAACTGTGCTGTGAATTAATGATGTCGATATCACTGGATCATAAAATCGATATCATTTTAATAACACTGAAATATCAGATGCCCCGTGAAGAAAGCAGATTTTTATAATTTAAATTGTTAGTATCAATATAATCCAAGAAATCAAAGACCAAGTCATTAACCAGTCTTTCCAGTGAGACGGATCACCTCTGAAATTCATCCTGGGGAATCTGCTGAGACCGGGGCTTGATGAAAACACAAAAACGTACTAACCAATGGTGGGGCTGGAGGACACGATACACGGGTGCACTTTTCATTAAAACATGCAGGGAAAAACCCTTTTGCCATATCTTTTGTGCTGGCTGATAAGCTTAATTCGAACGCTTACTCGCCTTTTGTACAATTCTTAGCACCACGGAAAGGAAGTGCTTTTCCTTCTTCCTTAAAAAAAGTTCCAGTCCAAACCATCAGCCGCTGTATGTTGTCTTAATTACTACTTTGCACTGCACTGGGCTATGACTCTGATTTCTGGCACATGCTGTCATACACAAACTTCCTAAAATAAAATGCTCCAGGATATCCCAGGAACTCTTAGAAGGCTTTAAAAAGGGACTCGCACACCGAAAGAATATCTTTGATGAAGACAGTTCAGGCAAGCAGAATGATTATTGCCAAAGAAGTACGTGATTCTTTGAGATCTTGAAGTGGGTCGGAAGAATCCTTGCCACCTAACTTATCATGGTTTGGGGGAGTTTGACAAGAATCCAGTTTTGATAAAGACAATCGTTTTTTCCTCCCCGAGTGACTATACATTTAAATAGCTAAAACATCTGTTCAGTAACATAGTAAAACATGTACACTCGGAACGCCTGAGAGAAGAGCCTGCCAAACAATCGGTTGAGAGGGGCAGCACCCTCTTGCTGGGGGGAGAGCACCAAGGTAAAGCAACCACTGTTTGTTTTGTCTGGTCAGGGGGAAAGCCAAGGCGACCAATAATTTTGGGTTTCTTTTATTTCATTTGTGAAGAAGTATTTGAGAAAGGGTGGCAAGAGGACATATCCTGACGGGCTTTTTTTTAACCTGTCCATTAGTAGAAGAGCATGAGAACCTTGGATGTCAACGCCTAACAGACTCTTGAGACCAGCCACCAAACCACAAAAAGCGACTTTCTTCTTGCCTGGCCCTTACATCTCTCCCAATGGATGCAGAGACAGGGAGCCGCGTGGAGAGTGGGAAGACGACCAACAGAGGCACTCGAATCACCTTGGCCGTGTTCGTTGGTGGCACCCTGGTGCTGGGCACGGTCCTCTTTCTAGGTAAGTGGAACTGGGCTGGTGCAGTGGCTTCCTTGTGCTGTATTCTGGCAAACCTGGTCGGGATGCAGGTGGAGGGCTGTTTGCTTGTGTTAGTAGGTGGTGCATCCTTAGTTTCTATTAAATATGCAAATGAAAGGAAGCTTTTTCTTTAGGAGGGTAAATACATAAAAACTCCCAAGTACCAAATGCATAGTCCAGAATGTGAAGTGGGTATAAAGTGGATTCGGGTGGCTAGAGGATTTGGTTGCATCGGGCAAACATTTTTTGTGCATTGCACTCAACAAAACGAGTGTTTATGAATTCATAGTCAGATACTTTGATTTATTTTGTGAGGAAAGACTTTACATTGTGATCAAACCACGTTGGAATTTCTTTCCATTTGATTTTTGTCAGTGTTTGCCTGAATGAATCATGAAATTTAACTCACAAAGTACAAATCAGTCTTTAAAAATGCACCATTAATGATATTCTTCAATTCCTTTCTAACCCAGTGACTCTGGTGGAATAAAAAAATTAACTCTGCCTTTCTCTTAGATTTAAAAACTAATATGAAGGAAATAGAGGTTTTCCTCCTAAGATTTGGAAGGTATTGTGATTCACTGATTTTAATGACTTTTGGTGAGGATGATGTACCCAGAGAGTGATGTTAAAAGCGTATTCTTATGAGACAGAACAAAATAGAAAGGGGAGAGGAATGTTCTAAAATTTTAGGCATTTTGAATCTTTGACTCTTCGCCTTTGTATTTGTTTCATACGGCTCAAGTATGAAACAGTATTTCATTGGCTTGAAAGTTATGTAGGACCAAGCCCTATATTTAGGAGAGTCTAGGTGCAGTGTGAAATGTAGCGAGCCTGGGAACGTACCTTGGCACATGCAGGATGCAGGAGGCCATGTTTATCTTGGCAGGGGAAAACCAGTAATTAAACTTTAAAAGAGTTAGGGTTGTGTGGTTGAAAACTCTGCTAAAACGAGCAAACCATCTTTCCTTGTTTTCTGTGGCTGAAGATTTAGGAAATTAGATGGGTTTATTGCTTTCTGGTACAGCTGAACCTCCTACTCCTGCAACTGAAATTGAGGCTCTCGAAAACTCGTGTGAGATTTCTTGGCACTTGCGGTTGAGGCAAGTGTCCTATCCTGAAATTCAAAACTGGAGGAAAGATGATATGGGCATGTCAAGGGAGTATGTACTATGTGGGAAGTGACTACAAAGTTAGACTATTTGTGTTTTGCAAACATTCCCAAACTTAAAAATCCAAATGATTATTGTTTAGGTAAAAATATGTGCTCTTTTTAATGACGTTGCTACTGCTTGAAGCTTTTTTGAAATTCCTCTCATGATTACGTTCTGAGGCTGTAGCATATTATCAGAATGTTCTTGATGGCAGCAAATCTTTTTTTTTTTTTTTGGGGGGGCCACACTGATCTTAGTTCCCTGACCAAGGATCAAACCCAGGCCCTCTGCTGTGAAAGTGTGGAGTCCTAACCACTAGGCCACTGGGGAATTCCAAATCTTTGTTCCTTGAGAGAAGATGATTCTTTGGGATCAGCTCTGAAGTTTTAAGAGCACAGTAAAATTCATCAAGCCAAGTGATGCTATTATGGGTAAGGAGGCCTGCCTAAGATAGAAAAAATAACTTTCCAATGTGCCCAATAACATGGCTCTCTCTCACTTAGAATCTTTAGAGAAGCTGTAATGGTGTTAGAGAGTAAGGGTGTGGCCTCCCTCAGCCTTCGCTACTCAGTGCCGTCTGTGGACCGGCAGCGTTATAGCATTATTTGGGAGCCTGAACTCCACCCCAGACCTACTGATTCAGAATCTGCATTTTCACAAGATCCCCAGGTGATTCATTTGCAAATTAAAGTTTGAGAAGTATTGCTTCAGGTGACCATGTCCTTTCGGATGAATACATTCAGAGACATTTGCTTTTAAATAAATGCACACTCTCAAGTGAAAACATAAATGATATTTTTGTCAAATGTCTCTGCACTATTTCTGACTCCCTTCCTTCCCTCCTCCCCTTTTCACTGCCTAGTTCCACAGGCTCTGCCACCCACCTCCACCCTGCACCTAGCAAAGTCCTTGTCTGAAAATCTCCTGGGACCTGCCAGACAATGCTCTTTATGACAGTATTTTGGTTAAGGTCGTCTTCTCTTCAAGGCACTTCCGGGTAAACTTTGTGGTATATTTTTCTGCCTATAGAAGTTCAGTCACATGTCTGCAATTTCCGGCCTTCCTCCTTCCCTCTTATTTGTATTTTAGGCTCTGGGGTAATCTCTTTTTTAAAACCTTAGTCTTTATACAATAAGAGTGATAGCCACTGGCCTTGGGGTGGTTTCAGAGAACTTAGAGCCCTAGGATTTAAGGCCTTATATGCCTATACCCAGTTTATTTGATTGTATTTCATTTATTTCTTTTAGATTTATTTTTTAGTCAGGTAACATTGGTTTATGACATTATATAAGTTTGACGTGTACAATTTTTTCAGCTTTCCGGGCCGTGTGCTGTCTCTGTTGTGGCTACCCGAGTATGGTGTAGCACAAAAGCCACCATAAACAATATGTACACAAATGGGCATGGCTGTATTCCAGTACAACTTGATTTCTGGACATTGAAATTTAAATTTCGGATCATTTTCACATGCCACGAAATATTCTTCTTATGAGTTTTTCCAACCATTAGAAAATGTAAAAAGCATTCTTAGCTCACAGACCATTCAGAAAGAGGCCGTGGATGATGTCACTGCATTCTGAAGTCATTTCTGCTGCTTATAGACTAATCTAAAATGAGAAACCAAAGCGCTCTTTAAGTTTTTTAAAAAGCCCCTAACCAGCAAAAAGTAACATTTTCATTTTTTATATTAGAAATAATTTTTTGTTGTCTCTGTTTTATTCACTTAAACCTTCACATTGTCTGGGCTTGTTGACCCCTCTTAATTTACAGGGTCTTAAGATAACCCCCCCATGGAAATGATGCTCTTCCTTCAGAGACTGGGTTTGTCTGCGTCCTAATTAATTTAACCTAAACTTTTCTTTTACTCATCATCAGGTAAGGATATTTGATTTTAGTTTTGCTTCCTTAGAGGTTTTCGGTCAATAATTATTTTCCATGAAAGAAATAACTCCTTAAAACTTTAAAAAATGAGATATAATTTACATGTAACATTATTATATTGGTTTCAGGTGTACAGCGTAATGATTCAATACTTGTATATATTGAGAAATGATCACCATGATAGGTCTAGTTAACATCTATCACCTCACAGTTACGTATTTTTTTCTTGTGATGAGAACTTCTAAGATCTACTCTCTTATCAACTTTGGAATATACAATGGAGTATTACTAACCATAGTCACCAGGCTGTATGTTACATCCCCATGACCTATTTATTTTATAACTGGAAGTTTGTATCTTGAAAGGAATGTCTTTAACTATTTTATTATCTTTTTTTCTAAAATAAAACAAGGCTAGTATCAAGAAGGTATTGTCCACAATCATAAAATATTATTATTTACAATAAAGTTTGTTCTTCCACTGTAAAAGAAGACACATGCTCCTTAAAGAACATTTGGTAACCATATAGAAGTAGACTGAAGGGAAAATTTACTCCATGGTTCTACCACCAAGGCATACTGAAATATTCCATACTAATCTTTATGTTCCACATATATTATTTTACATTTTTTTTGCTTGCTAAAGAAATCAAAAATATAACTTTACGACAAGATACTTCTTTTCTTAAAAATAGGCCTGAGAGGGCTTCCCTGGTGGCGCAGTGGTTGAGAGTCCGCCTGCCGATGCAGGGGACACGGGTTCGTGCCCCGGTCCGGGAAGATCCCACGTGCCGCGGAGCGGCTGGGCCCGTGAGCCATGGCCGCTGAGGCTGCGCGTCCGGAGCCTGTGCTCCGCAACGGGAGAGGCCACAGCAGTGAGAGGCCCGCGTACCGCAAAACAAACAAACAAAAAACAACAAAAAAATAGGCCTGAGATGTTTGTTCCATAGACAGCTTTCTTGAATCTCTAATGTAACACAGGTAAAAAGACTGTTTGGAGGATGAATGTCACATTTCCAAATGATTCCTTATTTCTGCTCACAGAGTACAGCAATAATGAATTCTCCACAATTTCCTTGGCTACCACAAATATTTTCAAAGTCTAAACTCACATCTGCTAATGCCCAGGTGCTACCTGAAGTTTACAAATAGGGCACCGTTCTATACTTCTGCAGAAATCCATTTAGATGAAGTTACCGGGCAGATGGGGGAAATTAAGCCATTGGTGAAAAGCTACTTCTGTCTTACAGGGTTTTTGTTTGTTTTTGTTTTGGTGGAAGTAGTTGGAAGCTTGGTCCACCAAGCTGCATCTGTCTGGTAGATGCATCTGTCTGGCTGGGCCTGATGGGAGGAGGGTGTGTGGGGTACAGGGCAGGCAGATAATGACTCTGTTGATAGATGACTGAGTTATATAGGATATATTTTTACTCTTCCCCCTTTGATGGGCCGTGTCTGTATGGGTGGTTTAGATAAGACGCAGAACTTTAAATGCCACCTATGCTAGCTTTTTCCTTCCACTCTGGATTTGGTCCAATGACACAGTCTATAAGTTTCAATTTTCCCATCACTAAAATGAGAATGTAGTTGTAAACAAAAAGTGAAATTACGAGACTCAAACCACGGATAATCAGAGATAGAAGAGACTTTAGAGATCATTTAACCCAGAGGTTCTCAAACTTGAGCCTGCATCAGAATCACCTGGAGGCCTTGTTAAAACTCAGATGGCTGGGCCCCGCCCAAAGAGTTTCTGAGTCTGAAGGTCTGGGTGGGGCTCGGTCATTTGCATTTCTAATTAGCTCCCAGGTGATGTTGCTGTGCTGCCCTCGCCCTGGGGCCCCCACTCTAAGAAGCACTGGTCTGCTTGTGCCCACTTGTCTTGTGTTCAAGAGAACCAAGTTTGAGAGCAGCCAAGAGTCTCACCAAGGTTACTTAGCTAGTGACCAGAGTCTGGTTCTGTGACACTGAGCCAGGTGGAGTTTTGAATTCCGTGTCAACACAGGGAAGGATGAACTGACAGCAAATGTCTCGCATACGTGCCTGACGGTGGGTTACTTGGTGGTGGTCTGCTGCAAGCCAGTCATTTCTTTATTTTGGTCTGTTTTTTCAGTGAGTCAAGGTTTCTTAAGCCTCCAAGCTAAGCCGGAGTACTGCCTGAAGCCAGAGTGCATCGAAGCTGGTAAGTCAGTTTTCCATCCTGTGTCAAGTTATGATTATGGTACCTTGGTGAGTGGAAGAGAAAACAGGCGGTATTTTTAGTATTTTGTTTGCTTGAGGTTTACCAGGTATGAAACGCAATTCTGATGAAATTTTAAGTTTTCTTTCAAGACTTGGTGTGAAGTTGTGGAATGTAGGTTTCCTGTTTTCTTTTTCCTTGCAATGAAACAGCTGTGCAGTATTCCAAATCATTATAAAGGAAATCAGGAAGGAGTGTGGGAGGCTGAATGGCCTCTCTTAAGACCTGGAGACCTTGACCTTCGTATCCCCTTAGCTGGATACAGATTCCCATTTATCTCAAGTAGTCTTTCTGTATCTTCTGGTCAGTGGGTCTGGCCTGTCTGCGTCTAAGCGGGGACCCTCTGTAAACCGATACTTCCACTGTCACCTGGAATCCCTTTGGGTCCTTCTATTTCACGTTACAAGTCAAATTTTTCTTGAGGTGACAGACTGTGTATCAGTGGGTACCGCAAAGTGAAGACGAGCGGTTAAAGTTGCCTCAGTTTTGCAACATCTATCAGTTTTGCCCTCCATAAACCAGTGTTAGGGCCTAGAGTTGCAGGACCTGGATCCCAGCCCCACTCCCATTTTTAAGTGGCCAGGGACACTAGTGTGTGTTTTCCAAGGGGAAAGTGATGGGATAAGTTAAGCACATGGTCCTTTCACTTTCCTCTTGGCCTTAAGAGAAGAGATTAATGAATTATTGCACCAAATATTTATTGCCCTCCAGGCACTGAGTTAGGTTCTAGGAATATAGCAGTGAGGCCGAATGACCCGGTAAGGGAAGAAAGACAACAAACACCCAAGGCAATTAATGGACAAGAAAAATATCAGCTGATGATACATGTTATGCAGAAAATTTAAAAAAATAGAATAATGTGGTGGCTAAGTGACAGGATGGCTAGATTGCAAAGTCTGAGGAAATGACACTGAAGGGGCCCTCTGAATAATGAGAAGGGAGTGCTGTGTGAAGATGGAGGTGGGGGGAACAGCTGGGGCAAAGGTCCCGTAGAGGAAAGAGCTTGGGGCACTTGAGGAATGGGAAGAGCCTCTGGGTAAGGGGCAGGATGCAGGTGATCAGGGTCAGTGGGGAACCCAGGTGCCAGCAAGTTTGAGGTTTTCCTAAGTGTGCTCCAGAGGGATTTCAGAGAGACACAAGATCTTACTAGCCTTCAGAAAGATCTCTCTGTGGAGAGCTCGACTCTGGGGAGTCTTTTGGGGTGGAGGAGAGACTGTAGAGGGCAAGAATGGAAGAAGGTCGCTCAGGCAGGTGGTTATTTCGGCAAGCCAGGTGAGAAGTGATGCTGTCTTGAATTCAAGACATGGGAAAGGAGACAAGAGGGTTTAGGAGATAAAGAGCTTGCTAAAGGATTGGATGTGGGCTGCAAGAAAATTCAGAGAATCAAAGTGATACTTCGATTTTTGGCGGTGGTTGGGTGGTGGCATTTATTGAGATGGAAAAGACTTAGGTGAAAGGGCTTTTAAACTCCGAGGCCTTATACAAAGGTACTAGGTTAGACAGTTGTGTTATTAGAGTTCTTTCTTCTAAATTTATTTTTTTATTGAAGTATAGTTGAATTACAATGTTGTGTTAATTACTGCTGTACAGCAAAGTGACTCAGTTATACATATATACATTATTTTTCCTATTCTTTTGTATTATGGTTTATCACAGAATATTGAATATAGTTCTCTGTGCTATACAGTAGGACCTTGCTGTCCATCCATTCCATATGTACCAGTTTGCACCTGCTAATCCCAAACTTGCATTCCTACCCTCTCCCACCCTCCTACCCATTGGCAACCACCAGTCTATTCTATTAGAGTTCTTTTTTAAAAAAATATTTATTTATTTACTGGGCTGTGCTGGGTCTTTAGTTGCAGCACGTGGGCTCCTTAGTTGCAGCATGCATGTGGGATCTAGTTCCCTGACCAGGGATCGAACCTGGGCCCCCTGCATTGGGAGTGCAGAATCTTAACCACTGTGCCACCAGGGAAGTCCCTTGTCCCATTCTTAAGTGATCAACATATATATATATATATGTTTTAAACCGGGCAGTATGTTAAATGACTTACATGTGCCATCTCATAAAAATCTTCATAAGAACCCCATGAAGTTGGTGCTATCACCCGGCCCAATTGCACATGAGGAAATGTAGGCTTCTAGGTGCTAAATAACTTGCTCTGGGTCACATCCTGAGTTAGCAGCAGGGCTGGGCTTCAAGTTCATGTGTGGCTCCTCTCCATCTGTGCCTGTGTGCCAGAGGCCATGCCAGGAAACTCTCTTGGACCCTGGTCCTGTCTTGCTCTTTTTTCATAACATTAGACCTACTAGAGTCTAGGGACTAGACAACTGTTTCAGCTTTTTGATCTCGTCCCAGAAAGGATGAGAAAGATGTGGGAATTCCCAGGTCCTTTCCTGCTCCCAGTGGAGCAGCTGACCTAGGGATTTCTCCAGTGGAGCAAGGGTGACCTGGAGTCAGGTGGGGCACCAGGTGGGACTATCAGAGGACAGGTTTTAGACTTCACGTCATCACCTTGTGCTTCGTCTGTGGAACAGTTTTTGCAGATGTGTGAAATTAAAAATTTTGAACTCAAATTGAAACCCTAAGTCAACTTTCCGTACGGAGGGCCACTTATTTCATGAGTTTTGTCTCTTTATTACGAATCATAATAATGCAAAAGTAAAGCTTGAAGAATGACATTGATTATGTCGTCTCCTGCCAGCTAGTGTTTTCCCTTGCTGCCCTCTTTTTAGTTTTCACCTTGGCGACTGGCTTTCTAATATTCAAAAAGATACTTCCGCTGTTTCTGGAGCAAAAGGCTCACCAGGGCTACAGTCCTGTAACGTGGGCGCCGCTGTGCGGTGCGTGGGCGCCACGTGTGTGCTGCGTGGGCGCCGCTGTGCGGTGCGTGGCCTCCCCGTGCGTGCTGCGTGGGCGCCGCTGTGCCGTGCGTGGGCGCCGCGTGCGTGCTACGTGGGCGCCGCGTGCGTGCTGCGTGGGGCCGCTGTTGGGTGCGTGGGCGCCCCGTGCGTGCTGCGTGGGCGCCGCTGTGCGGTGCGTGGCCTCCCCGTGCGTGCTGCGTGGGCGCCGCTGTCCCGTGCGTGGGCGCCGCGTGCGTGCTGCGTGGGGCCGCTGTGCGGTGCGTGGGCGCCGCGTGCGTGCTGCGTGGGCGCCGATGTGCGGTGCGTGGGCGCCGCGTGCGTGCTGCGTGGGTGCCGCTGTGCGCTGCGTGGGCGCCGCTGTGCGCTGCGTGCTGGCAGGATGAAGTTTGGGAGAGCGAAGTTCTGGACTTTTTGCGAGCAGGTGCCAGTCTTTTCCGAGATGGTTTCTCTTCCTGACTTTCCTTTTCTATTTCCATCTATCCTAATCCCTCTTTCGGAATAAGAGGTGGAGGAAGAATACAAAGAAACGAGGAAACAAGGAAAGGGCGTGCTAATGATAGTGGATCAGGCCAGAGAGGTTGATGAGTGTGAGGCATGATCTAGCTGGCCAAGTACAGGCCATGTGATCTGGGCTAAATACATAAACCATCCTAAGCTCAGTTTCACCATCTGTAAAATGGGAATAAGAATTTTTATTTATCATACTGGTTGTGAGACTAGAAGAAAATAATGTTGGTGGTAGTACTAGTAATCCAGGTCCACAGTGCCATATCCTTTACCCTGTACCTAGAGAGCGTTGTAATGCTCAGTTGGCAAGAGTGGACCCGAGCTCTGTTCCTGTGACGGCAAAACTGGATCTTAACTCAAGTGAGGCTGTTTTAGACTTTGTTCATCCTACTTAAGAGAATATGCATTTATTCCCTATAGAATTATTAATGTGCTTGCTACAGGAGTGCTGCTCCAGACATTGCTGGAGGTATTATATAATCTGTGGTTTAGGCGTTGCATTACTTTTCTAGAATCTATGAGCTCTGAAACATCTGGCCTCAAGAGCTTCGAGTAAGTGTTTGTGGAATTGTAATAGCAAATTTGTGTGTATGGTTGCCAGATTTAGCTACGTGCATTCATTCAGGATGCTCAGTTAAATTTGAATTGCAGATATACAACAACTTTGTTTTTGCTATGAGTATGTCCCGTGCAATATTTGGTAGTACTTACGCTATAAGAGTAGTCATTTATCTGAAATGCAAATTTCACTAGGCATTGTGTATTTTATCTGGCAGCTGTATTTATTTGGCGATGTGCCTGACACTGTTCTAAGCACTTTACACATATTTTCTCATTTAATTCTCATGAAAATCCTATGTGGTGCTATTATTATCCCATTTTATACAGATGAGGAAACTAAGATACAGAGAGGCTAAGTAACCTGCCTAAGGTTACATAGTTATTGCATGGGGTTGTTGGCATTCAAAACCAGGTGGTCTGGCTCCAGAGTCTGTGATGAGGCTATACTGCCTGAAAAGGGCTTAGCATAGTTCCTGGCACAGAGGAGATGCTCAATATCAGTGATTTTATTGTTACCCCCTCCCCCCCAACCCTGATTAAACTTAAAAAGTCAGGGTGGTATAAGGAGTGGTGTCTTCACTTCTACTAGATAAACACTAGCTGGAGATTGAATAACAATTTACCTTATATGCAATGACTTGAGGGAATACATAGCTTGGCCTTTCACAGATTTCCTTCATTATCATATTTCTTTTATTAAAACAAGACACTCTGGTTTTTCTCCATGGAGCTGAGTAGGGGGAGAGGAGTTTTGGTGTCTTGACAGCTATGGTCCCTTGCAATTTGAAGTCACAGTTCCCTTGTAGAAAGTGCAGCCCTGTGCCCAGCTGTGAATTGTGAGTGCTGAATTGAGAGGCTGAAGCTGGAGTTTTTCCACGTAGTGGGCTCAGTTCCAAATTCAGTGTGAGTGATGTATTCCCCCACTTTATACCAGGGCTGAGGTCAGAGCTGATCTTGCAGTTTAGGTTCCTGCAAGAATACTGAGGAGATGGGATACATTTGAGGGTTGGGGGCAGGGGGAGGCTTGGGAAGGTGGCCAGAAAACAACGTGCTTATGTGAATAAAAATGTGTGTGAGGGTTCCTCTGTGTGACTCTGAGTATTGTGTGGGACTGAAACTTGTATGATCCGTGTTCCTGAGGTGTCCTATAGCAGATTCATTCTGTGGATGCACAACCAGAATAACCACAAATATAAACTAAAATGAAGATTTTATGTGTCCTAGCAAATTTGCATATTAAATATTAATGATAAAATAGTAACAGTAAGTAAAATTGTAATTGGAGACAACCTCATTAATTCTGAAAGATGAAAATATTAAGTAAATTTAAAATTTATCAACCTTAGATTCTAAACCAATTTTTTTCTTTTTGGATGTGGAAGGATTGAGCGTGATGGGGATTTTGAAGTTCTATAGAGATTAAGTTGTTTGTATATTATTAACTTCATCAAAGACAAAAAGCTGTTTGAAATTTTCATAGAAAGTCTAGGCTAGAGAAATATGTAGCCTTACTTTTAAACCTGGAGGAACCACACACATAACCAAACTGTAATAGGCGCATCTAAATTTACGCAGATTATATTTTTTCGGCAAGTCATTCAAGTTTAGCTGAAAACTCTTTGAGTTTTCATTACTTCAAACATAAATGTATTCTGGCATTAATTAATTATGAAAATCACCCAGGCTGTCGTCTTTCCCAGGTCATTAAAATATTGGCTGCCTTTTTAAAAAAAAAAATCATTTGGTGCATATCTTTATGCTAGAGTGGTAGCCAGCAGTTGGAAGGGAGTTGGAGTTCAATATTAGGAATTTTGGGACTTTCTCGTTTTGTAACGAAAGACTTTTTTTTAAAGCTCATGGATACATATTTAAGTATGAACGAACTTCCTACCGATTGACTATCTTCCATATATAATCGAGTGTGGCCTTAAGAAAGAGGAAAAGATGGCAGATCAATCTATCGTGTCTTTCTGTTAACTCATACAAATACCCAGTTCTGCCTCTAGACCTGGGCAAGAGGGGCCCCTGCCCTGGGCCCCTCATTTAGAATGTTACACTTTGCTCTGCTCTGGCCATGCCTCTCCCCTCCTTAACCCAGAATTCCCTGCAAGATGGCACCAAGCCTCCTTTTAGGGCCTGTTTGGGTCTCTTCCGGGGCTTCATTCCTCTGAGAGCTGCCCTGAATGTCAAGGGGCTCAAGGATCCATACCTGGCTCTCCAGGTCTTTATAAAGGTGTATTGTAAATAGATATTGTCAACATTTAGGTATTACATGTGGGCTTCTGTTTCAGTTAGCCTTTGTTGTGGAATAGACCACCCCAAACCTTAAAGGCCTGAAACAAGAGTGACTTAATATTTCTTATGATGCCTTGGGTTTGGTGGGGTTCCTCTGCTGGGACTGCCTAGGCTCATTCATACAGCTGCATTCAGTCGGAGGGTCGCCTGGCCTGGAAGGTCCATGATAGTTTCAGTCACACATCTGGCGGTTGGTGGTGGCTGGGTTCGTCTTCGCGTGGCCTTACCTCCTCCAGGAGATTCTTCAAAGGGCAGTCTCAGGGCACCAAAGGGATTTAACGTGGAAGGTGAAAGGCCTCTTAAGGCCTAGTTTTGAAACTCATGAAAAGTTACTCTGCCACTTTCTGTTGGTCAAAGCAAGTCACAAGGCCAGCCCAGATCCATGGCAGGGGAAATAGATCCTGGTGGCAAGAGTGGCAAAGTCACCTTGCAGAAGGATGAAAGGAATGGAAGGAAATGTCACGCACGTCCTGGCAAACAATTTACCTTATACTCCATTTATATTCCTGTTCCAGGTCCCACAGATGTTAGGGGTGCTCCTGCAAAAGCCGGTAACTAACTATAATATGACTCAACTTTTACCCACTTGCTCTGGATGTAATAGTTTAATATAGTGAAGTTGATTCAGGGCTTCATTTGAGGGGAAATGTAAAAGCCAAGGCTTGGGAACTGGTTGATATGAAATCATTGTTTAATTTGGAAGAGACCAGTACACAATGTTCAGTGCTTGTCATTAATCCTATGATTTTCTTTTTAAATAGCTGCTTCCATCTTGAGTAAAGTAAATCTGTCTGTGGACCCCTGTGATAATTTCTTCCGGTTTGCTTGTGATGGCTGGATAAACAGTAATCCAATTCCTGAAGATATGCCAAGCTATGGGATTTATCCTTGGCTGAGACGTAATGTCGACCTCAAGTTGAAGGGTAAGTTTCTACTGGGGTTTGGTGATGTGCTTTACAGAGAGCAGTATTTGACAAGAAAAACATAGTTTTGGATTTGAGGCATGACTGCTCACTCTTTAACTATACTAAATTCACTTCCAGGATTTTTTAAAGTGGAAGATTGAAAGGAAAGTTGTGGAATTTTAATCTTTCAGATAGTGCAAGCCTGGTGTAGTTCATTATGTTCACATTGGATAATAGTAAGTTCTGCTGCTGAAGGATAAACAGCATTTGATTGAGGTTGGGAGCAAAGGAATACTTAATGAAAATCATGTTATATTGGTATACTTATTCATCTGTTACGTTCAGAGCAAACTTCATCACTTGCTCACTGTGTCCTGGATTTTCATGGTTTACAAAATGTACTTAACACTTCATCGTCTTTTGACATCACTTTTGGGAACTCTGGATGACCTTGTGTTTGTCATGTTGTTCCTGTTAACTTCTAAGTTGGCTCTGGGGAGACTGTCCTTTCCCCATGGCCTCTCAAGCAATGACAAGCTCACACACACATACTCACATATGCGCGCATGCACACATACTCTTCAAAAGTTGGAAATATCTTTAAAAAAAGCTAGAGGATCTTCTGCTCACAATTGGTCTAATTTTTATGCTGAGTTGTTGGAGAAAACCACTTCAGAACGCAAGTAGAGAGATTTCAAGGCCAGGTAAGGTGAGTGTTTTGTGAAGGCAAAAATAGCATATATCTTTTTGGCTTTCTTATAACTGAGCTATGCCATATAACTTGTGTTACTTGCAGTAACACACCTAAAAGAATTTCTGAAAATTTTTGAGAATCATCATTTTTCTATCTTCTCCATATCCTTTTCCTGAAGATTTTAAGAATTAAGTTCATTAATTTTAATGAAAATTAAATACGTATCAACTTATATGTATGTTACAACATCTGAAACCATTGGCAAAATAATTAGATACCTATTGTCACTGTAAGGAAAAATGTGCTTAAATTTCACAACTAGATATAAATCATATGGACTTACATTTTCTACTAGAAGGCTGAAACTTAATCTTCATAAGTTATAAATGAGAATTTGCAAGAATGTCAGAGTTTTCCCATAACCCAACAGGTGAGATTCCTGTTCTGTGGAACTGTAAATAGGACCTTGAAGAATGAATTTGCTGAGCCTTATTTTCCTGCAGGATATTAACTCGTGTCGGTCCTTTACCTACCATTCTTGCCTGTTTCCTGTTTCCCTTCTCTGGCTTCTTGTCTTCCTAGACAGAGAGATGTGTGCATGTGTGCACATGTACACACACACAACTGGAGAAATATCACTGAAGGATAAAAAAAAGTCAATATTTCCAGATAGATGATCCTTTTATATTAGTTATAGCCCAAAGATTTCTGTCTTCAGGGCATGAAGCAGTTATAATAATTTAAAGAATTTCTGGGAATGTCTTATTGTAAAAACTAAAATCAGTATCGGTGGGCTTTGTTTGAGGAGGACATGGTATATGGGCTAAAATTCACAGAAGTAAGAGTAAATTGTTCAGAGCAGCACAAGTTTTTTTTTTTCTACTTTGAAAAATGAAAAAAATTTATTTCCAAGCTCAGTCGTGAAAGTAGAAAGGAGCACAATTAACATGCAAAGAGTAAAAAGAAAGTCACACATAAATCCACCCCTAGAAATAACTGCTAATAAAGCAATTGGGTATATAGCTTTCCAGGTGTTTTTCTCCATGTGTGGGTACATATGCATAATCTCATATGCACAGCCATATATTTAAAAAAATAAAAGATAGCTGATATTACGCACGCTGCTCTGTCACCTGCTGTAACACATAATGTATTCCTCATAGACATGGATTATGTCAGTAGATATCTTTCCTTATTATAAATAACACTATAATAATACCTAAGTTTACACATCTTTATGGCCTTATCTAAATGTATCCTTAGGATAAATTCCCAGATATGAAATTGTTGTGTTGAAAGAGTATTCACCGTTTCATTTTTGTTGCATATATCAGAATCACCCTTTAGAAAGTTATTTTTAGGTATTCATATATTTTCTTGCTGTTTTAAATGGTTACTTTTCGCAATCACCCATTTTTTTTGTGTGGTATAAAGTAGGGGTCAACAAACTGTGGCCTGTGGGCCAAATCCAGCCCACTGCCTGTTTTTGTAAGTAAAGTTTTTTTGAAAGACAGCCACATCCATTCATTTATGCATTATCAATGGCTGCTTTTGCACCACAAAGGCAGAGTTGAGTAGTTGCATATAGAGACCATATGACCCATAAAGCCCATATAACCTGCAAAGCCTAAAATATTTACTCTCTGACCTTAATGGAAAAAGTTTGCCAACTCCTGAT
This sequence comes from Phocoena phocoena, assembly GCF_963924675.1. Lineage (NCBI taxonomy): Eukaryota > Metazoa > Chordata > Mammalia > Artiodactyla > Phocoenidae > Phocoena > Phocoena phocoena. The sequence goes on from NC_089240.1 coordinate 18,372,388, forward strand.
GCCTGTTGTAAAGCTTTGATATATCTATATTGGATCTAGGTAGAACTATTTTATTAATTGATAGCTATTTGGTGGGTTTTTGGGATTTTTTGATAGGACATCATAAAATTAAGAAATAATTGTAATTTTTGTCTCTCCCTTTCCTTTTACTATATTGACTAGATTCTCAGAATAATGTTGAATTATAGCAATCGTAATGGGTATAATTTTCTTTTTTTTGAAATAAATTTATTTTATTTATTTATTTTTGGCTGCATTGGGTCTTCATTGCTGTGTGCAGGCTTTCTCTAGTTGCAGTGAGCGCGGGGGCTACTCTTTGTTTCGGTGCACGGGCTTCTCATTTCAGTGACTTCTCCTGTTGCGGAGCATGGGCTCTAGGCGCGCAGGCTTCGGTAGCTGTGGCACGTGGGCTCAGTAGTTGTGGCTCGCGGGCTCTAGAGCGCAGGCTCGGTAGTTGTGGCACACGGGCTTAGCTGCTCCACAGCATGTGGGATCTTCCCGGACCAGGGCTCGAACCCATGTCCCCTGCATTGGCAGGCAGACTCTTAACCACTGTGCCACCAGAGAAGCCGGGTATAATTTTCTTATTCCTAACTTGGGTGGTAATGCCTCTAGCATTCCCCCCAATATATTTTTTCTTTTTTTCTAACCTTTTCTATTGTGTTCTGTTATTCCTAGTTTGCAAAAAGGTATTGCTCAGGAAAAATCTCTTCACTGTTTATCAAGAGAGTCACATGGAGTATCTCTTTTAACTTCTCTAGATTTTCTCATGCTAAATTAACCTTATAATCTTGAAATAAATCCTGCTTATGAATGGTTTATTATTTTAAGACATTGCTTAAGAATTGATTAAGCTAGTATTTTGTTATATTTGTGTCTGTATTTATGATTCATATTGGTCCATGGATTTTTGTGTGCTAGGTTTGTTAAATTCTGTTATCAAGATTGTGCTGGCCTTGTGAAACAAAATGGGAGGCTCCCCATATATTTCTACGCTCTGGGAAAGACACAGACAAATAAATCTCAAGTTATTTTGTGACAAGCACCGTAAAGGATGAATTTAAAAATCAGTCATAGGGCTCTTGCTACAAGTGCCAAGAAGGAGAGCAAATGGTGGAGTAGGGTCTCTTTTTAAATTAGTATCATCTTGTTCCAGATGTATGTGCTTGAAATATAAAATATGTTTTCTTTAAACTTTTAAATTTTGAGGTAATTCAGACTTAAAAGTTGAAGGAATAGCACAAAAAACTCCCATATACCCTTTACCCAGATTTCCTGATTGTTATTGTTTTGCTGTACTGTATTGGCTTTATCATACTATTCATTCTCTCCATCTATAAATGTATAGGTTAGAAATATGTAAATGTGTAGATGATACTGATACACAGATTTATAGATACATATCTTTCTGAACTCTGCAAATATGTTGCAGATAATTAGGAATTCTTAAAGTGTATAAATAGAGCTTTTCAAATATCAGAGGTGCTAACAATGTTATTTTTTAAACACCAGACATTTATTTATTTATTTAGCATGCAAGTTGTTTATTTTGAGAAGTGATCCCAGGAAATAGAGGTGGGGGACTGGGAAGAGTGAAAGATGGAAGGGAGGAAAAGTGAGTCCAAGAATTAAACACTAGTCTTTAAATTCTATCTGTATGTCTTTATTCTATATCTATCTATGTATCTGTGTTTCTCTCAGTCTGTCTACTTATCTGTCTAACCATCCAGGTGATGCAAGCTCATTGTAGATCAGCTATAAATGACTAACAAGGAGAAACATACTTCAGATCCCAATACCTGGTGATAACTTTTTAAATGCAAATATACATATAAAATTATATATATATCTCAAAAGGGATCATGTATTCTATTTTTATAATCTGTCATTTTTACTTGACACGTTAACATGTTTTCAGGTCAATAAAAATAGATCTGTACCATCATTTGCCATGACTACTTTGTGTGGATATAGTACAGTTTGTTTCATCAATTCATGTGTTGCCATTTAGGTGGTTTCCAAACTTTTTCCTCATTGTAAGCCACTCAGAGCCTGAGTTTTGATGCCACAGGGTTGGATTTGAATCCTGGTTCCCTTTCATTTCTCCTCTGTGTCACTTTTGGTCAATTACTTAGCTTACCTAGCTCAGCTTTTTTACCTTTCAAATGGAGATGAGAATACCCATTTCATAGGATTTGTGAGAACTAAAGGACATGACCTATATAAATTACCCAGTCTAGTTCCTGGCATGTAGCAGGCCCTCAATTAATATTTGTCCTTTGCTCCTACATTTTGTCTCAAAGATAGTTCTAAGGCTCATGAAGTAGTGTCTGTCAAATGCTTTACATTTTATTCTGGTCTTATCCTCTGTAAATATCATGTGCTTTCAAAAATATTGAATGCGGTCTAGATATTTCTCCTCACCCTTGATAAAAAAGAGAGAACATCCCAAAATAAAACGCAATACGAGCAATCAAAAGAATACCATTTTCTTATGGCTGATAGAGAACACACAGAAATGGCTGTCCAATTTGTGAAATAAAATGGATTTGACAGACCTGGCTGATGAAAAATTGCCCTCTATTGAAGTCAGCAACCTGGCTTCATGAATGTTTTCTTTAAATGGCATATAAGGCTCAGATTTCTACTTGGCAAATAAAATTATTTCTTGTTCTCTCCAAGAATTAGAATCTGTTTTTTTTTAAAAAAGGCTGAATGTAGTCATGTGTTTGAATGTCTTAAAATTTCCCTCCTACAAAACCTCCCAAATTTGTTTTCATGTGGCCATGAGGATGACACAGCATGCACTGCTTATGAATGAACAGATGAAAATTTTGCAAATGGGCATTTACGAAACACGAGGCAATGAGTGAGATAGAACACTTGTGTCAAACAGAAGACAGATGACTCAGGGTAGGGCCAGCTCATCCCTATTAGGGAATAGCGATCTTTGCCAATAGTTTATAAAGAAATGCAGTATATTATTATATTTAAGCACAGACAGCACCAGCAGAACAATAAGATGAAGTAGGGTCTATGCATTAATGGGCAGAGAAAGATGATCGTGATTCATAGATTGGTTATTTATTTGTAAATACCTGCTGGCTGAGATTTAAATGATTCTCATAATTAAATAACCCCCCTGTAATCTTGTTTTCCCTATTAGTGATCCTTAGCCAAATCGTCTTTTACAGATATTAAAAAGCTGAAAACTTCAGTTCGGCTCCTGTAAAGTCATTTGATAATTAGAAAGTTCAGATCGTTGAAGACATAGTGAATTGTGTCATTTTCCTCATACAGTGAACATGGTATAATGATGTACCAGATTGAGCCTTGACATCATTAAGCTCTTTGAAACAAATGACGTCAGACTAGAAAAAACAAAACAGGGATGTGGTGAGGAGGTGCTAAGGAGCAGCCAGCCACCGTGGTGTGCTTTTTATTCCTGGTGAAAACTCAGCCCCTGTAAGTCTCACTGAATCTGCTATATGGACTGAGTGCGCCCACTCAGAGCAGACTCCTGTTTTTCTGACCACGTGGCCGTACAGGAAGCAGCAAATTGCCAGTTTGTACATGCGCCGTTATCGGTCCCGTGTGCACAGAGGGGTGCTGGGTAAAGATTTGGGCCTGTATCGCAGGCTTCTAGAATGTGAAATGAAATGATCTTACCTGAAGAGTTTTGTTGTTGTTGGTCCCATTTTTCCTAATTGCATACCCCATTTGAGCATGGGTAGGATGGGAATGTGGGTGCGTGAAATGTGAGGAAGGGGAAAGAAGTCCAATTTTAAAAAGTTTAGTCATTTCCTGTTGGGAGACACTCACTTCAAATACAGAAATGAATTTCTTCCTGAAGTCTCTGTGAAAAATGTGCATTTAGCTTTAGGACAAGACCTCTTTCTAAATAGCTTAAGGAAGTAAAGAGGCCATGAGAACGGCCACCATGTGTAAAAGCTTGTGTTCTGGTAGTTCCGACACGCAACATTTTAGGTTTTCTTCTTGTGTATCCATTTTTACCCCCAGTGCATGTCCTTGTCTTACCTTTTGACTCCTACCTGTTCCAATCTTTTTATTTTATGATCCGATCTTTTCCCCTGTGTCTTTAATGTAGCTTTTAAAACTTCTGTAGTGGTTAATACTAGACATAAGTTGGGTACACTTGATAAGAACCAGATCTTTTCATTACATTCATTCTGAGTTGTATGCTCTTTAATTTGGGGGAAATGTGCCCGCTTCAAGTAGATGGAAATACACAGCATTTTGATTGTATTAGTCTGTGAACACAGGACTATTTTCTGAGCTTTTACTTTTTTCCTGGCCCCAGTTGCTTTTAGTCACAAGTAACAGAAACATCAACTCAGACTGACCTAAACAATAAAGAAGATTTGTTGGCTCGTGTAACCAAAATATCTAGTAATCATGTGGACTTCAGGTAAGGGTTGATCTAGCAGATGAACCATCCCATTAAGGATCACATTTCTTTCTTTGTCTCTACTCTGACATCCACTGTCTCATGCTTTCTAAGTCCGCTTGGTCATAAGATCGTTGCCAAGAGCAATCAGAATTTAGACTTCCTCATTCACATCCAGCAAGAGGTATTGTGTTAAGCATAGGAGGATGCAGAAGTTAATGAGGCTCCCGAGACTACCATGTGGAAGTTAAAAATCAGCACCCTGGCAGTCCAGTGGTTAGGACTTGGCACTGGGTTCGATCCCTGGTCTGGGAACTAAGATCCCACAAGCCACGAGGTGCAGCCAAAATAAATAAATAAATAAAAGACTCTAGAGCTACACTGTTCAATACTGTAGCCACTAGCCACATGTGGCTTTCAAGCACTTGAAATATGGCTAGCTGGAATTGAGATGTGCTGTAAGTGTAAAATACACACCAAATTTCAGAGACTTCATTTAGAAAACATGTAACATATCTCACTAGTAAATTGATGATTTATTTCATTAATTACCTATGGAAATGATATTTTTAAGGTACATTGGGTTAAATAAAATATATTATTAAACATAATCTCACCTGTTTTATTTTAGTTACTCAAATATAGCTACAAGGAAATTAACAATTATGTATTTGGCTCAGATAATATTTCTGTCAGACAATGCTGCTCTAGAGGCCTGAATAGGCCATTAGAAAGGTGAGCTATCTGTGAATAAATTCAAATTTATTTCACTGATAGAGAAGGATCAGAGAACACCTTTATTTAATAATTTTTTTTTTTTTTTTTCGGTACGCGGGCCTCTCACTGTTGTGGCCTCTCCCGTTGCGGAGCACAGGCTCCGGACGCGCAGGCCCAGCAGCCATGGCTCACGGGCCCAGCCGCTCCGCAGCACGTGGAATCTTCCCGGACCGGGGCACGAACCCGTGTCCCCTGCACCGGCAGGCGGACTCTCAACCACTGCGCCACCAGGGAAGCCCCATTTAATAATTTTTTAAGAAATTTATTTATTTTTGGCTGTGTTGGGTCTTCGTTGGTGCGCGCGGGCTTTCTCTAGTTGCGGTGAGCGGGGGCTACTCTTCACTGCGGCGCGCAGGCTTCTCGTTGGGGTGGCTTCAGTAGTTGTGGTGCGCGGGCTCTAGAGCGCAGGCTCAGTAGTTGTGGCACACGGGCTCAGTTGCTCCGCAGCATGTGGGATCTTCCTGGACCAGGGCTCGAACCCGTGTCCCCTGCATTGGGAGGCGGATTATTAACTGCTGCGCTACCAGGGAAGCCTGAAAACACCTTTATTAAAAATAGTTCTCTACTCCCATCTCCAGTCCCCCTCTATCCTGTTACCTTATTAGTGTCCTCTGTGGTACTTATAACCATCTGAAATTATCTCATTTGTATACTTGCTTACTTGTTTTTCTCATTATGCTTGCTCCCCTCCCTTCCCCCTTCCCCCCGTGGTAAATTTTCTGAGAGCCACAGTCTTGTCCATTTTGGGCTTCACTGTAACCCAGCACCCAGCATAGTGCCTGGCATATAGTAATTGCTCAGAAAATACTTTTTGAAGAAAAAGATCGTGCCCTCTGTATGTGGCTGGCTGGGGTGGGGTAACTTTGTCTCCTCCTCTTTCTCCCCCCTTCTGAGCCTGGGGCCCTGCATGCTGTCCCAGAAGAGCCGTGAGTTGCAACCAGAGCTTGACCCTGATGGGAGAGGAAGGGTAGCGTCAGTTCTTCATTTGTGTTCTAGGTTTCAGGAAGGCAGGACAGGGGAGTGGACAGTGCAGCAGGCTAGAGCCTTTCTTGGGTCTCCAAGACTCCCTGGCGGTGTGATCTTGTGTAAGTTACAACAAGGAAAATAAGAACTCACAGGATGGCGGCCAAGTTTGGGCTCTGAAAAGAAACTGGGACTCTGCCACTTATTGCCTATATGATCATAGGCAAACCACTTCCTTCTGAGTCTCAGTTTCTTTTTTTTTTTTTTTGGTGGTATGTGGGCCTCTCACTGCCGTGGCCTCTCCCGCTTGCGGAGCACAGGCTCTGGACGCGCAGGCCCAGTGGCCATGGCTCACGGGCCCAGCCGCTCCGCGGCATGTGGGATCCTCCCAGACCGGGGCATGAACCCGTGTCCCCTGCATCGGCAGGCGGACTCTCAACCACTGCGCCACCAGGGAAGCCCTGAGTCTCAGTTTCTTATCTGGCAATACTGTTGGATTAATTCAGTGAGATGCAGCGAAAGTCTTCTAACAGGGTTTGATAAGTGGCATCTGTTATTACTGCTAATTTCATGAGGATTAAATGAACATTTTAAAAGCACTTGGCCCATAGTAGATCCTTAAGAAATGCTAGTTTCCTAATCAAATAAAAAATAGAACTTTAATAGATAAGAAAATTTAACAGTATTATTAAAGTAAATTATTGTGATCTAGTTTTTCCCAAAAGTCTCATCATTCCTGTAAACGAGGCAGCTGGTCCTGAAAGAAGCAAACCTAGGGGTGAAAACAATAGGTTAGGATATTTGTGTATTCCAAACTTTTATTGCCAGATCTTGGTCATGACCTGAAACCCTGGAAGGTCTTGCTAATCTAACTTGTCAGACAAAATACTCATTGGTGTATGTGAGTTTTAAATCTTTCCCGTAGGGAAAGAGAGGAGAGGAAAGGGGAATTGGTGAAAATAAGAAGTGTCATCTTAGGCTGCTCTAGATCTTTTTTAGCTACCACTATTTTTTTTTGTTGTTCTTTATACCAATTTTTCTTCTCTCTTTTCTTTTCCTCATCCCTAGGGGATCTTTAACTTAGACCCATGTCCCCTCAAGAGAGCTGTTGATAGAATTCAGGGACTTGAATAGGAAAAAAAAATGCATCTTTATTTTCACTAACCTTTGATGGAACTTTAGCATTTTCTTTATGACTGTAGGCTACAAACTCTGGTATTATTAGCTGTGACTTTGTTACCAATGGGAATCATCATTTTTTAAAATCTTAATACAGATGTTGCAGGTATCTTGAAATACTATGTACATACATCACCACTTCAAAATCATAGTAGTGGCTAGACTCGATGGTAGATCTTATTTAATGAGTTAATGAAGTAGTGCATATATCATGATGTCAAACAGTAAAACAACTGTTTTGTTAACTGTGCTTTGAAAGAACCGGTTTCCATTGTAAACCTATGTTTCTTATCTTATGTTCTTATAGATAATATTTTGAGAATAGCCCATAGGTTTTAAGAGCCTGCCCAGGGGATGTATGGCACAAAAAAGATTAAGAACCCCTGCCTATGTAAAGATTGCTGGGGCACGCCTCAGGAGGTATAGTTTTATTGCACTTCAGCCTTTCAATGCATCCTAATTCAGGTGTTTTGAGTGGACACAGCTATTACATGGACCCACTGGTCCACTCATACCCAAATATTTGAGCAGTCCACTGTCTAGAATCCCTGGGTAATGAGCACATTACCAACAGTTAATAGGTGTTTATAATGATATTAGATGAAACTGGAGATAGGTGTTTGGAGATTTGTGCCAGTGCCAAGCTTTGAACTGGTTAAGTGCAAGCTTTATGGGATTACCTACGCCACAGAACAAATACAGTTATCGATGAAATTATTGTCTATTACCACATACCTCTTATGAAAGCAGAGAGTTAAAGGTCAGTGCCCAACTAGAGATGATACAGCCTTTGTCATAGTGTAGTTAAAAATATTTATAAACAGTGCAAATGATTGAAAGTAGTAATATACAAAGTAGCGTCTTCATTCATAAGTACATATTATGTGGTGTATGAAAGAGCTCGCTCGTTGTCTTATCTTGAAGACAGGGACTCTTGTTTGAACTTGGAATGGCAGCGGGTGGAGGGGGGCTGTAAATCTGGAGGTGCTGGAGTGAGGTTCCAAGGAGAAGACCGAATCAGTATAACTTGGGTCTGTTGGAAGGAAGGAATGAGCAGTGCCGTTGGTGAGAGATGACAGGAGTGAGATGGCGGATGAAGGATGTCAGAATCCATTTGTGAGATTTTTGACTTGGGGCAAGGAAGCTGAGGTTTCTGAAAGGTGGAGTGACAGCCTGGAAATGCTATGCATGGGACTCTAGACTGAAGAAAAGGAGTGTAAAAACAGATGAGGGGGCTTGTTTGTGGTATAAATATTGCAATACATTATGAAAAGTTTCCTGCTAGTTAGCTTGAATGTTGTAGGAAGATAGAAACATTTTACTTTAGAAGATTGTCAACTAAATTTGGGATCTTTTGACTAAATATAAGGTTTTTGGCATGACTAATGACACAGGATATTTGCATCCTGAGAAAGACATATATATACCTACAGTGACACTTCTCAACCTGCCCACACCCAGGCCCTATTTTGCATGGTTGGTGTGTGTAATGTGTTTTACTTTGTAGTTGTTCAAAAGAGTTGCATATTTTTGAAAAGCCACTTCCTGAAAGAGGATGACTGGGAAGGGAAGAAAAATCCTAGCTGGCTTTGGTGGTAACAATTCGGAGGCGTACCCACGTGAGCTTTGGTGGTAACGATTCCTGAAGCTCCTACAAGTTCCCACATGTTCCTGCTTTTGGTTGCTAGAAGCCGGGATAATAACGGAGCTGAGAATATGGGATTTTTGCAGGAACTTCCAAGGGTCATCCAGATTTCACAGCAGAAGCAGATGATTCAGATTTCCTGGGCCTTGAAACCTGTGTCTTAGAGAAATGGGACAATCACTTACCTTTACTATACTCCTAATTGGTCAGTGGCAAAACTCAGGCACCAGAAAAATTTAAAAGTTGGTTGCACACAAATGCATGGCCAAACCAAGTTGAAAATTTCATTCTCGCATTTCCAAACTGCCTGATGAGATGATTTCAGCTGTGCTCTCATCCTCAATTCTGAGAACTTTTCAACTGCAACTTGAAGGTGTGGATGGGTTGAGCATCTTTACAATGCGGAAAAATCCCCATTTCTCCCCTGATTTACTAATAATGGGGGTATTTCTTCTCATTACTGTGAAGTGAGCCTTTAACAGATCGCCCCCCCCCCAAATTCGTAAGAGTACATCACACAGAGCAGGCCCTAACATTCTAGGCACTTAATAGAGGTGACCTTATTTAATAATACCCTTGTTACCATTTGTTGAACTCTCTAAACTGAACTCCCAACAAGCCTGTAAGATGGAAGGTTTAGCTACATTTTGGGAATGAGGAAATAGAAGTAGCCGAGCAGTACAATCAATAACCAGCCCAATATCACACAGCTAATAGGCGATAGAGCTAGGATTAGAGTTCAGATTATTTTGACCTAGTAAAACCCCTGAAAACCAGGAAGGTGGTATTATCCCATTTTACAGTTGTGAAAATTGCGGCTTGGAGAGGTTAAGTAATTCATTCATATTCACACAGCTAGTGACCTGTAAAGGCATCTTCCAGAGCAGTGGTGTCCAAAAGAAATGTAATGACTCACAGATGCAACTCACATGTAATTTTACATTTTCTAATAGCTACATTAAAGTAAAAAGGAAACAGGTGAAATTATGTATTTTATCTAACCCAGCATATCCAAAATATTGTCATTTCATGGAATCAATATAAAAAAACTTATTTGTGAGACATTTTTACGTTTTTTTCTTGCCTACTAAGTCCTTGAAATCCACTACGCATCTTACACTTGCAACATGTGTCCTTTGTGGACCAGTTATATTTCAGGTGCTCAACAGCCCCTTGCGACTAGCCGTTTCTGAATTGGACAGGGCAGTTCTAGACCAGTGCTCCTCAACCCCAGGCGCACACTGAAATCACAGGGGAGCTTGAAAGACGCAGATGCCTGGGTCCCATCCTCAGAGGTTTTGATGTAATTGGTCTGGGGTGGTACAGGCTGGCTTCCGGTTTTTTAACCACCCTTCCCCTGCAGGTGGTTCTAACCTGCGGCCAAGTTTGAGAACCTACTCAAGTGTGATGTCCAGTCTAACTAACCAAGTAGAGAACTGTAGCCACTGTCTACTGGAGAAGGTTCTGTGAGTTTCCTGAAATGAGAACCATTGAAAATAACCACTCTGGCAGTATGCTTTGCTAGTGCACATTAAAGACTGTTGGGCAATGCCCTAATTTATTAATTTCTCGCAATTTATATTTCCCAACATTTTGACCAAGTCCTGGAATAATGTAAGGAAAGAGATTTCTTTTTTCCCCCTTGACTACACACTGCTCTGGATACACACCAGTGCGAGTAAATTAAGACATAAAAATTCAGTTATTTTAATTGAGGTCAAAGGTGTGCGTGTCAGTCTGGAATCTCTGAGCTGTGGAGAAGAGGAAGTTGGGGTTTGAAAGCTGCAGGTCGTTGCCAGAATGAAACGTGTCTAGTGGGGACCGTGTGGGAAGTGCTGGGTGAGGAAAGGCAGTTGTGGCTCCGGCTGAGGTCTGAAGGCTGCATAGCCCACGCTGTGGCAGGACGCCCAAGAAGCTGCCCTTGCCAGAGGTCTCACGCCTGCCTCCCCGCTCAGCCAGACTTGTATTCTTGCCCCTGAGACCTGGATGTGAGACTCAGCATTCAGGAACTAAAATGTCTCATCTCACCGGAGGTTCAGTTGTCCTTAAAATGCTTTTGCAGTCATTTGGAATAATTTTTCTCTCGCCTTCTTTTATTTAAATTGAAACACAGCTTGAATATTCTGGACACATTTATTATTATTTCCCAGGAGGAAAAATACTGGGTCTTCTGTGGTGGTGATGCTATTGCAGTTTTGTTGGTTATATTTATTTGACTTAAAATTAAGCAGGAGAACACACAAACACTGCTGTCTTTCATAGCCTCAACTAAATTAATACCATATTTCAATGAATCAAAAAGACTGTCAACTGCAAGGTGCACCACTATTTCATGTATGCTAAGTAAGACTAAGCTATTACACAGTGGTTTCTTAGCACTTGGGATTTTTATTTTATGTTCATTGAAAGTTTTTTACACTTAGACATTAATTTTTATCACGTTAGTCTTTTGCATTAATTAAAAAGGAAAACGCAAGCAGAAGAGATGGGTTAAGGTGTTTCTAAAACTTCCTCACAGTATTTTTGATTTCAAACCATCAGTACATCTATTTTCTCACAAAACACTGTCCTCTTTCCATCAATAACAGCAGTGATTCAGCATTTCTTTAAAATGTGTTCCCAGTCATCTCAGGGATTTTCCTCCAAGACTGCCTTTTTGGATATACAGTAAGTTTTCATTTCATAGCCAAACTGTAGTGAAATCTTTCTGAAGATGAGTTAAGCGATAATTTCCTAGCCCGGCAACCAGCTCATTTGAAGTGCTGACAATAAGAACTGCTAGATCAAGGTCACACATGGGCAGGCGATGGCATCTACATCGTGACTGTACCTGGCTGACAGCTTTAAGATGAATTCCAATTTCAGAGATGTTAAGATGAAAAAAAAAAAACGTGCTTCTTAGATTTCATGAAACATGGTATGTAAATTGTATTCCTAATAATCCAGATTCCCCAGCTGCTTGTCACATCCACCTTGTTTATGTACTTCTGAACAATTTCAATGAGATTTGCCTGCTGTTCCCTCCTCAGCACACCTAGGCTTTCATGTACAATGGTGTGTAAGCCAAACTCTCCCACTTCCTTCTACTCTACTTTGCAGCTGGAGTACAAAGTACAAAACTGTACTTTGATACCCTTCTTCTCAACCTTGAATGTGTACATGGATCACCTGGGAATCTTGTTAAAATGCAGATTCTGTTTCAGTAGGTCTGAGAAGGGACATGAGAGTCTGCATTTCTGGCAAGTTCTTAGGTGATGCCCACATTGCTGTTCCAGGGACCACATGTTGAGCAGCCAGGCTTTGCTACATCTAAGAACATGGTATGTCATTAAAGAAATTCAGCACCTCTCCAGGGTGCATGGGTGGTTTGTTTTTCCTTCATTTATATTATTATTTTGTTAAAAACCTGTATAATGCAAATGTCATTGTATTGGATAAGAACGAAGATTTCTTAGGATGAAAAGAAAACAGAAATTTTATATGTCCTCTCTTACGGTACAGGGAGAGGTATTTCTTCCCCTTAATTTGTTTTCTGAAAGATTTGTTCATTTGGTTTTCCCTTGCCTTTCTCCTCAAAAAACTTGGGCAACTTGAATTTATTAGGAAATCTGCATGTAATTGCAGATTAATAACCTACCCATTAATACCACATTAGTTCATTGTGATTAATAGCATCTGTGTGAATACTTAATGAATTAGTAATGACGGACTATTTGCTTTAAAGTGTCAAGAGAACATTCCATGTAAAAAGGCACTACCCATAACGGGAAAATTAACTATAGGCTGGTTGGATAATGACTTGTCACAAACAAGATATGTTTGTTTGGAAAGCCTCATCAGTGTTGATATTTGCACAGTGAGAGATAATTTGTAAAACATGCATGGACCTTTTAATTTATAAAATGAGAGGGGAATTTTATTTTCAACAACAGTTAAGATAGGTACGGGAGCTTATATTTATGAGAGAGAAACACACACTCACAAATATGTGCTAGTACACTCACAAGTTTGCTGTGTCACTAACCAGACTTCCTGTAGTGACCTTTTAGATTGAGTTCCAAATTGAACTGCTTCTCCTACCTGCTGTCTATTCTGAATTCATAAATTCACTTCCCCAAGGCCCAAGCGTTTCTTGTTACTAATTTTATTCCTTTAGCAAATCATTTGTTTTCTCTATGGTTCCTCATTCTAATTCTGTGATGTTGCCATCATTGTTTATTTCTGTCTTTGCCCTACATCTGAGGAAGCGAAGGTCAGGAAAATTATGTGAGTTGCCCAAACCAATCCAGCCATATAATTTGTCCAGATTATGGGTCTAGCATTTCAAATGTCTCCAAATTTAACCCAGGCGGAAAGAACTGCATGAGCAGAGGCTCTGTCCAGCTGGTGCCTTTGAGGAAACCCAAGAAGCCCAGTGTGATTGGAGCTCAGAGTTGGAAGGGAATGGGTACACAAGACAAAACTGAAGAGAGAGGAGGGACCAGAGCACATAGGCCTTGTAGGCTGTTTAAAGATTTTAGCTTCTGTCCTCGGGCAGTGGGAAACCATTTGTAAATGTCATGTCAGGGGGTGCCGATGAGCGATGCATTTTGCCAGAGCGTGCTGGCTGCGTGGCTCGGAGGAGGAAGTTGATGTACGGAGATCAGTTCTGAAGGCCCCAGCATGCTGTTCTGTTTTCTAGCTTGGGATCCAGATGAAGGTAGAGTTTGTCTTCTTTGTTACAGAAAACCTCAAGCATTATTGGGTATCCTTTTCTCTCCTTTCTTCTCCTTTCAGCATGAAGGGTCATTGTGTCTTCTCTGTAGCCCCCCTTTTTTTTTGAAACGCTCCCAGACACCTGGAAGAATCAGCTAGGGGAGCTTCAGCCACAGCCAGTGGGTGCGGAAGTTAACTTCTGTCCCACCAGCCCTCTTGCCCTTTTGGGTTCTCTGCTTGTGCCAAGGATGCTATTGCTTCCTTTTTTTTTTTTTTTTTGCAGGAGAGGATTCTGGACAGAGAAAGAAAAGAGAGCCCAGCTCTGAACCCCTCACTGTCATAAACCCAGTTTTAGAGGGGCAGCTGCCCTTGACCACACACTGTGGTTTGAATAGCCAAGAATAGAACCTCTGCTGCTCTCACCTCCTCATGGAAGGTGGGAGTGAAAACAGGGGTTAGTTGGGGAAGTGGCTTTTTAAACCTATGTTTACAGTGTTTTGATGCCGCTGTCATAGATGAGAGAGGAATCGTGAAGTCTGGAGCTCAGATTTTTTAGGATTTCAGCGATGCAATATTTATCCCACTCTTCCTCTCTGTAGGGTGTGGTATAAGCAGGAGTTGAAAATAGCTATCCTGTGTTGTTTTTTTCATTTGGAAGTCTTTCTGGCATAGTGCTGATTATTTTTTTTTTCTTAAACCAGTGAATTGACTCTCACCTCAAACACATATTGCATTTCATCTTTAAGAAAGGAACTTTTCAAAGCCGGGTTTTTCAGAACTGAGGACTAAGACCTAAATGGGCCAGTGCAAGGAGAGTGTTTCCAGGACAAAACAAAGTAACGTTCTCCTTGAAAAATGTTGATGTTGAATTAAAATGGAGCTACAGAGTGAGGAAACCAGCAAAGAAAGGGTAAAGCTTCTGATCTGACATTGGGTCAGGTGGGGAATGGGAGAGGAGGAAATCTGGGCTGGTGATGTCCTGGGGTCACAGGCATCAAGAAGGACTGCTGATAACTGTCAACTGTACCTTACTAAAGCTTTGGGGGAAGGAGGGCTGGTGAGTGCTGTTGGTTGAAAGTAGTGGTTCTCAAAGTACTTTTCTCCACCTGCAGTATCAGCATTACCTGGGAATTTGTTTGAAATGCAAACTCCTGGCCCCTACCCCAGAGCTATTGAATCAGACACTCTGGCAGAAGGACCCAACACTGTGTTTTAACAAGCCCCTCTGACAAACCCACAGCCAACATAATACTCAATGGTGAAAAGCTGAAAGCCTTCTCGCTAAAATCTGGAACGAGACAAGAACGCCCACTCTTATCACTTCTATTCAACATAGTATTGGAAGTCCTAGCTACAGCAATCAGAGAAGAAAAAGGAATAAAAGGTATCCACATTGGAAGAGAAGAGGTGAAATTGTCAACATATGCAGATGACATGATATTATATATAGAAAACCCTAAAGAGTCCACACAAAAACTCCAAAACTGATAAATGAATTCAGCAATCTTGTAGAAGGATACAAGATTGACATTTGTTACATTTCTGTTACATTTCTTTTTTTTTTTTTTTGCGGTATGCGGGCCTCTCACTGTTGGGGCCTCTCCCGTTGCGGGGCACAGGCTCCGGACGCGCAGGCTCAGCGGCCATAGCTCGTGGGCCTAGCCGCTCCGCGGCATGTGGGATCTTCCCGGACCGGGGCACGAACCCGTGTCCCCCGCATCGGCAGGCGGGCTCTCAACCACTGCGCCACCAGGGAAGCCCCCTGTTACATTTCTTTACACTAACATTGAAATATCAGAAAGGGAAAGTTAAAAAAAAATCCCTTTTAAAATCGCATAAAAAATACTTAGGAATAAACCTGATCAAGGAGGTGAAATACTTATGCTGAGGACTATAAAACATTGATAAAGGAAATTAAAGATGGTTCAAAGAAATGGAAAGCTATCCCATGCTCTTGGGTTGGAATAATTAATATTATTAAAATGGCCACACTACTCAAAGCAATCTACACATTTAATGTGATCCCTATCAAATTACCCATGACGTTTTTCACAGAACTAGAACAAATAATCCTAAAATGTATATGGAACCATAAAAGACCCAGATTTGCCAAAGCAATCCTGAGGAAAAAGAACAAAGTTAGAGGCATAACCCTTCCAGACTTCAAACAATACTACAAAGCTACAGTAATTAAAACAGCGTGGTATTGGCACAAAAACAGACATATGGATCAATGGAACAGAATAGAGAGCCCAGAAATAAACCCATACATCTACAGTCAATCTTTGACAAAGGAGGCAAGAATATACAATGGAGAAAAGACAGTCTCTTCAGCAAGTGCAGTTGGGAAAGCTGGAAAGGTGAAGTTAGAACACACCCTCTCACCATACACAAAAGTAAATTCAAAATGGCTTAAAGACTTACATATAAGGCATGACACCATAGAACTCCTAGAAGAGAATATAGGCAGAACATTCTCTGACATAAATGTACCAATGTTTCTTAGGTCAGTCTCCCAAGGCAATAGAAGTAAAAACAAAAGTAAACAAATGGGACCTAATCAAACTTATAAGCTTTTGCACAGCAAAGGAAACCATAAACAAAACAAAAAGACAACCTACTGGGAGAAAATATTTGCAAATGATGTGACCGACAAGGGCTTAATTTCCAAAGTATACAAACAGCTCATACAACTCAATAACAAAAAGAACCCGAATCAGAAAAATGGGCAGAAGACCTAAATAGACATTTCTCCAAAGAAGACATACACATGGCCAACAGGCACATGAAAAGATGCTCAACATCACTAATTATTAGAGAAATGCAAGTCAAAACTATAATGAGGTACCACCTCACACCAGTCAGAATGGCCATCATCAAAAAGCCTACAAATAACAAATGCTGGAGTTGTTGTGGAGGAAAGGGAACCCTCCTACGCTGTTGATGGGAATGTAAATTGGTGCAGGCACTATGGAGAACAGTGTGGAGACTCCTTCAAAAACTAAAATAGAGTTGCCATATGATCCAGCAATCCCACTCCTGGGCATATATCTGGAGAAAAGTCTAATTTTAAAAAAGGTACATGCACCCAAAGTTCTTAGCACTATTTACAATAGCCAAGACATGGAAACAACTTAAATGTCCATCGACAGATGAGTGAATAACGAAGATGTGGTATATATACACAATGGAATACTACTCAGCCATAAAAAAGAATGAAATAATGCCATTTGCAGCAACATGGATGGACCTAGAGGTCATACCAAGTGAAGTAAGTCAGAAAGATAAAGAGAAATACCATATAATATCACTTATATGTGGAATCTAAAATATGACACAAATGAACTTATTTATGAAACAGAAACAGACTCACAGACCTAGAAAACAAACTTATGGTTACCAAAGGGGAAAGGGGTGGGGGGGCAGGGATAAATTAGTTTAGGATTAGCAGAAACAAACTACCATATATAAAATAGATAAACAACTAGGTCCAAATGTATAGCACAGGGAACTATATTCAATATCCTGTAATAAGCCATAATGGAAAAGAATATGAAAGAGAATATATATGTGAATAACTGAATCACTTTGCTGTACACCAGAAACTAACAGAACATTGTAAATCAACTATACCTCAATTAAAACAAAAGCGAAAACAAGCCCCTCTGATGATACTGATGCATGCTCAAGTTTGGAAACCACTGGTTTGACTAGGACATAATGTGAAGTGAAGCTTTCGGGACCAGCTAATTTTGTTTTGATCTAACCTCACCAGGCCTCCTACCTATGACTAGGAGCATCAGGAGTGTGTGTCACTGGTCACAAATATGGTTACGGGGCAAAGGGGGTAAATGGCTCAGCACAGGGTCACTCCACCACTGCAAAATCAAGTCTTGATATAACCGGAGAAGGCATTTCTTCCAGTTATGGTGGAGAGCTCTGTCAAGAAAGTCCATGAGGACTGCCTGTGGTTTAGCCACCTGGGGGCTTTGTTCTCACATAGGAAAGTGACTTGCAGAATTTTACTGGGTACCTGACGGTCAGATGAGCAGGAGTCAGGGACCTGGGTCCAAATCCAAGCTCTAACTTTTACTAGCTGAGTTTCCTTGGACAAGTTATGACAGTTCTTGCCTGTAGACTGGGGTTAATGATACATGCTGCTTAGGGTTGGTGGGGGATTAATTGAGGTCATGTACAATATACCTGGCACAGAACAGGTGCTTAATAAATGAACGCTGTCACCAGGGTCCTTGGATGTCTCAGGACTGCTCAGGAAGGACCACTGCGGGGGGTATGTAACCATCATGGCCTTTTCTTGTAATGTTAAGATGGTAGAAATAGGCAGGAAAAATGTAATTAAGATTTGCACTATAGGAAAAAGAAAACTGAAGATGAATTTTAATGACTCTAAGTTCAGCACAGGCCTTACATTGAATTATCTGCTAAGATTCAAATTATCTAAATAGGAAAGCTATTTTTATGAGTTAAAATATTATATTGGCAGATTCATTGTAATGCTATGCTATCAGAGTGATGTTAAAATTTAAATTATTTTGAAGTGTGACCCTGGTAAGTGTAATCCTTAAAAATTCACTTATAAGCGCACATAATAAAAGAGTTAGCTTCTGTGAGACTTTTGTAGTGTCTGGCAGTTGTATAAAATTGATTTCATTATGGACAAAGAGGTCTTTTGTGTTAAAAGGGGAATATTTTTATGTTATTTGGTAACCCATGATTTAGATTGATGAGTTCGAGGTTTTTCATGCCCCTAAAATAATCTCTGCCCCTTTTTCTTAAGCTAATGCCAACCAACAATGATCATTTATGAGATGATCATAAAAAATGAACAGAGAAAAGCATTCTGACAGCTTCTCTACCTATGTTTGGGTGGGAGTTTTCCAGAAGAATGGGAAATATCAGCTCTCATTGTCTTTTCAGTGTGTCAGACAGACTCAGTTAATCCCATGCTTGACCGGCTATGGGGCTGAGGAACTGCAAAGTCGAGTGTCACACAATTCGTGTGAAAACATGAGGGTTATGGGATCCACAGACCATGACTTAGTTAACTTGAATTTTATTTTTTAATGAGAATAACAATGAGCTTTGCAAGCTGATTTAGAGTCTCCACATCTAACTGCATTAGAACTTAATACCCATGAAGTGTAAGTTAGAAAAATGAAAATTTTCAGTACGGTAAATAAACTGAGGAGGCTGGAAACCAGATTGAAGCCTGTAGCCTGGAAAATCAACAGAGACTAAAAATAGTAAGATTAGAGGCAACATTCAAACATGGACCAGCCAAAGGTGGCTTTTAAGTACCACCAAAGGAGAAACCAGGCCATCATATGATAGGTTTAAAAAAATATGTGTCTAGAGAACATTCTGTTTCTTATGTAGGTGTGGAAGGGCACACCTTCCCTTAAAATGTAGACTTGGTTTTCCAAAGTTTTGATTTCTCATGTTCTCTCTCTCTCTCGCTGGAATTAAGAGGACACTCCCACTGATTTCTAAAGGAAATGCTGGCATAATCTACATGAAATTGAGCATTCACCTTGATGACATTTGACTGAAGGCTTTAGAATGCAGTTGCTGCTTTCTAAATATTAAGCAAATCAGGCACACAGCTCCAGCGAGCTCTTAGCAAGTAGCCAGAGGATCCCCTTTAGAACAGGCACATAAAAGGATTACAGGGTCCGGAGAAAGAACACAGAGGAGCGTGTTTTGAAATAATCCTTATGCTCTGGGACCATCTTGTTTAAATGGCGTCACCTTAACACCGAGGTTCTTGGTAGGTGTTTGCTCACAGGCCTAAAACTTTGTGCGTGTGGAGTTTTGAAAACAGTGTTAGTTGGGAAAGTCCTAAATATTGCAAAATCTCCAGATGACTGGCCTGAGCTGTATGTGACTGTCGTGAGCTCTTGACTTACCAGGGGACTGCCAAGTCCTTAGGAGTATCGTTTTTCTTTGTTTGGAATTCCCTCTTCTTATTCCAGAGCTCTCAATAAAGGCCCTGTCTGAGCAGGAGAATGTGGACGGAGTAGAGTTGATAGTCCTGTCTGGCTTCTGCGGTTAAAGGAGGTTGAATGCCAGTAAGTACCCCCCCACCCCCACCCCCGCCATAGAAGAGCGGGGAAGTGGAAGGTCAACCTGAGACCACTGGTGAAACGAGACTTACGTAGCTTAAAAAACGGTATTCACAAAAACAGATGAAATCTTGGATCTCATTGTATGATATGCAGACTGCAATGTGAGAAAAGGAGATAATGGATGTTAGTATAATTAGGACATTGCTGATTATAAAAAGAAATAACAAAATAAGTCCAGTTTCTCACATTTCCTTTTCATTTGGGCGAAAAACTCTCTCAGGCTTTCCTTGACAGAAATTCAACTCGGCAAACATTGAATACCACCCATGCTAAGCGCTAAGCCCTGGGTGTTCAAAGGTGAATGTGACTCAGTCCCTGACCCAGAGAGCACTTAATCTAATGGAGAATAGCCATTGTTAATGCCTATTTTATGCACTAAAAGTAATTTTTTGTGGTAATATTTGAGGCCCAATGACCAAAAATACCTTCTTTATTAAAATTCTCACACGATTCGTCCCCTGTGAGGCCAAGCCTGTGTTACAAAGGCATGGGCAAAACCCAATTTCTATGTGGACTGTAGATCCAAATGTGAAACAGTAAATATTCTAGAGGAGAACATTAGACACTATCTTCATGACCTCAGGGTAGGCAAAGATTTCTTAAATAGCACACAAAATATGCTTACCAAAGATGGAAAAAGTGATCACATTACACTACATTAAAACAATTTCAGTTCATTACATGATACCATTAAGGAAATGAAGTCTGGGGAATGGAAGAAGTATTGCAAATGCAGTGCAAATACTCAACAAAGGATTTGTGTGTAGAATATATAAAGAGCTTCTATAAATTAATAAGAAAAAAGATTACCAATAGAAATGTGGGAAATAGAGTTGAGTAAGCACTTCACAAAAGAGGATGCTGGTTGTCTTGATTGGAGATAGTGACTGGAAGGGAGCACGAGGGGCTCCAGGGGTTCTGGTCATAATGTTGGTTATGTGGGTGTGTTTACTCTGTGAAAATCCTTCAAATTATGATTGGTGCACTTTTCTGTAGGTAGGTTATAATTTCATTGAGAAAGTGTACATAAAGAAAAGGCCTTGTTGTCTAGGATGATGAATGCAGCAAAGTATTTTCAGACGTTATCTCTTGTTGGAGCGTTGCCTCTACTATGGAAGCAGAGGAAATGTTGAGAGCATGGGCTTTTTCTTGGTTGTTAGGGCAGGTCCAGTTTGTGCAAGAGTCCTGCACAAGGAGTGCCAATGTCTTGGGTTAGCAGAAGGCCTTTTGGCTACCAATATCCTGAGAAGGGAGGAGGAGAAAACATTTATGGAGAAAGCACTAGAAACAAGCTTGATTACTTTACAGTTTCGTGTAGAGCTAACTCAGCCTGGAAGCCTGTTTAAGCCACCATTGATTGATCACTTACCACGTATTGCGGCACTGAGATAGGGACTTTCTGTGCTTTAAAATATTTGATCCTCACCACAACCCTGGAAGGTAGGTGCTATTATTTCTCCAGATTTACAAATGAAGAAACTGGGGCTTAGGGAGAGTAAGTAACTTGCTTAAGTTCCAGCTAGAAAGTAGCAGCAAGCTGCAACTGGAACCCACATCTTTGTGATTGAAAGCTCACCCCCTTGACTCTGTCTATTATTTTGCCTTTTTGGGGGGCAAAACCAATTTTATCTGAGCATAGTGAGAAGAAAAAATAATTACCCTGTATGCACACACACATATATCAAATTTTGATGAGCATAGGCACTTTGAAACTGATTTTAAAGTCTGAGGTTTGTTGTACTATAGGTTATGAACTGGAGTTTTCCTTCTCTGTTGTAACATGGTTAGGAACACCTGGATGGGGGTGAGAGGAGACTGAGAAATCTTCCAAGAAACAATGCAGATTATCATGGGAATACACTTATATGGGTGACCCACGAGCCCTTCTCAGTGCTTTAGGGACAGTGTAATAACCTGAGTAATTGCCTTTGATAGGCTTTGTTTTCTGCTCATTAATGACTCTCCAGGTTAGATTTTATACTTCTTACCACTAGTTGAAATACAGAGATACATAAAATGGATGCAGCCAACTGATTGTCACAACATTGTCTGCATATCAACGTTCTCCTGCCTGCTTGGGTTTGAAGAGAAGGAGAGGAGAAGGGAAAGGGTATGATAAGGAACCTGTGTTAGCTGAATTTATTTCAAAAGTCAAATTCTGGTACAGAAGCCAGAATTTTGACACATAAAAATTATTGATATTTGTGCACCGTTAGGGTTTGGGGATTGCCCTACTTAGCATATACATGTCCTCTTTTCCCCTTCTCGTGATACATAGAGCGCCTTGGGTACACACTCAGGTACATATTTAATATTTTGAGTTCTTTTGTTCCATGGCTTATTTTTGTTCCCCAGGGTGTTCATGTTTGCAGCCTGTGGAGTGTTTATAGCATCACAATAACAGTGCATCCCCAAATGAAATTTGGATTACTTACTTTCAAATGTGTCTCCCCAGCAGTCCAATGACTGTGGTAGCAATATGGTGGAAAGGCACATTATCTGATTTGAATAGAAATATATGTGGGTATGATTTTAGAGATTCTGTTTATTAAAAAAAGCAATCATCCTTTATCCTTGGGGCTAGTTATCCCAGTTTTATTGCTGTGGTAATACACAAGAAAGAAACAAGTTGAAATAATTGAAAATGCCCACATCGAGCTCAACTTATTTAGTTTATCTTAGTTATATGTACTTGTTTGATGTACAGATGCTTATAGAAAACTGGACAGAAGCTCTGGGTTCCTTCTTTTTTGAAATGTAGAACTTGTAGTTTAGAAGTAGATTCTGCTTTAGGGAATATGTAATTATTTACTAATTTGATTAGCACTGTACATTGTATGTTGAAGCTATTCAAAGTACTGTAGGAGCATCTGTTGTACCATCATTTGGAGGCTGCTAGGTTGTTTCAGAAATAAATACCAAATTCCTTGACAACTGCAGTTTGACATAGCTCGTTGTAGGCAGTGCCGTGGTGCTGTGTGGGAATTCTTTGTCTTGGCTTCATGTCGGTAAATTGATATTCTCAGGTGCATCCAAGGTGTTATTTTGTGGGGAGGGTAGTTTTTATTGAGTCTTGGCTTTCCTAGTTCCTTATTTAATAAAATAGTGACAGCTGTCATTTTCTACCTTCAAACAATAGCATCAGTGATTTTATAAACAGAAAATCATTTTCCAGGTGGGCTTGTGCCCATGCTGGCAGCCATTTTATATACATGGCCTCATTTTAAATGGCCAGGACTTTGAATGTGTAAATGGGCAACTTTTCAGGCAATTTGGGTAGGCTTTACATTCTTGCTTCTCCATTTCCTGTCTAAACAACGTCTTCCGTGTCCACGGCATGTTTATGCAGCATTGAATAAAACTCCTAATGGGAAATTTCTTACAGATGACCTCCCTGAGCGGCTGGGCTGTGAAGAAGTCTTAAGAAACCCGACCCTGATGAAATTGCCTCCGTTGAGAATATTACTCAGTGCAGAAACGAGGAATAGAATTCGGTTATTTTTGGTTCTTGAAAAAATGAATTCTGGGTTTTTTTGTGTGTAGGTGGCAGAAAACATTAACCCTGGCAGAAGGTCCAGTCTCAGTTGGAAATTGAACTTTTGGTTTCTTTGAATTAGGAGAACCTTGGAGAAGAGGATGTTAAAAATATTTGTTATTTGAACCTCAAGCAACTTGGAATCGGTTCTGCTGTCTTTTATAGACATATCTTTTCCAGGGTTGTCTGTCTCTACATTTAATTTTCTGGAGGCTGGGACTGATTATCAAATGACCTCCAACTCAGCATCACCTGTGGCTGGATACTAATGAATCCTTTTTTAACCTTCCTAGCACTTTTGGAGAAATCAATCAGTAGAAGGCGGGACACCGAAGCCATACAGAAAGCCAAAATCCTTTATTCATCTTGCATGAATGAGAGTGAGTAATAAAGAAAATAAAGAAAATAATTTACCACCCTTATTTTTCAGAGTTCTATTAATGCTTAAAGATATTGTTTAAGGAAAAAGAGAGCTACTAAGAATTCTACTAATATTTAAAGGTGTTGCTTAAAGAAGAGCTATTTTCCAAGACTGGATTTTGACTACCCCTGCCTTTAAAAAAAAAAGTTAATTAATTAATTAAATTTTGGCTGCGTTGGGTCTTCGTGGCTGCGCCGGCTTTCTCTAGTTGCGGTGAGCCGGGGCTACTCTTCGTTGCGGTGCACGGGCTTCTCATTGTGGTGGCTTCGCTTGTTGCGCAGCACGGGCTCTAGGCACACAGGCTTCAGCAGTTGTGGCTCGTGGGCTCTAGAGCACAGGCTCAGTAGTTGTGGCGCATGGACTTAGTTGCTCTCCGGCATGTGGGATCTTCCCGGACCAGGGCTGGAACCCGTGTCCCCTGCATTGGCAGGCAGATTCTTTTTTTTTTTTTTTTTTTTTTTTTGCAGTACACGGGCCTCTCACTTTGCAGAGCACAGGCTCCAGACGCGCAGGCTTAGCGTCCATGGCTCACGGGCCCAGCCGCTCCGTGGCATGTAGGATCTTCCCAGACCGGGGCACGAACCCGTGTCCCCTGCATCGGCAGGCGGACTCTCAACCACTGCGCCACCAGGGAAGCCCGGCAGGCAGATTCTTAACCACTGCACCACCAGAGAAGTCGCTGACTACTCCTGTCTTTCTTTTTTTTTGGAATTTTATTTTATTTTTAATACAGCAGGTTCTTATTAGTTATCTATTTTATACATATTAGTATAATATGGGATGGTGGGATGAATTGGGAGATTGGGATTGACATATATATGTATAAAATAGATAACTACTTCACTCTGTATGATAGTCTCTAGGTCCATCCATGTCTCTACAAATGACCCAATTTCGTTCCTTTTTATGGCTGAGTAATGTTCCATTGTATATGTGTACCACATCCTCTTTATCCATTTGTCTGTCAACGGGCATTTAGGTTGCTTCCATGACCTGGCTATTGTAAATAGTGCTGCAACGAACATTGGGGTTCGTTGAATTATGGTTTTCTCAGGGTATGTGCCCAGTAGTGGGATTGCTGGGTCATATGGTAATTCTGTTTTTAGTTTTTTAAGGAACCTCCATACTGTTCTCCATAATGGCTCTATCAATTTACATTCCTACCAACAGTGCAAGAGGGTTCTGTTTTCTCCACACCCTCTCCAGCATTTGTTGTTTGTAGATTTTCTGATGATGGCCATTCTAACTGGTGTGAGGTCATACCTCATTATAGTTTTGATTTGCATTTCTCTAATAATGAGTGATGTTGAGCAGCTTTTCATGTGCTTCTTGGCCATCTGTATGTCTTCTTTGGAGAGATGTCTATTTAGGTCTTCCGCCTAGTTTTTGATTGTGTTGTTTGTTTTTTTTAATATTGAGCTGCATGAGCTGTTGATGTATTTTGGAGATTAATCCTTTGTCCATTGATTCATTTGCAAATTTTTTCTCCCATTCTGAGGGTTGTCTTTTTGTCTTGTTTATAGTTTCTCTTGCTGTGCAAAAGTTTTTAAGTTTCATTAGGTCCCATTTGTTTATTTTTGGTTTTATTTCCATTATTCTAGGAGGTGGGTCAAAAAAGATCTTGCTGGGGCTTCCCTGGTGGCGCAGTGGTTGAGAGTCCACCTGCCGATGCAAGGGACACGGGTTTGTGCCCCGGTCCGGGAGGATCCCACATGCCGTGGAGTGGCTAGGCCTGTGAGCCATGGCCGCTGGGCCTGCGCATCTGGAGCCTGTGCTCCACAACAGGAGAGGCCACAACAGTGAGAGGCCCGTGTACCGCAAAAAAAAAGATCGTGCTGTGATTTATGTCAAAGAGTGTTCTTCCTATGTTTTCCCCTAAGAGTTTTATAGTGTCCGGTCTTACATTTAGGTCTGAAATCCATTTTGAGTTTATTTTTGTGTATGGTGTTAGGGATTGTTCTAATTTCATTCTTTTACATGTAGCTGTCCAGTTTTCCCAGCACCAGTTATTGAAGAGACTCTCTTTTCTCCATTGTATGTCCTCGCCTCCTTTGTCATAGATTAGTTGACCATAGGTGTGTGGGTTTATCTCTGGGCTTTCTATCCTCTTCCATTGATCTATATTTCTGTTTTTGTTCCAGTACCATATTTTCTTGATTGACCTCTGTCTTAATGTTTTGTTGCTAGCTTGATGGAGAAACTAAGAAAATTTTATTTCAGTGGTTGGCTTGGATTCTTCAGGTATCAGTTACTCCATGGGAAACTTGGGTGGGGTCAGAAGGGCAAACCATATTGCACGTGGTACAGAAACCGGAATCTGGAGGCTAGGTCTGGTTTGAGAAGGACATAGTAACACTCCTTCTCAAACCAGACCTATGTCCTTTGGAACCTCCTGGGGCCTAGCGTAATCCAGATTCCCAGCCGGGCCAGGCTCCTTCTGCTTCTCCATCAGCCTAACAGCCATCTTTGTTGAGCACTTTAGGCCCCTCTCAGCATCTTGGGTCTGATTGGAGTTAAGAGAGACACCTGAGGGCTTCCCTGGTGGCGCAGTGGTTGAGAATCTGCCTGCTGATGCAGGGGACACGGGCACGAGCCCTGGTCTGGGAAGATCCCACATGCCGCGGAGCAGCTAGGCCCGTGAGCCACAACTACTGAGCCTGCGTGTCTGCAGCCTGTGCTCCTCAACGAGAGAGGCCGCGACAGTGAGAGGCCCCTGCACCGCGATGAAGAGTGGCCCCCACTCGCCGCAACTAGGGAAAGCCCATGCACAGGAACGAAGACCCAACACAGCCGAAAATAAATAAATAAATAAAATTAAAAAAAAAAAAAAAGACACCTGACATTTTACCTGGTACACTTTCTCAAGGCTACTGCAGGAAGAAGCCAGTGCCTCTGAGAAGTGTGTTAATTTGTTTAGGTTTTGAGGTATTATTTGGTGAGCTAGAGGAGGGCGCTGAAAGATGATGAAAGAGTCTGAAGCAGTAATTCTTTTTTGTTGGGGAGTGATTAGTTTTATTGAGCAGTTTCCTTTAGTTAGGGTTGTTCCTTAGTTTTGCAGAGTGTTCTCAGCTTAACGTTGCTCATTGGCTTGGGTCAGTATGGTGAGCCCATCTTTCATTGTTGGGAATACTGGGCAGGTTCCCTAGTCAGCTCTCCTGGCAAGAACATCAGGTTTAAACAGTCACACTGAAGTATGAGTCATAGGTAGTTCTGTTTCTGTGATTATGCTCAGTCCGCTGCACCTCTCCCGAAAAAGTTAGCTTGGGACCTTACTGGAATTTTCTCTTGAGAAGATACACTAGCTTTCTAGTTCGGTGATCCAGTTTGCATTTCTAACTCTCTCTTCATATTTGCTCCCTTTCAGAAGCGATCGAAAAAGCAGATGCCAAGCCATTGTTACATATCCTGCGGCACTCACCTTTCCGCTGGCCTGTGCTTGAATCTAATATCGGTCCTGAAGGGGTTTGGTCAGAGAGAAAGTTCAGCCTTCTTCAGACACTTGCGACGTTTCGTGGCCAGTACAGCAATTCTGTGTTCATTCGTTTGTATGTGTCCTCTGATGACAAGGTGTCCAACGAACACATCTTGAAGGTATAGTGAGGACTCCTTCATCATGCTTGTTTAGCCCAAGGTTAGCCTTTTTGGGTTGCCTTCTCAAGGAAAGAGACTCATACCACCTTAGTGAAATGATAAGGTTACAAATTCTGTTAAACGTTAGGATCTAGACTATTCCCTACCCACCTCCCACCTCCCCCCACCCAGATTTGCGGATTGTAAATCATGAACACACTTTTTGTCAGCCTTGCAAGAAGCCGGTGAGTGAGTTTCAAGTGATCTGTGATCTGGCTCTCGAATATCTACCCTGAGCATGTGTAGGGCCCCTTAATTCTGGTGGAGAGATGAGCAAAGACTTTCTGAACTCTGCTCTTCCTCTCCCCTCATTCCCCTGACCAAGGAGTGAACATGTGCTATGGTTCATTGTTTTCCTTCACTAACATCTTGTGTACATGCCTAAAATTTCATTGTCAAGTTGTCTTCAATCTCTTGTCCTTCCTTTCAAAAGGTAAGGCAAAACTTGTTCTAAGTGCTTGATTGCATTTTCTGTTGGGAGAGTAAACATCTCTTTCATAAAGGAATGGGCCATGAGGACATACCCTGAGGTGGAGTATTACATTGGTAAAATCAGGAGACTGTCAGAAAACTGCCAACAGTGGAAGATTGATCAGTCAAAGAACTTGGCAAGAATGCAAATAGCACTTTTTAAATTATTTTGTCCTTTGATTCTTTTTTTTTGCTTCTGTGGTTACTTTAGTAATGAAAATTTTGTTGAACCGCTGATTTTTCCCCCCAGTTCTGTTCTTTGTTAAACCAGAAAATATTAATGATATATTGATATTTAAATCATAGAAATATAAATCCTTTAGAGTGTATTATCCTCTCCTGATATAAGTCAACTTTTAAAAATCTATACCCTGGAGTTTATTTTTTGATTTATACCAAGGGGCTGGCAAATTTTTTTTCTGTAAAGGACCAGATAGGAAATATTTTATGCTGTGCGGGCAATATTATCTCTGTCTCAACTACTCAACTCTGCTGTTATACCTGGTAAAGCAGCTGTAGACAATATGTACATAAATGGGTGTGGCTGTATGGCGGGCTGGACTCCAGGCTGTAGTTTGTCCCTCTCTACTTTAGACAATGGCAGTCTCAATAAAAATATCTTTAGTCACTGAAAGAATTCCCATCTCCTCAAGAGGAAATTCTTAGTTACAGAGACAGCTGTATATCTGTGCTGGGTGATGGAACAACAACATGACACAGACATATTCTAATGCTTTCAGGATAAGACGTGCTCTTCAACGCTCTACAACCATGGTGATGGTCCAATTGACCTCTGTCCCATGTTGATAGATTACTCACTTAAAACAAACAAACAAACCAGATTTTAAAACTCTCATTCTTAATTTCAGAACTATTATGGTATCCCTTCCAAAAACCTTAAATGGTGTTTTGAAGTAAGTTGGAGACTGTCTTTCAAACTTAAGTTTATGTACTCTATTGCATGATAGATCTTGATTTCCACACAGGTTAATTAATTGCAAATGGTAACCACTTCAGTTTTCACCAATTTCCGGATCTAGTATAAGAACTGAATCCATTTAAACATTTTATTATGGAAAATAATACAAGTAAAAGTAAAAAGAATAGTACTACAAATTCCCGTGTACTCATCAAGCCACCTTCAACAGCCAGCAACTTTTGGCTGTTCTTGTTTCATCTGATACACCTCCTTTTGGAGAGCAGGCTGGAACATTGTGTAGCAAATCCAAGGTATAATATCATTGCGCTGATAAATGCATCAGTGTTTATCTAATGGAAAGGACTATTACAACAACCAAAAAAGTATTTGTAATTCCATAGTTAACATCTAATACCTGGCGAATTTTCAGTTTTCCTGATTGTCTCAAGCATGTCCTTTAAAAAAATTAAACAGTTGGTCTTTGATTCGGGTTCCAAATAAGAATCACATGTGCATTGGGTTGACACATCTATTTTAATTTATAGCATACTAGATTTGACTGATTTCAGGGTAACCTAATAGCTAATGAGAGAAAATTCTTGTTTATAGGAGAATCACAGCTTTAAAAGTACAGGAGAAATAATAGAATTTAAAAGTTAGCATTTTTTAAAATCCCTAATGAAAAAAAGAATTAAGGTAACTGTCACCAATAGCTGCTAAAGCTATTAGATGAATGGTTGATGGAGAAATTCAGGATAGAGAGACCAGACTGACATCAGATGAACCCAGATATTAATGGTAGCACTGCTAAAAGTTGGAAAACCAGATTTTGTGTGCCTCCTGATACCATGCAGTGGGAAGCATATGCTATCAATGATGCCAAAAGAAAAGGAAAAAGGGCCCGTGAGCCATGGCCACTGAGCCTGCACGTCCGGAGCCTGTGCTCTGCAACGGGAGAGGCCACAACAGTGAGAGGCCCGCGTACCACACACAAAAAAAACCAACCAAAACCAAACATCTGTGTGTATGTACATAATTGTAAATAAGCACTTGGGCTTCCCTGGTTGCGCAGTGGTTGAGAGTCTGCCTGCTAATGCAGGGGACACGGGTTCGAGCCCTGGTCTGGGAGGACCCCACATGCCGCGGAGCAACTAGGCCCGTGAACCACAACTACTGAGCCTGCGCGTCTGGAGCCTGTGCTCCGCAGCAAGAGAGGCCGCGCACCGCAATGAAGAGTGGCCCCTGCTTTGCCACAACTAGAGAAAGCCCTTGCACAGAAACGAAGACCCAACACAGCAAAAATAAATAATAAACTCCTACCCCCAACATCTTAAAAAAAAAAAAAGAAAGAAAAAAAAATGAACTTGGATCTAATCAAGCCCGTAGTTTTAATACCAGCTTACAGGAAACACGGGGAATAGAGGATCACGGCAATCAATTTTTAACAGCTTGCCTTGCACACTTAATATTCAATTAAACTGATCCTAGAAACACTGAACTGTCAATAACAGAACACTTTCCAAATGTAAGGAGGCACTCATGTGCTTACTACTGGTCTCTTCTGCCAAGGTGGCAGCTTCCTCCAAACTGATGTGTTTGAGCATGGCCTGGCATTTGAGTGCAGTGTGCATTTGCTTCAGTTACGTCCCTGTTTGTACCATTTTATATGAGTGGATATTCACACACCTGAATTAACAAAATAGAGCTATAGTCTTTCTAATCATGACAGAGCTGCTAGAAGTTCAAGCATGTGTCTAGATATTGGTAGGAAAAGCTCTCTTCTGAGATCTGCATAAAACCCAGTGAACCTGATAACAAAAACTAGCGTATCTGTGGCTGCCAGTGTTGTAGAATTTGTGGGTGTTGCTTTTGTTAGAAATAGTTAAAACTATAAAAAATCTAACTGAATATTTGAAGCCCCTGAAGTACCTTTTAAGTTTTGTGGAACATAGTTTGAAAACCACTGCCATGGTGGAGAAAAGAGTATGCTTTGGTGTTAAAGAGATTGAGGTTTGAGGTTTGGCTTTGTGACTTACTCACTGAATGTGTGTGCAGATTGTTTCACTTCTCCCAGTTTCATTGTCTCCATGTGGAATGAAGGGTGAATTAGAATTTACTTTTCACTGTTGCTGTGAGATTTAAATAGGATGAATTTGGTGATAATTTACAGGATAGATGCTGGTACACAGTAGCACGTGACAAAAGGTACCTTTCTCTTAAAGCATGACTAGGCAACTGGTCAGAACCATGTGGGGAATGTTTGTCTTCAATTTCTGTGCCAAACGTGTCTCAGATCTCAAGTTCAGATGTGTGAGAAATAGCCATTTTCTTTAGTCAGTCAGTCTCATGTCTGACTCTGAGGTCCCACCCCCACCTTTTAGTTGGAAACTGAACCAGTCTAGGCCCTTCCCCACTTCCCGGCTACTCTATTTCTCAGCCTTCTCCTAGGGTATTGGGAGACCCTCTGATCATCAGTTATGTGTTTCTGAAAAGAAACCTGCCATCCCAGCCCATGTAGCCACTTCAAGTGTTCCTCTCCTCTGCTGGGGCCCTGGGCCTCCCAACTCCCTCTCAAATCCTGCCATTTCTAGGAGCATTGATGAGTCCTTCTGCTCGTGAGAAACTTTGACTTCTTTGGCTGCCTAGATTCTGTTTTTGCTCTGGGAGAACTCTCTCTTACCCCCAAACTCTTCTCCCTCAGTGTATTTAGACTTCCTTTTCCATCACATTCTATTTTCCTCAATGTTCTTGGGTTTTGTAATCCCACAAACCCATGGGGATAAGAAAAATGACTCCTTTGGGAAGGCACAGCTCTGTAGGCATACTACTAGGTGAGCAGGCGGTGCCTTTGGGTGCCTTTCCAATGGGCACATGTATTCCCATGCCAAGAAATGCAGTTTGGCAAGCAGGGGTTGCTCAAACCCACACAGTGGTCCTCTGTAAAGTTCCCCTGTGGCAAGATGGCACAGGATTTGCCACAGACTTAAATGGGAGAAGGGAAATACACAAATACAGGAAACAACAGATTAATGCCTCCCATCATATCTCACTACATGTGTTTCGTTTTTTTTGCGTAAGGAGATACCAAGAATGAGGATTTAAAGGACAATAAAAGACTTCTGAATATATGTGGTCCTGAAAGAGTGTTCGGAAGGCCAGGGTTGTCTCAGTATATGTTACCGGAACAGTGACTTGAAGTGATCATCACCCAGCGCCTGCATTTGTGTGACTCTTAGCAAAATCCGTAAGGATGATAAGGAGAGACTGTCTTGGAAATGAAGTTGTTGCTAGCTTTTTTGTCCTTTTCCTGCGTCATACTGTGTGAGATGTTTCTTTTTGTATTACTGTTTTGTTTCCTAACCTGTGGTGTATTGCAGTCAGAGAAAAAATTCGTATTTCTGTTCAATGTGTTAGAGTTCCTAAATATATATTATACTTTCTACTTGCAATATTAAGATCACTTATAAATGCAAGGATTGAAAAACCTCAGACAACATAGTGTCCTAATATTGGCCTCTTGAGAAAGTCTTTTGCCTCAAGAGTTTATCTGGTTCTGATGAGATTTAGTTGACTAACCTTATTCAATCTGTTTGGTGTATTTAAGATGTTCCCTAGAAACTGTAGCAATCTGAAAGTTTAAAACAGGTCCGGTAACTTCACTTGAATCATCTAAACTTTTACAATAAGTGGATTTAACTTCATTTCACCAGAGGGAAGCTTTGGCTTTCTTGATATTGTCTACACAGTTTCCTTTCCTTTGAGACTGAAGCTCAAAAAATTCTCCAAGTGGTCTAAATCTAGTTGAAACCCAAATCATCTTAATCATAATATTATGTTTCATGTTCCTGGCTTACTTAATTTTTGGAAGAAATGGTGGTATATTGGGAATTGGAATAGGATGAAGCCAGGCTGGCTTGTGATTTGGTTGTTTAGGGCCAATTAGTGAAGAAGATTGAACACAGTAATTTGAGGTTTTTAGCAATACACCCAGGCAAGATGGATGTTATGAAAACATCTTTTTCCCCCAACTTACTTAACTTTTTAAATGTGTGAATAAGATTTAAGGTCGAAAATCTGCTGTTGCATTCAGTTTTATTCAGTTTTTGGGCAGTTGCTGATACTCAAGAAAACAGAAAGAACAACCATAGAGAACCATAGAGAAGAACCATGGAGAAGGTTCCATAGAGAACCATAGAGAAGGTTCTGGAACTTAAACATTTTTTATTTAAAAATTTATATACAGTTAAGTTCACTATTTTTTAAATTCACTTTTTGTGAAGCACAAGTCTGTAAGTTTTTACAAATGCATGGAGTCATGTAATCACCACCATAGGAAAGAGAATAGTCCCATCGCTCCCTCAAAATTTACCTCGTGTTGCCCCTTTGTAGTCACCCACTCTCCCCATCCCCAAGCCCTGTTCTCCATCCCTACAGTTTTGCCTCTTTTGGAATGTGATTAAAATTTGCCCATGCTGTTGCATGTATCAGTAGTTCATTCCTTTTTATGAGTGAGTAGTAGTCCATTGTGTATCACAGTTTATCCATTTGCCAGTTGAAGAACATTTGGGTTGTTTCTAGTTTGGGGCAATAATGAATAAAGTTACATGCAGGTTTTTGCATGAGCATAAGTTGCATTTCTCTTGGGTAAATAGCTAGGAAGTGAGATTGCTGGGTCACATGTAGGTGTATGTTCAATTTTACAAGAAACCGTCAAACCAATTTCCAAAGTGGCTCTGTCATGTTGCATTCCCAACAACAGTGTGTGAATGATCTAGTTTTTCTACATCCTCACCAGCACTTGGCATTATAAGTTTTTTTTGTTGTTTTTTTTGCCATCCTAGTACATGTATAGTGGTGTTCCATTGTGGGTTTAGTTTACATTTTGCTAATGACTAGTGATGTTCAGCATCTTTTCATTAATTTATTTTCCATTTGAATATTTTTTTGGTGAATGTTCAGATCTTTTGTCCAGTTTTAAATTGGGTTGTTTGTTTCTTATTGAGTTGTGAGGACTCTTTATATATGCTGGATACAAGTCCTTTGTCATATATGTGATTTTCAAATTTTTCTCCCTGTCTGTAGCTTGTCTTTTTCATTCTCTTAACAATGTCTTTCACAGAGCAAAAATGTTTAATGATGATGAAGTCCAATTTATTTTTTCTTTTATGGATCTGCTTTTGGTGTCTAAGAACTCTTTTTCTAACCCCAGGTCAAAGATTTTCCCCTGTTTTCTCCTAGAAGTTTTATAGTGTTAGTTTTTACATGTAGGTCTATGATCCATTTTGAATTAATTTTTGTACAAGTTGTGAGGTGTGGGTTGAGATTCATTTTTTTTTTGGCAGATGGATGTCTGATTGTTGTAGCTCATTTTCTGAAAAGACTGTATTCTTCCCTTTGATCGCTTTTAAGGTGCTGAAAGTTTTTTTTTTAATTTTTAAAAATATTTATTTTCTTTAATTTTTTGGCTGTATCAGGTCTTAGTTGTGGCACGCAGGATCTTTGTTGCGGCATGCGGGATCTTTTGTTGTGGTGAGGGCTTCTCTTGTTGTGGCATGTGGGTTTTCTCTCTCTAGTTGTGGCGCTCAGGCTCCAGGGCACTTGGGCTCTGTAGTTTGCAGCACGCGGGCTCTCTCGTTGAGGCGTGCGAACTCAGTAGTTGTGGCGCATGGGCTTAGCTGCCCCGCAGCATGTGGGATCTTAGTCCCCTGACCAGGGATCAAACCCACGTCCCCTGCATTGGAAGGAGAATTCTTTACCACTGGACCACCAGCAAAGTCCCAGTACTGCAAGTTTTAATTCAAGAAATTATGCTATACTTTTCTATAATAATAATTCTAGATATTTAGTTGTCTGATTATTGTTTGTATTTTTATCACCTATCTTAAACTTTCCAGAGAGGGTTCTAAAGTTTGCAAAGATTTCTCAAAACAAAATTATTATTGATTCCTTTCCCCCCCAAAATGGTGCAATACAGTATTTTAGGGAGAGGGAGGTGAACAGTCTGGTTAATCAGCTTGACGTGGATTGGCATTTTGCAAAATACTGCAGTGAGAAGAATAGTGGATCTGGTGTGGAAGACAATGATTCTCCTCTGAGCTCTGCCCAACTGTGTTACCTTGGGGAAGTCACATGACTTCTTTGGATTTCGTTTCTCCACCCACCAAATAAGGGGGAAAGTCAGATAATCTCTAAGACCTATTCCAACTCAAATATTATAGCTTTGATGCTATTCAGTATTGTTAGAAACTCAAAAGGGTTAGAAACCATGAATCAGGGGAGGAGGGGCAGGTCTCTGATACTTTATAACAGTCATTGCTGAAGTGCCTACTTGCATGTAGCTCTGATTGCATTGAATTGTTTTTGTAACGGTAACACATGCTCTAAATATGGCTGGTATGCAGATCTCATGACTCTTGTTAATAACATGGTACCTAAGAATTTACAGTGCAAGCAGATGCTTTGTTTTTTGTTTCAACAGCTGGACCAAGCAGCGCTCTCCCTAGCCGTGAGGGAAGACTACCTTGATAATAGCACAGAAGCCAAGTCTGTAAGTTTTACTCATTCAACTCTGTATCTTGTCAGGCATTTTTGGGTTCATAAATTGTTCTCACATTCCCAACTCTTTACTAGAATTGAGCAGTGTGGGTGTTTGATGACCATATTCCCAATGTAGGAAGCAAAGGCCTTTCATTTCGGCAGATAAATGACACTCCCTGTTTTCTGGAAGTCTGAAAATGAAGGCTGTATGAGCCCCTGTGCTCAGTGCCCTCATGATCAAGCTGGGAAGACAGCACACCCAAGTTGAGTAACCAAAGAATGAGCTTGCAGCCATGCCTCAGAAGTGCAGAGAGCTCACAGTATATTGCAGCAGCATGGGCGTGGACACCCGGTCGACCAGTGGTTCCCAAATTGTACTGCTAAGAACCACCTGGGAAGCTTCTATTAAATGTCCATTCTTGGGCCTCAGCAATGGAAAGTCCGATTTAGTAGACTTGAAGTGAGGCCCAGGAATCTTTT
The DNA here is from genome assembly GCF_963924675.1 of Phocoena phocoena. Taxonomy (NCBI): domain Eukaryota; kingdom Metazoa; phylum Chordata; class Mammalia; order Artiodactyla; family Phocoenidae; genus Phocoena; species Phocoena phocoena. The sequence continues at coordinate 18,408,194 of NC_089240.1, forward strand.
TTTAACTGGTGCCCCAGGTTAATTTAAGGTTAATGAGAACTAGATGGGATCAATCTGGTCTGACTTCTTGGGTTGGCTTGGAGACCTAGGAGTTTCCTGGAGGTTGGATTAGAGCTGGTTCATTCCTAATACTTTCAATTCATTTTGGAACCTCTGTTGAGCTTCCAAAGGAGCCTCAGACCCAGGGGAACCTTGACCGGGGAGTGCTCGGGTTTCTGGCCTAGCCTGAGAAGGCAGGAACTTCGACAGGGAAGTGCTGGCTCACAGTGGAAGTCCCTGCTCCTTTGCTGATAGGAAAGCCTATATCTAGGAGGCTCTGGGGGGCAGGAAGCTAGCCGAGATCCTAGGCACCTTTCTGGCTGAGGACACTCATGGAAGAAGGTTGGCGAGTTTTCCTTCTTGAAAGTGGACAGAATGAACTTTTGCCAATCTGGGGAACCTCTGTTTCTGCTGGGGTCACCACCCTACAAGCAGCCGTGCTTGAAATCTTGTCCCTGTCCTGTAACCAATCAGTCCTGTAGACTCTGCCTTCAAAGTATCTCTTCCACCTAGTCCCTCCTTTCTTTCCTTACTGCCCTAGGGCAGACCCCTGTTAAGTCTCCTTTTAGCTGTTCCCTCCTCCCCTCATTCCATTGCCTCCTTAGCACCACCACTTGACAAGTTCTCTTCTCAAAGTACAGCTCACAGAGTGCTTTTGCTCACAAGCTAGACTCTAAATTCCGCAGAGGGAGGGAGTTCAAGGCCTCTTCATGGCCTGGTCCCAAACCACCTTTGCTGTCTCACCTATTTTTTTTTTTTTTTGTGGTATGCGGGCCTCTCACTGTTGTGGCCTCTCCCGTTGCAGAGCACAGGCTCTGGACGCGCAGGCTCAGTGGCCATGGCTCACGGGCCCAGCCGCTCCGCGGCATGTGGGATCTTCCCTGACCGGGGCATGAACCCGTGTCCCCTGCACTGGCAGGTGGACTCTCAACCACTGCGCCACCAGGGAAGCCCTGTCTCACCTATTTTTATTCTTCCCCCAACAAAGCAGCTTGCACACCTCACAGGAGGACTCCTCAGCGCTTCTGAACCAGTCTCCTTTAACTGCTATGTCCCCGGTTTCTTGAGGCTGGAATTTTCCAGTTCTTGAGTTTCTAAGCACTTAGCAGCTTTATTAAGGACCTCATTTTGGTCTTGCTAGTGTTACAGTTAGTAATGATGTGTTTATCTCCCTCACAGGGTCACACTGAGAACCAGACTCAAGTATTATTTAAATTTTCGTCTGTACCTCCCATGTGCACAGAAGGCCTAGCAAGATATCGTGCATATGTATTGAATGAATAAATATTTTTGGAATTGAACTGGGATTTGCAAAACATTTCTAACTAAGACTATTTGTGAATCTTGCTTACTGATTCAACAAATAATTATTAAGGGCCTGCTGTATGCTAAGCACCATGCAGGTCTCGAGGTCATAAACATCATTTTGCTATGCAAAATCAAGGTTACATTAGGAAATCTTATTCCCATAGCATAACTATGAAACAGTTTAATACCCGGTGTATTGAGTTCTCACAAATATATCTGGAAGGAGAGGTGACCCCCCAACAAGATTCCTTAGTTCCCACAAAGTAAGCTCCCCCTCTCCAATAGTATGTGAATAGCCTGAAAATGGGTTTATGAACATGCAGGGAGGAAATTCTATATTTGCTAGGTTTCTTTTCATCATGCTTCTCTTCTTTCCCTTCTTTCTTCCCTGGGCTAGTGAGGAGAGCTCTGTAAAAACCGTTCAAAACTGAAAAGACATAGGGCTTCGGTCACTGGTCTTTTGTTTTCAGTGTGGAGGTGGGTAAATTGAGCTGGAAGAGAATAAATCACAGTTCTCATTAGTCTTCATGGATCATGCCTCCTGCTTTTAGCGACAGTTCTTTCCCATTATTTTATTAAAGTGTCACTTGCCTGGAAAGAGGAGTCTGACCTTTAACTTTCTGTTCTGGGCTCATTTGTAGATGTTTCTTGTATCCATAATATCGCTAGTTGCCAGCAAACTAATTCTCTTGATCCTTGGTGGCCAGACATTTCTGTCTCATGGAAACAGTACCCAAGTAGCCATCATTCTTCTTTGTCCCAAGGTGGTAGGTGGGTGGTTGGTATTGCACGATGCCTGTACCATACTTCGAGTACAGAGTGAAAATGAAGGGCATTTATTTCCACTTGCTGTTTCTGCTCTTCCGTGTCCTTGAAATATACTTCCTAATAGGCTGATGTCATGGTCACTTGCTTCTTTATCTCTTACAGTATCGGGACGCCCTTTACAAGTTCATGGTGGATACTGCCGTGCTTTTGGGAGCTAATAGCTCCCGAGCAGAGCATGACATGAAGTCGGTGCTTAGGTTGGAGATTAAGATAGCTGAGGTAAATCTTAATCTAAAATCTGTTTTTTTTCTTTTTATTTTAAAGGCCATATATCTTGAATGAAAATATATTTTAAAAAATCATTCTGTGGCATTGTTCTTTGGGTTCAAGGTAGAACCTATAGCATCCCCCTCTGGGAAGTAACAGGAAGAAAAACCGTGACAGAAAGAAGAGCTCTTCATTCCTTCTACCTCTCTGCTTGAAGCCCATTCAGTGTCCACATGCTGCTCAGCTGTGGCCAAAGAATAGCAGCAGGGAGAGGCTCTATGTTTTCCTAGAGGAACTCCTGTTTGGTCTCAACTGAAGAATATATATTTGATAAATCGTTATTGATTTGGCTTGAGTGGAACGTTATTTTTAGTCTAGTCTACTCTTTACACCATTCCTACTCAGAAGTCAATCTGATCTAAGATAGGGGCTTTGGGAAGTCTATGCACCCATACTGGACACATAATTTGATGTAGAAAGTGTATAGGGCAGGCTGGTAAGCATTTATTAGCTTCCTTTCTAGTGCTACTTTGTACCTACCCCTGGTTTTCATTCTTTTCTTGCCCCACTCTAATGAATGTCATTGTGTCATATGCTGTGTTCTATGTAAGTCACCTTTTAAATTTTTTCAGGCTCATGGTGGAGGCAAAAAGGTACAAGAACAAACTTGAGGGAGAATAATCAGAAATCCTAAATGGTTAGCTTTGTTCAAAGAATAACTTTTCTAGAAGAACAAAGAATAAAATCTCTATACATTCCCAGGACCGGAGGGAACAAATATGGTGAAATTTGCTTGTGGAGATACACTGTAGTGAAAAAAATGATACTTTTGTCAAGAAGTGGTTGCATATAGGTTGGTAGTCTTCTATAACAGAAGTTGGTAAAAATCCTGAAGTGCATGGGAGTCCAAGTGTTGCTTGGTTTTGTGTTTGGCAAGGTGCGGTGGGGTGTTGAAGTGAGGAGTAGGCTGATAGGGTCAGGAGGAATTGGCCTCTTGGCTGCCGTGGTGTACTTGTGTATCTTCCTGTAGACCCCTAGTTGCAGAGCAAAAAGTTCATCCCTGCATGTCACCTTTGAAGAGTGCAAAGACTGCTGCAGATGTTCTGGAGTCAAAGACTATGCCTGTGAACCAGTCTAGAGGCCATCTGGATTCCCTTCCCAGGCAAATAGGAGACCCAGCAATCTAATTTGGACCGAAGCTCTGATACAGCGGGAAAGGCCTTGCCTTGAGCCAGGGATCTGGACCAAAAAGGGAACTAAAAACAGCTGGGCTGAGGCAAGACTGGGAATTATCAAGAGGTTAAATGACGTGACAAATCCATGGGGTGGGAGAGTAGCTGGCAGAGAGCTGAAAACAGCTCTGAGGTCAAAGGGCTGCAGCCTGGGCCTGCAAGGCTGAGTAGAGGGAGGAGGAGTGTGAACATTCTCTGAGGCAATGATTTATTAATAAATAGAGCCAGGAGAGTGCTTGTGAGTTATAGGAAGTCTCTCCTGTGGAGGGTGAGGAGAGAGAAGCTGAGGACACCGAAGCATTTAGAAAAGAGGGGTAGATATCTGCCACTCAGCCTTCTGTGATTTTGTCTTGACAAATCCATGGTGTGTGGGTTTTTGGCCAGCCGGTAATGCTTATATATGTCTCTTACATCTCAGGTCACTAGGGACCTTCAAATATTAGTGGGGCATGTCATCCTAGGGAAACTTCTAAAGCTGGGGAGACAGGACAACGTAGTCAAGCCCCCCCGCCAAAACAAAAAGTTCTTGTAAACACAGCCATGGAAGTGTGCATTCAGCCATTCCCGGCTAGGGATGTGTGCATAAGGGGAGGTCTTGTTGATGGTGTGGCCCTTGGGATTAGAGCCAAGTGGGGTTTGTTTTGCTTTTTGTTTTTTTAAAATTTATTTATTTTTGGCGGTGTTGGGTCTTCGTTGCTGCACGCAGGCTTTCTCTAGTTGAGGCGAGCGGGGACTTCTCTTCGTTGTGCGTGGGCTTCTCATTGCGGTGGCTTCTCTTGTTGCAGAGGATGCAACATACGGGCTTCAGTAGTTGTGGCTCGCGGGCTCAGTAGTTGTGGCTCACAGGCTTAGTTGCTCCGTGGCATGTGGGATCTTCCCGGACCAGGGCTCGAACCCGTGTCCCCTGCATTGGCATTCTTAACCAGTGCGCCACTGGGGAAGCCCCCAAATGGAGTTTAATTGGAAAGACTTGAAAAAGAAAACGAATCATAGGCAAAGTGTTGAATTACGGTTCAGACCATGAGGGTGGTGTTGATGGATGGGGGTGCAAGGGTAGGAGAGTCCTGTGTGAGTTGGAAGGTGGCAAGTTTAATGCGAGGGAATCAGATGATGGATGGTCTTAAGGCGAAATCATGATGTGCTCAGGGGCACGGGGAGCTACTGCCTGTCCACGGGAGTGATTAAGGTGGCCCTTGAGGAGATGATTGTTGTTGCTCTTCTCAGACTAAACGTGGCAGAGGCTAGAAGCTTAGATTTGGTGTTGCCAAAATGGCCAAGAGCATAAGTATTGGGAATGGAGGAGTGTGAAGAGTCAGGGCTGTAGATGCAGACTTGGCAATATGTCTGGGTGGTAACTGAACCCCTACCCCTAGCACTGGGGCCAGGGGAATCTCAAGGCCAGAGAAACCAGAGGGAAGAGGGGAAGTGAGGGAATGAGCTGTTGACAGAATGGTCACAGGTGGCAGTGGTGTCCAGATAGTCTAGTGCTCTTCAGTGAGAATGTTCCCCTAGGGATGAAGGGGTGGCCTGTAGTCCATGAACTATGGAGGTCATTACCTGGACACCACAGGTGAAGGTGGGATGTTTGTCTCAATTGCTCAACCTTAGTTTGGCTGTCAAGCCCGAGCCAGTAACAGGTTTTGTCCATCCGTGTTACAGGGATGGGAGGGATTCGAGTAGTTATTTTTGTACCGAGGACAGTGTTTCACACTGAGCAGGACAGCAAAGTTTCTTTTTATTTTCTTAATCCTGCCTGAAGTGATATCTTTTTTTCTTCTCTCCCAGGTTCGGCACCACACCAAAATCTTGAAAAAGTTTATGATACTATGCAGATGTTTTGGCACATGTAGAAAGTAGTCATGCAGTAAGAAATGGGTCATTTGAAAAAAATAACCAAAGTCTCTTTCCAACAGATAATGATTCCACATGAAAACCGAACCAGTGAGGCCATGTACAACAAAATGAACATTTCCCAACTGAGTGCTATGATTCCCCAGGTTGGTGAAAATGATCCAGGAAATTGTATCTTAACTGGTCATTTGACAAGCGATTCTGTTTCACCTGTGTGTAAAATTTTGCCTCGTAAAACCTACCATTGGTCGTCTTGCTCGTCATCATCTTTGTCAGTCATCACATAAAATATCCCTTGTCTGTGCATCGGGATGCTTTCTGCCATAGGGAATAGAAAACTTTTCCAAGAGTGGCTTAAAAGCTTCAAGCCTGTTCTCTTACGTGACAGAAGTCTAGACATAGGTGGCTGTTGGTGTTGGCTTAGCTGTTGCACAATGTCATCAAAGATCCAAGTTCTTTCTTTCCGCTCCACTCTTCTCAGTGTGTTGGCTTTTTGACTTCACGTTTGATGACTCAAGGTTGTAAGGTGGCTGCCACAGCTGCATATGTCACATCTGCCTTCAGGGCAGGAAGAAGGTGGAAGCACCAGTATGGGCCATGTGTAACTCTTCTACCAGGAAAAACCAAAGCCTTTCCAGGTGTCTTCCCTTTATTTCTTATCAAGTAGGATTGGGGCACATGGCCATCCCTACCTACAGGCTAGGCTGGGCAAGTGAGTGACTGGTTTTCCTTTTCAATAGTGGAGGCAGGCAAGGGAGGAAAAGAAGGGAAGACTGGGGATGACTTTTGGGGTAGCCAGGTAAGAACGTCAAGATAGTGATGCTGTGAAGAGGGGACACATGTTACTTTTTGTTGCTGCTTGTTTCCCTCTGTGTAAGAAAGGCTATGCCAGAGGGAAGAGCAGAAATGTAATGGGGCATCTCTCTCTGTGTGGACAGGAGAGTGAATGAGTAGGGAGTGGGGGAGAGTGCAGGGAGAAGGGAGGTGAGGGCTAGCGCAGGAGGGAGGGAGAGTGCAAGAAGGAAGGAGGGAGAGCCCAGGAGAGAAGGGAGAGGAAGGAAGAGGGAGGGGGAGAGTGGAGGAGGCAGGGGGAGTGCTGGAGAGGCCAGGGGAGCGAGTGTGCGCATTACTGGGGGCGTGTGTGCGCGCATTACTGGGGGAGTGTGTGCGCGCACGTGTGGTGCATACACAGACGGTACAGAGCACACATTCCATTTACCATTCAGGCAGTAGGTCTGGTCTGGGTGGCAGTGATCAGGAATTTATTTATTTTCTAGATTTGAGCAGTTGAACGTTTAATTATTTGGTCTGAAGTCACAAGCAATGGAATACATTCAACTGACTCTATTTGCCTTTCTCCTTGATTCTTGCCCCCCAGAGGTTGTCTCACTATGTTGTTTTTCTCTCTCTCCTCAGTTTGACTGGCTGGGCTTCATCAAGAAGGTCATCGATGTCAGACTCTACCCCGAACTGAAAGACATCGGCCCCTCAGAGAATGTGGTGGTCCGTGTCCCTCAGTACTTTAAGGATTTGTTTAGGATATTAGGCTCTGAGAGGAAGAAGTAAGAGCTTTTTTGTGCATTTTACTGTGACTTTTATTTTTCCTTTTAAATTATAAGGTCTTCCCTCTCATGTCCTTTGAAAACTGTTTTTAAAGAAAGTTACATCAAAAGAGTCTTAGGGAAGGTCATGGTGCCCTTTGTGACAAATGGGCCGAAACCATCATCTGGTGTAATTTATTTGCTATGATGACAACAAATACGCAGTGTTTTTGCCCCTTATTTCTGGTCTTTCTCCATATTTTCTCTCTGAAAGCCTAAATTGTTTATTAGTTTTGGGAACTTGTCATATAATGATGTTATTTTCTGAGCTTTCTATATGAACATCTTTCTTTTTCCCCAGTTCATTCTCGGTCTTTTGCTGTTTTTTTCTGGTTTCTTTTAAGCCAATAAGTCACTTTGTGGCAATAAACCAAAGTACCAGTATTGAAAAGGCATAAGATCACTCTGAGAACTGTAGAAAAATTGGACTGATGAAACAACTTCAGGAACTGTCAAGTTTTTCTTAAAGAATGTTTTAGAATTTGTTGCTTTGTTCCTTTAGCACTACAAAACAAGGGAATGCTAAAAATGTCCAGGAAAGAGAATTTTTTTTATTGAAGTATAGTTGATTTACAATGTTGTGTTAATTACTACTGTACAGCAAAGTGGTTCAGTTATACATATATATATATATATATATACACATTATTTTTTTAATATTCTTTCCCATTATGGTTTATCACAGGATATTGAATATAGTTCTCTGTGCTGTACGGTAGGCCCTTGTTGTTTATGCGTTCCATATATAAAAGCTCACATCTGCTGACCCCAACCTCCCCCTCCAGCCCTCCCCCAACCTCCTCCCCCTTGGCAACCACCAGTCGTGAGTCTGTTTCATAGATGGGTTCACTTGTGTCATATTTTAGATCAGGAAAGAGAATTTTACATCCTCATGAAGCCATTCACATTTGACTACAGAAAATGAAGCGCAGGAAGGTCAAATAGTTGACAAAGACAGCTTAATAGGCTAATTGCCGGGCCATAATTAAAAATCATACTTTATTTTATTTTATTTTATTTTATTTATTTATTTTTTAAACATCTTTATTGGGGTATAATTGCTTTACAATGGTGTGTTAGTTTCCGCTTCATAACAAAGTGAATCAGCCATACATATACATATGTTCCCATATGTCTTCCCTCTTGCGTCTCCCTCCCTCCCACTCTCCCCATCCCACCCCTCCAGGCTGTCACAAAGCACCGAGCTAATATCCCTGTGCCTTGCGGCTGCTTCCCCCGAGCTATCTACCTTACTACGTTTGTTAGTGTGTATATGTCCATGACTCTCTCTCGCCCTGTCAAAACTCACCCTTCCCCCTCCCCATACCCTCAAGTCCGTTCTCCAGTAGGTCTGCGTCTTTATTCCTGTCTTACCCCTAGGTTCTTCATGACATTTTTTTCCCTTAAATTCCATATATATGTGTTAGCATACGGTATTTGTCTTTTTCTTTCTGACTTACTTCACTCTGTATGACAGACTCTAGGTCTATCCATCTCATTACAAATAGCTCAATTTCATTTCTTTTGAAGGCTGAGTAATATTCCATTGTGTATATGTGCTACATCTTCTTTATCCATTCATCCGATGATGGGCGCTTAGGTTGTTTCCATCTCCGGGCTATTGTAAATAGAGCTGCCATGAACATTTTGGTACATGACTCTTTTTGAATTTTGGTTTTCTCAGGGTATATGCCCAGTAGTGGGATTGCTGGGTCATATGGTAATTCTATTTGTAGTTTTTTAAGGAACCTCCATACTCATACTTTCTTATTTGGACTTAGACAAGGCTATGTTACCAGGAGTTGTGTTGGAAAAAAGGCACCTGCCAAAGTCCTAGGAATAAAATTTAGCATCCATCCCCACCTACGAAAACACTTAGACACTTTTGAAGAGCTGTTCATTTTAAGATGCTGTTTTCTTATGATAAAAACAATATGTGTTCATTGAAGAAGGCATACAAAAAAGTAAACATGCAGAAAAGGGAGAGTAGAAATAATAAATTCACTTCAGATTCTTTGTGAGGTAGAGCCTTGCTATTCCAAGTGTGGTCTGTGGACCAGTAATGCCAGCAGCATCACCTTGGGCCCTTGGTAAAAATACAGATTCCAAGGGCCCTCCTCCTTAGAGGCTGATGCAGTAGATCTGGGGTGAGGCCCAGAAGTCTGTATTTTAACAAGCATCCCAGGAATCTTACGATTAGTTTTTTGGGAGACTCACTGCTTTAGAAAGCTTTTTCATATGTACTTCCTAGCTCCGTAATACTATAAAATATGACCCAAATGATTTTGTACTTCTATGCCATTGAGTTACTCAGCACATTTTCAATGGTGGAGGTAATTTCTGTTGAAAGATGGAGTTTGCCATGCTGTATGTGCATCCTTCAGCACCTAGTGAGTTGGTTTCTTCTAGTGTCTGTGTTATCTTCAGTTGTAAATTAGTAGGTACTTTTGGAAATTGTATTAATTTTACTTCCACAAAAGCATAATTTACAACCAGGGGATAGATTGGGCCTTGGTTTACTGTATTAGATAATCTCTTTGGTGGTGATTACACTTTAGAATTGCAGGACCTGTCATGACAAAGGGCCCAAGAAAGACCATGATTGGAGGAAGACATTAATCTGGTTCTTGACAAAATGATAACTTAGACAGATGTAAACATAGTGAACTATAGTGTAAGAAAATATAGATAGAAAAGTGAACTGCAGACATTATGTACATAACATAAATGACCTGCAGATATTATGAAGCTTCAGTTTTAAATAGACAAAAAACAAACCTCTGTCACATAGTTTACTCTTCAGCAACCAATTCCTCAAAAACAACTTGTATTCTGTGTATGTTTATGAGATTTCAAAACACTATATGCTTCTTGAGAATTTTGATAGCACTTTATTTGCATGGCACAGTAAGGTTTTTAGGCTGCTAATCATCTTTGCTCCTCACTTGTGTTGTGGCACAAGAGTGGTCAAGGAAACGTGCCCTTGGGATCCCATTAGTCAGGACACACCAATCGCTGTGATAAGCACCTCTAAACTCTTATTGGCTTGTACAATGCAAATGTACTCTGTGCTCCTGGAATGTCTAACATGGGTGTCCCTGTAAGGCAGCTTTCCTCCAAGTAGGGACTTGGGAACCCAGGCTCCTTCCATCTTGTGGTTCTGCCTTCCTCTGGCTTTTTGGAATCCTCTCCATTCAGCCAGTGGATGGGGAAAGAGAGTGGAGGATTGCACAAGAGGTTTTGTGGGAAGGCCTAGAAGTGGAATGTGTCACTTCAAGCCGTAGTCCATTGACCGGAACTCAGCCACATGACCCATTTAACTGCAAGAGAAGCTGGGAAATATAGTCTAGCTTTGTGCCCAGGAGCAAAATATCAAAGAACTTACCTAATTTTCTGGTTTGCTCCTCTCCCTCACCTCCACGACTCAGTGAGCATCTGATGGTGGGCACTCCTATAATTGCTTTTGTAACTTCAAGGCCTAGCATGGTACTTCTCACATAGAAGATACTTCCTAAAAATTTCTAAAAGTTAACCAGATGGCCCAATGCCCACTGTGCAGGAGGTGACATAGGAGCAGAACCCCAAAGGATAAGGAGGAATTTTCCAGGTAGGGAAGAGTAGAAAAGGGGGATGTTGAGCATGTTGGGTGATGGGACTAGCATTAACTTGGATGTTGGCTTCGAGGCAACAGTTTCTGGACTTCCCTGGCGGTCCAGTGGTTAAAACTCCACACGTCCACTGCAGCGGGCATGGGTTCGATCCCTGGTCGGGGAACTAAGATCCCACATGCTGTGCAGTGCATCCAAAAAAAAAAGAAAAAGAGGCAACAGTTTCTGATTCAGTAGATCTTGGGGGAGGCCCAGGAATTTTCTAACAAGTTCTCAGGTGATGGTGAAGCTGCATACCTCTGGACTGCCTCTAGGATTTAGGAAGGTCTCTTTGGCTTTGAGAACCTTCAAGAGGTACCTGTTTGGCTTACCTCAGGTGGTTTGACTCAGGAGCAAATGCAAGCTGTGGAATCTGAAGACCCAAATGTTAGTCCTGGAATTGACCCATACTTAGAAGTCCTTTGACCTCTGACCTTTGTTTTATTTATCTGAAAATTGGAATAATAATAATAACCACCCCATAGCATCGTCATGAGGATCAAAAAAGGTCTTTATGATCTCTTAAATGCAATACAAATGTAAGCTGTCACTAATTGCAAACAAGGGGCAGGAAAATCTTCTTAAAAAAAAATCTTCCTAGTCAGAGGCTTTGGGAAATGATTTCATGCTGCTCTGTTAGTGGTGGATTCTCTCCTGAGATGCTTTGCTTTCCTCTACTTTATTTATTGCCATTTGGGGAAATTACCATACTGCTAAAAATGCTTTTTGAAAAAAAAGGTATTATGTGTTATTTTTCAGGGACTGTTGCTGAGTCTTATTTTTGTTTTGTTTTTTGATGCATCTGAGCATTAAGTGTCAGTAATTCAGTCATTATGGTCAGATCTGTTCCTGGCGTGGTAATATTAGCACTCCAAAGCTGTGCTCCCCAGCATTCTGTCAGTGTATTTATAGCACGCTGGAGCAGCTCATCAGCGCCATTGCCTCACTGTGCGAGCTTCCCCAATTCCGTCTTCTAGCTCTCAGAGGTCTTTGTGTGCTATCGTCTCGGTCGTGCCTTGCCTATGAAGGCCTCACACACTGTTCTTTCTTCATACCCACAGATTTCTTTGAAGTGTGGTTGTCAGAGTGTTTTGGGGTCTCTGTGACTGGCCAGGAAATCTTTGTGGAACTAGAGGTGTTAATCCCTCACTGTGTGGCATGGGGAAAAGCGCAGAGGCTTTAAGAGTCAGATACACCTTGGTCTGGTCCTAGCCTCCGCTGCTTATTACACCCATTCTCCAAGTTGGCTGCACATTGGACTTAGCTGGGGGGGATTTAAAAACAATATTTATCGTGGGTCTCACCCTAGAGATACTGATTTAATTGGTCTGGTGTGGCCTGGGCATCTGGACTTTTAAAACTCCCCAGGTGATTCTACTGAGTTGGAGACCGACTGATTATGGGATCATGAGGCATTACTTAATGGTTCTAGGCGTCAAGTTTCCTTTTATGTAAAATGCGTACAATAACATCTCTCCTATAGCAGTGCTGTGGGAGTTATAGATAATATGGGATGCCTTAAGCGGTGTGATTTTGAGGGAGCAGGAAACGCCGAAAAATCTAAAACCCCAACATACTTGCATCGTGCTGCCTCTTTTACCGCCAGCATTAGGCCACGTCCTAACAACTTCCCCAGTTGATCTGGCTCATCACAGACCCCTTGAGGGAATAGCTTTTGAATTCACGTAAGCATATCTGCTGGCCATGGACCTCCTTTGAATCTCTACCTATGGAGCCAGCACAGCTCTCACACCACAAAAGCAGTATTTTAAGGTTGAAGAACATACAGACCTTGTGTTAGGGTTGGGCTCTGCCCCTTTAACAATCTAGATTTCGGACCCTAATTGCAGCCTGTGTGTTCCCTGCTGTAGCTGGCCTTTCTGCCTATAGCTCTGTGAGTGATGGCCCTGCTCAGCATCCCCTCCAACACAGAAGCTATTCCTGCATTATTCAGCCTGTCCAGAGTTCATGTTCCTGCTTCACACCCTGAAGCCTTCATAGCCCGAGCCCTGTCCCCCTCCCAAGGCCTACTCACATCCCTCAGGTTGAGGTGTGCACTCTCCCCAGCCCAGTGCCTGGCATGCACTTTTGGGTGCTGGGGTCTGCCAGATCATTATTTCTGTGCTTGCCTGGTTCCCTGCTTGGCTAAAAGACCCAGGAGAGCAGGGGTATAGCTTTCTCAGCTGTCCATCTCCCCAGCACCTAGAACTATTAGTACGTATCGGGTGCTCAGGATGTGCTGAATGAGTGAATGAAAGAAGGGTTCCTTATGTACTTACCGTGTATCCCATTCAATTAAAAACCCCATTTTTCATGAACAAGCTGAAATCTGAAGTTCCCTGTCCCCCACCTACACTCTTAAGTTCTCTGAATGTGGGTGATGAGTTCCTATTTCTTTACATTCCTCATGGCATCTGGGACGATACTTGGACAGCAGTAGGTGCTCAGTGAGCACTTCTTGTCTTGCTCAGGATTAGGGATATGAACTCAAAACGTCCAAAGGAATGACCTAAAACGGCATGTTTATTATAGTGCCTCAAAAGAGCATGGACAAGGGCTAGATTTTCCTGATGAGAGTGGTGGTCTCCGAGGGGAAGTGGGTCTGAGAAGAAAATTTTAGAACTTCTATATATCTTTATTCTTTCCATTGAAAAAATAACTAGGCTATATTGAGTTTTGCTATATAGATGGCCATGGACCCTTCATTTGATCTATCTGCATGGCACATATGAGGCAAGACAGTGTTACCTTCACTGGTTAGTCTTTATTCCACATATTAAAAATAATCTCAGGTCATTTACATATACCTGTAGATTTATGAATTTTGTTATTGGTTTAATCCTCACAAAATGGACAAGTGATTTAAAAAATTCTTGTAGAGAAACAGGAATTGAAGCTATTACTAATAGTATAAGCACAAAGTGAATGGGAAAAGAATGGCAGAAGTGGCCCTTCTCCCACTCTAGTTACGCCATCTTGGTTGGCCAGCTGACAAGGTAAAAAGCAATGGTGTTCTAACCAGATCCGGGAAGGATATGGTCAAAATATTTTGAAATAGTCAAGACAACCATATGAGATGTTGATTTACATTGACTGTCATTGTATTAACCTAATCCTGTATGGATAATGTGTCTTGAAGAATTAACTAAAAGTGTTTGAAGGATTAACTAAGGACTTTGGAAAATATCTTTATTTCATTTTATCTTTCAAAATGTCTATTTCTATATTTGTGAAAAACATTCCTGATATGTTAGTCCATTAGTATATCTCTGTATAAATTAAAATGACTATACATATATTGGGTGTATATGCTGAAATAAATTGAATTGCTGAGAGTGCATGTCCACTGGGTTAGGGTGCCATGCAAATGAGAGTGTGGGTTGTTCTTGATGGGCCAGTTGCCTTCATCATGTCACACTGCTCTCACATGGCTGGCTGACCGAGAGCCATCTCAGGAATGTGTGTTATTAGTCACCATGGTAATGGCACAGCTGGGAGGGGATGGGTCATTAAAAATTCATCATCACTATTGAGTTAGAAATTAACTCAGATCACACATCCTTCTAAGGTCAGGGCACATAAAACGGCAACACTTAAGAAAATGTAACGGGTTTTTAAAAATATGTATTATGGACATTACATGAGTGTATGGGGTTGTTCATATGTTTGGAAGTGAACAGCAATGAAAACTAGAATTTACTCTGTCAAACATTTTGTTACTTATTTTAACTTCACAGTAGCCCTATAAGGTAGGGATCATTCTCATTGTATGGCAAAGATAAAATCAGCAAGCTTAAGTGACTTGCCCAAACTCCCACATCTAGTAGTTTTGCAACCGGGGTGCATATCTAGATAATTGGTATTAGCCAATATATTGCATTTTGTTTCCAAAAGGTAAGAATTCATCTTCATTTTATCAAGTCACTTAATAATTGGAAGTTCTTGACAATTTCTAGACATGAAAGGCTGGGTAACAGTGGACTCCATGTCCTGAGTGGGAAAGCAAAATGTTCACGCTGAGGCCTGGGGCTGGAATTTTCATATCATCTATCTGTATTAGGTGGTGAAAAGCAAGCCAGTTTTGGTTGAGCTTATTGACACTGTATCATCTTATGTCATTTCTCAAGTGAAAGTTCTGCAGTTCTGTATGAGCAAGAGGTCCCTCCATGGAGCTTTGCCAACAGATTTTCCCAGGGTGTTCTGCAGAGCATCACATATCAAATTCAACACAACAAATGTGCTTCTCTTTCTGTTAACAGGACCGTTGCCAACTATTTGGTGTGGAGGATGGTTTATTCCAGAATTCCAAACCTAAGCAGGCGCTTTCAGTATAGGTGGCTGGAATTCTCACGGGTACGTTTTAAGAAGATTGCAATGTTACATCACTGGATAACTTCACATGCTGGAACAGTCTGTATATTAACCAATCTAATAAAATCATCTTTAGGGATTGGATGAAACAATCCAATTGTTTAAACAGAGGGAGTTTTGCATCTCAAACTCTATTTTTGGGGGGCTTTATTTCTTTTTATTGAGGTAAACCTTACATACAGTAAGGTACACTCAAGCTCTTCTTTGATGAGGCTATATATTGAGGGCAATACTTGGGACCATCATGTTGTTTTCGCTCTCCCCTTCTTATCAGTTTATTCCCCTTTCCCCCAGTGTTTTTAAGTGGGTCATTGTAGTTATAATTTTTTTTTTTTTTTTTTACTGTTTTTTTTTTTTTTTTTTTTTTTTTTTGCGCGGTACGCGGGCCTCTCACTGCTGTGGCCTCTCCCTTTGCGGAGCACAGGCTCCGGACGCACAGGCTCAGCGGCCATGGCTCATGGGCCCAGCCGCTCCGCGGCATGTGGGATCCTTCCAGACCGGGGCACGAACCCGTGTCCCCTGCATCGGCAGGCGGACGCTCAACCACTGCGCCACCAGGGAAGCCCTGTAGTTATAATTTTAATACTTCTTAGTGATATATTTGTAACTGTCTTTCATTTTCAGTATTCTGAATATTCAAAATATGCATGATATAAGTATTAGATGGTAAAGTTTCATCTTTAATTTAGGGGTAGAGTTTTGTCTTTAACTCTACCTTGATCTTCAGTCTTTTAATTTACCCGAATTCTACTAGGCCAAAGAGGCCTAAGTTTAATCTCCTCTGAGAAGTGGCTCAACTGCCTGAAACACTTTTCTTCTTCCCCTCCTCACCCAGCTCTGTGATCTTTGCTCCTCTCCCACTCTTGTTCTCCTCTTAACTTACATAGGTGTTACTCTGTTTCAGAGGCTTTTGTCTGAGTAATTCTCTTACTAATACAGGGCTTAAGGATTTTGTGGCTTTTTTTTGTTTTAACATTTTAAGAATTTTGTGACTTTAAAAATGTTTTAAGTTAATTTTATCTCAATTTGGAGTTAAGTAATGGCTAATTTTGTAAGCTATAACTTCATTTAACAGACATTTTAGTTACTAGAGAAAGTGATAAGTAGAGAAGTTCTTAGTGGGTCATTACTCTTGAGTAGTAGCACAATTATTTTGGATACATTTTGGCCCTTAAAGTCACTAGAGTATTGAGCTTTATAGAGAACATCATAAAACAACTATATATGTTGAGGTCATATCAAAGGGTTAAGTTACAAAAAAGGTAGATTATATATATGTATCTCTGTGTATTGTTAACTCCCATGGATCACATAAAAGATGGTACCCAGCTGCTTTCCACCCCCACTGTGAAGAGAACAGAGAGTTGTAAGAAGTAGTTTGTGAAAATTTGAGGTTAGGTATGAAGGGATGTTTCTTGAGCATAAAGTGCTAAATATAATACTGAATTGCCAAAGAAGATTGTAGGATCTCTTTCTCTAGAAGTTTTAAAAATAGATTCATTCATTCCTTACCTCTGAGAGTCGTTGTGTTATCAGTAAGTAGAGGAAGAATAGATGAACTTCATTGTTAATCCCATTTGCTCTGAACCAACAACCTGGATCTAACATCGTTCAAGGGATGCCTCCTGCCACCATTCTCAGAGCCTCCGTCCCTTGCTGTCTGCCTTCACTTTGCATTTTGAGTGCTCCAAACTCCCAACCTGCAAGGGCAGTTTAAACGATATTTATTTCTTTGCTTTCATCCCCCAAGAGTAAACCTTTGAGCCCTCCAAGTCCTGCTTTGGAGCTTCCTTACTTGTTTGTAAGTGTTTTCTTGAAATGGTTTAATTGGGACAGATGAGAAAAACATTTACATCTATTTTTTACTTGGTCACCAGTGTGTTCTGTTATGACACAATGTAAATATGCTTCCTGGGTTGTTCATGGTGGGCATATTTTCCTGGTCTGTCTTGTGAATGTACTTCCCAGAGCAAGGAAACCCTCACTGGGCAGGAGCTTTGATCACCTACTGATGTTAGACCTTTCTTGGTGGAACTTTAGTTCTCAGTAGATGTTAACTACCATCTGGACACTTGGACAGCATCCCCTCTCATCCCTGTTAACTGCAGAAAAGCTATGCTATTGTCCAAATCCTTTGTTTAATGGGGAGAATTGGAAGGAAAGGAGGAATACATTATTATCCACTCTTAAAATATTTTCACTTAGTTTTAAATATAATGGGATAAGCAGAATATTTTTCTTCATCCGATTTTACCTTTGGTGTACTATCTGACACATATATTTGCGTTGGGGCCTGCAGTGTTTTGTAGACAGTTTCCTTCAGGTTGTTTGAACTTTTTTTCAGTCGTTGGTTTTATCCAAGTGAAGCTCAGTCTGGATCAATTATCTCCCACAGGTAATCCAGGGTACCACAACTTTGTTGCCTCAGTGGGACAAGTGTGTCAACTTCATTGAAAGTACGCTCCCTTATGTTGTTGGAAAAATGTTTGTGGATGTACACTTCCAGGAAGACAAGAAGGAGGTGGTAAGCGCTGCTCCCCAGCTGATAAAAACAAGGGCGGTTAACAAGATCTGACATGGATATGGTCAGCAGGCCAATATCAGCCTTCTTGCTCTTCCAGTGACGAATCTAGAGAACAGCTTTGCTTCAAAGAGGAATTCCTGCAGTACCATATTAATTGAAAACTCAAACTCAAATGTAGAATGTTATCATGAAAATTAAGAAAATTTAGAAATGAGGAAACAGCATGAAATCATGCCTTTAAGAGTCAGAATTTCTCCTGTAGAGATTAAATGTGTTAGGGCAATGCTTAGGAAAAAAGAGGACCTAAATAATTTTAGGATTGGATATTTGAACTATTGTAATTACAAAAGGTAGAGATTTCTAGTCAGGTTTCTTTGTTTTACAGATGAGGAAGCTGGAGACCCAGTGATGAAGTGATTTGTAATATATTTAACAACTTCTTTTTTTGCCAATTTTATTTATTTATTTTTTGTTCTTCAAAATAAGCAACTTTTAAAAAAATTGAAGTATAGTTGGGCTTCTCTGGTGGCGCAGTGGTTGAGAGTCCGCCTGCCGATGCAGGGGACGTGGGTTCGTGCCCCGGTCCGGGAAGGTCCCACGTGCCGTGGAGCGGCTGGGCCCGTGAGCCATGGCCACTGAGCCTGCGCGTCCGGAGCCTGTACTCCGCAACGGGAGAGGCCACAACAGTGAGAGGCCCGCGTACCGCAAAAAAAAAAAAAAAAAATTGAAGTATAGTTGATTTACAATGTTGTGTTAGTTTCTGGTGTACAGCAAAGTGATACAGTTATGTGTATAATAGTTATATATATAACATATATAGTATAATGTAATAATTAATGATGTTGAGCATCTTTTCATGTGCCTATTGGCCATCTGTGGAGAAATGTCGATTTAGGTCTTCTGCCCATTTTTTGATTGGGTTGAAAACAAACAATTTTTTTATTGAAGTATAGTTGATTTACAGTGTATTAGTTTTGGGTATACAGCAGAGTGATTCAGTTATGCATACATATATATCTATTGTTTTTCAGATTCTTTTCCATCATAGGTTATTATGAGATATTGAGTATAATTCCCTGTGCTATACAGTAGGACCTTGTTGTTTATCTATTTTATATATATATTAGTGTGTATCTAATATATACACACTCCTAATTTATCCCTCTAATTTATCCCTAAACTCCTAATTTATCCCTCTCCCCTTTTCCCTTTGGTAAACGTAAGTTTGTTTTCTATGTCTGTGAGTCTATTTCTGTTTTGTAAATAAGTTGATTTGTATAATTTTTTTTGGATTCCACATATAAGTGATATCATATGGTATTTGTCTTTCTCTGTCTGACTTAGTTCACTTAGTATGATCATCTCTAGGTCCATCCATGTAGCTGCACATGGCATTATTTCATTCTTTTTTATGTCTGAGTAGTATTCCATCATGTGTATATATGTGTGTGTACACCACATCTTCTTTATTCATTCATCCGTTGATGGACACTAGGGTTGCTTCCATGTCTCGACTGTTGTAAATAGTGCTATTATGAACATTGGGTTGCATGTATCTTTTTGAATTAGAGTTTTCTCTGGATATATGCCCAGGAGTGGGATTGCTGGATCATATGGTAGTTCTATTTTTAGTCTTTTAAGGAACCTCCATACTGTTCTCCATAGTGGCTGCACTAATTTACATTCCCACCAACAGTGTAGGAGGGTTCCCTTTTCTCCACACCCTCTCATATTTAACAACTATTAAGTGGCTTAGAAACAAACAAAATGCAGGGATTTTCCCCCCCTTTCCTTATGCTGTCTTCTAAAAACTAGAGATGTGACATTTATTTCACAGAAAACACTGTGAATTTTTTTCATAAGCTTAAAAAGAAATCCTTTTATTTTGTAAATTTGTAAACATATATAGAAAGAGCATTGTAATCAACTTCCATGTACCCATGATCTGTGGCTATTCGTAATTGTCGTAGTGGTGTTAATGGCTCAACCAGATAAATCCACTAATAAAAGCTGAGGTTTAATTTCATTCATTTACTCAACAAATATTTGTTGAACATCTGTTATATACTAGGCACTGTTCTAGGCACTTGGGATACAACAGAGAACAAAGATCCCTGGCCTCATTGAGATGACATTCTATTGGTGAGGGTAGACAAAAAAATCAATACAGTGCATACATTAGCAAGTGTATTAGAAGATGATAAGGACTCTGGAAGACAGAGGAATGAGATCAGGGTAAAGACGACAAATCGGGATTGCTGGAAGGTATGAATATGTGGGGGTGGATTGTAGGATTAAATAGG
This sequence comes from Phocoena phocoena, assembly GCF_963924675.1. Classification (NCBI taxonomy): domain Eukaryota; kingdom Metazoa; phylum Chordata; class Mammalia; order Artiodactyla; family Phocoenidae; genus Phocoena; species Phocoena phocoena. Next base: position 18,428,105 of record NC_089240.1, read on the forward strand.
ATGATCAAGGAAAGCCTCATTGTGAAGATGACATTTGGCAAAGATTTGAAGGAGGTGAGAGAAATAGATATGGCATCTATCTGGGGGAAGAGTGTTCTTAGCAGATGGAACAGTTAGTGCAAAATCCCTGAGGCAGGGATGTGCCTGGAGTGGTCAGGGAAGAGCAGGGAGGTCCATGTGGCTGGAGCAGGGTGAATGAGGGTGAGAGAAGTAGGCACTGAGGTCAGAGCAATAACAGGGATGGTGTGGCATTTTATAATCCTTGTAGAACATTGTAAGAATGTTGGCTTTTACTCTGAGTCAAGTGGGGAGCTAATGCAGGCTTTTTAGCAGAGGCCTGATGTGACTTGACTTATGTTGAGAGGATCGCCCTGGCTGCTGTGTTGAGAAGAGATTGTATCAGGTCAAGAATGGAAGCAGGGAGGCCAATTAGGATACTATCAGAGGGACCAGGCCAGAGATGATGGTGGCTTGGACCAGATGGTAGCTGTGGAAGTTGTGAGAAGGGGTTGCATTCTGAATACATTCTGAAGGATAGAACCAGCGCAGTTTGCCGACAGATTTGTTGAGGGATCTGAGAGTAAGAGCTCTGAGTCTGATTAAATGGAAATATGGAGGTGCTATTAACTGAGAAGAGGAATACTGTGGGGAGGATCAGGTTTGGAAGGCAGGATCAGGAGTTCAGTTTCGGCCATGTTGAATTTGAGATGTTATCAGACTTCCAGGTGGAGATGTCATGGAGGCAGTAGGGTATGAGTCTTGAGTTTAGGACAGAGGTTGGGGCTGAAGGTTGGAGGAGAGAGGAGGAGTGAAATGGTTGTCCAGGGGAGTGGGAGACTGAGTAAACTGAGGAAATGTAGTATGGCTGCTCTAGGTGAAGTTGGAGGTCATGAATTTTAAAAAGTCTCCTCATTTTGGCTGTGTTCTTCTCCATGTGTTTCAGCTACACTGGAGGAGAGGGTCTATTTTAAAATAGAAATTTCAATTTAGCTAGGTTTTTTTTTTTCTGATGTGCATTTTCTTTGTGAAGAATTATATTTTACAAATGGCATGAAGCAGAATATCTAGGTATGATTAACTAATGTAGGGGAGGAAAAAAAATTTTTTTCTCTACTCTTCTAGGTTCCTGGCTGAGACCCTCCTGTAATAAAAGATTAATAGGAGAAAACCAAACAAGTTTAATAACATGTGTACCTCTTCTACTCAGGAAAACTGAGTAACTCCCAGAAATGGCCCAAGCTACCACCTTAAATTCCAAGTCCAGCTAAAGACGAAAGAAGATGTTGAGCACTGGAAGAAGCCACTTGTGGGCACCAGACAAAATGCAGTAAATAAGGGCATGGCTGTGATGCAGACTTAAGTCCTTGCCGTCTCCATTGCTAAGAGTTTCTAGAGATTTAGTCATGCTCCTCTTGGTACCGAGAGGGAGACACCCTTACAATGGAGTTTACCCTTATAAACGTTCATTTCTCTCACAAAAGGGTGATTTCTACTGTTTTCAGGACAATTCCTATGTCTGCAGCCTCTCAAAAATAATCAGCCCCAAATAATCAATATGGCAAAGGGGCATATTTAGGGATGGTATATTTTGCTTCCCTTCGCTAATAACAATCCATCGTAGTCAGTCAGATATGAATATGTAAGCACCTTGGGCGCAGGTGGTCATTAAACATTGAATTTAAAGGCAAAGAAATAAAAAAGTCTGTTAAGCCATGATAATTCCACTGGTTGGTATTATGTGTTGATATGTATTACAACTATGTATTATGTGCTGAGGTTTGCTTCAGAATGCCATACATCTAAGCACATTTACTTGGATTTTTTTCTGTCTTTTGATACTTTGGAGAATTTTATGCCAAGTTCGAGACTTTATATTTGAACCTGTAAGTACTCTTCTTGTAAATAATTCCACTGAAGAATTAATGTCTTATTTCAAAATACTGAATATTCCCATTGTGTTTTCTTTCACTCCTTGGTCGGAGTAAATGGATTGAGAATTTATCAGATAATCACAGTGGTAACATTATAAGCCCTGGGAAGGATATAAAAACAATTAAGGGATAATGGAGGTGTTTTTATATAGCAGGATTTTTTTTTTGGCAGTAGAAGAATTTTAAGTAATACGAAAGGTATGTGGATTAATTTGTTTGTCTCAGTTTTGGTGTGAAAGTCCCTTTTTCATGTGTCAGGATGTGACAAGTCAAGTTGATTTTGGCACTTCCCCCCTTATTTTGATGTACGTGGGACGTGAAGGTAGTGTGATAGTTATACAGATACTCATTTATTTTACATAAAATTATTTGCCTCCCTTAAGCTGAAGCTATTTGCCTCAGGGAATACTTAAGTTGGAAACTTATAAGAGTAATATGTGGCTTTTTATAGCCGTGTTACAGGGCTCTCATCCAAGAACCACCTGGAACCACTGATTTACTTGAAAAACATTCTTTATTATTAGCTACAATCCAAAGAGAAAAACAAAAATATCCCCAATGGCACAAATTCCAGAGACACTAACTCAGAGGGGTGAGTGCCATTGTTTTATTTTCAAAAACAGTTGTTAAGCAAATAAATACAGTCAGAAGGTTAAACTTCAGGTATTTCTCAAACTTTAATGTGTACAGGAATCACTGAACGATCTGGTGGTTAAAATGCAAAATCTCATTGCATTTTAACCGGGTCTGGGGTAGGACCCAAGAATTTGCATAACAAGCTCCCAAGCAGTGCTGACACTGCTGGTCTAGGGACCACACTTGGAGTAGCAAGGCCTTTTCATCATTCATGTGTTTGCAGTTACCACCAAAAAACAGCTCTGGCAATTCATGTGAGCAGGGCAGGCATTTGACTCAGGGCAGCAGTACATCGTTTGCTAAAGCCTGTTGCATTAGTGCAAGTAATCGCTTCAATTTTCAGATCATAGAAAATTTCCCTGTTTCAGATTGCTTTAAGTGGACTGTGCCAAACCCCAGGTGTGAGGGCCTTCAGGCTACTTTTTAGTTCTGCTTTTTTTGTTGTTGTTTTTTTCCTCTGAGCTATTTAGTTTTCCTTTGAAAACTGATACCTGGGTTCCTCTAAGAGACTTTGTGCTTCTCCTCAGTATTTCTGTTTTTACAGCCTCTTTTTTTTTTAATAAATTTATTTTGGGGGGCTGCGTCGGGTCTTTGTTGCTGTGTGCAGGCTTTCTCTAGTTGCAGCGAGCGGGCGCTACCCTTTGTTGCGGTGCGTGGGCTTCTCCTTGCGGTGGCTTCTCTTGTTGTGGAGCACGGGCTCTAGGTGTGCGGGCTTCAGTAGTTGTAGCACGCGGGCTCAGTAGTTGTGGCTCGCGGGCTCAGTAGTTGTGGCTCGCGGGCTCTAGAGCACAGGCTCAGTAGTTGTGGCGCACGGGCTTCATTGCTCCGCGGCATGTGGGATCTTCCCAAACCAGGGCTCGGACCCGTGTCCCCTGCATTGGCAGGTGGATTGTTAACCACTGAGCCACCAGGGAAGCCCTCTGCAGCCTCTTAATGGCAAGTTGGCCCAACTGCCTCTGGTTGGCACCCTTTGTTATAGAGAGGGTGGGAGGAGCAGTTCACTTTGGGGTTTCCTTCGTAGCGGTGAAGGCATCCTCCCTCACTCCCCCAAAGTACCTCTCTTCCTTTATCATTGGGGAAAACACATCATTTTACATTACTATTTCCTTGTGACTTCCCATATGCGAGTCTGCACGTGCACACAGCCACATTCATGTACAGTCATATTTATTCACTCACACATAACAATGGGAGTTTTACAAATTTAATTAGAAATGGGAAGAATAGCATGTAGAAAAAGGAGAATCCTTCCACAGAAAGCCACCTAAAGGGGCCACATGGAACAATCTCCTGCCTATCAGATAGTGAGCCAGGACCTTAATCCATGTGGGACTGGCTGCAGACTTTACTTGAGTCAGAGGGACAGGCCGGTGGAGTGAGAGTAGGGAGTTGCACAACTCTTTGGACGGTGGTTGTCTTTGTTACCTAGAGTAGCACTATCCGGTAGAACTCGGTATGAGCCGTGTATGTAATTTTACATTTTCTACTAGCCTTATTTAAAAAGTAAAAGGAAACAGGTGAAATTAATTCTAATAATATATTTTGCTTAACCAAATATATCCAAAATATTGTCATTTCAACAAGTAATTAATGTAAAATTATTAATGCAGTAGTTTGTGTGCTTTATTTAACACTCAGTCTTTGAAATCCCATGCATATTTTTATAGCACATCTCAGTTCGGACTAACCCCATTTCAAGTGTTCAATTGCCACGTGTGGCTATTGGACAGTGCCTGTCTAAAGAACTGAAGAGTTCAAGCCCTGCCTGGAGTTCAGCATGGCAGGGCTCAGTCCCTGGGTGAGCGGGTGCTAGTAGCCAGGAAGGTCCCCGAGAAGGTGGAGTTGTTGGTGTCTGACCAACTGGGTTTCTCAGAGTGCTCTAATATTGAGAGGGGAAGGACTCAAGCAACCCCACGTGAGATTCATGGCCTGGGAACAGGGGTGGGAGTTGGAGTCAAGCTAGTACTTGGTGAGGATGTTTCAGATTCTCTGGGATACCAGCTTAGAGGAGGAAACAAATTCTAGACTGTACTCTGAGGTAAGCACCTTGGAGGCTTGGTTCTCATTGGCTCAGGGACCAGCTGGTGTGGAGTCTGCAAGTCAGAGATGTTCAGTGCCTGAAAGGTGCAAAGGACTGAGTCAAGGCGAAAGTCGGGGGTTCCGAGCTCAAATACCCTCACAGCCAGTGAGGAACATTAAATAACGTACAGGAGTAAAGCTGGCTGGGTGTCAGCAAAAGCCAGGGCAAGTGCAGTGATGAGTGACAGCTGACCCTGGGCCTCGGTGTCTGGGACCCAGTAGTGATGAATAGGAATGGATGTGATATTCAGGATTCAGCTCAGGCTCTTTTCATGCAGGATGCCTGCCGAGGGTTGCTCGGTTTCTGTTTTTTGTTTTTTGAGAGAAGTCAGAAATGCGGACTTGTATGTGAAATATCCTACATTTTAAATCTTGGCCAGTACTTTGGAGGCCAAACTGAATATGTCCCTGGGATACCGTTTTGTGGCTTTTACACTAACATTTTCTCTCCAGTTTTCAGACCCAAAGTCATGACCGTGTCTGTCAGAGAACTCTTTAAGTTTTGCAATCTTATTTAGAAGATCATGCATAGTTTAAAAATACAGCATGTTAGCTAATCATTTAACAGGTTGCTTTTGTGGAAAGTTATATGAAGGGTATGAAAGTAGAACTCTCTCAGAGAATCCATGGTGTATTGTCACTGTAAATAGAGATGATGGCGCTCATCGTACTGTGACAAACCCTGATCTGTAGGCTCATGACCTAAACGACAGGAGAGAGAGTTAGGGGCATGTGTGTACGTGGGAAGGGATGTCTAAAGTTGTTACTTGTTTTTCTCTTCCATTTTAAAATTATTAATGATAATTTATATCTGTAATGTATGAGTAAATGCCCCAGATAGATATCAGTGTCCACGGTGGGCACACGAAGATCCCAACGATGGCTGTATAATGTTTTAAAAATCTGATGATGATAATAAGGTAGCTAACTTTTACTGAGATTTAGTTGGATGTCTGGTACGCATTCTGTAAGAGCTTTCGATGCGCTAACTCATTTAGTCCTCGCGGTGGCCCTGTAATTGCTGTTATTGCCCTCATGTTTCCAGATGAGGGCACTGAGGCTCCAAGAATTTAAGTAAATTCCCCAAATGTCACATGGCCTGAAAATGCTTTAGGTGGGGTTCAAGTCCAAACACCCTAGCTTTAAGTCAGTGTTCTGTTCCCTTGCTTCTCTCTGAAAAACACTTGAATCTTCACCATTTTTATGACTGGCATGAGGAGACCAGTCATAATGAAAAGACTTCTTAGTGGCTTGCCCTATAATTGATTCACCCTTATCAGGAAATTACTTATTCATGTATTAAGATCTTATACAAATAAAAGGCACATATTTCCTATTTCTTAGCATTTTAGAGGTAGGGAACAGTTGGAATAGGTTTTGCTTCTAGTAGCATTCTAATATTTTAAAGACAAATAGAGTGAAAGCTTAATCAGTTCGAGTCTAACCAGGTGACATTGCATTTTTTTGTGTTCATAGAATTTTCAGAAGAAACGGGGAAACAGTAAGAAACAAGCTGATTATCAGAGATTTCATCTAAGAGCAACATTTGAGGTTCATCTTTGGCTCAGTCCACACACTGAGCTCAATTTCCAGTATTTCCTACATATATCATTCTGAGGAGTGATCCCTGATGCTTGGAATGATGACCTAAGGCTCTGTAAGGTTTCTTCATCAAAACAGTCTTTAAAATGTTCACCATTTTTTTGGGTTACTAAGGCAGAAATGTAAACATACACGTCAAAGAAAAATTTTCTATCATGTTGATGCAAAGGAGAAAAGGATCTTTCCGTTTTATGCTTTGAATTGTAGTTTCTAGAAAATTCAAGGAAATTGGAATTCCCATTTGAACATTTTGTCTGAGCTAAATTATTAAACCACATAATTTTATCTCATTATGGATACTCTGTCCCCAAATTACTTATCTTTATTCATATATCTCAGCTCTGCCAATAGGCATTTTATTGCTGTTCTCTCAAATTATCTGTTTTTGTTGTAGGGTGAACCCTATTAAAGAAAAAAATATTCTGATACTTGTTAAAATGATAAGGAAGACTTTATTCAGGAGTATTGCAAAGGATGTCAGGACTTTCCAAGTAGGTGAGAGAGATCGGGCTCAACTGTGAACATGGCAGAGACAGCTGGGGGTTGGCCAAGGAGCAGGGTGAAGGAGGCAGTGGATGGAAAATGACTAAGAGGAAACGTTCAAAGGTCAGGGGACTTTTTCTGAAGGCAGGCCAGGGTGCACAGATATCAAGGGTGGGGGATGAGGAATCTGACAGATATGGAGGGTGCTCAGATATCAAGTGTGGAGGGGGTTCTCTGTAAACTGACCTACTGGGATTCTTGATAAAACTGGGCTGTGCGGGCCTGGCACAGGGCTTAGATGAACCTGGCTAAAGGTTGGTCAACGAGAGAGTTTTTGTCAACACTCAAATCAAAGATAAAGTCACTGGTCTCTTATTATACGTTAAAACATTCTGTACGCGGAAGGTTAATTTAGTTAAAGAGGAACGAATCTTTTATTATACTTTAGATTGAGATTTTATTAAGTGAAGAATTAAAGCTTTATTTACTGTGTAAAACAATTCACTGATTTCTCCTGTACTCTAGTAGCTGATTCCTTTTTCTCTTTATGGTAAGGACATCGTTCATGTCCCCAAGTAGTGCCATGGATGACCTAGAGTATCGTCCAGTTTTCTGAGTGCTCTGCATGAGCAATTCTGGTAGTAATTCTTATCCCAAGAACGGGTTTCTCCTCCCATCCCATACTGCTGCAGCTGGTGCCGAAGACTTAAGTACCCACATGGGTCCAATTGCAGTGGTGGAGTTTGAACTTGCAACCTCCATGCACTAGGAGTTCACCTCATTAGTTAGCCAAGATAATTGAATTGATGGACTTCCATTAATATTCAAGTTCTCCAATTCCCTTGCTCACCGTTTTTCTCAGTGGTTGAATAAATGAGATGTAACTCTAACGTTAGTGGCAGAAGTCACTTGAAAGTCGGTGTCATACATCATAGCAATGCCTTTATACCGAGGGGTTCTTGATTCCTTACAGATGCTGTTACAAGAGTTGCTCTCAGTATAGCCATTGTACTGATAAAGATAAAGCTCCCTTCAACACAAGTCACGCAAAGTAAAGGATATTCTATCTGGCTATCAAGTGTCCCTGTTTCCGTTTGCCTAGGCAATGGTGTCAGCTGTTATATCAATCAGTTTCGCTGGGTCTTTGCAGAAGACCCGTCTGGATTAAGGCAAAACAAACTGATGTGAGTTTTAAAGGGCTTTTAAAATACAGTTATAAAATATTGACCTTATTAAGAAATTACGTCTGATTTTCTGAAAACTTGCATTAGCATCTCATAGCCCAGTTCTGTTCTTATCATTTGGGGCAAATTAACCTCTTTGTTTCTCTATCTTCCTGTTTATGAATGGTACACAAGGTTTTGCTGCTATAGTAATGCTGTGTAACACTCAGCCACAAAACTTCAGTGGCCTTCACCAATTAACAGTTGATGTTGATGCGCCTGGAGTTGGTTGGTGGTTCCCCTGGGCAGCTCTGCTTATTTTCGCGTGGTTTGTCTAATGTCTGGGGGTTGGCTGGTCTAGGCTGGCTTCAGCAGAGGTGGCCAGGATGACTTGGCTCTACTCCAAGTATTGTACTTCCTTCAGCCGGCTAGCCTGGGCACGTTTTCATAGCGATGGCAGAGGTGCAAGTGAGCAGGCGGAGACGCGTGAGGCTTCCTGAGGCCCAGGCTCAGGACTGGCATAGTGTCACGTCTGCATTCTGTTCACCAAAGCAAGCCACAAGGCCAGTCCAGAATGACAGAGCAGGGAAGTAGACGCTGCCTTTTTAGTGAAAGGTCCCACAGCAAAGAGCATGGGTACAGGGATGGGGGTATAGAGTTAAAAGCCATCGTTGCAGTGACTCATAGACAGGGATACAAACAGTACCTACTTTGCTGTTTTGTGACAAGGACTGAGTGAGATAATCCACGTAGAAGGCTTAGCACATGCCTGGTGCATAGTGAGTACCCAGTGAACGTCAGCTACTGTTATTACTGTGTGACATGCCTAAGATTAATCATGAAGAGAGAGTGCATACTATCTATCAAAGAACTGTGGCAACTCTCCTGCATTGAGATCTCTTCTTTCTAATTTCTCCTCAAAAGAGTGAGTGTGAGGCAGGTACCTGGGGGATTGCTGTTCCTAGTCCTGCATATATGCCCAGTGTAGTAGCTTTCAGTTGGGATAAAGATCCTTTTATGGCTGGCGCCCTAGCCACATTCCAGAACCAGCCCTATCGTTTAATGCTTAAATCTGGCTCATAAGAGAGTCTCATGCAACTACTCAAGGAGCCAAGTATAATTTCTAGAACAGATCCAGGTTTCACAACTCTCTACGGGCTAAATCTTATTACAGCAGATGTCATAAGACCCCAATCCTGACAGCTCTTTTTAAGCAACCTTTGGTAAAATGACATCCAGCAAAACAAGTAATTCAGAAAGGTCATTGGGAATTCTTTTGAAATAAGTGTGGACACTACTCTTGCCCTTGTCCTTGAGTGTGCTGCCACGATGGTGACACATTTGGGCCGCCTTTCTTGTTTGTGGTCTCTATCTTTGGATAACATTGGACACTGTTGCCTTTGCCGCTTATTATCGGCCACAGTCTTGTCAAGCAGATCTGATCAGGCCTGTGGGCTGCGGAGACCCTGTCCTGGAAATTCATTGGCTGGAAGAAAGCACTTAGGCCCTCCAACAGAGCTGCGTTTTGGATGTGACCAGGGAGAATTCCTTGCTGGAGGGAGTTTACCCACAGCCAAAAGCTAGACCATTATGAGACTGGTTGACTTCTAAATATTATTCTGGTTTCTGATCCGTTCCCTCGAAGAGTAGGAAAGTGGGAAACAGAAAAAGATGAGTTAGAAAATCAGAGCACAGTCTCTCTGTTCATATCCAGTAAATAGGATTTTACTCTTGTTACCTCCACCCCAGCCTTATGCTTTTTGATAAGAGGTCGTGGTAAACTGCCCCACCAGACTGACATGCTTTATAGCATGTCTGGGGCCCAAGTAGCTTGACATTTTTTTCTTTCGCCAACATTTTAAATAGCTACGCAAGTTTGTTAATCTTGACAAACTGGTATGATTTGTTTTATCATACCAGCTTGCTTGGCTGCCAGAAACTGAGGGTTTCCTAACTATCCTTAGTTTTTCTGGCTTTACCACTTCTCCCACCTTAACATGGGTCTCTTCTTTACTTCTTATTTCAATGCCATTATTATATTTTTATCAGGAGCCAATTCAAAGTTGTTTTCATAAATACAGTATAAATAATGAGTCAGTGGATAGTTAACATTTATTAGTGCATTGATTTATTTAATGTCTGTGTTTCTAGTGAAGTGACAGTTGCCAGAAAGAAAAGTTTTAGAACTTCCCTTAGATTGCAGCCTATTTCTTCCAGGTTAACCACATGAATTATTGATAGTAATTTTTGTTTTTCACATTCACTCGTCACGTGGTTATAATTTAAGGAACCATGTCTTGCTCTAGACCAGTGAGGAGACTGGAGACGTTTTAATCTTATGTTTTGTTAAGATATTACGTATAATTTCTGAATATATTAGGAAAATCTCTTCAACATTATGCTTTTATTTAAGAATTTCATTAAAATTACTTTAATGCATATAATCACCTTGAAGATTGTTTTTCTTCTTTAGGAACTCCATCAGCCTATAGCTATTTCTATCAGATATATAATATATATGTATATACATATATTAATATTTTTAAACCATTCTTAGCCATCTGTTCTGTACCACGTTGGCATCATCAACCTCAGAATGGACTGGGCTAACTTACTGAGTCATTTGAGTTCCACTGAAGTTTATATTTGGAATAACTGCTGGAATAACTGTTATACATTAGCATGTATAAAAGATATTTGATTAAATTTCATTTCTTTGCTAGATACCCCCTGGAGGTTTTGAAAAACATAAATCAACTTCTATTTATTGAACATCTGCTACATGTATCGTATGAAATCATACCATGTGAAAAATCATATCATGTAAGATGTGAAATCTTAAAACTAACAGTGGTGAGATATGAAATCATAAAACTGACAACTTTAAATTTGCAGAACACCATAGGGGAAGAAAAATTATTTTTCCCTTTAACCTCCTAGGTTCTTGGCTAAGATCCCTCTGTAATGAAAAGACAGATTAACAGGAGAGAGAGAGAGGTTTAATAACACGTATACCTCCTGTATACATGAGAGAGACCCAGGAAAACTGAGTAACTCGCCAAAATGGCCCAAGTCATCACCCTAAATACCATCTGCAGCTAAAGTCAAAAGATGTTGTTGTCGGGGGAGGGAAGCCAGTTATGGGAGGTTACCAGGCAAAGCACGGTAAACAAGGGTAACGTTGTTATACAGATGTAAGTTTTGACTTCTCCACTGATAAGAGTTTCTAGAGATTTAGTCATGACATCTTCCTGGTACAGAGAGGGAGACACCCTCTCAAATGGAGGTTTCCCCTGTAAATGTAAATGTCTCTTACAAAAGAGTAACTTCTCTGTTTTCTGAGCTTTTTCTAATCTGCTGTTCCTTAAAAATAATCAGCCTAAAATCTAAAATAATCCTCATGCCAAAGAGGTATGTTTTGGGGTGGCAAATTCTGCTCCCCTTCAACACTTCTTAGTTGCCTTACATATCCATGACGTCATTTGATCTAAATCATGATTCCTGTCTTCGAAGCTTATGGATTTCTTGGGGAGATCAAATAAATATAAATGGCAATTAGACACACACCTATATTGTTCTGAATATAAGCCTAATAGGAACTCAGAGAAGGGACTGAAAGTGTGGGTTTAAGTGTTTGGGATTCGTTGGTATGAGGTACGATCTGAGTTGGCCATGTAGGATTTCTTTGTCACCAGAGACAAAGCTTTGGAGGAAACTACAACTGACAGTGGGGTGAACTGACCGCTTTTGTTATCGAGCCAATCTCGATGTGCAGTGAAGTCAATCTACAGACCCTGGGTTGTGGTGAAGGGAAGTATAGCAGTTATTTGCAGGGAGAATGGGCAGCTAAAGCTCAAAAGACCCATACTCCTTGATGGCTTTTGGGCAAGCGTTTTTATTTTACTTATTTATTTATTTACGTTTATTGTGCACTTTATTTCTGTTATTATTACATTGTCATGTATAATGAATTAGTTATACAACTCACCCTAATGCAGAATCGGTGGGAGCCCTGAGCTTGTTTTCCTGCAACTAGATGGTCCCATCTGTGGGTGATGGGAGACAGTGACACCCGAAGTGTGTTGCTTCTGTCCAGTCTCCTCCGTAAGATGCAGCTTAACTGTCACTTGCCACTCACTGATAGGGTTTTGATACGCGTCTGCAAGCAGTTGATTTATTATGGTCTCTGTGCGGTCAAACCTCTCTGCTAATGATAATCTGTATTTGCAGCCCCTCCCCAGCACTAGCATCACCGCCTCAGCCCCACTTCAGATCATCAGGCATTAGATTCTCACAAGGAGCGCGCAACCTAGATCCCTCGCGTACGCAGTTCACAGTAGGGTTGGGCAAGGGTTTTTAAATGCAACATTAGGGGTGAGGGTTGCAAGGTGTGTGATCAGCTTGTGGACATTCTTCTGATTGGTTGTTGGTGAGGTAACAGGGTGATGTTTTGAGAATCTTAAGCATCAGTCTTCTGGTTCCAACCAGTCTGAGGTCTGCATGCTTATGGTCAGCAGTTTCCATCTGGTGGGGCTCTGGTTTCTGTAAACCAACTCAAAGATATGTGTCAGATCGTTATCTGTATCCCTTGAGGAGGAACTAGGAGTCCTTTGACTCTGTTTTATGGCTGAAATATTGTGTAAGCTATCGTAACATTTTGCTTGATTGCTTTGACTTTGTTTCTGCATTCCCTCACTTTTCTAATTATTAACTGCTTAAATTTGCTCTTTGGAACTCAGGGGAAGGCCGGCGAGACTAAAGCTTTTTTTCCAAACAAGAAGTGGGGGATGCGGAGGGGGTCTGTCACCAGGAAGGCCATGCAGGGTCCTGCTTGGTTTCACGTCTTCTCAAAGCGGTATTAGCATATGTCCCTTTAAATGCATTAATAGAACCATCTTGACCCATATATATAGAACACAAAGTTCCTACGTCCATGTGAGGGGAGGGAGGATAAGGAGAGGTCAAAAGAAGAGCAGGTGAGACAATTTTAATGCACTAAGATAGGAGAATCTCATTTAAAACAATCTTTCCTGAAGGGTACCAGGTGTATGCATATGTGTATGTGGCTCACCAGTGTCTGATGTCTGATGTAGAATGCTGTGGGCAAAACCCTGGAGTGCAAAGAATGAAAAGGGGAACCCACTTTTAAATAGCATTGGTTGAGGGAAAGAACTAAAAACTGCCCATATACTGACCAAATGAACTGTATTTTCTCAGTGTGGGTCCATAAAATCTGAGATAAGTAGATGCTTAACAAAATGCTGCTTTACATGGAGGGCTCTTATTCTGCATGTGGCAGATTTTGCCATAATAATATTTGAGTTAATTTTTGTATGTCATATTTTGATTTTTAACTCTAAATAAATATTTTCTATGGATAACTTCACCTTATGACTTCTACTTTAAGTGATTTCTATTAATGTTATATGCTGGCTGGTTGGGGCATTAGGTCAAGGTTTGGTGAAGAAATAATATTTCTGTCTTCTTATTTAAAAATCACAGCAGGCTTTTGCTGCCTCAGGGCACATGACTTGACTGAAGGCATTGTTATTATGTGATGCTGTAGAGTAGTCTAAAGGTAAAAATCAGAAGTGTTCAGTGATTTATCTTCCTAGTTCCAGCATACTAAAATCATTATTTCTCTTATTTGCATTGACACGCCAACCAATGACATTAATCACCTCCAGAGATTTCCCTTGTTCTTAACGTCTGCTGGGGTGGTTCAGCACCATTTCACAAAAACTGTTACATATTAAATCTGTAGAGTGGTCAAAAAGAAAGAATTGAGAACCTGTGATGAGACCTGGGAGGGGAGTGGTGGTCTCAGAGGATAGGGCAGAGACCAGCTGAGGCTCACAGGGAAAGAAAAGAGGAAAATGATTACAGTCTTCTCTCGGTATCTGCGGGCGATTGGTTCCAGGACTCCCTGCAGATAACCACAATCTGCGGACGCTCGATTGCCTTATATAAAATGGTGTAGTATTTGCATATAACCTACACACAGTAAGTCCTTTAAAAAGGACTTAATTTTTTTTTTTTACAGCAGTTTTAAGTTTATAGCATGGGGAAGAAAAAAAATCTTTCCTCTATCCTTCCGGGTTCTTGGCTGAGACCTCCCTATCATAAAAAGACAGAGTAACAGGAGAAAAACAGAAGTTTAATAACATGTATATCTCCTGCATACATGAGAGCAAGCCAGGGAAACTGAGTAACTTTCCATAATGGCCCAAACCATAGCCTTAAATACCATCTCCAGCTGAAGACAGAAGAAGATGTTGGAGAGTGGGGTGAGGGCTGGGGAGACAGTTGAGGGAGGTTATTGAGAAAAGCACAGTAAACAAAGGTCTGCTTGTTATGCAGACTTAAGTTCATGCCTTGCCTTCTCCATCGATAAAAGTTTCTAGAGATTTAGTCAACTTGCTCTTCCTGATACAGAGAGGGAGACTCAGAGGTTTCTCTTATAAATGCAAGTGTTTCTTCCAAGAGGGTAACCTCTTGGTTTTTAGCACTTATTTTGTGTGCTCTTTCTTAAAAATAATCAGTTCGAGATAATCCTTAAGCCAAAGAGACGTGTTTTGAGATGGCATATTCTCTCCTTCAACAACAAAATTGAGAGGAGGGTGTAGAGATTTCGTGGAATGGCGATTTCCTCGGTTCTTGCCCTTCTCAAGGGAAAGAATTCAGTCAGGAGGCATAGAGCAGTTTTAAGTAGCAAGAGTTTTATTAAGCAGAGCGAAAGTACACTCCCAAGAAAGGATGAGAGTGGTCTATCTGGAAACCAGAGCAGCCCTGCAATGGGACAGGGTTGGGTGTGTCCTATGTCATTTGATTGTCAAGTTGATCGACAGCTTTAGGTTATATAACTTTCCTGCTAGTATGCAGGCACTTACCCATAAGCACCCAAGCAGAACCCATGGGGTGGGGCGGGGAAGCAAAAGCCGCAATGCTAAGTTATTACAAGTGAGGCGTAATGAACCCTGGGTTACCTTGAGTCACCTTGTAGGTCTTGGTGCGCCTGCGTCAACCTGTGCTGGCGGTTTTGTCTTGCTTGGTCCTGATACGGCTGGAGACCTAGTGGTGGTCCTCGGCCACAAGAGGGAGGATCTCTGGGTGTGCTCTGTCCACCAGGTGTCCTGGTGGGAGAGGGAAAGATGAACCATCCAGGATGGGGCAGGACCCTCTCATGTCTGACTAGCTACCTAACACTCCTGCCCCTGACACATGCCTAGTTTCTCTCATTAACATCACTCACTTTTTTTTTTTTTTAAACTGAAGGTGAACCTACATTGACACATCATTATCACCCAAGGTATATAGTTTACCTTAGAGTTCAGTCTTGTACATTCTGTGCATTTGAACAAGTGTATGATGACATGAATGTATCATTATAATATCATCCAGAGTATTTTCGCTGCCCTGAAGATTCTCTGTGCTCTGCCTGCTTATCTCTCCCCACCCCCACCCCACAACCGCCGATCTTTTTATTGCCTCCATAGTTTTGCCTTTTCTGGATGTGGTATCATTGGAATCATACAGCATGTAGCCTTTTCAGATTGGTTTCTTTCAGTTAGTAATATGCACTTAAGGTTTCTCCATGTCTCCTCATGGCTTGCTAGCTCATTTCTTTTTAGCACTGAGTAATATTCCATTGTCTGGATGTATCACAGCTTGTTTAGCCGGTCACCTACTGAAGGACACCATAGTTGCTTCCAAGGTTTGGTAAGTATAAATAAAGTCGCTATAAACATCTGGGTGCAGACTTTTGGGTGGACATAAGTTTCTATCTCCTTTAGGTAAATACCAGGGAATGTGATTGCTGGATTGTATGGTGAAAGTATGTTTAGTTTTGTAAAAAAGCTACCAAACTGTCTTCCAAAATGGCTCTCCGATTTTGCATTCCCACCAGCAGTGAGTGAGAGTCCTGTTGCTCCACAGCCTCTCCAGTGCTTGGTATTGTCAGTGTTGTGGATTTGGGCAATTCTAATAGGTGTGTAGTGCTATCTCATTGTTTTAGTTGCATTTCCCTCATGACATGTGATGTGAAACATCTCTTCTTATGTTTGTTTGCCTTCTTTAGTGAGATGTCTGAAGGTCTTTGGCTCATTTTTTAATCAGGTTTTTCGTTTCCTTCTTGTTGAATGTCCGTCAGTACATAAACAAACACAGGTAAACCTCTCACATGGGCAGCTACCACAACAGCAGCAGCAACAAACAAATGCACACAACCCAAACTCAGAACCCTCTCTTAACCCTATATCCACTTGTACCCTGTCTTTGCTTTCTCTCTTTCATAGACAGACTCCTCGACTGGGTTGTGCAGCCTTGATGTCTCCACTTCCCAGTGAGGTCTGGCCTTTGTCTGTGTTAGACCCAAGTGGTCTACGAGGGATTCCAACTCGCCCAAGAACCGCCAAGAGTCGAGAGCCGTTGCAACACGCAAGAGGTTTATTAGGAGCCGATGCACCGGGGTTCCCTGAACCTCACGCAGGAGGCCGATGGGGAACCCCTAAAAGCGGAATCACATATTTTTTATAGGTTTATTTACTCATAGGGCGGGTATATTCTCACAATGATTGGGTAAATGTGGTGACTTTTGAATTCATTGGCTTAGGAACTTTTGTCCCACCTTCTGGCCGTTATAGTTGTCTGTTCATTGTGGCGGTTAGGGCGTATACCTGTTACGGGCAACTGGAAAATTACCCGCTGTCTGGCAAGTCCCCGTCAACTGAAAAACTCCAAGAATTGGTTTCGATAGGGAGAAGGAGTGGCGCACGATAGGGAGAAGAATTGGTTTCGATAGGGAGAAGGAGTGGTGCACGATAGGGAGAAGAATTGGTTTACGGGAACAAGTGAGGGGGTGGAAAGTCCCTAAAGGCCCCACATTCCCCCCTTTTTTTTTGTAACTAATTTCAATCATGGAATTTCAGTTTCTTTTTGCGAGTTTTGGTATTGTTGCCTTAGCATTAAAACTTGTACCGTACTAATGCGTTCTCTAATAAAGGCTATCAGGCGATTCAGAATGCATGGTCCAAAAGTTAAAAGCAACAATAAAATAATGAGGGGCCCTAACAAGGTGGAAACTAAAGTAGTAAGCCAGGGAGATTTATCAAACCATGATTGAAACCATCCTTTTTGATTTTCCCTTTCCTGTTGTCTTTTGTCCAGGCGCTCCCTAAGTTTGTCCATAGTTTTGGTAATAGCCCCAGAATGATCAATATAAAAACAGCATTCTTCTTTTAGTGCAGCACATAGTCCGCCCTCCTTAAGGAACAGCAGATCTAATCCCCTCCTGTTTTGCATTACCACCTCTGAAAGCGAGGTGAGGGATTCTTTTAACTGAGTTATGGAACTTTCTAATGCCCGGAGGTCAACATCTACAGCTTGCCTTAAGGCATCATAATAGTGGGGTTGTTGGATGAGGGCTGTTGTACCCGTTCCTACCCCGGCTGCCATTCCTAGTCCTAGGAGTACAGCCAGGGTGAGGGTTATGGGCTCTCTCTTAAACCTTCTTTTGCCTTCGTATTCATCTAGAAAGGATGAATCTGAATGATAAATGAGTCTGGGGACCAGCTGAACTAACACACAAAAATCGGTTGAAGCTTTAAGGACCTCTAAAGAAATGTAGGGGGTCAATCCTGTGTTACATGCCCACCATCCATCCGGAGGAGGGAGGAGATACCCTGAGCCCTGTGGGAGGCTTAAATTGGCACAAAGATGTCGGTGGGACGAGGGGGGCGTTCCTACACATGTACCGTTTCCTAATACTGAGGCCAGGGTCAATTTACTATTTCCTTCTTGTTTCCATCGACATTGATCTGGAGTGTTAACATTACTATAATTAGAATTATATCCTATAGCATCATAATAAGGGGGAGGAGCAGCATAGCAAAGCCAACATGATTTGGTAGCCTCCGGGTGTGTGGCATTTAAAGCCTCAAAAGCCGCCTGGACCAATGAGAGCATTCGGTCCCGGGGGGGGGGTCTTGGGCTTGATTGTTATTCCTTTTGGCTCAGAAGTTTGGTTTCTTATCTCTGGTAACGCTGTGGGAGGGGCCAAAGGTAGCGAAGAGTGCCCTATCTCAGGGTTGGGGCTTATAGGAACTGGAGTAGGGGTTTCAATTTTTAGTTTGATGGTCATTAGTAATCCATCATTATATCCTTCTTTATAAAACCTGATTCCCCATGAATGGCCATTTATCCAGTTTTTATCCTTTTTTCCTGGTTCACTAAAAGAGATCTTAAGGGGGTGGCACCAATTTGAGCATTCAGGTAGGGGAGTGCCCTGGCCTGAGAAACTTGATCCCCCTGTTGAATGGGAGTAATTGGCCATTACTTTAATAAAATCCCAGCTGGAGGAGGGCTTCCAATAGGTATCTCCTGTGGTTTCACATCCCCAGCTTTGACAATAAAAGTTTTCTGTTCCCCCACATTTATAACTTAGGGATCGAGGACGATGGAATCCAGGGCATACATAGAGGGGAAGAGCCCTGAGCCTACTTCTCCGACCTAGGTCAGAACATCCTTCCCCCCATGGGTCCCAAAAATCAGGTTGGTTCGGAACTGTGTTTTGGTCATAATGACTTAGTAAGTCTCCATTGAACCCAGGTGCCCCTATAGCTAATTTACAGACATCGGGGAAAAGGTCTGGCCACCAGGTCCAAGGAGCGGCAGTATGGCTAACAGACCATATTACATCTCCAGTCTGGGAAATTACCTGCCAGGTTAAACGCTGGGGCAGGTGAGGACTAAAATTACTCACAGTCAGTAGGGGTAACAAAGTTAAAGTTATAAGTCTGATGATCGCAGGAGCTTGAGCTTGAGCGGGTTGCTGGTCTTTTGGGCTCGCCATTCCGATGTTGCAGATGCTGGTGCGGCCTTCACGTGTGAAGCGTGGATCCACGCAGCGATGCCGTCTACCTTTATAGCCGTGGGGGTGGTGAGCAGGACGATGTATGGTCCTTTCCACCGAGGCTCTAGAGTCTGGGTTTGGTGCCGACGGACGTACACGGAATCTCCGACTTGGAAGGGATGAGCCTCTGCTGGTGTTCCTGGTCGGTAAGCCTCTGCCAGCTGGGACCACACCTCCTTTTGGACCAACTGGAGTCCCAACAGCCTAGCATATAAGTCAGTGTTATTCTGGCAGTCAGGACTTAATTTCTCCCTTAGCATAAAAAGAGGAGGTGGGGCCCCGTATAGTATTTCAAATGGAGTAAGATAATAGCGGGAGGGGGTATTTCTAGCCCGGAACAGGGTTAAGGGAAGGAGCACCGTCCAATCTGTACCGCCAGTCTCTATGGACAATTTAGTTAGGGTCTCTTTTAGAGTTTTATTCATTCTCTCTACCTGTCCTGAACTCTGGGGTCTATAGGCACAATGTAATTTCCAATCAGTCCCCAGGTATTTGGCCACACCCTGACTTACCTGGGCGACGAAGGCGGGACCATTATCTGATCCTATTACCTTTGGTGCCCCGAACCGGGGGAAAATTTCTTCTAAGATCTTTTTGGCCACCACACTAGCTGTCTCCTTCTTCGTCGGGAAAGCTTCTACCCATCCTGAGAAGGTATCTATAAAAACTAAAAGATACCTGTTACCGTACCTTTCAGGGCGTATTTCAGTGAAGTCGACCTCCCAATAGGCTCCTGGGCGGTCTCCTCTGAGCCTTTTTCCGACCTCAAGTTTTCCTTTATGGGAGTTTACCTGTTGGCATGGAATGCACTCTTGTGCAATCTGCTCAGCTAATTTAGTTAGTCCAGGGGTATCATAACCTGTCTTGTGTAGTAGGGACACCATCTTTTTGGTTCCCAAATGTGTCCATCTGTGAATCTGTTGTAGCATGGATTTTGCTTGTTGAGGAGATAATGTTCCTTTGGTTATGGCTGGGGTAATTGTTCCCCTATCATTTGGTTTCCCAGGACTCTCACCTGATAGTTCTAGTATGATTTCCCATAGAGCCACTTCTCGTGCCACCCTATCTGCCATGTTGTTGCCTCTTGTCACCGGGGTATTGTCCTTCTGGTGTCCGGGGCAATGAATGATGCTGACTTTAGTGGGGAGCATGAGGGCAGCTAGCAGTGCCACTATTTCTTCTTTGTTTTTAATTTCTTTGTCCGCCGAGGTGAGCAACCCTCTTTGTTGGTAAATGGCCCCATGGACATGGGCGGTAGCAAATGCGTACCTACTGTCCGTATAGATGTTTACTTTTTTGTTTTCTGCTAGTTCCAATGTTCTAGTCATGGCGATTAGTTCAGCCCGTTGGGCCGATGTCCCTTGCGGTAATGCGGCTGCCCAGATGACCTCTTTCTCGTCTACCACGGCAGCTCCCGCCCGACGCTTACCTTCCTCTAGGAAACTGCTTCCGTCAGTAAACCAGGTAACGTCGGCGTTGGGGAGGGGCTGATCCATCAAGTCTGGTCTGCTACGGTGTGCTGCAGCCAGTACTTCCTGACAATCATGGATGACGGTAGTGCTTTTCAGGTCAGGGTCGGGTAGCAAGGTGGCCGGGTTGAGTCCTGTGGCTGAGGTAAACTTAATACGATCTGAGTTTAACAGCAGGGCTTGGTAATGAGTCATCCTGGCATTTGTTAGCCATCTGTCGGGTGGCTGGCGAATTACACTTTCTAATGCATGGGGGGCTGTTATCGTTAGGTTCTGCCCCAAAGTCAGTTTGGCAGCATCTTTGACCAAAGCGGCCACCGCGGCGATTATTTTTAAACAGGCGGGCCATCCTGCTGCCACAGGATCCAATTTCTTTGATAGGTAGGCAACCGGGCGATTCCAGGGGCCCAGTTTCTGAGTTAGTACTCCCTTTGCGATGCCTTTATTCTCGGCCACGTACAGATGAAAAGGCTTAGTAACATCTGGTAGCCCCAGAGCCGGGGCTGATAGTAGGGCTCGTTTAATTCGGTCAAAAGCCCGTTGTTCTTTATCACCCCAAGCAAAAGGGATGCCATTTCTGGTCAGGGGATATAAAGGGGCTGCTAATTCAGCAAACCCCGGAATCCATAGCCTACAAAATCCGGCCGTCCCCAAAAATTCCCTAACTTGTTTGGGACTCTTGGGGGCCGGTATCCGGGCAACAGTGTCTTTCCTGCTTTCCGAAAGCCATCTCTGTCCTCCTTTTAACAAGTACCCCAGGTAACTAACCTGTCGTTGACATATTTGTGCTTTCTTTGCTGAAGCCCGATATCCCAATGTTCCCAGTTCTGTTAACAGCCTCTCAGTTCCCTTGATGCAGTCCTCTTGGGTTTCAGCAGCTAAAAGAATATCATCGACATATTGAAGTAGAGTTACCTGGGGATTGGATTCTCTATAAGATGCCAAATCCTGGTGGAGAGTCTCATCAAAAATGGTGGGGGAGTTCTTGAATCCTTGTGGCAGGCGAGTCCATGTCAGCTGGCCTGACATCCCAGAGGCTGGATCCTTCCACTCGAAGGCAAAGTAAGGCTGACTGAGAGAAGAAAGTCTCAGGCAGAAAAAAGCATCTTTAAGATCCAAAACAGTGTACCAAGTGTGCTGAGGTGGAAGAGTACTTAAGAGATTGTAGGGGTTGGGTACCGTGGGGTGGAGGTCCATCACCCGCTTATTTACCTCTCGTAGGTCTTGTACCGGTCGGTAATTATTAGCTCCTGGCTTTTTAACTGGCAAAAGAGGGGTATTCCATGCAGATTGGCACCTTACCAGGATCCCTAATTCCAGCAACCTTTGTATTTGAGGACGGATGCCATCTCGGGCTTCTTTACTCATGGGGTATTGGCCGACCGTCACCGGGGTGGCGGTTGTTTTAAGTTCTACCACCACAGGGGGCCGATATTTTGTCATTCCCATACCGGCAGTTTCTGCCCAAGCCTGTGGAAACCTAGTCATCCAATCCTGCATGTCAGCTTGTGGAGGCGAGGGTGTTTCATATATCCTGTGTTCATCTTCCAGTTTCATGGTCAAGATTTGGAGTAATCTCCCTTGGTTGTCAGTTATGGTGGGCCCTTCTGGTTGAAAGTGGATTTGGGCCCCCACCTTAGAGAGTAAGTCTCTACCTAGCAGAGGGTATGGGCACTCAGGTATGACCAAGAATGAGTGGGTTACTCGTCCCACCCCAAGATCTACTGTCCTTCGGGTGGTCCATGAGTACTGCTTATTTCCAGTGGCCCCCTGGACCCATGACCTTTTAGTTGAAAGGGGGCCCTTTGAATGAAGGAGGACTGAGTGCTGGGCTCCGGTGTCCACCAAGAACTGGACGGGTTCCCCCTCCACTTTAAGAGTTACCCTGGGCTCGGGGAGAGGGTCCGAGCCCTGACTTCCCTAATCTTCCTCTTCCAATGTTAAGATTTTATCTCTGGTTGGCCTTCCCCCGTTCCTTTTTTTAGGGCATTCTCTTGCCCAATGACCTTTTTCTTTACAGTAGGCACATTGGTCCTTGTTTAATGGCCGCCTTCTATCCGTTGTTCGCCCTTCCTGTCTATTTCTGTCTCTACTGTTTCCTCCTCTGACTACAGTGGCCAGTATCTTACTTAAATGTCTTTCTTGCCTCTTATCTCGTCTTACCTCACGAGCCTTTTGTTCCTTCTGCTTTCTTTCTTCCCTTTTTTCCTCTGTCTCCCTCTTATTATATACCTTATCTGCCTCTTTTACTAAGTCCTGAAGGGAGAAACCTTGTAGGCCATCCAGCCTTTGTAACTTCTTTCTAATATCAGGGGCCGCCTGGTCAATAAAGGCCATTGCTATGGTGGCCTTATGTTCCTCAGAGGTTGGATCATAAGGAGTGAATCATCTAAAAGCCTCCATTAAGCGTTCTAGGAACACGGTTGGCGATTCCTGGGGCCCCTGAGTTACCTCTCTTACCTTAGTCAAATTCGTGGGGCGCCTGGCCGCTCCATGGAGACCCGCCACCAGAGCCTGGCGATACATTTTCAGGTGCTCCTTACCTTCCAGGGTATTAAAGTCCCAATTCGGCCTGACGAGTGGAAAACCGGCATCAATCTCATTAGGCAACTGGGTAGGTTGTCCATTGGCGCCTAACACATTCTTTTTAGCCTCCAGGAGAACCCGTTGCCTCTCCTCAGTTGTGAGGAGAGTCTGGAGGAGCTGTTGACAATCATCCCAGGTGGGTTGGTGGGAGAAGACAAGAGACTCTATTAGAGCAGTAAGAGCCTGTGGGTTTTCAGAGAAAGTAGGGTTATGCATCTTCCAATTATAAAGATCTGCAGAGGAAAAGGGCCAGTATTGAAGGGGCCTATTCCCGTGGTTATCGGGGGGGCCATATTCTCTAAGGGGTAAAGCAGTAGAATCCGGGGAAACAGCCCTCCGGCTTCTGGTGCCCGCCGAGGGACCCCCCCTTTTCGCCATAACAGGTGGCCCTACTGGTGCGGAGGGTTGTGAAGTTGGGGGTCCTAGGGGCGACATGGGATTTAGGGCCGGAGGATAAGGAGGTGGGGAATCTAGAAGAAGCAAATCAGACTGCAGGTCAGGATATATCGCCTTTGGCGGGTCCGGGGCAGCAGATGACTTTTCCGTGTCTGGGGTTTTCTTCAGGGCCAATATCTCCGATTGTGCTGGAGCGCATGCAGATGTGCCTGTTGAGGAAACAAAGGGCCGGACCCACGGAGGCGGGGAGAGAACTAGATCTTCCCAGACCAAGATATATGGTATCTGGTCTGGGTGTCCGTGGGGTCCTGTGTTAAAGACCCTAGACTTGACTAGCCCAACCTTATCTAACAAAAAAGATCCTTCGGGTGGCCACCCTGTCTGAAATGTAGGCCACTCAGAGGTACACAGCGTTTGCCATTTTCCTTTCCTTACTTCTACCGAAAGGTTGTGGGCCCTAGCCCTAACTTCGGTCCAGTGGCTTAGGGTAAGAGAAAGAGGAGTCGTCATAGTTTGTCCCATTGTCGTCCGTCAAAAGAAAGATAATAGTACAGAAAAACAATAAAATTTCAAAAGACACACATTGATATTGTCGCCGCGAACTTAAACCCGAAACCAACTCAAATTCAGATGGCAGCTTATATAACCTGCCAGAACCAGCCGCCGCGAACTTAAACCCGAAACCAACTCAAATTCAGATGGCAGCTTATATAACCTGCCAGAACCAGATGAAGGGGAGACAAAATTTGTTTCTCCTTCCAGATGGACCACCAGGGCGTCCCCCGGGGCCCGTGGACACCAGCTTTCGGCACGTCTGCCTAGCCAGGAGTCCAATACAGATTCCACAGCAAGCCGGTTCGCACGGCTTTTTCCTAATGGCGGCTAGCAACAAACAAACGACAAACAAACAGACAATTGGGCTCGAGCCTACCTGATACCTCCGACTCCCGATGTTCTTGTGACCCGGGGGCGAGTGGGGATCCCGGACGAGCCCCCAAATGTTAAACCCAAGCGGTCTACGAGGGATTCCAACTCGCCCAAGAACCGCCAAGAGTCGAGAGCCGTTGCAACACGCAAGAGGTTTATTAGGAGCCGATGCACCGGGGTTCCCTGGACCTCACGCAGGAGGCCGATGGGGAACCCCTAAAAGCGGAATCACATACTTTTTATAGGTTTATTTACTCATAGGGCGGGTATATTCTCACAATGATTGGGTAAATGTGGTGACTTTTGAATTCATTGGCTTAGGAACTTTTGTCCCACCTTCTGGCCGTTATAGTTGTCTGTTCATTGTGGCGGTTAGGGCGTATACCTGTTACGGGCAACTGGAAAATTACCCGCTGTCTGGCAAGTCCCCGTCAACTGAAAAACTCCAAGAATTGGTTTCGATAGGGAGAAGGAGTGGCGCACGATAGGGAGAAGAATTGGTTTCGATAGGGAGAAGGAGTGGCGCACGATAGGGAGAAGAATTGGTTTACGGGAACAAGTGAGGGGGTGGAAAGTCCCTAAAGGCCCCACATCTGCACCTGTCTTTCTCTTCCAACATTCTATGTCTTAGAAAATGGTGACTATAATTTGTAATACTGTACTGTATATTTGATAGTTGCTAAGAGAGTAGATCTTAAAAGTTCTCATCTCAAGGGAAAAAAAATACTCTATGTTTGGTTGAAACGGAGCAAGACTCTGCGGGGCCCTCCCTGGTACAAATCTTTTCCGTGTCCCGCGTTTCTTATTCGCAGGAAAAAGGCTTCAGCCTGCTTGACCTTCCCTGAGTTCCCAAGGGCAGCTTCAAACAGTTGCTAAGCCGGGAAGGGAGGGAATGCAGAAACAAAGGAGGAGGAGTAAGGAGACCACCGTGCAGCAGTGTCCTGGTTCCTCCTCAAGGGATACACATAGCCGTATATCTCTGAGTTCTTCTGCAAGAACTAAGGCCCCCACCCAGGGGGAGGATGGTAACTCCAGGCTGAGCATAGGATTCCTGGAGCACCGCCCTGTTACCTCACCACCAACCAATCAGAAGAAAGTTACACACCCTGCAGCCATCACCCCAAATTTTGCCTATAAATACTTCTGCCTGAAAACTGCTGGGGAGTTCAGGGTGTTTGAGCATGAACCACTTGTTCTCCTTGCTTGGCCCTGCAATAAACCTTTCTCCGCTCTAGACTCCGATGTTTCAGATTGTTTGGCCTCACTGTGCGTTGGGCATATGAACTTGTGTTTGGTAACATGGTGATGGGTGTTAACTAGACTTATTATTGTGATCATTTCATAATATATACAAATATCAAATCATTATGTTGTATACCTGAAACTAATATATGTCAATTATAACTCAATTTTTAAAAATGCAAAAAAAAAGAAAATGGGGCAGTGTCCATCTGGTTGCCTGTGCCTGAAGCCTGGGAATTAATCTGACTGTTCCCACCCTTTCCTCACCTCCCCACAAAATTAATCACCTGGTTCCATTGATTCAGTCGCTGAATCTCTGGCAAATTAATGCACCCATTTCTTTCCATCCCTGTTGCCCCTCCCTAGTTTGGGAAGTTACTGTTTCTCCTTTTATGTGAAGGTGACAGGCTGGCTGGTGCGTGTTGCTGCATGATGGTGTTGGAGAGGAAGAAGTATTCCTCTCCCCTTCTAAATTCTTCTGGCTGATAGAAGAGTTAAATTGATGTGACAGAGAGTGACAGCAGAAAAGCAAACAAAGTTAAGTAACGTATGTGCATGGGAGAGACCAGGGAAAACTAAGCAGCTTGCCAAAATGGCCAAAGCCCTCACGTTATATACCATCTTCAGCTAAAGACAAAAGAGGATGTCAGTTATGGGGCAATACTAGGAAAAGTGCGGTAAAGGACGGTGATTGTGATGAAGATTTAAGTCGATGACTTCTCCATTGATTGATAGGAGTTTCTGGAGATTTAGTCATCCTCCTCTTCCAGGTACAGAGAGGGAGACACCCTTCAAATGGAAATTTCCCTTACAAATGGAGATATTTCTTACAAAAGGGCAACTGCTATTTCGTTTTCAGATCCCTTTCTATGTCTGCTGTTCCTCAGAAAATGACCAGCTTAAAACAATTGATATGCCAGAGACATATTTTAGGGTGGCAAATTTTGCTCCCCTACAGTGATGTCATAAAGACTTAGGGGTGCTGGTGACTGCAGAGGCAAATGATCTAGGCCCTGAAGATTTCCTTGTTGTTTTAGCACCCTCCTTCTGTGGGTTTTCTGTTTGAAATGGTCACTGCTGCATCTCTCTCTGTTTTCTTCTACTTTCCTGGCATTTTCCTCTGATTTCTGAGGGACACCTCTGTTGCTCCTGGACGTTCTGACCTCACAACTGTCATTTACCTCTGAGGTCAGGTCCTGGCTCTGACCCTTCCCAGCTGTAAGAGCTGGAAGAGATCATGGACTCTCTCTTTCTCTCTCTCTGTCTTTTCAAAAATATTTATTTATTTATTTGGCTGCGCCAGGTCTTAGTCGTGGCATGTGGGATCTTCGTTGTGGCGTGTGGGATCTTCGTTGCGGTATGCAGGATCTTTAGTTGCGGCATTTGGGATCTTTTAGTTGCAGCATGAGGAATCTTTAGTTGCGGCATGCAAACTCTTAGTTGCTGCATGCGAAGTCTTAGATGCGGCATGTGGGATCTAGTTCCCTGACCAGGGGTCGAACCCAGGCCCCCTGCATTGGGAGTGCAGAGTCTTAGCCACTGGATCGCCAGGAAAGTCCTGCTCATGGACTCTCTTGACTCCTGATTTCCTTATCTGTAAAATAAGTGGCTTCCCTACACCAGTGAGTCTTCATCCTGGCTGCACATTGGAATCACCTGGAGGGGCTTTGCAACCTCCCAGTGCTCAGGCCTCACTCTGCAACAATGACATCAGCATTGTTTAAAGCTCCTCCCTCCACCCCCCAGCCAGAGACCCCATGTACAGACAAGGTTTAGAACCAGGGAACTAATGATTTTAAAGGACCTTTGCTCTTCTGTCATTTCCTGTCTTTATCACGCCCCAATCTCAAGTTGAGGTTTCTTTTCTCTTAATGTTTTCACTAAGTTGGGAAGAAATAGCTGTGAAGTACCCCCGCCTCCATCTGCTGTTTGTTCTTATTTACATACAATGGAACCCAGCCCACTGATTTCCAGCTCTTATTCCCTTACAACTGTTATTGAACTGAAAACAAAGCTGAAAACTTATTAAACAGAAAAAAAACTATTTTGAGCTTTGTGCTGACAATTCATTATAGAACCAAGGAAACATCTAAATTTCTTTCTTTCTAGAATTAATGCTAAAAATGGATTTACACCTCCATAATTTCAAATGAAAATTTTCATTCTGGTGCCAAACCTAGTATTATATGCTTTCTTGAGTGTCCTATAAGGAAAAATGAAGCGTCTGTGTAGGAGAATGGAATTTCGATTGGTTTTCACCCATAGACAAGCAGGACCTCCCCGGACTGCTCCGTGTGGGCTGCTGAAGTTAAGTGTTAGCATCTCTCTCCCCCAGTCCTCTCTGCTGACCCACAGATGCTGGAAGAAAAGCCAGGGCAAACACATCATCACTGTAGGTGTGGTCTCACTCTTGGAACACTTTGAAACAGGGCTTTCAGAAGACCGTGTTTCTGTAGCAGTCCCCTTGAGACCTAACCATTTAAGACTTGAAATAGCATACGACTTTTCTGAGCTGTCAGAGAGGAGAGAGGAGAGTAGGAAGATGACAGAGAACAGCCACGCATTTGGTTTAACCACTGGCATTAATTTGGAGAGAACTGGGGTCTTGACATAAGTGATTCATATTGAGAAGTGTCTAGGGTGCTGGCTCTCCCTGCCTGTTTCTCTGTTAACAGTATCTCTTTCAACTGTTCACTCACTTTCTTCTGCAATACCTTTCTGAAGTACACAGCACATGCCTTTGCTTTTTTCTCTCAAGCCCTTATTAACCTATTGAAATTAGTTGCAACCTTGATATGGGTGCGCTAATACGGTAGCTACAGGTAAGTTATTAGTCATAACCTATGGCGAATTCCTTTCCTCATGTAATCCTTTTACAAGTGGGCCATCACATTGTTCTCAAGGAAGGAAGTGGTTAGTTTTCTTCTAGTAATGGGGGGAAAAGGCATTTTCCTGGGCAAAGAAATGCTGCCAGAGCATGGAGTCAAGCTTAAAGGAGCCTCTTTGACACTGTGTTTAGCATTGGGCTATTTATCGTGGCCTAGAAAAGCTTGTCTGAAGCTTCTTGGTTTTGACCTGCTTCTTTGGGTATTTCCTTATAGATGGAGGAATTGATTGAGGGTGTTCGATGGGCCTTTATTGACATGCTGGAGAAAGAAAATGAGTGGATGGATGCAGGGACGAAAAGGAAAGCCAAAGAAAAGGTAAGGATTCCTTATGATGAAAAAAATATGACTTCTGGTTTTAATGGATTTTCATGCTCCCCATTGACTGTGTAGTGGATTTTTATATTGACTGAGCTGTTGACTCCAAATGACCCCAGAGTTAGCTGTCTGTTTTGGGATGAATACAGAGATTTTATTACCAGGAGGTAAGAGAAAATAAGATCTGACTTTTTCAAACTGCGTTTTCAAACACCTTGTAATTCAGCCTTTCCTTCTCTCCTAATTGCCGTCTGTAAGAGCCACATGGCTTGCTGCCCAGCGAATTTTGCCATTAAACCATCAGTGGCTATGGCAGAATGCAGAGCAGTGGGGAGCCAGGGGGAGCAGCTGGCAGAAGAGCCCTCAAGGCACAAAGAAGAAAAACCGATATTAGCTGTGTGTCCTGCTCCGTGCATGATGTGTGCTAATGTCCTCAGGCAAATCCTCTACTGTAACCAAGCAGACCTACTTCCTAACTCATCATTTTGTGCAAATGATCCAAATAGCATGTTTATAAACTGTAGACCAATAGTAGACCATTGCGTAGGAATACAAAAACATTTCCTAATAGAAGCGGACACTTGCTAGGCCTTGTAAACCTTTCTGGCAACAATATAAGGGGATAAGTGAGAAAAGTATTAGCAGCCTTGCTGTTTAGAAGTAAAGAATGGGACCCATCTTGAGTTCTAGGTATTCTCATGGAGCTGGAGCTTGCATGGGTGGGAAACGCCTGCTACATTCTTTTTCTTTTAGCATCTTTATTGGCGTATAATTGCTTTACAGTGGTGTGTTAGTTTCGGCTGTATAACAAAGTGAATCAGCTATACATGAACATATATCCCCATATCTCCTCCCTCTTGCATCTCCCTCCCACCCTCCCTATCCCACCCCTCTAGGTGGTCACAAAGCACCGAGCTGATCTCCCTGTGCTATGTGGCTGCTTCCCACTGGCTCTCTGTTTTACATTTGGTAGTGTATATATATCCATGCCACTCTCTCGCTTCGTCCCAGCTTACCCTTCCCCCTCCCTGTGTCAAGTCCATTCTCTACGTCTGCGTCTTTATTCCTGTCCTGCCCCTAGGTTCTTCAGAACGTTTTTTTTTTTTAGATTCCATATATATGTGTTAGTATATGGTATTTGTTTTTCTCTTTCTGACTTACTTCACTCTGTATGACAGTCTCTAGATCCATCCACCTGACTACAAATAACTCAATTTCATTTCTTTCTATGGCTGAGTAATATTCCATTGTATATATGTGCCACTTCTTCTTTCTCCATTCGTCTGTCGATGGACACTTAGGTTGCTTGCATGTCCTGGCTATTGTAAATAGAGCTGCAATGAACATTGTGGTACATGAGTCTTTTTGAATTATTGTTTTCTCAGGGTATATGCCCAGTAGTGAGATTGCTGGGTCGTATGGTAGTTCTATTTTTAGTTTTTTAAGGAACCTCCATTCTGTTCTCCATAGCGGCTGTATCAATTTATATTCCCACCAACGGTGCAAGAGAGGGTTCCCTTTTCTCCACACCCTCTCCAGCATTTATTGTTTGTAGATTTTTTGATGATGGCCATTCTGACTGGTGTGAGGTGATACCTCATTGTAGTTTTGATTTGCACATCTCTAACGATTAGTGATGTTGAGCATCCTTTCATGTGTTTGTTGGCAATCTGTATATCTTCTTTGGAGAAATGTCTGTTTAGATCTTCTGCCCATTTTTGGATTGGGTTGTTTTGGTTTTTTTGATATTGAGCTGCATGAGCTGCCTGTATATTTTGGAGATTAATCCTTTGTCAGTTGCTTTGTTTGCAAATATTTTCTCCCATTCTGAGGGTTGTCTCTTCATCTTGTTTATGTTTTCCTTTGCTGTGCAAAACCTTTTAAGTTTCATTGGTCCCGTTTGTTTATTTTTGTTTTTATTTCCATTTCTCTAGGAGGTGGGTCAAAAAGCATCTTCCTGTGATGAATGTCATAGACTGTTCTGCCTATGTTTTCCTCTAAGAGTTTGATAGCGTCTGGCCTTACATTTAGGTCTTTAACGCATTTTGAGTTTATTTTTGTGTATGGCATTAGGGAGAGTTCTAATTTCATTCTTTTACATGTAGCTGTCCAGTTTTCCCAGAACCGCTTATTGAAGAGGCTGTCTTTTCTCCATTGTATATTCTTGCCTCCTTTATCAAAGATAAGGTGACCATATGTGTGTGGCTTTATTTCGGGGCTTTCTATCCTGTTCAATTGATGTATATTTCTGTTATTGTGCCAGTACCTTACTGTCTTGATTACTGTAGCTTTGTAGTGTAGTCTGAAGTCAGGGAGCCTGATTCCTCCAGCTCCCTTTTTCTTTCTCGAGATTGCTTTGGCTATTCGGGGTCTTTTGTGTTTCAATACAAATTGTGAAATTTTTTGTTCTAGTTCTGTGAAAAATGCCATTGGTACTTTGATAGAGATTGCATTGAATCTGTAGATTGCTTTGGGTAGTGTAGTCGTTTGCACAATGTTGATTCTTCCAATCCAAGAACATGGTATAGCTCTCCATCTGTTTGTATCCTCTTTAATTTCTTTCATCAGTGTCTTATAGTTTTCTGCATACAGGTCTTTTGTCTCCCTAGGAAGGTTTATTCCTAGGTATTTTATTCTGTTTGTTGCAGTGGTAAATGAGAGTGTTTCCATAATTTCTCTTTCAGATTTTTCATCATTAGTGTGTCGGAATGCAGGAGATTTATGTGCATTAATTTTGTGTCCTCCTACTTTTCCAGATTCCTTGATTAGCCCTAGTAGTTTTCTGGTGGCATCTTTAGGATTCTCTATGTATAGTATCATGTCATCTGCAAACAGTGACAGTTTTACTTCTTCTTTTCCGATTTGGATTCCTTTTATTTGTTTTCCTTCTCTGATTGCTGTGGCCTGCTACATTCTTAATGGATGCTGCTCTTCAGCTGGGAGACTGAACTTAGGAGCATTTCTTCTTTAGAGAGGCATGTTTGAAACTTACTGATGATAGCAATCACCTGGGGTGCCTGGACTGTGTCTAGCTTTCTGGGCTCCTCCCTAGCAAGGTCTGATTTAGTGGATTGAGGGTGCAGTCTGAACATCTGTGATTTTAACCAGTCTCCTTGGTGGTGCTTATCCTTAGGCAGGCTTCGGGTCCTCTGCCTAGAGTCATACTAA
The DNA here is from genome assembly GCF_963924675.1 of Phocoena phocoena. Classification (NCBI taxonomy): domain Eukaryota; kingdom Metazoa; phylum Chordata; class Mammalia; order Artiodactyla; family Phocoenidae; genus Phocoena; species Phocoena phocoena. Next base: position 18,459,899 of record NC_089240.1, read on the forward strand.
GTCATGCTGAGCACAGAATTTTTTGCATTATGGTCAAGGAACAAAGAGGGAGAGCGTTTTCAGAGCAGGGAAAATACTCTGTATGATACCATAATGGTGGATACATATCATTATACATTTGTCCAAACCTATAGAATGTGCAGCACCGAGAGTGAACCATAATGTAAACTATGGACTCTGGGTGATAATGGTGTGTCAATGCAGGTTCATAGATTGTAACAAATGTCCCACTCTGGTGGGAGATGTTGATAATGGGGGAGGTTGTGCATGCGTGGGGGCCGGGATTATATAGGAACTCTGTACTTTCTGCTCAATTTTGCTTTGACCCTAAAACTGCTCTAAAAAAGTCTATTAAAGAAGAAAAGAGGTCAACATTCTGGGAATGCTTAGCCTTGTTTAATGGAGAATGTGCAGAGGTTTAGCACAGATATTTTGTAGAGCTTTAATACTCCCGAGGTGGATAAATATGGCCATAGATATTTTTGTCAATAGACACGGAAAGACTGTTCAGTGTTTCATAGTGAGGAAAGAACTTGGGTGGCAGTGTTGGGGGTGGGGGCGTGGTGTTGGAGGAAGACAGGGTAAGTTTGATTTTTTCCCCTTTGAGAACCTGTCAGAGCTGTCTTAAGTCATGTAAGGCGCAAGCTGTTGAAGGCAGGAGCATGCGGGCTGTGATGAGAAGCTCTCCAGGTGGTAGATGAAACTTGGTGCACCAACATACTGTTGTTGTTGTTTGAACGCTTCATTTATTTGCTGGGCTAGCTTATGATATCTGCAACAGAGCAAGTCTTGCACTGGGCAGTTGAGAGCCCAGCAAACTGGGGGCTCTTGATCCTAGCCTGACCTCTTGTGGACTGAGGGCCATTGGCGTGGAGGGTGGGGTGGAGTGGTGAGTAGTGTGTGCATGTTATGAATGGATGGATACCAGGGGAATGCTCTGGGGACCCTAGTCAGTTATTTGAAGATCTGGGTTGCATAAGGGAGTGGGTGCTTTTCAGTTGGGCCTGCTAGGCAAGTAGCCATGGGTCCTTCCTGAAGGAGGATTATTCCCAGTCCTTCTAATGTCAGACACATTCTTCTTTGCTCCCTGAGTTGCTCTCGAGTCTTATTTTTTTTTTTCAAGGAGAGCCCTCAGTTTTTCTTCTAAAAGTACTCTTTGAACGCTCCACTGTCTTTGAGCTGAGTTCAGTCTGCCGGGAACTCAAACTAGTTCCTCGACAGGTGCAAATATCAAAGGTAGTTGTCCTGCTGGAAGTCACCAGGTTCCCTGAGTAAATCTTGAATTTCAGACTTCAGAGCAGTTCCTTTGTTTTTTTAAAATTTAATTTTCTTTAACATCTTTATTGGAGCATAATTGCTTTATGTTGTGTTAGTTTCTGCTGTACAGCAAAGTGAATCAGCTATATGTATACATATATCCCCATATCCCCTCCCTCTTGCGTCTCCCTCCCACCCTCCCTATCCCACCCCTCTAGGTGATCACAAAGCACCGAGCTGATCTCCCTGTGCTATGTGGCTGCTTCCCACTAGCTATCTATTTTACGTTTGGTAGTGCATATATGTCCATGCCACTCTCTCACTTCGTCCCAGCTTACCCTTCCCCCGCCCCATGTCCTCAAGTCCATTCTCTATGTCTCCATCTTTATTCCTGTCCTGCCTCTACGTTCTTCAGAACCATTTTTTTTAAAGATTCCATATATATGTGTTAGCATACGGTATTTGTTTTTCTCTTTCTGACTTACTTCACTCTGTATGACAGACTCTAGGTCCATACACCTCACTACAAATAACTCAATTTCGTTTCTTTTTATGGCAGAGTAATATTCCATTGTATATATGTGCCACATCTTCTTTATCCATTCATCTGTTGATGGACAGTTAGGTTGCTTCCATGTCCTGGCTATTGTAAATAGAACTGCCATGAACATTGTGGTACATGACTCTTTTTGAATTATGGTTTTCTCAGGGTATATGCCCAGTAGTGGGATTGCTGGGTTGTATGGGAGTTCTATTTTTAGTTTTCTAAGGAACTTCCATACTGTTCTCCATAGTGGCTGTATCAATTTACATTCCCACCAACAGTGTAGGAGGGTTCCCTTTTCTCCACACCCTCTCCAGCATTTGTTGTTTGTAGATTTTTTGGTGATGGCCATTCTGATTGGTGTGAGGTGATACCTCATTGTAGCTTTTTTCTTTTTTAAAATTAATTAATTTATTTTTGGCTGTGTTGGGTCTTTGTTGCTGTGCGTGGGCTTTCTCTGGTTGCGACGAGCGGGGGCTACTCTTCATTGCGGTGCGCGGGCCTCTCATTGCGGTGGCTTCTCTCGTTCTAGAGCACGGGCTCTAGGCATGTGGGCTTCAGTAGTTGTGGCACGTGGGATCTAGGGCTCAGGCTCAGTAGTTGTGGCACACGGGAGTAGTTGTTCCGCGGCATGTGGGATCTTCCTGGACCAGGGCTGAAACCCGTGTCCCCTGCATTGGGAGGCGGATTCTTACCCACTGCGCCACCAGGGAAGTCCCCCATTGTAGTTTTGATTTGCGTTTCTCTAGTGGTTAGTGCTGTCGAGCATCCTTTCATGTGTTTGTTGGCAGTCTGTGTATCCTCTTTGGAGAAATGTCTGTTTAGGTCTTCTGCCCAGTTTGGGGTTGGGTTGGTAGTTTTTTTGATATTGAGCTGCATGAGCAACTTGTATATTTTGGAGATTAATCCTTTGTCAGTGGCTTTGTTTAGAGCAGTTCCTTTAATGAAAGGTGAGAAAGAGGGAATGTTGTCTACGAATTTCCGGCAGTTCTCCAAAGCAAGTCGGGCTCTGGACCCCAGAAGATGTGGGTTTTCTTTTTCCAAATTAAATGAACGTGGAGATCTGGAAATGACCTCTGGGTGGAGCTCATAGCACTCACAAAGGCGGTTAGAGAGCTGAAGGCTCTTATGCAGCTTTCTGCTATGGGGTTGTTTTCGAAAAATTATTTTTTTTCTTGCCCTTTTTCTAGGCTGTCCTTGATTTGATTGCCTTTTAATAGTCAACATGAAAGGAGAGGCTCCGCCTAATAATTTCTTGAATCTTAGATGGAAATCTCTGACTTATCTTAGGGCTTTGTCTTTCTGATACTGAGTGGCCCCTGCAGTAAGACAGGATTTGCCTGCATTTGAAGTGGAGGTGAATAATTCGCCTGCTCTTCTGGTATGACTTGGCACTGTTCTTAGGGCATGTGTTGTATCCAGTATATCACCCAGGCGGAAGATTTCTCATCAGTAATAGTGCCCACAGTGGGCCAGCGCTGAGTCACTTGGCAACCCATCGGGAAAGCTGGAAGAATGTTGCAGTTTGTGAGGGGAAGAAGCTTTCCTTTCTCTCACGGTCAGGCTCTGGTCTGCAGCTAGTTACAGTGCCTCCTGAAGGGGATTGACCTCAGCGTTCCCTAGTGACCTGCCTCCTGAACAGGGAGGGTCTAGATGCCTGCAGTGGGCTGAGGCCTAACACCCTGGCTTTTGTGGCGGTTACTCCAGTCTCAGAATGGAAGCGTGGGCATGTGGCCTTGTCGTTCTCTTTGCTAAGGGTGATTACTGTAAAAGACAAACAAGGATGCCTCTGCTTCCGTGAATGAAGGGTAGATGTGTTATCTCTATCTCCCTGCCTTTCCCCTCTCATTTCTCAGGAGGTCATGAGTAGTTTTGTGTTGTGAAACCAACAGTGTAGGTTTCGAACTGGAAATTTAGTCTGGTCAAATAAGCACCAATTTTTGTTTAGGATTCTATGTTCCCTGCAAGCATATGCTCTTATTATAAACAAGCAGCAAAGGACAGGAGGGCTGTTAATTTTTCCTGGCTATTGTAGCTGTTGAATGAGTGTAAGGTGATACAAACTATTTTGGGGGGTATCTTCTAGAAGGTTTGCCTTTTCCAGAACAGAGTAGGAGGGTCTCAAGGTCACTACACTACGTAATGATTGTGAGGCCTGGCAGGAAGGGATGCAGCACTGCCTTTGGCTGCCCTGGTGGTGGGCACCAGGCTTGTGCTGATGAGCTCTGTGTCAGATCGGGAGGAACTCGGCTGGTGCCCAGCTGGATTCGATTCTGTAGCCAAAAGCTGGATTCTTTCTAAAATATTTGTTTGTGCTCTTTGCCCCTGTGACCTTTGTTTGCCAGGCCACCCCTAGAGAAAAAGACCCTGATGGAACTCCTAGGAAGGCAGCATCCTCAGGATGCTGTGAGTGGCCTTAACCTTAGTCATAGCAGGTACAGAGGGTTCCCAAGAAGCCTGTCTCACGGTCCCATCCACCTGAGCATGTGACTCCCAGGCACATGCTTTGGGCGAGGTGGGAAGAGTTTTTCTATGGAGGACCAAGCAGAAATTTAGCTCACCTCTTCGGCTTTGTCTCTGTTGGGCAGGGAAGATAACCTTTCCTTCCATCCTTCTAAGTTCTTAACTTGGGTCCATGTAACAAAAGATAGATTAACAAGAGAAAAGCAAACAAGTTCACTAACAGGTATATCTCATACACATGTGAGAGAAACTCAGAGAAATGAGTAACTCAGAGAAGTGGCTTAGAACTCCGGCTTATATGTCATCTAAACCAAATGACAATAAATTTGTAGAGAAAGAAGAAGAAAAAGGGAAAGTAGTTTTAGACTTTCAAAAGTGGCAGATGGTGGGAATGTAAATATATGGGAAACTAGTGGTAGATACAGGCTAGTTAGTTGTTATGTAGATTCCTCTGCTGCTGTCTCCAGGCCTATAAGGTCTAAAGTTGTCTCAGTGATTCACTTTTGTCCTCCCTCATAGAGAGGGGAGGAGGGACAACTTTGAAAATTTATGTCCTTTTAGGCAAATTGGGAGAGAGCAGGACCTTTCCTTGTATCCACTGCTTCTCAGTTGTCTTCAGCTCAAAATAATTTTTATGTCAAAGAGGCATATTTTGGGGTGTAATTCTGGTTTCCTTTATCTTTAAGCTCTGCCCAGCCCTAGGTGTTGGATTTGCCCCAGGTATCCAGCATGGACCAACCATGTTGGTGTCCTGCCCACATCTGAGCCCAGTGGTTCTCGGGCTGTGCTTCTAGACCACCATCAGCAGCCGCCTCCCTGGGGACTCATTAGAGATGCAGATTTTCAGGGCCACCCCGACCCGGTGCGCTTGAGGGGGCGCTAACTGCCCTTGCCATCACCATTTCACTACACACCTGTCTGACTTCAGCTGCCAGCACCTGCATTTTCCCCAACAGCTTCCTCTTCCCACTGGCGCGTGCTAGGCCACTCGCCCAGAGGGCCCAAAGGTCCGGGAAGTGAGCACAACCCAGTGATTGATGGGAGTTGCCCTAGCCCCCTCCTCCCTCGAGTGTGTTCTGCCCAGGCTCCTGGAGTTTCCCCAGTGGGGTAAGTGCTAGTCGCTCACACTGACAGCTGGCTCCATAAGATCCCCTTTGATGACTGCCTGTCTTTCTCTGCTCACCTCCCCAGTCCCCTACCAGTGTTTGGTGTCTCTTTCACGTCCCAGATGAAGTGCTTGCACTCCAGTCCTTGTCTCGGATCTGTACCTGGGGGCTCCCCAACTAGGACACAGCCTCTGGGGTGTGATTTTTCCCGTCCTTCCTCTCCTTAAGGTGACAACGCATTTCACTGCATCTGGATGCTAGCAGCGCTTCAGCAAATTCAATTCCACAGACTTTTCCAGAAGCAACAGCGTGCCAGGTACTGGACTAGGAGCTGCGTGTTCAGGGGTGATCAGTTGCAGTCCCGTTTCTGCAGGGGTTTCCACACTGCTAGGAGAGCACAGCAGTGACACGGGTTCTGAGAAGATGAGGAGAAGTCTTAATGTGATGGAGACGCGGACTGGTCCTGGGGTTCCTGAGGAGCCCAAGCACCCTGTGTGAGGGCACCTGGCTTGCGGGGCCCACTCTGCCACCTCGCTCTTCCTTGTCACAGCCCTTGTCCCTGCAGCCTGTGAGCGTGGCTTCTGCTGGCTCTTCCTTACTTATTAATCCCAACAACTTTGCATCCAGCTGTCACTTTCCCTTGGTACCTTCACTTCTGCTTCGTCTCATGTATTCCTTTTAAATTGCTTTGTAGAAGAAAAGAAAGGGAAGGACTTGTGTCAAACTGTGTCCTGCCCTTGCCTGTGACAGATTCAAGCCTGTTTGTGTAGGTGCTTAAGAATGCAGTCACCCCAGTTCCTGCATCCACGCCAGCGCTCACCTAGGAACACACAGGGACTGACAAAATAGCATGTGAACCATCTTTCAGGCTCCCCCCCACTCCCTCTGCATCTCTTGCTCACACTTCCCGCCATCTTGAGCTTGCCGGCACTCTCTGGCTCTGTGTCTCTCCGTCTCTCTCACATGCACAGACAGGCCAAGGTAATGGCCTTCACACTTGTATCTCCTCTCCCTCACTGACCCCAACAGGAAGTACAGTTACAGAAGCTTACAGACTCTGGAGAAAGACTGCCTAGACTCAGAGCCAATGTCTACCACTTATTAGCTGTATGATCCTTTGGAAATTACTTAACCTTTCTGACCCTCAGTTTTCACATCTGTAAAATGATGAGATTAGTACCTACCTCAGAGATTTGTTATGAGGAGTTATATACTCCAAGTATTTAGAAGAGCGCCTGGAGCGTGAGAAAGGCTCTCCAGGTGTGTTCAACTGTTTCTTCCAAACTCTTGTCCTGTGCAGGAGGGGAGACTTTGTCCGCACTGACTGGTGAGAGATGCTAAGCGAGGTTCTGTGTGTCTGGGTCATTGTGTTTTCCTCTGGGCTGCGAAGGTAGATGACATAAGACCACAGTCTCTGAGGTCCCTCTTAGCCTTTAGGTGCTTGATGCTTTTTGTCAGAACACGGTCCTCCTTATATATCACCCCCGCCCCACCCCTGCAGGGCAGCCCCTCCTGAGAGGGTGATGGGAGTGGGGGTACCCTGCTTTTCTCCGTGGAGTTTGGATTTTCTTGTTTTAAACGAATTCAGGGTTACCTTTGTGATACACCTTTTAAATACCAAAGCAAATATTTGGTGTAAGGAGCAGTTTGCTGCGCGTAGTTACCAGAGGCATATTACACCTGATACCTTGTTGGAGTGAGGTTACTTTAATCAAGTTTCGGTGTTCTAGATAGAGCCTCAAGGAAATGTTGTTTTGGGCAGTGTTGTAGGTCATTGGTTCTCATACTCGAGGTGCATTGGCACCATCTGGAGGGCTTGTTAAAACATAGATTGCCAGGCCTCACCCCCCAGAGGTTCTGAGTCCGTAGCTCTGAGGTGGGGCCTGGGAATTTACATATCTGACAAGTTCTTGGCGATGCTCTTGGTCTGAGGCCAACACTTTGAGAGCTCCGGGTTATCAGAGGTGAAAGCTCCCTTACACCAAGGTTGTATTGCTTGAACTAGCTGATGTTTATTAAGTGACGACTTCCCTCACCCCTTACAGGAATTCCTTACAGGAATCCCTGTTCACCATCTCTCACGGGGGAGTGCCCTGAGTGAGTACTGGGACACTCCGAACCCAACCAGGCCACCCACCAGTGTTGCTCCAGCTGCTAAAAAGCCCTTCTTGTTACAGATCCAAAGGCTCCTTCTTGGTCACTTCCACCCCTTGACTCCATGTCTGTCCCCAGGAACTATGCAGAATATATCTTCCACATAAGAGTCCTTCCAGTGTTTGAAGATGTTTAAATGTTTTTCTATTTCAGACGAAACGTCTCTAATGTTCCTCATTAAATTAACAAGCATTATATGCCAGGCTAGATGTTCTAAATGCTTTACAGATATTAACTACATCAATGCCATGATATCTGTGTGAGGTTGGTCAAATCGTTTCATTTTACAGATGAGAAAACTGTAGCACAGAGAGGGCAAGTAGGCTTGCTCAAGGTCACACAGTCAGTAGGTGGAAGAGCTGGGACTTAATCCCTAGCAGTGTGGTTTCAGAGTCTGTGCTTTTATCCACAGTGCCAGTGGGTCTCTAAGTGTGGTCCTCAGACCAGCAGCATCGGCATCACCTAGGAACTAGCTAAAAGTGCAGCTTCTTGGCCCCATCCCAGATCTATAGAATTAGAAACTCTGGGAGGAGACCCAAGAATCTGCATTTTAATAAGCCCTCTGAGTGATTCTCATGCCGCCAAAGTGTGGGAATCACTGCTTTTCTGCTGTGGTTCTGATGCCTCATCCTGCTGGCTGCTCTCCAGGTTTTCAACATCTTTTTTAAAAGCTCAAGTTCAAAGCTGAACACAGTATTCTAGATATAGTTCAACTCACACAGCACAATGGGAATATTGTTACTGCCTTTGTTTTGCATACAAATTATTTTAGAAATCCGAAGTTTATATTATGGCTATCTTTTCTCCTCAGCCATGTCACTGTTGGCTCATAACGAATTTACAGTCAGTTAATTTCTAGGTCTTTTTTTTAATCCCACAGGAACTGTCAGTAAGCCCTGTTGCTCCAGTCGTAAACTTGGCATTTCGTTTAAACCCTCATCTCAGAACTTCACATTAATTCTTATTAAAAATCCATTTAGCTTTGGTCATGGCTCTGATTTTAAAAAAGTATATGTTTCTGGGTCTCCTGTGTGTTTATTAGTTTTGCTACAAAAATCTATGCTCATTAAAGAAACTCTCCAAGGTAGAGTATAAAAGTAGAAAGAAAAAAAATCAATACTAGTCCCATCACCCAAACATAACCACTGGTAACATTTTTTTCCCCCCACTGGTAATATTTTGATGTATTACTTTGTTTTTTTCCCTATACGTAGGCTTGAATAATCCTGTATATATAAATTTGATTCCTTCTTTTTTCTCTTTTATATATATATATTTTTTTCTCTTTTATATTTTTAAACATTTCTCCTCTTACTACATAATCTTTTTTTTTAAATAAATTTATTTATTTATTTACTTTTGGCTGCATTAGATCTTCGTTGCTGTGCGCGGGCTTTCTGTAGTTGTGGTGAGCGGGGGCTACTCTTCATTGTGGTGTGCAGGCTTCTCATTGTGGTGGCTTCTCGTTGTGGAGCATCAGCTCTAGGCATGCGGGCTCAGTAATTGTGGCACTCGGGCTCAGTAGTTGTGGCTTGCGGGCTCTAGAGCACAGGCTCAGTAGTTGTGGCTCGCAGGCTTAGTTGCTCCGCGGCATGTGGGATCTTCCCGGACCAGGGCTCAAACCCGTGTCCCCTGCATTGGCAGGCAGATTCTTAACCACTGTGCCACCAGGGAAGTCCCTATTACATAGTGTTTATAAAAGAATTTTCACTGTTATTGCGTAGTCTTCCAGTGGTTATACAGGAGATTACTTAATCATTTCTCCATAGTTGGGTATTCAGGTTGTGCTATTATTGATATTACTGTGATAAACATCTTGTGCATACTGCTTTCCCCCAAAATTTAGGACTAATTCCATAGAATGGCATCTCCAAAGACCTTTAAAAATCTCAAGTCTGTCATTCAGTATCTCCACCTTTATATCATTCATAATTTGATAAGTCCACTTTTTTCTTTTTTTTTTTTTTGTCCAGCTGCACAGCTTGCAGGATCTTAGTTCCCCAACCACGGAGTGAACCTGGGGCCATGGCAGTGAAAGCATCGAGTCCTAACCACTGGACTTCCAGGGAAGTCCCACATAAATCCACTTTTTGCTTTAATTATTTTTCTGGGTTATTAATGAGCACGCTCACACAGTAGAACTGGAATCTCCCTATTGGCTCATCCTTTGGAGATTCCTTCCAGATTTATCTATTGAGGACATTCGTGGAGAACCTGCCCTGTGGCAGGTCTTTTGTTAGATGCCTAGCCATTCACTAACCAGTGGATTTTTAGTCCAGTTATTCTACTTTGAACAACTTCATGGAACTGTCATCCGATTTATCCATTTTGCCTGCAAGGAGATCATGAGACATTTAGCAGTGCCTTTATATGATACAGTTACACTATATTTAGGGTATTCCTTGATTTTCTAATTTATTGTTCTATTTAAAAAGTGGGAACTTGAGGGAATTGAACATTCATTGGGTTCCCATTCTTTCTAAGGTCCTGTGTTATCCTCAGTGAAGATTACATTATTCCATGGGTTATAGCCAGCTATTCAGACTCCCAAACCAGAGATCTCAATTTTACTTCCCAGCCAACTGGGAGCACTCGAATCCTGTTGAGTCTTTCTTCCAAAAAGCTTTCAAATCTTTACCATTTCTGTTTCATAGTTCTTTCCTCCCCTAGCTTCTCCTCCTTTTTTCCTTTTTATATTGAGGTAGAACTCACATAACATAAAATGAAGCATTTTAAAATGTACAATTCAGTGGCACTGGCGACTTTTACAGTGTTGTGCAAACACTCCCTTTGTCTAGTTCTAGAGCATTGTCATCATCCTACAAGGAAACTTCATACCCAGTACTTCACTCCTCATTTGCCTTCCCCCAGCTTCAGGTAACCACCAATCTGCCTTCTGTCCGAGAATTCACCCATTCTGGCTCTTTCATATAAATGCAATCATAGACTGTGTGACCTTTTGTGTCTGGCTTCTTTCACTTGGCATGACGTCTTCTAGATTCATCCATGTTGTAACGTACATCCTCTCATCCTTTTTAGTCCATTTCCCCACTTGTAGTCTTGGAAAGAGAAAAACAAACCATTTTAGCATTTCTGATAGTGAGGTCTTTCCTGTCTTCTCTGAACTTTTGAAATGGCATCATAGTGTTTATGTATAACTAAAAAACTGTTCGCCCAAAATACAGATTACTGCATTGAACGGACCCCTGTAAGGGAAGAACTGTGGTCTCTGGTTCACTCTTGTGTGCTCAGAATCCAACATGGCTTCCCTTCTTTGGCCACTGGGCAGACCTTAGTAAGAATCACGGCTCTACCAAGCACATAGGCAAGATGCACATTTTGGGGGGCCTCAGTTTCTTACCCATGAAATGAGAACAAATATACTAGTGTTTTCACAGAGTGGGAGGATTTAAACAAGTAATGTATGTCCAGTGACTAGCAAAGAGCAAGTGCTCAGTATTAGTAAGATGACATGTTCATCTTCCCCAAGTTTCCTCTTATTTATCCTCACCAAATGACGTAATGCTCCATGAAAGTCTCCTAAAATTGGGAGAGAAAAGCTGATGCCAATTACGTTAGTGTCTTTGGGGTGGAGGTACAAAATGGACTTTTGTTAACGTTCACTCTGTTCAGTTTTTTTTTTAACGTCTTTGTTGGAGTATAATTGCTTTACAATGGTATGTTAGTTTCTGCTTTATAACAAAGTGAATCAGCTATACATATATCCCCATATCTCTTCCCTCTTGTGTCTCCCTCCTTCCCACCCTCCCCCTACCCCACCCCTCTAGGTGGTCACACAGCACTGAGCTGATCTCCCTGTGCTATGCGGCTGCTTCCCACTAGCTATCTATTTTACATTTGGTAGTGTATATATGTCCATGCCACTCTCTCACTTTGTCCCAGCTTACCCTTCCCCCTCCCCGTGTCCTCAAGTCCATTCTCTAGTAGGTCTGTGTCTTTATTCCCATACTGTCCCTAGGTTCTTCATGACCATTTTTTATTTTTAGACTCCATATATATGTGTTAGCACACAGCATTTGTTTTTCTCTCTCTTACTTCACTCTGTATGACAGACTCTAGGTCCATCCACCTCACTACAAATAACTCAATTTCGTTTCTTTTTATGGCTGAGTAATATTCCATTGTATATATGTGCCACATCTTCTTTATCCATTCATCTGTTGATGGCCACTTAGGTTGCTTCCATGTCCTGGCTATTGTAATAGACCTGCAATGAACATTTTGGTACATGACTCTTTTTGAATTATGGTTTTCTCAGGGTATATGCCCAGTAGTGGGATTGCTGGGTCGTATGGTAGTTCTATTTTTACTTTTTTAAGGAAACTCCATACTGTTCTCCATAGTGGCTGTATCAATTCACATTCCCACCAACAGTGCAAGAGGGTTCCCTTTTCTCCACACCCTCTCCAGCATTTATTGTTTGTAGATTTTTTGACGATGGCCACTCTGTTCAATATTTTAAAACATGTTGTTATGGAAAAATTTAAATGTACACAAAAGTGTACGTAACAAACCCACAAGTTCTTATTACCCAGCCTCACCAGTGAGCAATCTTTGCTGTTTTGATTTCATCTTTTCCCCACCCCACCTGTTTTTATGCTTGAGAATTCTCAAGCTCATGTCAGATGTCATTTTTTAAAATAAATTTATTTTATTTTGTTTATTTTGGGCTGCATTGGGTTTTCGTTGCTGCACGTGGGCTTTCTCTAGTTGCAGCGAGCGGGGGCTACTGTTAGTTGCGGTGTGCAGGCTGCTTCTTGTGGTGGCTTCTCTTTTTGTGGAGCACGGGCTCTAGGTGTGCAGGCTTCAGTAGTTGTGGCATGCGGGCTCAGTAGTTGTGGCTCGCAGGCTCAGTAGTTGTGGCGCACGGGCTTCGTTGCTCCGCGGCATGTAGGATCTTCCCAGACCAGGGCTCGAACCCGTGTCCCCCGCATTGGCAGGTGGATTCTTAACCACTGCACCACCAGGGAAGTCCCGTCAGATATTATTTTACTATAAACATTTCATTATGTATCTTCAACAGTTAAGGATAAAAAACAAAACAAAACAACTCACCACAGTACCCGTAACATACCCATCAATATTAACAGCAGCACCTGTATTCTGTCTGCTTTCTGTAATTATCTCAGAAATGTTTATTTTTTTTAAACAGTTGGTTCAAATTGGTATCCAAACAAGGTGTACATATTGCAGTTAATGGGTCTGTCTTTTAAAGCTTTAAAAGTTTTAAGAGTGCCCCTCCCCTTTTATCCATGAAATTTATTTGTTGAAGAAGTTGTGCCATTTGTCTGGTAGAGTTTTCAGCACTGCTGAGTTGGCTGATGATATACTATTGTTGTCTTTTAACATGTTCTTCTGTCCCTCATATTTTCCGTATATTGGTAGTTCAGCCTAGAGGTTTGATTAGATTCAGGCTCAATTTTCTTTTGGCGTAAAGACGTCATGGGCAGTGCTGTGTGCTTCCTGTGCAGCCCTCCAAGAGGCACATGGTGCTGTGTTGTCCCACTTCCACTGAAAATGTTGATTAGTGGGTTCAGGTATTCTCAGATTAATCCTTCCTTTTGAACTTACCCATCAACCTTTCACCATAGGCCGTGGTCCTCTTTCTTGACTGTGCCTTCATATCACCCCCGGGGAGCTTAAAACATCCAAATGCTCAGGCCACACCCCAGACCAATGACATCAGACTTTCTGGGGGTGAGACCCAGGCATCAGTATTTAAAGTTCCCCAGGAGATAGAAATATGCAGCCAGGGTTGAAAACTACTGTTTTAATTGTTTAAGCGGTCATTGATAATATATTGCATAGATACATGAGTTCATTAGGGATTGCAACGGGTGATTTTCTAGTTCTATCATTCTTTCTGCGTATATTAGCTGGAATATTTCTATAAAAAAGGATCTTCTCTCATAAACCACTTGATTACACTGACATACAGCTTATACTGATATAAACTGCTGAAAGGCAGCATAAATGTCTTTTTATTTATTGATTTTCACAATGAGTTGGTGCCCTAGTGCTTCCAAAGGTACCAAAGCAGTTTGGTTTTTAAATATCATGATAAACTCAGGGAATTTTATGTATTTGATTTGTTTAGATTCATTACAATCATCATTATTTTTTAGCTCAAATTGTCCCATATTGGCCAACCTGAGGCTCTTCCGTTAGGGAATTTTGACATGACTCTAGTTGTTTCTGACAGCATCTTTGCTCCCTGGCACAACAAGATATCCTCTTTAATGTTTGACTTCAATTTAATCACAGGCTCTTTTGAACAGTTTATAAATCATTGCCTTAATTAGTTCTTCTCCCAATGAGCAATATATTGATTTTTGTTGTTGTTGTTGTGGGAGGGGGAGAGGAGAGAGACTCAGTACCAACTTGAAATACAGAGTTTTAGTCATAAGCAAATTTGCAGAAGTTTGAGTGAGAGGTTTATGTGAATTGTCATTTGTAAGGGGCACTAGCTCATGTCAGTGGACATACATGTAATATATTCTATGGTTTTTGAAAATTTTTGCAGTGTTGTGTTCTCAAGAATATAAGGAAGTATATAACTAGTGTATGACCATGCCATACATTAAAAAAATTAATGCTAGTATCAAGAAGTAGAACTAATTTGAACAATGTGGAACAATGGAACTATGTTAACAGATGAAACTTGCAATGGTAAATATTCAAAAAATTTAACAACATCAACAAGCAGTAATAGTTTAAATGTGGTACTGTGTAAGTGTTTAATGTTTAAGTGCATATTAAGGATTATTTTGGCTTGTGGGATTTGTTGGTTGTAGGACTTTGAAAGAAATTGGGAAATGCTATGTTAGCCTCAGAGTGAAATTCCAGAGGCCCAGGGGAGAGAGCTGCTTTTTAAACATTATGGAGACTATTTATTACTTTTATTCATGGGATTGGGGGGAGAGGTTTAATGCCTGTCTTTATTCTTTTTTGGTCCAAATCCAAATTGAGTATGTTAGGAATTCACTTACAAATACATGTTTAGTTTGGTTTGATAAGAAGAATCAGTTTTGATATGTTGATTTTTAATTTCATGGGAAAAGAGTCCATTAGGGATGTTTGCGTTCTCTGTGTATATTTTGTGATGCTTCTTCTCTTTGGCCCAAGATGAAACTAATAGCCACGACGTGTCTGCTTATCTGCTCTCTCTGAGGTTGTGTCTGCTGCTGTCAGCGGCTCCCTTCTTATCTGGCTGCTGGGCCTGCTCAGTCAGTTATATGGGAATGTCAGTTCCATTAATAACCCAAGGGCCGGACAGGCAGATAGTGGAAAATGGGTGAAGAGAGAGAAATTGTATTTAACCTGGTGTTCTGAGTTGTCATTTTCTAGACCCTAGCATAGCTGGGTAAAGACAGGCTTGAGGGCGTGATAGCAAATCCAGTTCTGACAGAATCTCACTTATGAGCTGCAGAAACAACCTGATACCAAGAGAAGAAAGAGTGAAAGAAGCTGGGAAAGAGGTAAAGGTAATTGGAAAAGTTGGAGGAAGCAGTGCTAGGAAGAAATGGCACGACCAAAGTATTCTGATAGAGGTGCAGACAGCTTTGCAAAATAAATTTCATTTTGATTTTTAAAAACATTTTAATTTACTAATTTATTATTTAATTTTTTTTTTTTTTTTTTTTGGCTGTGCCACACAGTTTGCAGGATCTTAGTTCCCCGACCAGGGATTGAAACTCAGCCCTCTGCAGTGAAAGCATGGAGTCCTAACCACTGGACCGCCAGGGAATTCCCTAATTTTGATTTTAAGTAGTATCATTCTTGGCATTTCAAATGAACAAAATTCCTTAAAAAAAAAAACGGATTTTATGGAAGGATTGATTCCTCATAGAGGATTTTGGGGTTTTGTGTTGTTTTGGTTCTGGATCTGTCAATTGCCAGAGGGAAGAGAGCAGGTTTTAATTTTCTTCGTGCAGGGAGAATGACTCACCTACTGCAGTGGTCTGTATTTGTGTTATCTATTGCTGTGTAACAAACCACCCCAAAACCTGCCGCCTTAAAGCAGCAAGTATTTTATTATTTCGCATGATTCTCTGGGTTGGTTGGGGCTCAGATGGGTGACTCTTCTGCTGGTCTCGTCTGGAGTGTCTCAGGCATTTGCAGTCAGATGGCAGCTATGGCTGAACATCTGAGGTGGCTTCTTTGCTTGTGTCTGACACCTCAGTGTTCCTTACGTGGCTTCTTTCTCCAGAAGAGTAATGTGGTACTCTTACAGGGGAGCTGAGGGCTCCAAGAGGGAGGCAGCAGAAGCTGCCAGCCTTCTTAAGGTCTGGGCTTAGAAGCCCCAGAATGTTTCATGTGTTACATTCTTTTGGTCAAAGCCAGGGACAAGGCCAGTCCATATTTGAGGACAAGAGAAAGACTCCATCTCTTTTTATTTATTTATTTTTTTTTGCGGTACGCAGGCCTCTCACTGTTGTGGCCTCTCCCGTTGTGGAGCACAGGCTCCGGACGCGCAGGCTCAGTGGCCATGGCTCACGGGCCCAGCCGCTCCGCGGCATGTGGGATCTTCCCAGACCGGGGCACGAACCCATGTCCCCTGCATCGGCAGGCGGGCTCCCAACCGCTGCGCCACCAGGGAAGCCCCAAGACAACATCTCTTGATGCGAAGAAGGTGTGAGCGCACAGGGAGGGAAGGCATTGTTGGCAGCCATCTTTGGAAACTACCTACCTACAGTGTGTATCCTTTGCCTCTCTCACCTGTGTTCAGTTTTTCATTATTTACAATTGAGAATTTTGAACTATTTTTACCCCCTCTTTAACACCTGACCACCGAGTATCATTAAATTTTCCCCATTTTCCTGTTAAGTTGTTTTATATTATTGACTTATTTTTTTTCTTAGCTCAAAACCAGTATATACATTGACTTAGAGAACTATTTGAGTAAACCTAATTATTGTTGAACTGTGATGGGGAAAGGACTCAGCCTCAGTCTGTGAGACCTTCCTGCATAGGTATAAGAAATACCTACTACATGTTAGGGCCCAGAACTGGACTAAGTCAAAAGGGGCCCAACCCCATCCTAGTAGGCACATCATTTTTTTCCAGTTTTACATACATTTGAGTGCCTTAGTAAATAAACTTAATTTTCAGTATAGACACCCCTGACACTGACTCCCTGTACTTTTTTAAAAAATTGAAGTGTAGCCGATTTACAATATTGTGTTAGTTTTAGGTGTACAGCAGAGTGATTCAGTTATACATATTTTTTTTCTTTCCAGATTCTATTCCATTATAGGTTATTATAAGATACTGATTATCATTCCCTGTGCTATGCAGTAAATACTTGTTGTTTATCTATTTTATATATAGTAGTGTGTATCTGTTAATCTCATACTCCTAATTTATCCCTCCCCCTTCCCCTTTGCCTTTTGGTAACCATAAGTTTGTTTCCTATGGCTGTGAGTCTATTTCTGTTTTGTAAATAAATTCATTTGTATTAATTTTTAGATCCCACATGTAAGTGATATCATATATTTGTCTTTCTCTGTCTTACTTCACTTAGTATGATAATCTCTAGGTCCATCTATGTTGCTGCACATGGCAATATTTCATTCTTTTTTATGGCTGAGTAATGTTCCATTGTATATGTATACCACATCTTTTTTTAATCTGAATTTTTTATTGAGATAATTTTAGATTCACAAGCAGTTGTAAGAAATAACACAGATCCCATGTACATTTTACCCAGTTTCCTCCAATGGTAACATTTTGAAAAACTACCATGTAAGTCATAACTGGGAAATTGACATTAATATAATCCACAGATCTTCACATTTCCCCAGTTTTACTCTGTGTACATTTTACAGTTTTATCACGTGTAGGTTTATGTACCCACCACCATAGTCAAGACACTAAACAGTTCCAGCACCTTATGCTACCCTTTTATACCCACCTCCCATCCCCACCCCTGAATCACTAAGCTGTTCTCCATTTCTAAAGTTTATTATTTCAAAATATTACATAAAGGAATCACACTGTCTTTATCCTTTTGGGATTAGCTTTTTTTTCTTGGTAGAGTTTTCAGGAGATCCATCCCCAGGTTGTGGCGTGTATTAGTAATTTGTTCCTTTTTATTGTTGAGTGGTATCCCATGAAATGGATGCATGCCAGTTTGTTTAAACCATTCAGCTGTTGAAGGACATCTGAGCAGTTTCCAGTTTGGGACTGTTATAAGTAAAGCTGTTAGAACATTCATGTACGTAGAGGTTTTTGTATGAATATAAATTTTCATTTCTTTAGAATAAATGCCCAAGCGTGTAATTGCTGGGTCGGATGGTAATTGCATGTTTTGTTTTATAAAAAAACTACCAAACTGCTTACCAGTGTGGCTGTACCATTTTACATTCCCACCAGCAATGTCTGATGAAGCACTTTTTCTGCATCCTCACCAGTATTTGGTATTATCACTGTTTTTTATTTCAGCCATTCGGATAGGTGTGTAGTAATATCTCATTTTTTTAATTGTGGAAATAAATTTATTTTGTTTTTTAAATTTATTTTAATTTTTATTAGAGTATAGTTGCTTTACAATGTTGTGTTAGTTTCTACTGTACAGCAAAATGTATCAGCTATACATATACATATATCATTGTGGGTTTTTTAAATTGAAGTATAGTTGATTTACAGTGTTATGTTTCTGGTATACAGCAAAGTGATTCAGATATATATATAGTATACAGTATATATATACATATATATATATATATATTCCTTTTCAGATTCTTTTCCATTATAGGTTATTACAGGATGTTGAATATAGTTCCCTGTGCTATACAGTAGATCCTTGTTGTTTATGTATTTTATATATAATAGTGTGTATCTGTTAATCCCAAACTCCTAATTTATCCCCCTTCCCCTTCCCCCTTTGTAACCATAAGTTTTTTTGCTGTCTATGAGTTTATTTCTGTTTTGTAAGTAAGTTCATTTGTATCATATTTTAGATTCCACATATAAGTGATATCATATGGTATTTGTCTTTCTCTGACTGACTTCACTTAGTATGATAATCTCTAAGTTTATCCATGTTGCTGCAAATGGCATTATTTCATTCTTTTTTATGGCTGAGTAATATTCCATTGTATATATAGACCACATCTTCTTTATACATTCATCTGTTGATGGACATTTAGGTTGCTTCCATGTCTTGGCTATTGTAAATAGTGCTGCTATGAACGTTGGGGTACTTGTTTTTTTTGATACTGAGTTGTATGAATTGTTTGTATATTTTGGATATTAGCCCCATGTCAGTTGCATTGTTTGCAGATATTTTCCCCCATTCATAGATTGTCCTTTTGTTGATAGTTTCCTGTGCAAAAGCTTTTAAGTTTGATTAGGTCCCAATTGTGTATTTTTGCTTTTATTTCTTTTGCCTTGGGAGACTGAGCTAGGAAAACACTTGCGTGATTTATATTAGAGAATGTTTTGCCTATGTTCTCTTCTACGAGTTTTATGGTGTCATGTCTTGTATTTAGGTGTTTAAACCATTTTGAGTTTATTTTTATATAAGGTGTGAGGGAGTGTTTTAACTTCATTGATGTACGTGAGGTTCTGATTTCCTGTACTTTATAGCCAAAGACTCTCGGCATTGGAAAGGGCTATGCTTGCTGACCTAAGGAAAAGGGGACAGATCTGCTGCCTTTGCTATATTCTGGTGTTGCCAGTGCTGAAGCCACTGTGCAGGCTAACAAGAGCCTCCTTGCAGGGGTTCGTAAGCATTAAACTAATGAGCTGCGTGGACCTGTCCCAAAGTGGAGCAGAGTCAAGGACAGCACTGAGGTTGTGTCCTTTAGGGCTGCAGAAGAGAGCCTTTGTTTAATTCTCGTATTAAGTTATAAAATGAATTTACACGTGTATGGAATAATTTGGCTTGTTCTTCCAGGCTTTTGAAAATGAAAGTTAAGGTTTGGCAAAGTGATTTCTATAGATCTGTATGAAGTCGTGTTCTAAAGAGGCCCTATGAATTGTCCTAAGTAATTTCTGATTTCCATTAACAATTATTCACAAAAAAGGAGCTTGTCGGAGAGAGCAATTTTAAAATGAGAAAACTTGACAGAGTAGAAGAGGAGCAAATCCCTTCCTTCTGCTCTTCTCTTCCCACTCCCCAAATGCTCCTTAATTGTTGGATGCTTGTTTGAGTGTCTTCTGTCAACATCTAGTGAGAATGAGAGCTAGGTGAGGAGGAGCTGGAAGCTCTTGCAAACTTTTCAGACTGGAGTTACCTCAGACCCAGGCTATCAGTGTTCAAAACAAAACAAAACGAAATAAAACTCCTCCGGCAATTCCAGTAAGCAGCCACGTTTGAGAAGCAGAGCCCTATTAGAGCACTGCTGCTCAGACTTGAATGTGCACACCACTCTCCCAGGGACCTTGTGAAAATGCAGATTCTTATTAAGTTTGAAGTAGAGCCTGAGATTCTGCATTTCTAGCAAGCCCCCAGGTGAGATGGATGCACCTGAACCATGGACCGCACATTGAGTAGTGAGAGTGTAGAGCAGGAGTTGGCAAATTTCTCGCTCAAAGGACAAGATAGTAAGTATTTTGGGCTTTGCAGGCCATGTGGTCTCTGCCACAGCTATTCAGACCTACTCTTGTCCCATGTATGCAGCCATAGACGTTATGTGAACAGATGTGCATGACTGTGTGTCAGTAAAACTTTATTTACAAAATCAGACAGCAGCTGGAATTTGGCTTGCAGGCCATGGCTTGCCAACATGGTCTAGCACTTTACTAGTCTCAAGTTTTTGACCAACACCTTGCTGCTTTCCTCTCTTGTTGGGCTGAAGTTTGAGTAAGAATTAAGTGGTTTTATATAGAGGTTACTCATCGGCTTTGTTGAATGATGAATAATTGATGATGACATTTAGGCTGCTGTTTACCAACAGCCCACGTTGTCCCTTGGCTATGACTCATTGCTTTGTCTTGCGTATAGGTGGCCTTTCTTTTTTTTTTTTATTTTTAAAATTTTTTTAATTTAATTTAATTTTATTTTTATTTTTTTAGGTGGCCTTTCTGATTTCCTTCCCTAGATTGCCTTTTCAGAAGTAGAGCAAAAAAAAAAAAAAAAAAGCTAAGATTTGTTCCAAAATGTAGCCCATGGGCATCCCAGAATAAATAACCAGGTCTGAACTGTGAGGGCAGAAGGTGGCTTTGGGTTGCATTTCCTTTATCTGTCTCTCACCACTCACCCTCTGGAGTTTAGTCTGAACGGGTGGAGGCTGGTACTCTGGCAGAGAGGTAGAGAGCAGCAAGGTACCTGGACCCGTGAACGTTGGCATATGCCATACCATGTGTATAGCTGTTATGGTAGCAGAAAGTTACATGTTACTGATGATATATGCTTACAAGCAGATAATGCACGACCAAGTTGCCAGAATTTTGGGGAACCCAAAGTTGGAACCAGAAACTCATCATTCTTAAGGCCCATATTCCATCTCATGGGCTTCTGGGGTAAGGTACAAGGTTCCTGGTCTGCTGCTTTTGGTATGTTCCTGCATTTGCAACCTCAAAACCAGTCTGGTTAAGCTTAATTGATTCAAACTGGCTCTCATTTGTCTTTATGACTGTGCTAAGATCCCTGAGGGAGAGACCTTATTCCTCTTTCAAAGTGGGTGGATGCGGGCCAGAAATCCTTGGGCCAGGGGCGCTCAGGCTAGACACATTTCTCAGGGTAGTTGCCAGTGGATCTTCTCTATGAGGTTGATAACCGTCTCTTCATGGAGCCCCATTCCCTGGAACTTTCCTCCTATCGGTGAGGTCTCATTTACTTCATTACCTTGACTGGTCTGAAAAATAGATGTTCTCATATTTCCAGAATAGAAATACTTTCTTGTCTCTCCTTTTCCACTTTGATCTCCTCTCTTGGCTAAGCCTTGGTCTGCTACGGGCTCTCAAAGTTTAGTCCCACTGGTGTCCAGAACTAAAAGCTCGATGGAATGATTTTTAGGGAAGGATGGAGAACTTCTTAAAAGTATTCTTACAGCTAAAAATATTACTTTTCTTAGCATGTTGAACATGGCTACTGATGCAGAGGTGGTCTTTACACATTAATCAGTTCATTTGGATTTATAATTTATATAATAGGATATTACTTTTCATCTCTCAAAAGATGGTGTATGTTGGAAAAACATGGGCGTTTTGAAGTCAGATTAGGGCTAAATTAATCTGGGTTAAAAAGCTGGTTTTGGCCCTTATTGCCTGTAGGGCTTGGGGAGAGTTATTTCCCCTTTCTGAGGCTCAGATCCATCAGCTGTGAAATGGGGATAATCTGTACTCACCTGATAGCGTTGAGGTAAAATAAATTTGGATCTGATGAGGAAGTGAAGCACTTAGCCCAGTACCTGATCCATAGTTAAAGTTCAACAAACAACATTACATTGTTATTATTAAAAATGTTATTTCTGTTGTTGCTGATTGTGTTTAGCACTGAGATCTCCTCTTTTTTATACAGCAGGTTTTTATTAGTTATCTATTTTATACATATTAGCGTATATATGTCAATCCCCGTCTCCTAGTTCATTCCCCCTCCCCCCGCTTTCCTCCTCGGTGTCCTCACATTTCTTCTCTACGTCTTGTTTTTGCCTCTCATTCTCCACGTGTCTGACTGTGAACTCCTTGAGGACAGGAGTGCAGTGTATTAAACTATGTATCTCAACTCTTGCTACACACAAAACACAGATGAATTTCTCAGATGTAATGTTGAGATGAAAGAAGCCAGACACACAAGAGTACACACTTTTTTTTGAAGTTCAAGAGCAGGCAAAACTAAGCTATGGAGATAGAGGTCAGAATACTGGTTATCTTGAGGGTGGATAGCTTATTAACTGGAAAGGCACCCCTGGCCCAAGGATTTCTAGTAGCCTTCTGTGTACTAGAAATATTTTAAATCTTGTCTCAGAGTTGCTAGCACAGGTTTGTGTGTATGTGTGTGTGTGTTTAAAAACAAATCTTTGATTTGTACACTTATTATTTGTGTACTTTGTGTATGTTACAACTCAAAGAACTTTAAGAAGATATTTTCAAGTCTGTGGTGCTTGTTTGGCAGTTAGTAATCACTCTGTAAAAGATTGAATATTGAACAGATATTGTGATGAAGAAAGTGGTCAACTTAATCACCACGTGACTAAAGCCACATTTTAAGGAAGATGTAATATACCTTTGAAAAACATGGTGGACATAGTTCATAATCAGAGTTCACACTGTTATACACAACACTGCTTAAATCTTCATCTGGCTGTTTCGGAAAATACTGTAACTGGGGATGATGACAGGACTTGTTATTTAGGACTGTTTGTGCAGGTGGCATGGTAGGGAACGAAGTAGAGAGAGGAATACAGTTCCATCAGATTGGTGGAAAACCTCATTTGTGTTTTATTTTTTTTTCATTTTATTTTTTTTAAGTCTTTATTGGAGTGTAATTGCTTTACAATGGTGTGTTAGTTTCTGCTGTATAACAAAGTGAATCAGCTATACATATACATATATCCCCATATCTCCTCCCTCTTGCATCTCCCTCCCACCCCCCCTACCCCACCCCTCTAGGTGGTCACACAGCACCGAGCTGATCTCCCTGTGCTATGCGGCGGCTGCTTCCCACTAGCTAGCTATTTTAGATTTGGTAGTGTATATATGTCCATGCCACTCTCTCACTTCGTCCTAGCTTCCCCTTCCACTTCCCCGTGTCCTCAAGTCCATTCTCTACATCTGCATCTTTATTCCTGTCCTGCCCCTAGGTTCTTCAGAACCTTTTTTTTTTTTTTTTTAGATTCCATATATATGTGTTAGTATATGGCATTTGTTTTTCTCTTTCTGACTTACTTCACTCTGTATGACAGTCTCTAGGTCCATCTACCTCACTACAAATAACTCAATTTCGTTTCTTTTTATGGCTGAGTAATACTCCATTGTATATGTGTGCCACATCTTTATCCATTCATCTGGCGATGGACACTTAGGTTGCTTCCATGTCCTGGCTATTGTAAATAGAGCTGCAGTGAACATTGTGGTACATGACTCTTTTTGAATTATGGTTTTCTCAGGGTATATGCCCAGTAGTGGGATTGCTGGGTCGTATGGTAGTTCTATTTGTAGTTTTTTAAGGAACCTCCATACTGTTCTCCATAGTGGCTGTATCAATTTACATTCCCAGCAACAGTGCAAGAGGGTTCCCTTTTCTCCACACCCTGTCCAGAATTTATTGTTTGTAGATTTTTTGAGGATGACCATTCTGACTGGTGTGGGGTGATACCTCATTGTAGTTTTTTGTTGTTGTTGTTGTTGTTTATTTTTTGCGGTACGCGGGCCTCTCACTGTTGTGGCCTCTCCCGTTGCAGAGCACAGGCTCCGGACGCGCAGGCTCAGCGGCCTTGGCTCACGGGCCCAGCCGCTCCGCGGCATGTGGGATCCTCCCGGACCGGGGCATGAACCCATGTCCCCTGCATCGGCAGGCGGGCTCCCAACCGCTGCGCCACCAGGGAAGCCCCTCATTGTAGTTCTCATTTGCATTTCTCTAATGATTAGTGATGTTGAGCATCCTTTCATGTGTTTGTTGGCAATCTGTATATCTTCTTTGGAGAAATGTCTACTTAGGTCTTCTGCCCATTTTTGGATTGGGTTCTTTGTTTTTTTGATATTGAGCTGCATGAGCTGCCTATATATTTTGGAGATTAAATTGAGTCTCTACTGCTTCTACCTCTGTTTTTCCCCCTCTCCCCTTGTTCTTTTATCAATTACACTTTGAAATGAAATCTGCAACTCTAATAGATGCTACTGAAACTTGTTTGGCAATTCTACCAGATGGTATTTGAATCTCGGGTGTTGTGTGAAAAATGAAAAGACCAAACACATGCACAAATAAATGAAGGTTGAATTAATCTTTATAATTAAATAGAATATTACCCTGCTATGACTGATTTTAGCTTTCAAAGTGGATTGCACTTTGAAATTGCTAATTTTTCAGTGAACTGTAATTGTATTAACATGGCTTTTTAGATGCCTCAGAGTACTTAAAAATATATTTTACCGAGCTACTCAGAGAAAAGTTATTAGAACTTTTAATGTAAATATCTCTGAGATCTTAGGGTATATTTCTATCATGACTTATAGTTGAAAAGCACTTTCCAGTTGTTAATTCTTTGCCTCTATCATCCTGGGATTTAGGTGGCATTGACCAGAAATTAGGTTGAACTGCAGTTGCCTGAGGCACGTTAAAAAATTGATGGGAGAGAAGATCATAGTGTTTTCTCCATAAAATACTCCTAATGGCATAATAGTGGTGACCATTAATGAAATGCCTAAGGAATGTTGAAGGACTGGATGAGCCCCCTTCTTAGGAATGGGTAATATGGATACAATGTCAGGGGTTCTCCCACGTGGGTCCAGATGCCTTGACAAGTACCACAGTCTAGGTCAGATTGTGTCTCACACCTGAGCATGCGTGAGAATCCCCTGCAGCAGTGGTTCTTAACCCAGGGTGATATTGTACCCCCAGGTGACATTTGGCAAGGTCTGGAGACATTTTTGGTCACAGCTGGGAGCGGGGGAGAGTTGACTGGCATTAGTGGGTAGAGGTCAAGGATGCTGCTAAACATCCCACAGTGCACAGGACAGACCCCCACAAATGAGAATAATTTGGCCTAAATGTCAGTAGGACCAAGGTTGAGAAACTCTGCCTTAAGGTAAGGTTTGTTGCAATGCAGATTCCTAGGTTGCAACCCGGACACGTTTGACTTAGTAGGTCCAAGATGGATCCACAAATCTGCATTTTAACGAGCTCCCAAGTGATGCTGATGCTGTTGGTTCAAGGATAGAGGTTTGAGAATCCCTGAACTAGAAGAGTCCAGTGTCAAAGGAACAAGCATTATATATGTGCATTGGCCCCATGGCATCCTTCTTTTAGGAAAACTGTGTGACAGTTTACATTTACCTAATTTAATAATTCAGCAGATATCTTATTTGATCTTTCCCCTGTGTTATGAGGGAGGTAGGTTGAAGTTTTTTCAGGCTGGTAAAGAATCGTTCACGTCAGAGGTAAACCTCAGTGGAATAAATGAGGACAATTCTGGTTCAGGTGGACTGTTGATGAGAGAACAGGATGTGTTATTGAAGTTAATCTCCAGCTTGCCTCCTGTTTAAGTAAGTAATTTAACAATTGGGAGGAGGATTAAGTGGCTGATAAAGTTTATCTGAGAACATGTTAGGTGTTAGGGACTAGGTGCTCAATGTGCATTTCTAAGCCATTTGAATCTTTACATTTGAAAATGGTTTTTAGTAATTTGTATATATTTTTTCTTTTCCTCAAAAAGTGCATTGATTTTTCCATGGTATTCCCATTTCTGCTTAATATTTGTATGCTCGCTCTGTTTTAAAATTCAGGTATTTACCTCAACAAAACATGAAGCATTATTATAAGTTTAATCACATGTTTATATCTGATGAACCTGTCCAAAAAGATTAAACTTTGTCCCTATTTTTCCCTTGCTATCTTTACTATTAGTTTTGAAAAATTTGGGACCTTCTTATGTAGAAGAGGTGTTGGCATAATTTTTCTGCAAAGAGCCAGATAGTAAACAGATAGTAAATGTTTTAGGCTTTGGGGGCCCTATGGTCTCTCTTGCAGCTACTCAGCTCTGCAGCTGTAGCGTGAAAGTGGCCATAGACAATCCATAAACAAATGAACGTGGCTATCGTTGGAGAGGAAAAACTTCTACTACCCTTTGAGGTTCAGTGTTCGGGGGTCTGCAAATTAAACTGACAGAAGGTGGATTAGCAGGAGAAAAGACAAAGTTTATTCCATTAGGTAGGTGGGAGCTCACAGAAAATGTAGCTCAAAGAAGCAGTGAGAATTGGGGCCTCATATGACATGTTTTTTTTAAAAAAACACTTTATTATTTTTTTATTGAGGTACAGTTGATTCACAGTATTATATAACTTTCAGGTGTACAACATAGTGGCTCACAAATTTTAAAGAGTATGCTCCATTTATAGTTATTATAAAATATTAGCTATATTCCTTGTGCTGTGCAGTATATCCTTGTAGGTTATTTATTTTATACACAGATTTCAAGGAACAATAAACGGTGGGATATGACTGAGAAATACGTGGAGGAAACTAATGGAAGGTAAGGTTTGATTTAGTAAGGTCTGTGTATGCAATTTCTCATCCTGGCGCTGACTTCTCATCTCTGGTGATAAGAGTCACTCTTTGCCCCTGGTATGAGAAGCCTCCCTTAACAGGGATTTATGACAGTGGAATTCTTTTGGAAGGCCTGCTTTTAGGCAGATAAGGGGAGTGCAGAGAAGGCCTCTTCCTCTATCTGTTGATTCTCAAATGCCTTCAGCTCAAAATAATTCTTATGCTGCAGTGACATATTTTGGACCCCTTCACCATGTCCCAAAACACAGTGTTTTTTACAAAAATGTGTGGTAGGCTTGTTTTGGCCTGTTGGCTTTTGTTTACTGACCCGTGACATAGAGCCCTGCGTGTGGGGCAGAGAAAAATACCACTTACTTTGGCTCATCTGAAAGCCTAACTATAATATAGGATTGTTCTGTCTCTCGGGTTTTTATCATCTTGGCCATGTCTGGACAAATAGATTTGGTTAATTGGAAGCTTAGGATATTCATTTAATCAGGTCTAGCAGCTGTTCTATTTGCGAAAACTTTGTGAGCAGTTTACCCCATGTAATTGAAGGTAATAAAAAGACATTGACACTCTCCTGTTCAGCTTCAAAGGGGATACGTGAGAGTTGCCACTATTTTTAAGGTAATGTTGCCCCTACCATCAGGGAGATGTGTTGTTTTATGGATTAATCATAGGATGGTTTTGGGTTCTTAAGTCTGTTGCTACTCCCTGCTCCATCTATGTTCAAAGAAAACCCAAATGTTCTTTTTTTAAAAAACTGTTGGGTACAGGGCTCACCCAAGTGAGAGGACTATCACAGTGATACCAGGAAACTGTTTAGTGCCGGTGTGTCTAAATTATGATTTACCTGTACCAGAGTACTTTCCTTTTTTGGACTGGAAAAACTGCCCACCTTCAAGATAGATGGAGTAGGTATTTTATTTTAATTAATTAATTAATTAATTAATTAATTATTGGACTTGCATTGGGTCTTCGTTGCTGCGTGTGGGCTTTCTCTAGTTGTGGCGAGCAGGGGTTACTCTTCATTGTGGTGCGTGGGCTTCTCATTGTGGTGGCTTCTCTTGTTGCGGAGCACGGGCTCTAGGCACACGGGCTTCAGTAGCTGTGGCTCGCGGGCTCTAGAGTGCAGGCTCAGTAGTTGTGACTCACAGGCTTAGTTGCTCCGCGGCATGTGGGATCCTCCCGGACCAGGGCTCGAACCTGTGTCCCCTGCATTGGCAGGCAGATTCCCAACCACTGCACCACCAGGGAAGTCCTGGCGTAGGTATTTTCAAGGGAGACGATGGATGGATGGAGTTGCTTTATAATTTGGAACATACCTTCTTAGAATGTTGTCCATATCGGAGAGAAATGGGGATTGTCTGCTACACTGGGACATTATTCAGGCAGGGTTAAGGGTGGAAGACCTGAAATCTGAGCATTCCTGTCTTCCACCTTTTGCAAAATCAGAACTGTGACTTGCACTTAAAAAGCTCTGTGATTCATGGGGGGCGTTCTCCCCGCTGCATGATGCGTGAGCCTGTGAACTACACCCGAAAGCAATTTGCAGAATTCAAGTTTTTGAAGACTCTTGATAAATCATTGCCATTCTTGTCAAGAAGGTGAAATTTGATTTGTCAGATAACTGCATTGTTATTATTTGTGGAATTCAGAAAGCCCCAAAGGATATTAAAGCCTGTTCTCCAGCCTAATTTTCATTAATACCATTAGCCCTGCTTAGGATAATATCTTCAGCCAGGACATCTACACTAGTCAATCATTTGTTTGGCATCATGGGAATTGCTACTGTTTTGAAGGATAGTGTAATTCATGTACAGTCTCCTGAACTTCCGACGCTTAAAGCTCAGAATTTTGATTGATGTTTAATAGTTATTGTAGGGGCTTCCCTGGTGGCGCAGTGGTTGAGAGTCCGCCTGCCGATGCAGGGGACACGGGTTCGTGCCCCGGTCTGGGAAGATCCCACATGCCGCGGAGCGGCTGGGCCCGTGAGCCATGGCCGCTGAGCCTGCGCGTCCGGAGCCTGTCCTCCGCAACGGGAGAGGCCACAACAGTGAGAGGCCCGCGTAACGCATTAAAAAAAAAAAAAAAAAAAAAAAAAAAAAAAAATAGTTATTGTAGAACTCATGAGAGAAAACGAGACCTTGGCGTGGTGAAGCCTGACTGACGGTTTCACAGCTGTTGCAAGC
This sequence comes from Phocoena phocoena, assembly GCF_963924675.1. Classification (NCBI taxonomy): domain Eukaryota; kingdom Metazoa; phylum Chordata; class Mammalia; order Artiodactyla; family Phocoenidae; genus Phocoena; species Phocoena phocoena. The sequence continues at coordinate 18,488,789 of NC_089240.1, forward strand.
GTTAATAAAGTTGTGCTCTAAATTGTTTGTAAAAGGGCAGTTGATCATCAATTGTTCCATTTTTTTCTTAAGTTAGTTAAATTAATAAAAGAGAAAAAATATGCTAAGCGACTTAACTATGTAGAAGAAACACAAAGCTGTTTAATTAAGTGTTTAAAGTGATGCCTTTGATGTAGTACATGCAAGACATTTGAGAATTTTCCTGACTCTCCTAAATAGCCAGGTCAGTGGGGATTAAAACAAATGAGCTTTCTGTCTTGATTTCTGCCGATCAGCTTAATATTAAGTGGCTTTGAAAATTTAGGATAAAGCAGTCAAGCTAACCAACCTTTAAATCAGTTTGGTCATCTGTGTAGAAATTCCATGTTGTTTCAGTGCTTACAGCCAAATAAAGCAGAATTCTGTTTGGTTCTTTTCTTCCCATGAGCGCTATCAAGTTGTAGTGTACGTTGTGGAAAATAGTGGGAAGGAGGGGTGACTTGAGAGTTTAAATCGTGTTGTGTTTTAAGTTTTCAGTGTTCCTTGTTTTTCTCGTTCATTTGTGATAGTTTTTCTCTCTCTCTCAAAGAAATAATCTTTACTTCATGAACTGTCTGTTGTCTCCACAGAAATTAATTGTGATTTTTAAAGTTCTAGCCCTGAGACTTTAGGGCAAGGAATAAACCCCCAAGTGACTAAGATTTGTTGCATGTACATGTTAGTAATAGCAAAGAGCAAAATAAAAACAAATATAAAACTTAATAGCTAAGCCCTGCACACACACGCAGACACCCCACCCTGTTCAGCGTGGATCACTTTAGCAAGCACTGTTGAGCACTTACTGTGTACTAGACCCTGTGCCATTAATTGAGGCAACTCAATGAACGACCTACCCTCAGTGAATTATGTGTCAGCCCAGGAAACTGTGGCTCTTGAGCCATATTTAGCATGCTGCCTGTTTTTGTATGGCCCCCAAGCTAAGCAAGGATTTTACCTCTTAAAATTGTTTTGAAAAGTCAAAAGAAGAGGAATATATCATGTTACATAAAAGTGATATGAGATTCAAATCTCAGTAGTGTCTGTAAATAAAGTTTTATTGGCATACAGCCACAGCCATTCATTTACGTGGTGTCCACGGCTGCTCTCCCAGGTACAATGCAGAGTTGAATAGTTGTGACAGAGGCCATATGGCCTGCAAAGCTGAAAATATTTACCATCTGGCCCTTTACAGAAAAAGGTTATTAACCCCTGATCTAGTTAATCCAAGTTATCCTTTCCCAATTCCTTTGTTATCCAAATACTTCTTTCAACTCTCTATTTCACTGCATTGGTATTAGAAGTAATTTTATCCACATTTTACAGATGAGGAAACTGAGGAACAGAGAGGTTCAGATAATTAAGATACTGCTCATACTTTGTAGTAGCGATTATGGCAAGTTGTCATAGAATGTTCTTCTTCAGTCTTTTAATATAAATACAGTGAGGCCATGGATCGTCTTATATATTTTTATATTTCTTTAGCACTGAGGAGAGTCCTGAGCCTCAACAGCATTCTCGATAAGTATTTGTTGTTTGATTGAAATAGCTTATATTAAAAAATACAGTTTTGGTTGCTGTCAAGAGTCAGTCCCAGGACTTCCCTGGTGGTGCAGTGGTTAAGGATCTGCCTGCCAATGCAGGGGACATGGGTTTGCTACCTGGTCTGGGAAGATCCCACGTGCTCTGGAGCAACGAAGCCTGTATGTGGCCAACTACTGAGCCTGCACTCTAGAGCCCGTGAGCCACGACTGCTGAACCTGCGCGCCACAACTGCTGAAAACCATGCACTCTAGGGCCCACGTGCCACAACTACTGAGCCTGCGTGCTGCAACTACTGAAGCCCGGGTGCCTAGAGCCTGTGCTCTATGGCAAGAGAAACCACTGCAATGAGAAGCCCGCACACCGCAACGAAGAGTAGCCCCCGCTCGCTGCAACTCGGGAAAGCCCGTGCGCAGCAGTGAAGACCCAACACAGCAAAGAAAAGAAAAAGTCAGTCCCAATGGATTTTGAAAACAAATTTTATTATTTATTTATTTATTTATTTATTATTTTTGGCTGGGTCGAATCTTAGTTGTGGCATGTGGGATCTTTTTGTTGCGGTGTGTGGGCTTCTCTCTAGTTGTGGCCTGCGGGCTCCAGAGTGCTTTGCCTCTGTAGTTGAGGCCCATCGGCTCTCTGGTTGTAGTGCACAGGCTCGGTAGGTGCGGCTGTCAGGCTTAGTTGCCTCGTAGCGTGTGGGATCTTAGTTCCCTGACCAGGGATCGAACCCATGTCCCCTGCATTGGAACGTGGATTCTTAACCACTGGGCCACGGGGAAGCCCCAGTCCCAATGGATTTTAAACATTGCTCCATTTTCCAGAAAGTTCCCTAGGTTCTCAGAAAGTCTCTCTCTTTTTTCCCTCATTTTATCTCTTTTGGTAAGATCAGTTTATATGGAAATGTGCCTTGACGGGAGCAGCACTGAATGATGTTCTTGGTCATATAACCTTTTATATTTTCTCATACTATTCTTGACATTGATCAGAATGGGTTTATCAACTAAATTACTCATTACATGCATCAATATTTATTGAGCATTGATCACTTGCTATATGCCCGGCACTGTATTCCATGTGGGGAACACAATGGGGATTAAGTGGAATAGGCCATTAGCTTGATTTGAGTAGTATCAGAAAGAAGGTTCTGACAGCTACAGAAACCTCCCTTATAATTTGATTTATCCGTTTGGTTAATGAACTACTCTTTTAAATACAGATATTTCTCCTGAGTTAATACATTAGATTGCTATTAGTCACTCACATCTTATAAATTAGTTTGAGGCCCCAATGACAGCTAATAGGTTAGCTGCCGTGAGGGAATAACAGTTTTGATGGATGAGGAGCGAAGGGGGAGATGACTTTGGGGCACAGTGTATTGCCGAGGAAAGGCCAGTTTGGGGTATGATCAGAGAGCAAGTGGTATGAACACACAGGGCCTGCTAGGTACTGGGAGGAATGGATACAGGCAAGAGAAAGGAAGGGAAAACAGAAACCAACATGGTGAATGCTAAAGGCAACCTTTGCTTTGATCTTGGCTAAGATCAGCTTTCATAGTGTTTCCTGTGTCCATTTTCGGAGGTGTGCAAATAGTGGCCCTCAGAAGAGTCCTCAGACTTTCGGGGGGATTTGAATAGCCTGGATTCTCCTGGCTCATACTTAGAGTCTGGCTTTGCTCAGGAAATCTTCCTCCATGCTCCAAGCATCTCATGGGCACATGTGTCTCCCCATTGATCACAGGGTTGCTTCAACAGCCTTCCTCTCTCACTACTTGACCTGTGACTAAAAAGAGTGACATTATTCCCCAGGGGAGTTCAGGTATTTGGTTAAGGATGTAATCTGGTCTGGGTTCCCCTAAAAGACCCTCCAAATAGGTACAGAACAGTGTTACTCCAGATCCTTGGAAGAAGTCGTACTTCTCCTTTCTCTGTATAATCTACAGCCAACATTTATTCATCATGTACTCTGGACCAAGGCATAAAAAAGTGCTTTGTGTGCAATGTCTTCGTGAATCCTTGCAGACAAACCAATGAAGTATAGGTACTATTTTTTTCCCCTCAGGCTGTATCTGATGAAAAGGAGATCATGTTAGGATTACATTCAGCTACAGCTAGTAGAAAACATTATATATAATGCCTCAGACAAATAGGGGTTTATTTTCCTCATGTCATAGACGGGGAAGGGAGGCAGTTCATGCCTGATATGGTGGGCTCCAGATGGCACCCAGCTCTTCATTCCACCCTTTTTAGCATGTCAATTTCTTCCTCTTGTTTGTTACCCTGTGATTACAAGATGGCTGCCCTATCTCTGCCATTGCATCAGTATTGCAGGAAGGAGGAAGAGGAAAGGCTAAAGCAGTGGTTCTTACCCAGCAGGCAATTTTGCCCCTAGGGGACATTTGGCAATGTCTGAAGACATTTTTGGTTGTCACGAGTTGTGAGGTGGTGTTGCTAGTGGCATCTAGTATGTAGAAACCAAAGATGCTTCTAAACATCCTACAGTCTACAGGACAGCTCCCACAGTAAGAATTACCTGGCCCCAAATGTCAATATTGCTAAGGTTGAGAAACTGTGGACTGCAGGCAGAGGACACATGCCAGCTGAAAAAAGCTTCGTCTTTTAAAACATATTCCTGGGAGTGCAACAAGGACTTTTGGTTATATGTCATTGGCCAAAATCTCATCCCGTAGCCAACTGTAACTGCAAAGGAAGTTGGGTGATGCAGCTGTTTTTTGTTGGGTCCATTGCCATCCTGAGAAGAACTGGGGTCTGATAGTAAGCAAGGGACAGGAATGTGGATATTGGATATATAATAGGCAGTATTTGCTTCAGAAAAGTTAAGTACTTTGCTCAGGGTCACACAGGTAGTGAAGATCATTTGAGCCTCCTTTATTGAGGAAGAAGGTCCGGTTGTCATGTGCAGCCCTTTCTGGAGGTCTTTGTGAATAAGGGATAGAAATGCATGCACTGGTTATGGAAAACTCTTGAGTTTTTGATCAGCCATAAGCAGACTGGGAAATATTTCTTGCAGGATATAACATGCAGTCTGTTTTTTATTTATCCCACTGTTCTCTCAGTGTTTGCAATGGAACTTGCCTTTCCTTCTTGTCCTTATAACCCATGGAGTAATTGATTTCAGGCCTGCTTCATTAATGCTTTTCCCTTCACAAGCCATCAAGCTTTTGGTGCTTCATTTCTTCCATTCTGAAAAAATTAAAAAGTGATGTGATCATTATTTGCTTTAAAGGGTATATCAGAGTTTATTCAGGAAAATGGGTGCCATTTTAAGTGTGTCAAGCAGCAAGATGTTTAATATGGGGATTTGGAGGCTTATGCAATCATCAGGAGGGCTGGGGAGTGGAGGGCAGAGCCTACCAATGGTCTCTGCTGCCCGCACACGAAAGGGCTCTTCTCAGGAGAATGCTTGGAAGCTGCTGGCAGAGCTCTTTATCTGCTGTCTGCAGATGCCCATGTGCCTGCCCATAGCTACCAGCAGCGAGTGAAGAAATAGTGTCTCCTCCTCTACTTTTCCAGTCTCCTATGAGTGCTTCTCATTCACAGAGTCTAACCTGCAGTCAGGTCCCATGGGGTTTTGGGAGATGTAGTTCTGAGGCTTCTCAGGGAAGAATGTAGAACGGGGTGGGGTGGGATGATGTGGAAGTGACAACAGACTGTCTGGCAGAAGGAGCATTTGGGTTTGAATAGAGGCATAACAACACAGCACATTTTTGGGGAAGAAGAGTATTCTTTTCAGACGTTGGCAGTGTTGCTACTAGTATTATTTACCTTTGTGTTCTTAGATGAATAGAGATTCTTTGTATCACCATTCTGGCTCTCTTCAAGTCGTGGTGTTGCTAAATAAATATAAAAAAGGATTCAGTGACCTGCATATACAGTGCAGAAGGTAATATACTCTGTGCAGCTCTGTAGTGCAGTGGGGGTCCCAGAGAGTGAGGTTTGAAAAGCAATCCATGATTCACCAACATGCTCCGGAAAGACCAGTGTTCAGAAAACACTTGTGGATGACTCAGCTTGTGTATTTCTTTCTTTTTTTTGAGACTGTCTGGAGCTCTTTGTTATAGTTATTATGTATATGACTTGTGGCGAGCTAAGTATAGTGAGGAATTAAATACGAGGGAAGTAACAGAACAATCTGGAACGAGGTAACCTGTAGACATATGATGTATTGTTTGGTGTTGGGGCGAGTTGTAACCACTGGTTATCTGCTCTCGGGGTCATATCAGACTTTCAGTGTAACTCACAGGGTTTTAAAGGCAAAATTTGATCTGTGCTATATTTGAGGCTCTGGAACAGCAAAACCCATTATGACTGTGTCCTGCGGCACTTGTAAAATCCTCTCTGAGTCTTGAGTTTCAAGTTTCTGCTGATACTTAATATTTGAATTATCTCAAGGCAGATAAAGGAAAACATACTATCTTATTCTATTTATTTCTTGAGTGAGGAAAATTGAAAAGGACTGAAGGAAAAAACTCATTGCCAAGAGCAGTGTACAAAGGTCACTGGTTTTTGCTTTGCTGGAATAAAACCGATGTGTTTGGGGTTGCCTGGTGTCTTATGTTGGGACTTCTTGAGGCGGAGCTGGAGATGAGGATTTGTGTGCAGGTGATTTATGATTTATTCAGCAAGTGCTCCCAGGAGAAACCAGCAAGGGAATGAGGGAAGCCAGGCTGGGAAGGGTGAGAGATGGACCAGGGTGCCATTTCAGGGGAAGTCTCAGATAGCCTGATCCTGTGGGGAACTCCAGAGGGCAAATTATACCTCACACTGTGTCCTGAATTGAAGCAAAGGAGCTGGACTTTCGTATTCCTGCTACAGGCAGTCATTGGCTGAGGGCTGCTGGGATGGCACGGGAGAAGCAGGGCCCACGGCAGATAAACTCCCAGGAGGAAACTGTTTTGAGTGCAGGCAAGGTGTCCTAGTAGCCCTAGGGCAGGCCTTCAGTCTCAGGTGCTGGCCATTAGAAAGGAAAAAGAACTTAGATGCTGGGAAGGGATATGCTGAGGTGATAAAAGGGATCCCAGGGGATCTGGGCAGAGGCCTGACACTGTACTTACTCTTTGAGTAAGCTGTTCTTTTGTTTTTGTGAAACCCTGAATCTGGGGAGAGGAGAGAGACAAAGTTTCTTGAGAGCAAGGGTTGGCAAACTTTTTCTTTAAAGTGCTAGAGAGTAAATATTTGAGGTTTTGTGAGCCAAAGGGTTTCTGTCCCAACTATTTAACTCTGCCGTTGTAGTGCAAAAGCAGCCATAGATTGCATGTAAATGAGTGGGCGTGGCTGTGTTCCAAAGAAACTTTATTTATAGAAACAGATTTGGGCTGGGGAGCCGGGGCAGAGAGTAGATTTGGCTCATAGGCCATAGTTTGCCAGTCCCTGCTGTGGAGGCTCCTTGTGCGTGCCTATTTTTCCTTTATCCATTCCCTATAAACTGTAAAACAGGGAATAAGTAGTATGTCTATCAAAAGGATGGTTGTGATGCATCTTAAATTAGTCTGGACTCCCTACCTCCAATTTTTCCGGCATCCTGGCCATCGTTCACGGAGTTGAACAGATAATTTCGCTGGAGGGTGACTCATCTCATTTTATTCCTGCTAAAAATATTTAGTTCTCTCTTGTTTGTAAAACAAAATATAGACTCTTCGCATGGCATTCAGGAATCCCTGTGACGTGGCCAAAGCTGGCTTTCTTGCATTGCTTTCTGTGTCCACCCCTTGTGCTTTCTTCTCCAGCTACGGGAAGCTGCTCACCACCTCTCTGATGTGCTCTTTGTTTCTCGTCTCCCTGACTTTGCCCCTGCTGTTTGCTCTCCTGGAGTGTCTGTCCTTCCTCTCAGCTCTGCATTTTGAAATCCCATCCATTCTCTAAGACTCAGTTTGGTCACCTTCTCCATTAAGCCTTTTCCCCATGAGGAAATAATCTCTGCTATGGACTTTGATAACAATATTGTCTATAAATAAAATTATTTATAGGCAGTATTGTCTATATCTCAACCTTTATTTATCTTGTATTATATACTTATTTGCTACATTCACTGTGCTTTTAGTATGCTGAGGGCAGGGACTAACTTAGATTTTTTTTTTCTTTTTTGCCCTTCACAGTCGGTTACATATAGTAGATATTCAGTAAACGGAGTTTTCAGATGAAGGCTGCATTCCTCTGTCCTTTGATTATTAATGACTTAAGTGCTGAAACTCTGACATCATTTTTCCTTTTCCTTTTTATAGGCAAGAGCTGTTTTGGCAAAAGTTGGCTATCCTGAATTTATAATGAATGATACTCATGTTAATGAAGACCTCAAGGCAGTAAGTGCTAAATTTACTGTATTTTTTTTCGGGCAAGTTTTACTGGCCTCGGCCTTTCAGCTAACCCAAGTCCAGGCAGTTAAATCTGGTGGTGCCAAAAAGCACCAACTTTTGATTCATTCCTTGGCTAGATATCAGCCTCATTATGCCAGGCATATCACAAGATTTAGAGCAGATTCAAAATAAAGGAAGTGTCAGAAAGAATGTGTAGCTGAGTGGGTACCATAAAGCAAATGGACTTGGATTTGGTCTACATTGATCATAAAGGAAAGAATTAAGCAAATCGAGTATTTTACAATTAGCGAGCATGTTCTAATGGTGAATGTATGATGTTTGTTGTTAAACAGTCTCTATGTGCTTCATTCATATTAAATCTTGCCTGTTGGAAGTTAACTTCCTTAAACTTTATGAGTGTTTTGACAAACTAAGTGCATATACATATGACTCTATAATTTATTGTGAGTTGGATTGTATATTTGCAGTAAGTTACTGATGGAGGAATAGTCATTCTTTTTTATTCCAGTATTTTGGGACATATATTTTCCAGTAGATGCATTCATTACAGGCCTTTCTAATCATAACCACTGTTATTTTCCTTCCTACAGATAGTTCTGGTAAAGAACTTTTCTTCCTCACAAAAACCCCTGTTTTTATCATTCACTAGATTTTCTTGAAAAAGTAGTTTTTTTGGAATTCATTTAAATAACAGTGGTTCTGAGGTATAGCTCTTTCCTGAAACTGTGATTTAATAAGTTGCATATCTGTAAGCAATCCTAGCTTTATAGATGAACATTGGAATTTTATAAGATTATTCAAAAGTGAGTGAAAGCATTAATTAGAAAGTTTCTCAGTTGGGCTCCAAGATATAGCCTTCCAAAGTATTGATCCAGTTACTGTGGAGGAAAATAATTGTGCTTCACAGTATCCCAAAGCTCACACAACCCATTATACGTTGTTTTGATCCTGAAAAATCTCACTATTAGCATGATAATTAAAGATACTGACACATTTGCCACGTTCATGTACATTATCTTTTAAGCCCCACACTGATCCTGTGAAATAGATGGTGTTTATCCCCATCTGCAGGAAAGGACATAGAGACTCAAAGAAGTTGGGTGATTTCCTCAGTGCCGTGCCAAGCGTCAGAGCCAGGACTGAAATCTGGGCCCAGGAAGCTCTACTTGTAATCAGAGAAGGGGTTTTGCAGGGTTCTTGTCAGGCAGCTCTGCTGGAGGAACAGAGGAGTGAGTTGAAGAGTGGCTGGGAACTGCTTTCCCAAAGCTGGTTGGGATGGGGTGAGGAAGAGAAGGGAGGTCATACTGTTAAGTGACGAAGAAGTGATTCTGCCTCTTCCACTTGCTAGTTGTTTGATTTTCTGCAGGTTATTTAACCTCAGTTAGCATCACTTTGATTATCTGGATACTGGAGATAATAATAACCAAGTCTTAGTATTTTTGAGAAGATTAAATGAGATTATATAAATGTAAAAGCACCTAGCATAATGTGTGGCACATAAGTCGTCTCCCCATAAATGATAGCTATAACTTTGTTTATCAGTATGAGAACTATTGCTGCTAAGAAGGGCATCACCAGGGCACAAAGTACCTCAGCGGTAGAACCTGGATAATTACATGTGATTGGCAGATACTCAAAGAATGCGGGTGAGAATTTGAGAGGCAGTTTGGTGTAGTGGTTATGAACATGGACCCTGGAATCAAAGTGTCTGGAATTAAATCCCCATTCTGCCTTTTCCTAGCTGTGCAACCTAGGGTAGGTTATGCCACCTCTCTGTGCCTCAGTTTCTTCATATCAAAATGGAGATAGTAATAATCCCTCCCTTATAGGGCTGCTATGAGGATCAGATAAGTTAACATATTTAAAGTATGTAGAACTGACCCTGGCACAGAGTAAGCACACTGTTAAGTGTTAGTTATGGCTTCTTCAGTTTTTCACTTATGATAGTAAATTATTTTGGTTTGGAAAGGTCATTACGAATTAACACATGCAGTATCCATGTGCCTGAAATTGATTTAAGAGGCTCTACAGATGGAACAGTCTCAGGCCTTAATCAAATAAGATAGCATTCAGGGCTCACTCACGGTGTTTAGTTGATCAAGTTTTGTTGGCAGTCTGCTGCTGTTTAAAGTGAATGCCCCAAATTTAACGATTCAGTAAATGTAGTATCTTTTGTGAAAAGAAACCAGACGCCAAGCAGGATGCAGTGTTAGGTGTATTTCCTCATGTCTCCAGGGCCTGAACTGAAGCCATTATATACCAAAATTTTTAAGTACTTTTGTGAAGAAACGGCTTTCACCCAACTCATTGCCAAAGCAGACACAATTACACCCAGGAGTTTCTAACAGTTTAAAAAAGACAGTGAAAAAAATCCAAATACATGAAGTGAAAATACATTCATGATCAGAAACTGAAAATGAATAAAACCCAACCGGAAACTAGGTAAAGGATGCTTGATGTGATAGTAATAGCATCACCGAGGTTAATAGCAAAAGGACTAAAGTATTGCTGATACCCAGTGGGACTGTGTTTTCAGTTTTGAGGAATATGTAGATAAGAACTACTGTTGGGCTTATGAGAAATTTCTGGTAATACAAACTCTGAGCATGACAGGCTGTTACAAATGAAAAACAGCTTACTTTATTTGATGCAAGTGAAGGTGTGATTCATCAGGTACACACACAAAAGGAAAGAGGATAGAGATTGGAGAATGGATTAGATGAAGGTCAAGGGAAAGGCTGAAAACTCAAGTTGGGCTCTTATGGAGATAGGAGAAAATGGAAAAGAACTTAGAGGCAGATATAAAGAATTAGAAAACAATTTTTTTTTCTCTTCTGAGGATGACAGGGTAAAGTGAGATACCCAGTAAAATATTGCTGAACAACAGTCTTTCTGTAGTCTTTGAAAAGAACAAGAAAAAGGATGTGCCCTTTATATGAGCCCCCAGTAGCATGCAGGAAAGCCTGTTAGCTAGCCTAAAAAGATAGGCATCAGTCCACGTTCAGACAAACCTTATAAGGTGTACCTTCACTGTTCTTTGATGGAGACAGATGCAAGAGTGAGTTGATACCAATTTTGGGAAGATTTCTGTATCAGCCAGGAAAACCACACCGCATCAGGTATTTCAAAGAGAGGAGATGTAATACAGGAAATAGGTTGGAAGGCAAAAATCAGGAAGGCGAGGTAAACCAGAGATTAATAACTTTTTTAGGAAGCAGTTACCACCCCTGTGTCTAGGGACACAAAAGGGAGGAGGTGGTGGTACCATTGCTTTCTAGAGCAGATGAGGAACTGCCACTCCAGAGCAGAGCTGGGCCTGTGGAGGAGGGGCTGAAGATTCTTCCAGAGTCATAGTCGGAAGAAGAAAGAGGAGAGAGAGGGAATGAAAGAGAAAAAACACAGCATCCTTTCCCCTCCTGCCACCTGCGGATTTCCGCCAGTGCCTCCTATTGGCAGGAAGCCGACTGCAGTGGAGCCTGGGAAACATGGTTTTCAGATTCACAGCCTAGCATTATATTATAGAACGGAGTAAAAGGGTGGGCATGTATCTGAGAGACAGTAGGTAAATACTTGACCCTATTAGGCACGTCACTCATTGTGAAAACCAATGGAAAACTGCAGTAGGAGCTAAAGTCAGAATCACAGCTGGCCTCCATTTACTTAGGAGAACTGGATGTGGGTAATTTTTCAGAAAAGATCAATGTTTCTGGTGAGTGACACATACATCAACATAAGTATGCGCATGGAGAGATGGATATAATATGTGAACCCCCATAATATTCTTTGGGGCGGGTCTTGGTCTGCTCTTGCTAGTGGAACACTTGTGTGTTTATGTGTGTATATGTTTTTTGTGTGCATAAATGACAGAGGGTGCTGCTGCCACTATGCAAGAGTGAGGTGATATTTAGGTGGAATGCTCCAGAAAAACTAGTTGTTAAAATATCAAAATAATTCTGTACTACTTGGTAAAAAACCAAAATGAAGCATTGCCGCCAGCTCTCTCAAGTGATCTCTGACCCCCCATGACCATGGAGAGCAAGAGTGGGCACTGGAGGGAGGTGCACTGATGCCCACTGGCTTTCTAGCCAGTCCTCCGTAACTCCCGCACACGGAGATGGGACACGAAGTCCCATCTTTGTGTTCCACTGGCTGCAGCAGACCAAGACCTCCCCTTACCCTCGGTGGTGGCAGCAGGGCATCTGGTTTCATCTGGTTCCTGGTTGGTGTGCTAGTTGGTGCTCCCTCAGAGTCACCCTTATGTGAATGCCTGTGGGAACTGTATCTTCCACAGTGTTCTGTGTACTTAGGTTGTTAAACATTTTGAACACCACCCCATATTGTAGGTGTGTATATATGTATACTACATACTACGTACGGCGAAGCCATCTAAACACAGCAATCTTGTGTATTACTTTGCTATTTATATGTTTTTTTATTTAAATACTTTTAAAAAATATTTTTGGCTGCGTTGGGTCTTCGCCGCTGCGCGAGGACCCCCTCCAGTTGTAGCCAGTGGCTGTTCGTAGAGGTGCGTGGGCCTCTCGCCGTGGCAGCATCGCTTGTTAAGGAGCACGAGCTCCAGGCGAGCGGCCTTCAGTAGCTGTGGCTCACGGGCTCTAGAGTGCAGGCTCAGTAGTTGTGGCGCATGGGCTCAGCCCCTCCACGCGTGAGGATCTCCGCGCGTGAGGATCTCCGCGCGTGAGGATCTCCGCACGTGAGATCCTCCTGGACCAGGCCCGGAACCCCCCCGCCCCCCGCACTGGCAGGCAGACTCCCAACCACCGTGCCACCAGGGAGGTCCGACTTTGCTATTTAAATAAGGGAAAACATAATTCTAAAATCTGGATTACATTAAGTATTCAGAGTTCTTTGGGTGCCTAAAATAAAATCTTTCTTAGAGGTATTTGGATATATCGCTGAGTATGTTTAAATGGATTTAGCTTAAAAAGTGTTCTAGAATCTATACTTCCTATTGGCTTATGTAGTATCTTATCAAGTTGTATTTACTGGTTCTACAGAGAAGCTGAACACATTTCCTTGTTCTGCCCTTATTATGTGTTCCTCACCTTTGGGGAGGGTAATAGCTTTATTCTTCCATTTAGTCTGTTGTGTTTGTGCTAGGCATCTAGGATAGGATTTCCACAAAGAGAAAGTCAGATTCCCCTAAATTTTATGATCTGGACAGCTAAATGACACGGGAGCCCCAATTAATTCCCCAAAGGTCACTCAATTGAAAAGTCAGGAGGTGGAATTGATTGAAAGTCATTATCAACTTGACCTAGATTTTCACCAGTAACTGAAAGGACAAGAGACTTCTGAGCCAATTATTGTCGCTTTCACAGTTTAAACATTTTTTTTTGAAGATTACAAGTGGTTCTAAAATATTCATGCACATTCATTCTTGTTGCTGTCTCTACAACAAGCAGAACTTCCCCGATGGTTGCTAGGTTTCATAGTTTTTTCTCACTCAAGGCCCTATTGAAATATTTGAAATTATCAAAGTATGATCACATGGTGGAAAATTTGAAAAATGGAGAAAAGGAGTGAAAAAGTCCCTGAATGTTGGTACTTGAACATAATAGTATGTACTTCTGTTTTAGTGTATTATTTTATCTATTTTTGTGTAGCTGTAATTGATGCTTATATATAATTTTGTATACTGACCTTTGCGGCTAACATATTGTTTTGTCCTTGTCTTCCATAGCCTTCATTACCGTTATTTTAACAGCTGTCTGATATTAAGTAAACTGTACCCTGATTTATTTAATCACTGCTTCTCCTCCCACTCGTAATTCTTACCTTCTCCTCCTCCTTCCCTGTACTCTTGTTTGTTGAATCACCAGTTTTCTTATTAGGACCAATGAACATAACACTGAAGTAGGAGCCTAATGATTTGGACTGTGTGACTTGGCCAGGTTCCATAATCTCTCCATCGTTGTTTCCCATCTGTCATATGGGAATAACAGCGTCTGGCCCTTTCTTACTCCCAAACACTTAACCTGTCTTACAGGAAAAAGTAAAAATTGTCCCCTGTTACCTGTGATGTCCATTAAATTAAATAAATGAAATAGATTAACTGAACCAGGCTAAGAAATAGAAAATATGCTCAGTTTAATAATTAAAACAATTTAAAATTTATCCTTCTAAACATAGGTAAGATGTTGGCAAATTTGTAATCACTTGCCTCTGAGTTTTGCTCCCCATGACCATTTTCATGGCTATGGTAGGACCATATTTATGTAAAGTATTTTTAGACTTGGAACTCTTCTTCTTTAGGAAATTTTTGGGTGGTTTTCCATTTAATGTCTGTAGAACAACCTGAATGTCAAGTTTTTGTTTTCGAATGGAACAGGAAAGTACCACTATTAGCAGACTCTTCTAGAAGTAACAACTGACCCCATTGATAGTACAAAAAAGTTAATATATTTTTTAACATCTTTATTGGAGTATAATTGCTTTACAATAGTGTGTTAGTTTCTGCTGTATAACGAAGTGAATCAGCTATAGGTATACAGATATCCCCATATCCCCTCCCTCTTGCGTCTCCCTCCCACCCTCCCTATCCCACCCCTCTAGGTGGACACGAAGCGCCGAGCTGATCTCCCTGTGCTATGCAGCTGCTTCCCACTAGCTAGCTATTTTACATTTGGTAGTGTATATATGTCCATGCCACTCTCACGTCATCCCAGCTTACACTTACCCCTCCCCGTGTCCTCAAGTCCATTCTCTACGTCTGCGTCTAAAAAAAGTTAATATTTTTGAAGGAAATTCCTTTGGGAGAAGTTTCTGGAGCACGCTCTGAACCCAAGAACGTATCTGAATTTTCTGTCAGTTACAATCATATTCTGAAAGTTCTGGCAGAGCTGTCTTCGGAGCAAAAGCTGAAAAAAGGTTGAACACTGGACACATCTTTAAACTGTGTGATCCGGGAACACATTAGAATTGCTAGTTAGGGTTGCTTCTTAAAACAAGGAGCTTACTCTCTTTCTTCTGAGGCTGAGTATAAACATCTACCTAAAATACAATCGATTGTAAGATTTCTTTTTATTATGGAGCATCTCAAACATCAGAAAAGTATGTAAAATCGTATTTTGAACACCTCTAGCTTTAACAAATATTAAACATATTGCCATATTAGCTGTATACATGTACACACACATTTTAAATGAATAAAGCAGATACATTGGAAATTCTTTGTGTAGTCCTCCTTGACCTAATGTCCTTCTTCCCTGCCTGTCTCCTTCCCTAGATACGCTCTCTTGAATTCAGTGTTTCTCATTCCCATGCATTTCTTTATGCTTCTGCTACATAGGTATGTGCCCATAAACAGCATATAGTATTGTTTTATGAGTTTAAAATTTTTAAATTCTCTAATACATACAACTTGTCTTATTTACTCAGCATTGCTTTTGAGATTCTTTCATGTTCACACATACAGACCATTGTTTAGACTTCTGTGTGGTTTTCCATTATGTGATTATACCACGATTTATTCATCAGCCACCTCCCCTAAGAGGAGTGAGGGAGGGACAGTTTGAAGTCTCATCTCTGTAACTTGTTGGCCAAGGAGAACACCGAAGATGCCAGGAATTGATACTTTCATTCCTGCCTTTCTCTCTGTGCCATTAGTTATTTTATTCTTCTCTTTATATTTTGGCCTGGTCCCCTGGAAAGATTGCTAAGGTGAGTCATTAACAAAAGTTACTCTGCAGACAAAATGAGTACCCATGATATGTTAGGGAAGAGATAAACCTGAGCGAGACACTGGCCAACACATAGGCTGCCGTCGAGTCTGTAACTGTCAAGTTGTGTATATTCATTCATATCTGTAGTGTGATGCCTGTGGGTCTCATATACCTTCATTTGCCATATTTTAATTTTTGCTTTTAAAAGAGTATCATGGCTTAAATTTACAGAAATATTACAGCTAATAAGAATATGATTACTCTTGGTTATTTGCTTATTCAAATGTGTATTTTTTCAATTTTATTTGCCACAGTAATATATTTTAAAACCAAAGCATTAGGGATCACTACAAACCACTGCTTTTACTGTTACATGGATATTATTTACAATATTTAGGTTAAGTATTGCTACTTTTGTAGATAGAGTGCCTATAGAATTAAAACTGTCTGCCATTCTCCTTCCAAAAAAAAGAAAGGGAACTCAAGAATCAATTATGTCTTTCTCCCTATTTTAATAGACAACACTGTTGTGAGCCATCAACTTCCTTTTTTTCCATGCAAGCTATAATCTATGATTTGCCTCTGTAATTTCATGAATCTTCAGTGACCAGAGCACTTTTTGAGCGTTGATAGAAAATTTCAATTAATAAACAAACTATTCTAGTGACTCCATTGTGCTTAGGGTAGAAAGTACGTCTGAATCACTTTCATTTTTTTTTCCTTCATGAACAAATACTGATTACAGTAAATTAGATTTTAACATTTGACTAAATCATCATCTGTGAACTAAACGAGGTTTCAGCTGAATAAACTGAATGTTATTAGAAGAACCTACGTGACAAATAAATAAAGTACACATTTTTAGAAAAGATCAAGGACTCATGTGGGCGAAGAAATTTCAAACCTAAGATAATATGTTCTGTAAAGGCTAAAGTAGATTTTTCAGTTATAAAGCAAATGAAATACATTGTAAATTACTGCAGCTTCTCGTTTTTTACTGTCATCCAGAAACGACCGTATTGATTTTTGAGCTTTTTATTTTAAAAGAAAATCACTGAGATTAAATTTCATGGCGAGATTAAATTTCATGGCTTTGTGAAGACTGGGTTAACCGGTGATGGCTGAGAGATGATGTGAGGAGTGCAGCGTCTCCGCTGCGTGCTCATTTGTGCGCTGAAGTCTTTTTTTTTCAGAGCCATCTTTTATCTGCACTTAGAACAGTGATGGTCGTGGTTTGTTTTATTCAGGTCAAGTTTTCAGAATCTGACTACTTCGGCAACGTCCTGCAAACCCGCAAGTATTTAGCACAGACTGATTTCTTCTGGCTGAGAAAAGCTGTTCCAAAAACAGAGTGAGTAAGAAAAAGAAAAAAAAGAAAGAAAGAAAGAAAAAAAAAGTGAAATAGATAAATATGTTGGTGGGAAGTAGAGTTTCTTTAGATCAAACTTTGTAATTCCCCTCAAGTCAGAGTAGCTGGCTTGCCAGTTATTTTTGTTTGGCAAAATTTGTGTTATGTTTTGGCAACTCTTATTCCTGATATTATATGAATCAGTTGTTCAGTCTAATTATGACTACCCTACTCCTAGCGTCAACACATAAAAAGAAGGCTTACTCAGATGCAAATGTTCAAATCATTTCTAGACCTTGTTATGAATATATGTATAAGCAAATTTCTCTAGAACTTCACACTCAGGCAGAAACTTTTGAATATCTTAAAAACCAAATATTTAAAAAGTAAAGTATGATTACAAATGCAGAAGTAATTGTATACAGGCATACCTCATTTTATCGCACTTGGCTGTATTGAACTTTGCAGACAGCGCGTTTTTTACAAATTGAAGGTTTGTGACAACACTGTGTTGTCAGATGATGGTTAGCATTTTTTAGAGATAAAGTATTTTAAAATTAAGGTATATACATTTTTTTAGATATAATGCCATTGCACACTTAACAGCCTACCATATAGTATAAACATAACTTTTATATGCCTGGGAAGCCAAAAAATTTGTGATATTTGCTTTATTATGGTGGTCAGGAACTGAACCTACAGCCTCCGAGGTATGCCTGTGATTATGAAGTAACTATAGGATCTTTGTTAGGTAATGCGTGTCAAAGAACTGATAGCTCTATTATTTTCCTTCAGTAGCAGTCATGATTTATATCCCTCTTCTCAGCAAGCGGTAGGAACCTTTCCTATAGGTAGGGAAGTTTCACTAGGAACTATTGGGGTCAGGGCCAGTCATGATTTTCTTCCCTAGCAAAGTGTGAATGATGATGATGATAGCAACTAAAAATTATTATGTGTTTATAATGTTCCAGGAAGTGACTTACATATTTTAATTCATTTTATCCTCTAGTCAATTCTGTGAGGTGTAGGTACTATTTATTATCCCCATTTTACAAAATGAACAAGAGGCTTACAGCTGAGAAATTCTTCAGCTCAGGTTTAGATTACTTTCTCTTCTGCCTGCTGGTCTTACTCTGTTCTGATATGACCCAATTCTCCAAGGTTGTTTTCTCTCTTTTCTCCGGATTGGATTGTTTCTATTGATCCGTCTTCAAATTCACCAGTTCTTTCTTCTGTATTCTCAAATTTGCTGGTGACTCATCAGTACAGTTTTCATTTTGATTATTGCACTTTTCAACTCCTGAAGTTCCATTTGTTTTTTTAAAATAGTTTCTATTTCTTTGTTACGACTCTTTGTTGTCTTTGTCCTCATATTTTCCATTAATTGTTTGAATACAGTTTATTTTAATTCTTTGAACTAATTTACAGTTGCTGCTTTCAAGTCTTTGTGTGTTAAATCCAACATGTGGGCTCAGTCAGAGTCAGTTTTTATTGATCGCTTTTCTTTACACTTTTTCTTCCAGCATCATTTTTTGTCGTTGTTGAAAATGACATTTAGGATAATGTAGCACCTGTGGATTCTGATTTATTTTTCTGAGGCTTTTTAAAAAGTAACTTTGCTGGACAAACACAGTAGAATCTGTCTCTGCTACAGTATGTGGCCATAGATGTCTACTCATTTTTTAAATTCTCGTTTTTATTTTTTAGCCTCACTTCATGGAGGTTGTCCCTGAATCTGCATAGCTTAGTCCTCAGCCAGGGATCAGGGCAGAGCTTGTGCTCAGACACTTTGAACCTGTAGGGCTTCTGCCCTCTGCCAGTTGATCTGCGTGGGGCTTGGGTGTGCATTCAGTCACCAGCCCTTCCCAGTCACCCTTGGAGTTTACTTTCTCCTGGGCTCTCTTGGGTCTCCCCTGTACACATGCCTAGTTTCCCAGTCAGCCAGGGATGTGTGGAGAGCTGATCTCACTCTTCTATGACTCTTTCAGTTCCACTGTCTCCCTTTTAAATTGCTGGCTGATCTGTCACTTTCCGCAATGGGAGCTGTAACTGCAGGCTCACAAAGCTGTGGGTTGTCCTCGTTTGTTTTCTACCGGGTTTATCACTTCCAGCTGGCATAGTTGCAAGTTTTTACCTCCACCCCCTGCGGCAGCAAAGCTGCTGGTTTTCCAGCCAGCCCTATCCTAACAAAATAAGTTCTTGCTGATTGAGCTGGGAGGGAGGCTAGTAGTCCCAGGCAAGAAGGCCACAGACTCCTGTTCTACTTCCTCTTAAGTTGTAGCAGTTTTTCAAAATTAAACATTTTTCAATGTGTTGTTTGCCTTTGATCAATTCCCAGGGCCCTAAAATGGTTGTTTGTTGACAGTTTGGTCCATTTTTATACTTTTTTTTCAAATGAGGCAATTTATTAACCCAACATCTTTTGTTCTAATGCTTCTTGTTGGCAGCTGCCACCTGTCCAGCGATTCTGTCCAGATCTCTCTGTCCCTGAGGTGTTAGTTTGTGGCCCCCATCTTGGTCCTTTTCCGCCATTCTCAGCCCCTCCAGGGCTTGGAGGACCCGACGGGCCACGCTCTTGGAGCCTCTGCTGGAGTGGCTGGGCATGACACCATTTCTCTGACGCCCCGCATAGATCTTGGTCACGGAACCAACCCCAGCGCTGCCCTGGAGGTACAGGTGCTGTGCAGGCAGCTCGTGTGTAGAACCAGTTCTCATCATAGGGAGCGAGCTCTTTGTGCTTGGCCGGCTTGACAGCGTCACCCATTCAGGGACTTGCAGCTCCCGGACTTTCTGAGGAAGGCTGCCAGAGCTCTGACGAACTCCCGCTGGTTCCCGTCTTTTACAGTAACTCCAGGCATCCTGCGGCCTCCAAGCTGCCAGCCAGGGCAAAGGTATACTTGGCTTTTGTGGAAAGGATTTATTGACCTTTTCATAGTGTCAGAGCTGGAAGCCTGAGTTCCATGGCCCTTTTATTTTTTCGTGGCCCACGTTTTCACCTTGTGTGATATTCTGGTCTCCAGATCTTTGGCTGGCTCTTTTTATGCCCTATGGGTCTCTCGTTACTCCCTCTTCCAACTCCCTCCTCTGTTCTGGCCTCTAGAAAAACTCTAGGCCCTTTACCCTCCCTTGGCTTAAGCTGTGATTACCGCCTCTCCCTCTTAGCCATGGGTCCCATCTCGCCATCCTGCCCCTCTGCCCTTCACATCTTCTTACAATATGCGCCTACGGAGTAAGTTAAAAGTGTTTGACCTTAAGGAGTAGGCCTAAAGCTGAGCCATTCCCCTGGCCTATCCGTGACTCCCCTCCAAAGCCCAAAGGAAGAAAGCAGAAGGCTTTAGAACTTCTTTGGAAATGACAGAGAGCTGATGTGAAGCCACCTGCCCCATTGTCCTTGATGTTCTCCTCTTGTCACAGTATCTCTCAGTCCATCTTGCCTGTTTCATTCCAAGCCTAAATTACTCAATAGAAATTTTAGATTTAGGGTTCTAAAACCAGCTTCTCAAATCTCACGACTTCAGATAGTTTCCAGTATCTCAGTGAGCATCTACATGTAGTATGTAAATCATCCTGCCCTTTCAGGTCTACTTCAGATAAGTTCAAACTCTTGTCTTTGCAACTTGTGAAAAATTCAAACTTCGCACCAGTATTTTTGTGAACTTTCAGGGTCTTCTCAGGGATTCTTCTATTTTGGAGACGCTGCCAAGTTAATTCTTTAATTTCAGAATGTCATTATTCATTTGGGTGTGTAGCAAGGCCTGGGTTGCTAACTGGAAAACTCCTAAATGTGTCACTTTTAACATCATCCTGAAATACTGATGGGCTGTAAGATTCTAATGGCCTTGGCTATTTCTAATATTTATGCCTTGGAAAAGTGCTGGCTGACTGTGGGCTTAAGCAAACTGTGTGACTTGTGTCTTTTTTTCCTCTGTCAATGAAAACAAATACCTCTTTCACAAGGACATTAAATTGGTTAATATTTCTGGAAGAGTTCTCCTGGAATGAAAATCAGTGCAATGCTAGTAATTCCTCAGACCATATGTCTATATCAGGGAAAGCAATGTTAGGAAATTTAAGATTCTTTTTGCATGGTAAAGTGATGTGATAGTCATTTTTTTAGAAGAAATTTCAGGTGGGTCCTTTTTCAGGCACTGTGGGGAATTTTAGCTTTATGATACCCTTCGACTTTAATTGACATCTTTTAGGTCTGAAAATTCATGAGTTAATCGAATGAGGATGATTCTGGAGTAGCTCCACTACACTAGTTCACTTTGAACAGCACATCCTGGTTATATTTCCATAAAGCCCTGAAATAACATTTTGCTTCTTTGTGGGTATAGGAGATAAACACCCTTTATGTTTCATTCTCATGGAATCCATTTTAGCTGCACTAATGTGCATTAAGAAGTTTCTAACACGATGGGAAATGTCAGCAAGAATGAAATTAATTGGGTAGTCATCCCTGAAGGTACATATTTAGGGGTTGGTTCTCAGAATTGTCACTTCATCAGCTTGCTTAAAAATAGAGGATTTACTTCATTGCTCAGCTTGAGTCAAAAGTAATTTCTTTCCCTCAGGATCCTCTTTCTTTGACAGAAATGATTTTAAGCCAGCCTCCCTATTAACTCACTCTCATTCTACTGTGACCAAACATGCCTGGATTTTTTTCTCTATCTTCTGAAAAATATGTAAAAATACATCAAATGTCTATACAAATTATGGTCCTGCCCAGAATTATCTACAGCATGGAATGGGATGGATACAATCTACAGGATATGTGAAATAAAGCAATAAATACTCTACGGTTTTTCCATTCCATATTCCCTAGACTATCTTTAAGAGTTAATAGGTAAAATGTAAAACTTTAGCCTGATGTATATCTATTTTATATGGTCCAAAGAAATCAGGGTATCAGTGTCTTTTGCTTTAGATTATTGCATTTCATCATCACACTCTTTTTATGTATCCATTGTCCAGTATAATTTCATCTCCATATGTTTTTGAAATTTATATGAGACCTCTTCCTACCTTATCTACTAAATCCTTTCCCAAACACAGACTGCAGGAACACCCTAAAGACATAATAAAAAGAATTTAAAGCACTTGAATGACACTCTTTGTTTATCTAAGTAGATGTATACATAGCAATACATTCATTTAAATAGATTTAATGATTTTTTTTTTTTTTTTTTTTTTTTTGGTGGTATGCCGGCCTCTCACTGTCGTGGCCTCTCCCGTTGCGGAGCACAGGCTCCGGACGCGCAGGCTCAGCGGTCACGGCTCACGGGCCCAGCCGCTCCACGGCACGTGGTATCCTCCCGGACCGGGGCACGAACCCGTGTCCCCTGCATCGGCAGGCGGACTCTCAACCACTGCGCCGCCAGGGAAGCCCAATTTAATGAATTTTTGCTCAGCATATACCACTTGGACAATAGTCTTAGCCCATAAGGAACTTAAAATCTTGTTGGGAGGTAAGTTGTGCAAACTCATATGCCTTCACGGCCCAGCCAGGTAACAGATATTGACCTAGACAGGTGTAAATGATAGGGAGTGGTGGAGACCATAGAGAACTAGTGATTGCATGCCTTATTTAAAGGAATTCCAGTTCTAGTGATTGCATGCCTCATTTAAAGGAATTCCAGTTCGGTACTTTTAAAAGCCATTGTGTTGGGCAAATAAAACATTTTTCTGGGAAAATTCAACCCGTTGGGTAGGACTTAATCTGTGGACAGCCAGCTTTTCAGTGTTTCAGTTATCTCTTGCTGTAATGAGCTGTGTAATAATGAACCACCCCCAAAGTTAGAGGATTAAAGCAACAGTAATTATTCATTTTTCTCTCGCGGTTCTGGTGGTCACTAGGTGCAGCTGGGTGGTTCTTGCTCATGGCGTTGCATGTAGTTGCAGTCAGATCGTGGCTGGGACTGGAGTCACATGGGAGGCCTCCTCTCCTAGTCTAGTGGTTGGTGCTGGCTGCTGCCTGGAAGGCCTACTAGGCCTCTCCATGTGTACTGGGCTTCTTTGTGGCATGCTGACTGAGCCAGAAACTTTGAAGAGCAAGTTTCCTGAAAAAGAAGGAGGGAGGGTGAATATGAGTTTACCATGGGGAACTTGTATTGCCTTTAATTGCCTAGCATTGGAAGTCACGTGGTGTCGTTTCCACTGCATTTTATGCTTTAGAAGTGAGTCACCAAGACTAGCCCATAATCAAGGGGAGAGGAATTTAGAGTCCACTTCTTAATGGGAGGAGTGTAAAAAAAATTACAAACACGTATTAAAACCAGCACAGGTAGGCTTAGGTTAGAGAATAGTAAAACTAAATATATAATAAACTCAGATATAATCAGGGAGATGTACAAGATATTTAACGGCTGGCTTGGTGTGGGAACTGTCCAATTAGAAGAAATAAAGGCATCCCAACTGGTAGGCTCCGTTAGTGCAGCTACTTAGTATCAGCTCTGGGTATAATCAGGGCTCCAAACATGTCCTAGAGCCAGCAGGAGCTCTGAGAAGTCAGGAAAGGTGAGATCATGCATCTTGTATAAGATGTTTTAGGAATTCTTGCTGAAACTTCAGAGGCCCCATCAGGCTCCATCTGGTTGTTTGATTTCTTTGTTTTGTCTGCCTTTGTCCGTCAGAAGTTAGAAGCATTGTTCCTACATATGGCTCTTAGCCTAATGTTTTGAAAGTTTATTCTTTGCTAAAGGGAGGGGAGTTGGGAGGGATGGGAAGAGAAGAGATGAGCTCTAGGAATACACATCATCTTTGGTACATACTATGGTTCAGTCCAATGTCATTTAGAAGCCATGTTGAGAGGCACCTGGATTCTCCCCTCTTGACCCAGAGAGCAGACATAACAAATGCTGGGTTCTTTGCGTGTTCGTTTTCTGTTGCTGCTGTAATGAATCACCACAGCCTTATCGGCAGCTCAGAGCGACACGAATGTATTCCCTCACCGTTCTGTAGGTCAGAAGTGTGGGATGGCTTGGCTGGGCTCTCAGCTGCAGTCTTCAGAAGGCTGAAGTCAAGGTGACAGCTGGCTGGGCTCTTAGCAGGAGCCTCTGGGAAGAATCCTCTTCGATTCTCATCGTAGAACTGAGGTTCCTACTTCTTTGCTGGCTGTCAGCTGGGAGCCACTCTTAGCTCCTAGAGGACTCTCTCCCCACTCCTTGCACGTGGCAGCTGCATGTCACAGCCAGCCACAGCATGTCAAATCCTTCTCACCCCTGGAATCTCTCTGACTTCCCGTTCTGCAGCATCTCTTCTGACTTTCTCCCCTGTTGCATCTCTAGGATTCCAGCCAGAGAAGGATCCCCACTTTTAAGGACTCATGTGATTAGATTGGGCCAACCTGGGATAATCTAGGATAATTGCTCTATTTTAAGCTTCTTGACCTTAATTACATCTGCAAAGTCCTTTTTGTCATGTAATGTAACATAGTCACAGGATCCAGGGATTAGGTCATGGACATTTTTTTGGGGGGGGCCATAATATTACCTACTACAGGTAGTGACATTAGGGCAATAAAAGTGCTTTCCCTGTACTTTTCTCCTCAGAAAAGTAAGCCAGCCAGTAAGTGTGTGTCAAACATTAGGGTTTATTGAAATACTCATCCTAAATTTGAAGGAAAAGAATATACATTTTATGGAAGTGAGTACAGGTTTCAGCTTTGACAAGAGGAGGCACTCTGTTTTGATTTCCAGTGATGTCTCCAGTATAATATAATGCTTAAGAGAACTGGTTTGAAGTCGGACAGACTAGACCTGTGCGAGCATATAATGCTTGTAAGTCTCATTGTCCTCTCCTGTGAGATAGGCTAATAATTCCTGTAGTTCCTATGGGGAAAACCTATGACTAGAAGGTGCATAGGACGTGGTAAGCGCTCCGTGAATGTTAGCTGCTGCTGCTACTACTACTAGTGATAATAATAGGACGACAGTCATGGGCTTCCTTATAAGGGGAGAAGGTATGGGTGGACCAACTAGAACCCACACTTGGATTTCCTACCAGTTTCATGTTAGTCTGACATAAATTATCAGTCTGACATAATTATTCTATTAGACATAAATTGGTAAAATGATTGTTCTGAAAAGGGATTTACAGAAGTTTATTTTGAGCAGTTTACCTTAAGACAAATGCTTGGTTTTAATCATAAACAGCAGTGCCTGAAACTCACAGGCATCTAAGTCAGGGGTCAGCAAACTATGGCTTGAGGGCTAAATCTTGCCTGCTGCCTGGTTTTGTACAGCCCATGAGCTACGAGTGCTCTTTAGAGATAAATGTCTGTGGTTGATTTGATGGTAGGAAGCACTAACTTTGAACCTCAAAGCATAACATTCTCCTGCCTCTAAGGAATTTCATTCTTCTCATTACTAGGCCTGAATTACCAAAAATTGTACTCGATTTTTTTTTTTTAAAGGGAACTTTATTTTATTTATTTATTTATTTTTGGCTGCGTTGGGTCTTCGTTGCTGCGAGCAGGCTTTCTCTAGTTGCGGTGAGCAGGGGGCTACTCTTCGTTGTGGTATTGGGGCTTCTCATTGCGGTGGCTTCTCGTGTTGCGGAGCACGGGCTCTAGGTGTGCGAGCTCAGTAGTTGTGGTGCACGGACTTACTTGCTCCACGGCATGCGGGATCTTCCTGGACCAGGGCTCGAACCCGTGTCCCCTGCATCGTCAGGCGGGTTCTTAACCACTGCGCCACCAGGGAAGCCCTGTACTAGATTATTATATTTTGACTTTCATCAGTAAAATTTTATAGAAAAGTTTCTCTCACTATGGAAGTACCTATATAATGTCCTTGATTTTTCCTCTTGGTCCATGAAATGACTAAATGTTTACCATCTGTTTACAGAAGAAATTTGCTGAGTCTGATCTAAGTAACTTCCTGTGCATTTAAAATGCAGTGTAGACTCTTCATAGCTGGAAGGTACTCCCAAGATATCTTAATGCCATAGCTTAGTTTTATAGCTGAAACTGAAGATAGGCCACTTTTCCACCACAACCCGGCTAGTTAGTGATAGAGGCAGGATGAGCCATTAGATCTTTTGGTGCTTAAATCAGTAAACTTTCTACTGGAGCAGGCAGACCCTCTAGGTACCGTGGTTGTGCTTTATTATCTCTCTTTACATGGACTTCTATGTTGTCACCAAACTCAAACCTTTAATGGACAGGTCAGAGGTGATGCAGCATGGAAAACTCAGCTGTCCCATGGACCCATTGAACAGGGCCTGGCAAACATCAGCTTGTTGCTGTGTTTCCATCTGTGGGGAGATCCCTTTAGATTCTAGAATTTTTCATTAAAGCTGTTTCAGAAGCCCTGGTGCTTTAGTAACAGTGCGTTTACTAACTAATGTTTACTAACTAATGTTTACTAACATTGCGTTAGTAACAGTGAATAACCAGGCATGTTCAGTTTAGGATGAGATTGTTCATTGAGCAGAGCAATAACCCTAAACTGAGGTGATAATTTCCCTGCGTGTCGAGCTTCCCCATTGTTCCCTGGTTATTTGCTAATAAATCCCGCCACATTGTATGTGTTTCACTGCCCTCCTGCCTGGATAATGATGGTCACTTGGTGGTGGTTGTTTCTCTGTCTACAGGTGGTTTACAAATCCAACGACTGTCAATGCCTTCTACAGCGCATCCACCAACCAGATCCGTGAGTACTGGTTCCTTGTCTCCTTGTTAATGTGCTACAAAATGGGTGGAACTTTTCCATGACTGTGACTTAAGAGTAGGGCACTCTTTATTTCCTCCCAGCAGTGACCAGGTATGTTGGTGAAGGAAGTTTGTTTCCCTACCCATATGTCCAATTTTCCTCATTACCTTATAAGTTTTTTAAAAAAAGCTTTATATAACCATTAAGTTAAAAAGAAAACAGCTACAGTAAATAAAACTGCAGTGATGTTGGCCATGAAAAGGAACAAGCTTCCACTTTTCTTTCATAATGGTCTTACTGATTTTTGTTTTATTTATTACTAGGATTGATGGGAAAAACGATCAGGTAGCTGGGGAGAATTTAGAAGCTGTTAGAAAAGCTTTGAAACGCTCTAATTAATCCTGGGATGTAAAGTCTTGAGTGTCTTTTATTTACATGTATTAGGTACATAATTATAACTATGATGATAAGTTAAAAATTATTAAAGGTCAGATTGGCACAAATTAAAAATCTAACAGCACCAAATGTTGGCGACAGGGACACATACTGCTGGTGGAAATGTACATCGGCCCACCCACTTTGTTGCACAATTGGGCAACACCTAGAAAAGCCAGCTATGGGCACGCGTGTCTGTGAATGTCACTTGAGCTCTTGACATGTGCACTAATGCTGTTACTCGAAGTGTGGTCCCGTGATTATTAGCAATAGAGTCCCAGGGGGGGAACTTGTTAGAAATGCAAAATCTTGGGCCTCACCTTAGACCTGTTGTTCACAAACCCTGGACGTGGGGCTCAGAAAACTGTTTTATTAAGCCCTCCAGGTGAGTCTAACATAGTTGGGGAAGCAGTACCCTAGAGAAGTCGCACATGTGGAGGCCCACGTGAGAATGGTTACAGCAGTGTTGTTACAAGAGCAGCAAAAGGGGAATAACCTATGTGGCCCTCCAAAGGAGGATGAATCAGAACGTGTCATGTTCACACAAGGGCATGCCAGACAGTGGCGATCAATGAGTGACCAGAGTGACATGTATTAACGTGGATGAAGTTCACAAATAATAGGTTGTGTGTGTGAAAAAAAACAACTTGGAAAAATATGTGGAGTATGATATCATATAAATAGAGTTCAAAAGCATGCAGAACAGTTCTATATATTGTCTAGAGGTACATCCACATGTAGTAAAAGCCTGAAGACGTTGACGAGAATGACAGAGCCCGAGTGCAGGCTGCCAGTGACCTGCTGTGGGAGGGCGGGCTGCTGCTGCGCGTCTTCCGGTGCCCCCCTTCACTCCCTCGTGTGGTGAGCACCTCTAATCTCATGGTGTTAAGCATGTCTCTAAGCTGTTTGTTGAGCACGGGAGATGGAATTTATAAGGAGTTGCTCCCCTTGATTGTGCCCTCACCGTCTCCCCCCGAGCCCCTGTAATAGCCTCCTCGCTTGCCTCCCTGCTTCTGAACTTACTTATCCCCCTTTGGTCTATTCTAAATATAATATCACAGCCATTTTAAGATGTCCTACAGTCATCTCATGTCCCTCCTTTGCTCAGAACCCGTTGTCAGCGTCCCATCTCACACAGAATAAAAGCCAAATTACTTGAAATGGCCCCGAGGCCTCTTATGATGCTGCCTTTATCTCCCCTCTGTTCCAGCCATGCTCGCCTCCTTCCTGTTCCTAGAGCACGAGACACTCTTCTTTACAGGCATTTGCACTCGGGGTTCTCTTTGCCTTGGAAAACTTCTCCAAGTGATCCAAGTGGTTCGCGCTCCCACTTCCTTCAAATCTTTGCTTGAATGACACCTTCTCAGTGAGGCTTCCTGTCTACCCACTTGTGGTAGGTCCTCTGTGCTGGCCCTCATCCTGACAGGACTCCCTGGTCAGAGGGGACAGCCCACTCCCAGCAGGCACACCTTCTTAGAGTCGCCCTCGTGTGGCCACCTTGGAGAATGGCAGCCTCTGCCGGACTGCTCTGGGAGAGTAGTGAACAGGAAAACAGTTAGCTGGCAGTGCATTATTATCATAAAAATACCATTGATTTCTCCACCCCCCCCCAGCTTTACTGAGGTATAATTGACAAATAAAAATTTTATATATTTAAAATATACAATATGATGCTTTTCTATAGCTCTGAGTTGAGAAGTAAGCTGCATGTGTTAATGGGAAATTATGATATTTTAGATATTACTTATAAATACTATTTATAATAATATAGGTTATATTTATATAACACGAATTATACCGATATCAATTGGAATAACTTACTGGGTGATAGAAAATTCTTTAAATTATCTATTTTAAAAGAAAATGGTTTACTTTGTACACGCAACAGATTATATATAACATGGTAGAACACATAAAGTTACAAAGTATATAAGAAAACATATGAGAAAATAAATATACGTTTGTGAACCCACCACCCGTCCAAGAACTGGAACGTTCCTGATGTCAGTGCCTCTGTCTGCGCTCCTCCTCAGTTTCCTCCTCCTCACCAGTTACATAACCACTATTCTGATTTTTGTGTTTATTATTTTCTTGTATTTTGAAAAATAAATTTTAAACCATATGTATCCCTAAACAATATACTGTTTATTTTTACTTATTTTTAGCATAATAAAAATGGTATTATATTGCATGCAATCTTAAGCAATTGTGCTTTCATTCAACATGTTTTTAAGATTCATCCAGGTAGCATGTGGCAGTAGGTTTTCCATTTTCACTGCTCTGTAACATTCCATGTATGACTGTACCCCAGATTACTTACCTGTTCTACAGACCTAAGCGTTCCCCTTTCCCCCGGTTTTTGCTATTATGAACTACGTTGCTCTGAATATTCTCATACATGTCCCCTGAAACAAGTGTTCGGGGCATATACTAGGAGTGGAATTACTGGCTTGTAGAGTATGCAAATATTCAACTTTACCAGATGACACCAAATGTTTTCCAGAGTGAGTGTTCCAAAGTACAGAAGTGTTTTCACCAGCTCTCATTTTCATCACTTCTTGGCATTGGTAGACAAAATTTTCATCAATCTGGTGAATGTAATAGATCAGTTCTTATGCTAAACAAGGCACTGAGGTAGACTCCTCCGCAGTGCTTCCACACTGGCTTTCCAGTGTCAGTGAATACTCACTGCTCTTGGGGGGTTTAAATCCTGCCTCCAGGATTCACCCCTGCTCAGCCTGTTTCTTTCTGGGGAGAGCTGATCTTATCAGAGGTTTACTGAGGGAGCAGCCATTTCAGGGTAACCCAGTGGTTTCTCTAAAGCTCATGAGCAGAGGGGGTTTGGAATGAACAATTTGAAGCAGTATTTTAATTAAGAGATTCAAGCTGTTTCTGCTTTCCTAATGACCAGTGCTTGCTCTCATTGTAAATTGCATTCCCAGGCAAGATGACAAGGAATCCTGTGGGTGACATTTTTTTCTCCCTCCTTTCTGATTTTCTGGACTATAAATTAAGACAGGTGGAGTTCCTTATACATTTCCCCACTGGGTTTCCTGGGACTCCCCCCAGCCCCCAAGTACCACCTTTTTGCTTCACTGAAGAAGTGAAAAATGGAGGTGATTTTCTAAAATGAACATCTTTATTGATTAGGGGCTGATTCTGACAGCATGTGGCCATCTGTTTAATTGGGTTTCACATCTAAGATGTAACTATACTTAGTAACGTGATTTATGAGAATTTCATTCACTTCGCATTATCATTTTCTGATTTATGCCATTTAAGTCAGCTTCTGCATGCAGTAGAGACTTGAGTAGAAAATAGAAAAACCTGTAGGGTTTTTGTTTGTTTATTTGTTTGTTTTGGCAAATCCATGCCTATATGTGAAACCCTATGATTTGTGGTGATCTTTCAATGTTAGATTTTTGCAGGGTGGTTATAGCTTCTTATTTTTCTACCCTTGTCAAGCTGGGTAGCAATGTCTTCAGACACAGAGTGTAGTGTGAAATAATGATGATTTAAGTCTGCTGTACGGGGAGTTACACTCAGGAGCTGTTGCAGAATTTAATTATATTTGACCTGATAAGGTGGTTAAACAGGAAAACAAGGAGCTGAGGTTATTGGTGCCTAAGCTTGTGCTTCCCTAACCTTACTGTGATAAATGCAAAGCTGGTCCTCCTGCGTTTATTTTATTTTATTGTATTTGGCCATGCTGCGTGGCATGCAGGATCTTAGTTCCCCGACCAGGGATCGAACCCGTGCCCCTTGCAGTGGAAGCGCGGAGTTGTAACTGCTGGACCTCCAGGGAAGTCCCAGGTCTTCCTGCTTTTAGTAGGAAGACATAAGCTCGATGGGAGACCTTGAGTGCCACTGATTTAGTTGCATGACCTTGGTCAAGGTGTTTCTCCTTCCTGATCCCTCTTGTCCTCATCTGTCACATGTTGAGGTTACCCAGTCCACAGAGTTTTTGGTAGGATTTAACAAGATCAATTTGAAAAGTGCCAGCATATTGTCAAGGTCAGGGTTTTGTATATCAAAAACTGGCACGCCCGCCACTAATGCCTGGGTCTGTCACAGGATACACAGCGTGTATATGAAGATTGTGGGAGGGGCGTATTTTGAACTTTTGTTCTCAGAAGGTTTTATACATTAAAACAATATTTTTGTACATTAAACGGTTACGACTCATTTGGAAAAGTATTTGTCAGTTTGTTGATGTCTCCTGTCACCCAGAAATTCCACTCTTGATAAGATGAATGGATCCTGATGCCCACCAGGAGACATGTACACAATGTTCATAGCAGCAAAAATCTGGAAAGAACCTAATTTCCATCAACAGAAGAGTAGGTAAATAAACTGTGCTGTATTCATACAATTGAATATTGCACAGCACGGGAAAGGAACAAAGTGCTCCATGCTGCAGTGTGTAAGAATGCCGCTGACTTAATGGTGAGTGAAACACTGCGTGGTTCCATTCGTATGAAGTTCAGGAACAGGCAAACAAATCTGTGATCTAAGTGATAAAAGTTAAAATAATGGCTACCTTTGTTTTGGGGGGTATTGACTGAGGGGGGCATAGGAAACATTACCTTGATCTGGGAGGTGGTTGCACAGGTGATACTTGTGTAAAACACTCACTGTGTTCTACCATTAAAATTTGTTCCTTTACTGTATGTATGTAACACCTCAACATAAACAGTAATACCCCCATTCTCCCTTAAAGATTTTTAGAATAGCGTGTAGCATGCGTAGACATTTGGGCTTATGACAGTTCACCTCAGGCCAAGCTGCCAGAGGTGTGGACGAGGGATCGGCAAATGTTTTCTATAAAGGGCCAGATAGTAAATACTTTTGGCTTTGCAAGCCATATGGTCTCTGTTGCAAATTCTCACCTTTGCCATTGCAGCCATAGACAATTCATAAACAAATGAGCGCGGCGGTGCTCCAGTGAAACTGTTTACATGGCTGTAGTTTGCCAATCTGTGGTGTAGAGCACTGTGAGAGGATGGGATCTAGGGACCCTCGTAGCGTGTTTCTGACCCAACTTCCAAAGTACTTTGGATCTAATCAGGTGGTCTTACGGGAGGCAGGAGAGTGAGCCTGAGGGGAGAGCCGCTTACATTTGGTTTTCATTTCCGCTAATATAGACTGGTCTTTAGAATAAAATTCATTTCATGTATTCAGTATCAATGTGTATCTGCATAGTGCCTTATAACAATATTAGTTTTTTATCCTCGTAGGTCTCAAATCATATCAAGGAATTATTTTAAGCAAACAAAACCTTGGCTTGAAAACAAGCAAGGCCTAAGGGCTAAAACCAATGATTTTTTATTATCTTTGCTCTTATACACAAGGGATTTAGTTGCCTCAGTTTAATCACAGATACTCTGCTAAGGAAGATAAGCCTTTGTGCAGAGGCTGGGCTGACGCTGGCATCTAACTATAAAATTAATCCTGAAATCAAGCATAGATTTGTTTTGCTGTTAGGGAAATAACTGTGTTTCAGACTGGTAGAATTTCTCATACTTTGCGGACTCTGCCTAAAACCATAAAGTAGAAGCCAAGTTAGCAAATACTCACCTGTGGCCTCTACTGGACTTTAATGAAATTAAATCCCTGAATGCACTTGACAATCTATTTGGGTAGAATTGGAAAATAATCTCCCATAGTTTTGGAGCTACAAGGAAGGAAACTTAAGTGGCCACCTAATCCAGACTTCTCATTATCTGGAAGAGATCCTGACAGAGCAATTCTTAGTAATTTTTTCACCTTATTCACTTAATATTTATAGAGCCCCCAGTGATTCTCACTTCCCGTGTGTTCACACCCCTGTGTAGTCTCTCCAACACTGGATAAGGCTGACCTCTGTAAGTAATAGGATACTGTGGAAATGACAGGGTGTGACTTCTGAGGCTGGGTCATAAAAGACATCTGGCTTCTGCCTTGCTGTCTTGGATTGATCACTCTGGGGGAAGCCAGCAACCATGTCATGAGGGCCCTCAGGGAGCTGGTGGAGAGGGCCACATGTGAAGGACCTGAGGCCTCCTGCCCATGACCAGCACTGTGTGCGCGTGCCATCTTGGAAGCGTATCCTCCAGTCCAGCCAAGCCTTCAGGTGATTGCAGCCCACGCTGACATCTTGACAGCAACCGCTTGAGAGACCCTGAGACAGACCACACAAATAAGCTGTTTCTGAATTCTTGACCCAGAGAAACTGTGAGATAGTAAATGTTTATTGTTTTGAGCCACTATGTTTTGGGATCCTTTGTTATATAGCAAGAGATCAGTAATACAGACATTACAACTTCCCAGGTACTGAGTTCAGTGCTAGGTTTTTAATATGGTATGGTGTAGTGGTTAAGAGTGTGGGCTTTGATTTTGAATCCTGGCTTGGCCACTGATAACTTGCAACCTTGGGCACGTTACTTAACTTCTTTAAGCCTCAGTTTAATTATCTATAAAATGGAGATAATAGTAGTGACTATCCTATAGGGTTGTCGTGAAGATTCAAGGTGATAATATATACAAAATGCTTGGAAGAGAAACTGGTTTGTAGTAGGTAGTCAATAAATCTTAGCTGTTAGGATTCCGTGCTTTTGAGGAGTGGGGAGAGACAGACTTGTTACCAGTCATTTATAAGACATCATGGTGAGTGTGCAACAGAAGGCTGTGCAGTGCATCCTGGGAGCCACGGAGCAGTGTGTTAATTATCTAGGGGAGTGAAGGTTGGCTTCACGGTGAAAATGGCATTTGAGTGGGCTTTGAAAGGAGAAAAATTCTGTAGGCAAAGTAGGTAGGTTGGGACATGCAGAAGTACTGGCTGGTGCAAAGGCAACACACACGGAGCATGGAGCAGGAACGGGTGGTGAGATGCTCACAGTTGCTGGGGCACAGACTGCATGTGGTAGACGGGGGATGGGGCAGAAGGCATGACACGAGGTGAAATGTAGCAGAAGTAGATGAGGACCTTGTAAGCCATACTGAGGAACAGGCCATAGGGAACTGGTATAGTTTTCTTTGAGAGGCAGGAAACTTCATTTTTGGTTCCTTGGTCTTAGTCTTAAAGATCATGGCTTGGAAGATCATGGCTTGGAGACGGGAAAGATTGAGACCCCCTACGCCAGCTAGGAGTTTGGCAGGTGGTTCAAGAGAAGGATGGGGAGGGTCTAAACCTAGGCAGTGGCAGCGGTGAGGGGAAATAGGGAATGGGTAAGTTAAATCCCAAAAGATTGTTCTCAAATAATTGTGTAGTGATAATACAGGTAGTTTCCCAACTTTTCCACTGATGCTTTGAAGGACTCCCATAAAACGGAGAGTATAATTGTGCTGTGCAGCCATTCTTCACTGAGAACCATTAATGTGCCAAGCATTGTGCTGGATACTTTAGCATATGTTGTCTCTAATCTTCAGTAGGTCTATCTATAAGCTTGATACTGTGGGCCCTTTTACAGAAGAGGAAACTGAAGCTCAGGGAGGCCAAGTAACGTGCAAAAGAGCACACAACTAGTAAGTTGCGGAGATGGGAGTATAACCCAGCTTCTCTGATTACGTGCTCTAGGTCTTCAGCCTACACTGTTCAATGCCAGATAAGAAATGTGAGAATTACGTGAAAAGATACATGTGAACACACTGTGAAAAAGTTGAAAGCATGGTATGTTAGAGTAATGATTATATATTCTGCCCTCACCCATGTAGTGGGGGATTGTTTGTTTGGTATGGAAACAAGATATTATGGCATGTGGGGACAGCCAGGGGATGAGGATCAGAAGGTCGGGCGGTCTTCAGGTCGTGCTGATTTCATGTCTTGAAGGGCTGTCACATCAAGCAGCAGTTGATTTTTGCCGTCTCTAAGAGTGCTGTTCTCTGCGAGCCCTTTGGCTATGCCCGTGATCTCCTTCCATCCTTGGATTCCGATGGCGTGGGGACGTTATTTGAGAGATTTCATAAGCTACCTTAACAAGAATATTTTGAGCTACTCTCCCAAAACGTTGTCCTTCACAAAATTTACTCTGAAATTTAAAAAAAATGTGTTAAGTGAGTTGTAGTTAAGTCATGAGCAAAGTTCACATCGTTTGCAGACGTGCCACCTGATGCACTTAGCAAGGTTGTAGGACACCTGCTACAACTGTTTGCACATGTTCTTGTCCTGGTCTAGTCAAGGACTCTGGACGCCCTAATTACAGCCCCATGTCTCTAAGGCCCGACCAAGGAGGCGGCTGAGAATGACATTCTGGGTAGTGCCACCGAGGGACAAGCTGCCTTTCAGTGGGAAGCCCTGCAGTCTCATGGCATTCCTGTAACTGTTGAGTCCCAGGACCGATGCCTGGAGGCACGCATTTACCACCTGCTGTGCACTTGTGGAAACACTCTCGTGGGGCAGGACGCCTGCTGTTTCCAGACAGAGGACTGGGCAGGTTCGCTGCAGGGCTGGTAGCAGAAAGCACAGAATGGCTTTCAGGGTCAGTTTGATTCAAGAGGTGGGGGGTGAGTGGGACACACACTGGGAGCGACCTGGCTGTGAGCCCGAGTGAGCAGAGCATCAGGAAGCTGGAAAGGAGCCATGGCCAGGGAGTCAGGGAACAGTCTCACTAATTGGTCTTGAAGGTCACTGTCTCACTTGTCCTCCCTTGAAAAAAATCAATTGTCTTTGACCCTTAATACAAAAGTAGTTCACATTTACTGTGGAAAATCTAGAAAATTTTAGATAAGCTAAAAATATTTTTAAAGTTAATCATAATTTAAAAATAGCTACAGTTAATGATTTTGTTGAATCTCTCTCAAACTTATGTTTATCTACATACTTAAAAATTGAAATTAACTATGGACTCGTCCAGTTAAACTGTTTTTTCCCACTGAAAGTTGTAACAAGTATTTTTTTCATTTGTCACATATTCTTCTAAGTTACCATGCAGAGTATTCCACCATATAAAAGCACCTTACTTTCTTTAATTTCCTACCGAAAGACATTAAGGCTGTTCCACTATTGTTAAAAAAAAACCCAAAACTCTGTGATGAGTTTTGCGGCTAAGTCTTTGTGCAAATCTGAGACTGTTCTTTAGGGTAGATTCCTAGATGTGGAGGAATTGCTGAGTCAAATGGTATGCTCAATTTAAGGGATTTAAAAATATATATTATCCTACTTCTCTTGAGAAAAGTGGTACCAGTTTATATTTTCACTAACAATAGATGAGATGGGTTTCTTTTACCATCGTAAAAGATACTGTTAGGCATAGGCATCGTAAAGATACTGTTGGAGGAGATGAATAAAGAGACTCAGTTTTTTTCTTTTTCTTTTTTTTTTTGGTCTAATTGATAAGGGGAAAATGTTAGTCACATTTTCATTCTTGAGACCATTATCTCACCCCCAGATATGGCTCAGTGACCCCACACAGGCATTTGTTGAGCATCTGCTGTTTTCCCAGGCCTGGACTGAACATCACTTCCTCTAGCGTCAGTTTTGAATACCTAGGACAGCAATTGTGTGCATGAAAGGACTTGTTGGTATGTGAGTAGAGTATGAGATACTGAGCGGCACAGTGGTTCTCAAAGTGTGGTCCCTGGA
This sequence comes from Phocoena phocoena, assembly GCF_963924675.1. NCBI lineage: Eukaryota > Metazoa > Chordata > Mammalia > Artiodactyla > Phocoenidae > Phocoena > Phocoena phocoena. The sequence goes on from NC_089240.1 coordinate 18,525,357, forward strand.
TCAGCATCACCTGTGATAAATGGGCTTTACCTGGTCCCATCCGTGACCTACCAAATCAGAAACTCTGGGGGTGCGCCCAGCAATTTATGTTTTAAGAAGATTTTAACCATCAAACCTCCACTAGATGCTGAAATTCGAGAACTGCTGAGCTATGAAATTGCAGTTCAAATGCAAAAGAGGTCAAACTTGGTTGGGTAAAGGTAAGGAGGCTAACTTGTCCTGGTTTGCCTGGGACTGTCCCAACTTTAGCACTGAAAGCTCCACATCCCAGGAGCCCCTTCAGGCCTGGGCAGACAGGGATGGTTGGTTATGCCGGTAAAGAAGAAGGGGTTCTCTTTGTTGCAGCCTGGAGGTAATTCTGGCAGGAAAAGAATAGAAGAGCCCGAAGAGTAGATTTCAAGACGGAGGGCAGATTTTAGAAGCTGCTTCCAGCTCGTCAGTTCTAGGCTGATAGATCTGGTGGCAGGAGGTTACCCGCAGGAAGCCAGCAGATGGCTAGGGCATCTTGCTGGATCCTTTGACATGAGTCACAGTTGTTAGAACTTGATATTTTCTGGAAAGGGGAGGGTTGGCATTCACCAAATTACTGCAAGATGCCAAATTGAAAAAAAAGCCACTATTAATCTTAGCAGTGAGATGACAATGAAATCCCTTTACAGCAAAAAGCATAACCAAAAGTGCTTTGTAACTGCAGCAATTTCCATGTCCCTACTGATGGCCCCCTAGATTCTAGAAGAATGGTATCTGGCTTATCTGATTATAAGAACCAATCCTGAATAAGATGTAACACTCTTTCTCTCTTAGAGTGAGCATTCATCCTGGATTTTCCAAAGCAGTTGCAATTAAAACTGTTTTTGTCCTTTTGTACAATCATAATTTATAAGCCGTGTAAAATTTCAGTTTTGAAAGAATAGTCTGCAAAATTATAATAAAAATATCTAGTCATATGTTACGAGCACAGTGTGGAGGAGCAGTGAAGAGAGGAGAATGAGACAGGACGGCTAATTTATATACATCAGTTATTTTTCCTAAAGCAAGGTTTCTGAACTTGTTTGCATGTTAGAATCATCTGGGGAACTTTGAAAACATACTGCTGCTCAGGGCTCCATCCCAGACACTGTGGCTTGATAGGTCTGGGGCAGGGGCTTGGACCTGGGTATATTTTTAAAAACCTCCCCAAGGGATTCTAATGTACAGTTGGAGTTGAGAATCCTTATTCTGATCGAAGCCAGTGGGTTTCAACTAGGAGATGCACCGAAATAACTGGGGGCCTGTTGAAAGCTCTGGTCCCTACTGATCTTACAAATTTTTTGCCCATGAGCATACACACGTGTACAGATAACCCCTTTTCCAAAACACGCCTATGCGTCTACTCCCGTGTATCCAGTATCTCTTTACTGACTTTAAAAGACATTTCAATTAAAAATACACTTTTAGAGAGCTTTGGTATCAGTTCACCTTCCTGTTTAGATTTTGCAAAATGGAATTTTTTTTCTAGTTACGGCCTTTCCCCCTCACTGGATTGTAGGTTCTTTGAGGACATTTGTATGTTCAAAATTTACCTGAGTGGCTTGGAACATCATAGGTGCTCAGTAAATGTTAGTGGTCGCTGGTTATTTATGGAAGTTGCATCATCATGACCAAACCACACTTCTCCCAGTAGTTCTTATGATGGTATTTAAATATATTAGCATCTCCAAAATTAGAGTCATAAACTATGTTCACTTAGTGAACTATAGAACTTGGAGCTATTGGGCAGGACAAATAAAATAAACAAGTCGGCAGAATTAACTACAGGTGAATCTCACCAGGAAGTATAATGATGTCGCTGAGATGGTACATCAGCAGTAAGCCTTGGAATGTAGATTGATACATGGATTAGTTCAGTAATATAAGCATATGCTTAATGCTTTTGAAAATAACTGTCGTGACATGTACTAGAATAAAGTCACATTAATACACCAATAAATCCATGCAAAAGACCAAACATTCTGTTATTTGACAAGACTAATAATATAATAATATTATATATATTATTATATATATAATATTATATATTATATATATATAATATATTATATATATTATATAATATATATTATATAATAATAATATAAAAAACTAATAATATAATACAATGTATTGATACAGTCAGCCCCTCAATAAAAGTATGACAAACACCCATAGTGATACACACTCCATGGAAAACCCTCTCTGGGGAAAAAGCACCTACAGCAAATATGGAAACAGATTGAATTAAACAGTTGAGTGTGCACATTGGCCTACACATTCTCAAGCCCATTGGATTCTCCTTTAGAACCTCCCCGCTGTCAACTTTTGGACTGAATTTACTTTGTCATTGGCCCCTGGCTGTGCCACTTCCGCCCCTGAGGCCGCTGGAGAGATCCTAACTGGACAAATTCAAATAATGCTGCTTCCTTCAAAGGAGTCAAAAGAGAGACTGAATTTGAGTGAACTGCTCCCAAATTTAGATGGAATTTGAGTTGCCTTGCACCATACAGTTGGCCCTCCATATCTAAAGGTTTCATCCGAAGGTTCGACCAACTGAGGATTGAATTCCACCCTTGGATATGGAGGGTATTAGTAAATTTTCAAAAGTTTGATGGAGAGAAAGGGAAGAAGCAGGTGCTCTGGGTTTTGAAGACTGGTATTGAAAGTTGGAGGTCTCCCATCTTGTTAAATCTGACCAAACACGGAAACAATGTTTCCAGTCTGTATGTTTCCAGTCTGACTACAGTTGTCTTAAAATAATCACCATTTGTAAGTGTCAATATATAAAAAACAAAACCCAAAACTTACAAGTAACAAAACGTTGGAAGAAAATGCTTTCAGAATACTTGGCACATGATAACTTTCTTGAACCACACACTTAGGGAACTTAAAATTAATGTGACAAGTTATGTGAAAGCATACAAAGAATGTAGGGAAAAGAGATTATCCTCTTTCAGTATTGTTAGGACCAAAGGACTCTGATCTAAATCAGTATTTTGTGTGAGTTTCTTTTTGTAGCATATGCCATAAAACCATAAAAGGGAAAATATCCTACTTTTATTCCTTGGTGTTACGGAGGGCTAAGAGGACATAGGGTGGTGGAATTTGCATGGAGCTAGGCAGAGCTTTTCATCTTGTTAATATTTGCATTCTGACTAAGAGTTTATTGAAAAAAACGTGCAAACTTCAAAACCGCACTAGCTCGGCCGTGATTGTAAGGGAATGGAACCAACAGAGTACCTAATCTAGAAGGTAAAGGAAAACCAGAACTTGAATAATGGAACATAGCCCCATTCTGGTATTGAATATGGAAACTTCAAGAAGTAGCACATTGGTAGTACTAATAGTGTCATGTAATGTTTTAGACTTTGGCTAACACGCACTCGTAGTTATAGGTAATGTTTAACCCCAGTCACCGTTTAGAGTTTCACAAAGTGCAGATTCCATTCACTCAACAAATACTTATTGAGTGCTTACCACGTGCCAGGCATTGTTTTGGAGATATTGCAGTGAGAGAATGGTAAAAATAAAAGTCCTTTTGTTATGGAGCTTGCATTCCAGTTGGGGAAAGACAGACAATACTTTATAAAGGATAAGTAAAATTTAGAGTATCATAGATGGTGGTACTATGATGAGCTATAAAGCAAGAAAGGGGGGTAGAGTAATACTTTCCTCCTTTAAAAAGCACTAGGGAAGGCCTTAATGAGAAGGAGGTGACATTTGAGTAAATAGCTGAAGCTGGTTTTGTACATAGTAGTGGGAAGTTCTGGGCTCGGGGGAGAGGGGTGGGAAAAAAGGGAAATTATTAATTTTTTCCCCATCTCTCCATACAGTTTGAACTCTCTATACCTGAGGATATATGTTTGTTTTCTTAGGTCTGAGCTGTGGGGCAATGGGCTAATTTTGTTTTTTTCCTCTATATTTGCCTATACTAAAAAACCTAATTAATGTGATTTTACACTAGTAAAATGGACACTGAAACCCAGACACACTGAGGCATTTAACTTTTCCTGGAAAGATACAGCTACAGTTAGGATATAACTTTATGACTTTAAAGACCGACTAGTTGAACCTGACCCACTGAATGTGATCAGTTGTTTGGCAGTTGTGTCCTAAACAAAAGCACTCTATGGTCACCATTTTGTTAAGATTCCAACTAGGTTAGTCAACATTCATTGATAGAGTTATGAGAAATGCCAGTAAAAGCAAAAGGCTGACCCAAGTAGAAAGCCTAAAGCAGGCCTTGTGATTTTCCTACATACAGATTTGAGAAAGAGAATTTTTTGCTACCAAAGAGTGAGGTTGTTACAACATATAGATACCAATATTTTCTTTTGTCAGAATGTTAGTGTTTGGAATTATTTAACCACAGTCTATTTTTGCTTGAAATAGGAATTTGCTGGTATTGACAAATGTATGAGCAAAAAACTACTATGTAAGCTTAGTTAACTATAAACTGTTTGGAATAACCTTTAGAAGAAATTTCTGTAATACACACACCTATTTATCTCTAAAAGAGTTCATTTTATTTTTTTAAATATTTATGTATTTATTTATTTATTTTTGGCTGTGTTGGGTCTTCGTTGCGGCATGCGGGATCTTTCTTTGTTGCGGCACACGGGCTTCTCTCTACTTGTGGCTCACGGCCTCCAGAGCGCACGGGCTCAGTAGTTGTGGCGCGCGGGCCTAGTTGCCCCGCGGCATGTGGGATCTTAGTTTCCCGACCAGGGATCAGACCCGCGTCCCCTGCATTGGAAGGCGGATTCTTAACCACTGGACCACCAGGGAAGTCCCTAAAAGAGTTCATTTTAATTATACAAGTTGATTACCTTTGATTAATCAATATTTAAAACATTACATTTATATCCAAAGCCCCTTTAACCACCCACCACCCCAAATCCCATTTAGCTCCAAGAGGTAAGTAACCACTATGACCACTTTGGTATGTATTTTACAGACCTTTTCTGTGAATTTTCATACATATACTCAAACTGATAGGATAGTTATCTTAAATATATAAATGGCATTTGTATATCTGTATCTATGCCTTGCTTTATTCCAACAGCATTTCTTCGAGAGTTTCCCACGCTAGAATATGGAGACCTGCCTCTTTCTTTTCATTTGCTGCATAGCAGTCCATAATATGGTTATACCATCATTAGCTCATTCCCCTCCTGTTGAACATCTAGGTTGTTGCACACTTTCCTCAGTTACAGCAACGCAGCAATAAACATATTTAGCCATGGCACCACAGTTCATGACAGCCAGTGACTGGGCCGTGGTTCTTGAAGTGTGGTCCCCAAACCATCAGCATCACATCACAGGGGAACTTGTTAGTGATGCAAATTCCTAGCCACCTCTCTGGACCTACTGACTCAGAAGCTCTGAGGGTGAGGCCCAGCAATCTGTGTTTCAGTAAGTCCTCCAGGTGATTCTGATGCATGACAAAATTTGAGAACCGCTGGTGGGAATATATATGTGTACATATACACATAGATGTGTACATACGTAGTCAGTTCTGCTGTAATGCGACATGTGGCCCTAAACATCACTGCACTATGCAAAACTGTGCAATAAAAGCCACAAGGCTTATGGGACAAATGGGGTTGGGGCGCAGCAATCAAAAACTATCAGTGACACGTGAAAACAAGCTAGGAGCCTAATAAAAACGATAGCACGGTTTTACACGTGTTAAACGGGTAAATACATAAACGCTACAGTAAATATGGTGCTTTCCCTTAAAAAAAAGACCTGAAGTTTGCTTGGGGAAGTTGGCATTGGAGGGCTTGCAGCTTGTGAGTTACTGTGTAGTGGTGGAAGGAGGTTTATCTGAAAAGTTTTAACACCAGATGTGGATGGGTAGGGCTTCTAACACATGGGGGACAGAGGTAGCTGGTCCACGTTAGGATGTGTGCGTTTTGTGTACTCTTAAGCAGCTCCGTTCATTTGGGTGCAGTTTTCTGCTTTCATCTAGCATTTCTCATGGACAAAATTGTGCATAAGAAAATGTGAAATTGGAGTTACGTTCCAGTCTTTTCCCTGCTACTTCAATCGTGTTGGAACAAATTTACCTTTTCAATACAAGCGTTATAGCAGACCTGGCTCTATATACCTATGCATACATTTACACATGTAGTACACATAAAAGGACTCATACGTGACAGAACGCTGTATTTACACTTAATATTTTTTTTGCTTAATAATATCTGTTAGAGCCTTTTTCTTATCAGCATGCAGTTACTCATTTTTTAAAATGGCATTTAAAGCATTGAGAGATGACTAAATTGCTTTCCAAAATGCTTGCAAGAATTTATATTCCCACCAACATGCTTCCTACACCCTGGTGAGTATTAGGTATTATTAAATTTATGAATTTTTGCCAGTCCGATAGTTAAATTTCTCTTTCCTCCCTCTCCTTCCCTCTCTCCTATCTCTCATGTTCATATGTATGCGTACATATATACACACACACACACTTACATTGTGAGGAATGTCTCCCATAAATATACTGATAGAAAAAGGAGCTTGAAAAGTGTGAAATAGGTGGTGAGGCAGTGCTGAAACGGGAAGAAGAGGAGATAAAATGGATATGCAAGAAAAGGTAAGAAAAGCCTATTAAAAAGGGAGATGAAAAGAAAGAGAATTCCCTTTCCATTTATTTAATTATTTTTCACTTCTACCTTTGCTAAATAGAGCTCATTTGCTTTATGAGATAAGATATTGAGTTGGCCCTGTTGGGATTTGATCTATCACTCTTGCCAGTTGACATCTCCAAAAATGCAGCTTAAACAGTTAATCCATTCACTTGAGCAAAATGGTCCTAAGGGCATCAGATTCTTCTGTTGATCAGTGTTGGGTTCCATGGCCCTGACAAGCTGCGAAGATACAGCTGATCAGGGGAGTGTGATGGCTGCGGTCTGCGCTTCTGGGGCCTCTAACAGCAACAGCGGCAGAAAGGAGGCTCGTGCAGGTGTCAGATGTTTTCCTGTAAAGGGGTTGGCAGTGGACATAAATGCTTCCAACTGGGCACATTACCAAGCAGGAAAGCCATAATGATTTAATAATTAAGTCACATTGGTCTATGATCATTGTTCTTATATCATTGCTTTTTGTTGATATATTATGTGAGACAGAATTTTCATATAAACACTGTGATTTGCATATATATGTAATATATATTTGCATATATATATCCAAGTCAGAATGACTTACTAAAAGTAATCACCAAAAAGATGATGGAATATTGATATAAAGATGCCAAAGATATTTAAGAAAATGTGGAAATTATGAAGATTAATATGACATTGCCCCTCCAGAGTCAGATGCATTTTCCTTTATGTGAAAGCAGCAGGAAAAGAGAGGACTACTAGCTGGATCCAGCTCTGTTTTACAATTAGGTTTTTGCACCCTGAAATCTCAAACTATGATATTATTAAAAAATATAAATAATATATGTATATGAATTACACAGAATTAATATTTCACTTCTAAATTAAGAATGTGCTTTCCTACCCTCGCTTCTCGTAGTGTCCTGTCTTGGAGGAGAGGTAGACAGATTGTTGAGAGGGAGAGAGGGAAGATAAAACATTTGAACTCTTATAAAAGAGCTTTTAGTCTCCAGCAGCTTTGAGCAGTGGCTCTGGAGCAGGCAAGGATGTTGCAGAAGGTATCTCTCTCTCTCTGTCATTTTCTTTGTTACTATTCTTTGCATTCCCAGTTGTGACGGCTTGTAAGTGCAGCTCCTAGGATCAACCCCAGGGAACAAAATTTAGTGGTGACTTGCAATGGCAGAGCAAAACAAGGCATTTCTCCCACTCATCTGCACCCAGGGCCAGCTACATAATTTGTGGGGCTTAGTACAAAATGAAAATATGGGGACCTCTTTTTCAGAAAGCAGGGAAAAGTGCCGTAAAGGGGCTAAAATATATAGCTTTGTCCTGTCTTCTACAGCCTCTCTTTCTCTAGACTTGTCACAGTATTTTTTATTTGCTATTTAATACCATTGTAAGTTGTAAGAAAAATTAAAAATTTAAATCATCAGCGTAATTTTACCATTCATCTTTATATTGTGCAATGCCAAAACAAATACAGATATAAGAACTTTTCTTTAAACAATATTTATTTATTTGGTTGCTCTGGGTCTTAGTTGTGGTAGGTGGGCTCCTTAGTTGCGGCTCGAGGGCTCCTTAGTTGTGGCTTGCCAGCTCCTTAGTTGCAGCATGTGGGCTCCTTAGTTGTGGCATGCAGCCTCCTTAGTTGAGGCATGCGAACTCTTAGTTGCAGCATGCATGTGGGATCTAGTTCCCTGACCAGGGATCGAACCCAGGCCCCCTGCACTGGGAGCATGGAGTCTTATCCACTGTGCCACCAGGGAACTCCCCAGATAAAAGAACTTTTAACTGAGATGTGGAATTGACGAAATTGTAGTTTGTATTTTCTAGCTTGTACATGAGTATGTATTTTCTTCTTGCCAGAACAGTGGAAACACTGCATAAAACTAACTCAGTTGGTTTTACTTCATTTCTTATATACATGTACATTCTACCAACACTCTCTACCTTTGGCTTACTGATGAGTAAGAAAGGACTGAAAGGAAAAGAAACTATGGGTTGTCCTGTCTTTCCCTTTCCTTCTACGTCATCATTTCGGTATATGTGGTTGACTGATACAGGAGTAAGAAAGAGTATGACAGACTTCCTTGGCCATTCATGTTTCTTAGAATGCCACTGCTGCCCTTTGGTGATCAAAGAAAATTCTGCTTCCAACAGAAAGAGCCCGAAGAGGGCTGTCAGAGCTCCCACATACTCAGTCCTAGATGTAATATGCTTACCTTGTACTCGTTTTGAGTCTTGCTGAATTCACACATACTGTGGGTCTACTGGAGTTCTGCACTCCCAGGGAGCATCTTGGATGCTGCATACAAATGGAGCATAAAAGGAACCGTGGACAGGAATATTTTGCATGGCCGCTTTGCTCGCATGCATGCTTTCTTGTCCCCTTGGTCTCCACTTCCAAAATCACATTCAAACATAAATTTATTAAGCATTTCATACAGTGACAGCAGAGCATTAATTTCATTGCAGGGTCCTTCTGCACGGGGGCCCCGTGTGACTGCATTGGTCGTGTGCCCATGAAGCTGGCCCTTTCTGTATCAGGGGAAGCCACAAGACAGCTGGAAGCCTCTTGCATGCGCTGTTTATGAAGGAACCCAGTTCACGGCAGCCTGGACACTGCCAATAGTGTATCCGTGCGAAATAGTTTCCTTGAAACTGATGGAATGCACTGATTTCAAACTCAGTTGAATTAATATCATCTTAGAGATAGTTGGATCTCTTAGAGGGGTCCCAGCTCCATGAGGAGTACCTTTAAGATGGGCCTTTGGAACTTCAGTGCCAAAGCTAGAACCAGGTACTCATCATTAAATCAATCCCTACGTCCCTTACAATTTTGTTTGTCTTTCTCCCAGGATTTCCAGCAGGAGAGCTCCAGAAACCTTTCTTTTGGGGAACAGAATATCCTCGGTAAGTAAACTAATAAAGAAACCACTTACTGACAAGTAACGAAGAATATGATGTTTTGGCAGAGCATAGAAAATAAAGTCAAAGGAACAAAGCTAGTGGTTGTTGAGCAAAAAGAAGGCTTAGAACCTGGCATGGGTCGGCCCCACTCTCGCCATGTTAGGTATTTGTTTTCTGATTCTTGTTGCCAGGGTGTATGACGAGGTAGGAAAGCCAACCTATACACAGGTAGCTTTCATTTTTTATGCATTTGTTCACTTATACATTGACTCATACTAGAAAAATGTGGACCTTGAAGGATTCTTAGGATTTGAGTTGATGGTGATGGGTCCAATACAATTCCAGAAGGAAGAAACAACGTGAGAAAAGGAAAGAAAATTGCTTTTCGAATAGCAAAGAGTCTGGTTTGGCTGGTCCAAGTGTGATTCCTCCATCTTCCAAACGAGCAAAGTTGCATTTCTTTGACCATTCATCCATAGTCACATCTCCTCCTTTTTTTTTTTGTTTTTGAATTTTATTTTTTTATACAGCAGGTTCTTATTAGTTATCCATTATATATATATTAGTGTATATATGTCAATCCCAATCTCCCAGTTCATCACACCACCACTGCCCCCTGGCCACTTTCTCCCCTTGGTGTCCATACGTTTCTTCTCAACATCTGTGTCTCTATTTCTGCCCTGCAAACCGGTTCATCTGTACCATTTTTCTAGGTTCCACATATATGTGTTAATATACGATATTTGTTTTTCTCTTTTCTGACTAACTTCACTCTGTATGACAGTCTCTAGATCCATCCATGTCTCTACAAATGACCGAATTTCGTTACTTTTTATGGCTGAGTAATATTCCATTGTATATATGTACCACATCTTCTTTATCCGTTCATCTGTCGACGGGCATTTAGGTTGCTTCCATGACATGGCTATTGTAACTAGTGCTGCAGTGAACATTGGGGTACATGTGTCTTTTTGAATTATGGTTTTCTCAGGGTATATGCCCAGTAGTGGGATTGCTGGGTCATATGGTAATTCTATTTTTAGTTTTTTAAGGAACCTCCGTACTGTTCTCCGTAGTGGCTGTATCAATTTACATTCCCACCAGCAGTGCAAGAGGGTTCCGTTTTCTCCACACCCTCTCCAGCATTTGTTGTTTGTAGATTTTCAGATGATGCCCATTCTGACTGGTGGGAGGTGATACCTCATTGTAATTTTGATTGGCATTTCTCTAATAATTAGTGATGTTGAGCAGCTTTTCATGTGCTTCTTGGCCATCTGTATGTTTTCTTTGGAGAAATGTCTATTTAGGTCTTCTGCCCATTTTTGGATTGGGTTGTTTGTTTTTTTAATATGGAGCTGCATGACCTGTTTATATATTTTGGAGATTAATCCTTTGTCAGTTACTTCATTTGCAAATATTTTCTCCCATTCTGAGGGTTGTCTTTTGGTCTTGTTTATGGTTTCCTTTGCTTTGCAAAAGCTTTTAAGTTTCATTAGGTCCCATTTATTGATTTTTGTTTTTATTTCCATTACTCTAGGAGGTGGATCAAAAAAGATCTTTGTGATTTATGTCAAAGAGTGTTCTTCCTATGTTTTCCTCTAAGAGTTTTATAGTGTCCAATCTTACATTTAGGTCTTTAACCCATTTTGAGTTTATTTTTGTGTATGGTGTTAGGGAGTGTTCTAATTTCATTCTTTTACGTGTAGCTGTCCAGTTTTCCCAGCACCACTTATTGAAGAGACTGTCTTTTCTCCATTGTATATCCTTGCCTCTTTTGTCATAGATTAGGTGACCATAGGTGCGTGGGTTTATCTCTGGGCTTTCTATCCTGTTCCATTGATCTATATTTCTGTTTTTGTGCCAGTACCATATTGTCTTGATTACTGTAGCTTTGTAGTATAGTCTGAAGTCACAAGTCTGACTCCTCCAGCTCCGTTTTTTTTCCCTCAAGACTGCTTTGGCTACTTGGGGTCTTTTGTGTCTCCATACAGATTTTAAGATTTTTTGTTCTAGTTCTGTAAAAAATGTCATTGGTAATTTGATAGGGATTGCATTGAATCTGTAGATTGCTTTGGGTAGTATAGTCATTTTCACAATATTGATTCTTCCAATTCAAGAACATGGTATATCTCTCCATCTGTTGGTATCATCTTTAATTTCTTTCATCAGTGTCTTATAGTTTTCTGCATACAGGTTTTTTGTCTCCCTAGGTAGGTTTATTCCTAGGTATTTTATTCTTTTTGTTGCAGTGGTAAATGGGAGTGTTTCCTTAATTTCTCTTTCAGGCTTTTCATCCTTAATGTATAGGTATGCAAGAGATTTCTGTGCATTAATTTTGTATCCTGAAACTTTACCAAATTCATTGATTAGCTCTAGTAGTTTTCTGGTGGCATCTTTAGGATTCTCTATGTATAGTATCATGTCATTTGCAAACAGTGACAGTTTTACCTCTTTTCCAATTTGTATTCCTTTTATTCCTTTTTCTTCTCTGATTGCCGTGGCGAGGACTTCCAAAACTATGTTGAATAATAGTGGCGAGAGTGGACATCCTTTTCTTGTTACTGATCTTAGAGGAAATGCTTTCAGTTTTTCACCATTGAGAATGATGTTTGCTGTGGGTTTGACATATATGGACTTTATTATGTTGAGGTAGGTTCACTCTGTGCCCACTTTCTGGAGAGTTTTTTTTTTTTTTATCATAAATGGGTGTTGAATTTCGTCAAAAGCTTCTTCTGCATCTATTGAGATGATCACATGGTTTTTATTTTTCAATTTGTTAATATGGTGTATCACACTGATTTGCGTGTATTGAAGAATGCTTTCATCCCGGCGATAAATCCCACTTGATCATGGTGTATGATCCTTTTAATGTGTTGTTGGATTCTGTTTGCTAGTATTCTGTTGAGGATTTTTGCATCTATATTCATCAGTGATATTGGTCTCTAATTGTCTTTTTTTGTAGTATCTTTGTCTGGTTTTGGTATCAGGGTGATGGTGGCCTCATAGAATGAGTTTGGGAGTGTTCCTTCCTTTGCAATTTTTTGGAGAGTTTGAGAAGGATGAGTGTTAGCTCTTCTCTAAATGTTTGATAGAGTTCACCTGTGAAGCCCTCTGGCCCTGGACTTTTGTTTGTTGGAAGATTTTTAATCACAGTTTCAATTTCATTGCTTGAGTCACATCTTCTGACTCTCCTCTTCTGCCTTCTCCTCCACTTTTTTTTTTTTTTAAGCCAGTTATTACTGTGGACAACTGGGACTCAGTTTTGCTGGGGAACTGTAGAATATGCTTCAGCATGATTCCATCTCAGGAGCAAAGGAGCTGGGGTATTTGTCATCCAACTCACTTTCCATCATTAATTGAGGACTGCCAGCAGGTGTATTAACTCCCTGGCATTGCCCAGTATAGGCCTGGAGGGCTCTGGTGGCCAGAGAAAGCCCTCGGGCGACTAGTTTCAGGTGCTGGCAGTTGGAAGCTGTCAGATTGGTGTGCTTCAAAATGGTGAGTGCCCAGGGACAGACAGCAGCAGGCATCGACAAAGCCTGCTATAGGGAAGCGCTATCATTAGCATAAATGAAAATTATCCGTGTGTATTGACCAAATCCATTAATATCATCCCAGGTCTCAGCTGCATAGTTTTCATCAGTGTTCAGGTATTTGGAATCCATTTTTTCTATTGTTGAGATTAGAAATTTATATATATTTCCATAAAATTAAGGGTTTAGGCTAAATATTTGCTAAGCTTGCTTCAAACTAAAAAAGTCCTAGAAGTCTTTGATCCTGCTTATCATTAGCAATTTAACTGATCTTCTGTGGTTATATACCTGGACGCTTGGACATAGTCTGGTTGGGTTTTGAATTTATTGGTCAATGTATTTGTTTATTGGGTCCACGAGATGATTTTCTGATATAAAAGTCAAAATGATAGAGACTTATGAAATGTTAGTGTTCAACCTTATGCTGAGTGGGAGAGAGATTTTTATTTTTATTTTATTTTATTTTATTTTACATCTTTATTGGAGTATAATTGCCGCACAATGGTGTGTCAGTTTCTGCCCCACAACAAAGTGAATCAGACACACACACACACACACACACACACACACACACACACGTTCCCATATCTCCTCCCTCCTGCGTCCCCCTCCCTCCCACCCTCCCCATCCCACCCCTCCAGGTGGTCACAAAGTACCGAGCTGTTCCCCCTGTGCTATGCGGCCGCTTCCCACCAGCTATCTATTTTACGTTTGGTAGTGTATATATGTCCATGCCACTCTCTCGCTCCGTCACAGCTTAACCTTCCCCCTTCCCATATCCTCAAGTCCATTCTCTAGTAGGTCTGTGTCTTTATTCCTGTCTTACCCCTAGGTTCTCCATGACATTTTTTCCCATAAATTCCATATATATGTGTTAGCATACGGTATTTGTCTTTCTCTTTCTGACTTACTTCACTCTGTATGACAGACTCTAGGTCCATCCACCTCATTACAAATAGCTCAGTTTCGTTTCATTTTATGGCTGAGTAAAATTCCATTGTATATATGTGCCACATCTTCTTTATCCATTCATCCGATGATGGGCACTTAGGTTGTTTCCATCTCCGGGCTATTGTAAATAGAGCTGCAATGCACATTTTGGTACATGACTCTTTTTGCATTATGGTTTTCTCAGGGTATATGCCCAGTAGTGGGATTGCTGGGTTGTATGGTAGTTCTATTTGTAGTTTTTTAAGGAACCTCCATAGTGTTCTCCATAGTGGCTGTACCAATTCACATTCCCACCAGCAGTGCAAGAGTGTTCCCTTTTCTCCACACCCTGTCCAGCTTTTATTGTTTCTAGAATTTTTGATGATGGCCATTCTGACCGGTATGAGATGATATCTCATTGTAGTTTTGATTTGCATTTCTCTAATGATTAGTGATGTTGAGCATCCTTTCATGTGTTTGTTGGCAGTCTGTATATCTTCTTTGGAGAAATGTCTATTTAGGTCTTCTGCCCATTTTTGGATTGGGTGGTTTGTTTTTTTGATATTGAGCTGCATGAGCTGCTTGTAAATTTTAGAGATTAATCCTTTGTCAGTTGCTTCATTTGCAAATATTTTCTCCCATTCTGAGGATTGTCTTTTGGTCTTGTTTATGGTTTCGTTTGCTGTGCAAAAGCTTTGAAGTTTCATTAGGTCCCATTTGTTTATTTTTGTTTTTATTTCCATTTCTCTAGGAGGTGGGTCAAAAAGGATCTTGCTGTGATTTATGTCATAGAATGTTCTGCCTATGTCTTCCTCTAAGACTCTGATAGTTTCTGGCCTTACATTTAGGTCTTTAATCCATTTTGAGCTTATTTTTGTGTATGGTGTTAGGGAGTGATCTAATCTCATACTTTACATGTACCTGTCCAGTTTTCCCAGCACCACTTATTGAAGAGGCATCCACTGTATATTCCTGCCTCCTTTATCAAAGATAAGGTGACCATATGTGCGTGGGTTTATCTCTGGGCTTTCTTTCCTGTTCCATTGATCTATCTTTCTGTTTTTGTGCCAGTACCATACTGTCTTGATTACTGTAGCTTTGTTGTATAGTCTGAAGTCAGGGAGCCTGATTCCTCCAGCTCCGTTTTTCGTTCTCAAGATTGCTTTGGCTATTCAGGGTCCTTTGTGTTTCCATACAAACTGTGAAATTTTTTGTTCTAGTTCTGTGAAAAATGCCAGTGGTAGTTTGATAGGGATTGCACTGAATCTGTAGATTGCTTTGGATAGTACAGTCATTTTCACAATGTTGATTCTTCCATTCCAAGAACATGGTATATCTCTCCATCTATTTGTATCATCTTTAATTTCTTTCATCAGTGTCTTATAATTTTCTGCATACAGGTCTTTTGTCTCCTTAGGTAGGTTTATTCCTAGATGTTTTATTCTCTTTGTTGCAGTAGTAAATGGGAGTGTTTTCTTGATTTTACTTTCAGATTTTTCACCATTAGTGTATAGGAATGCCAGAGATTTCTGTGCATTAATTTTGTATCCTCCTACTTTCCCAAATTCATTGACTAGCTCTAGTACTTTTCTGGTAGCATCGTTAGGATTCTCTATGTATAGTATCATGTCATCTGCAAACAGTGACAGCTTTACTTCTCCTTTTCTGATTTGGATTCCTTTTATTTCCTTTTCTTCTCTGATTACTGTGGCTAAAACTTCCAAAACTATGTTGAATAAGAGTGGTGAGAGTGGGCAACCTTGTCTTGTTCATGATCTTAATGGAAATGCTTTCAGTTTTTCACCATTGAGGATAATGTTGGCTGTGGGTTTCTCATATATGGCCTTTATTATGTTGAGGAAAGTTCCCTCTATGCCTACTTTCTGGAGCATTTTTATCATAAATGGGTGTTAAATTTTGTCGAAAGCTTTCTCTGCATCTATTGAGATGATCATATGGTTTTTCTCCTTCAATTTGTTAATATGGTGTATCACGTTGATTGATTTGCATATATTGAAGAATCCTTGCATTCCTGGAATAAACCCCACTTGATCATGGTGTATGATCCTTTTAATGTGCTGTTGGATTCTGTTTGCTAGTATTTTGTTGAGCATTTTTGCATCTATGTTCATCAGTGATATTGGCCTGTAGTTTTCTTTCTTTGTGACATCCTTCTCTGGTTTTGGTATCAGGGTGATGGTGCCCTCATAGAATGAGTTTGGGAGTGTTCCTCCCTCTGCTATATTTTGGAAGAGTTTGAGAAGGACAGGTGTTAGCTCTTCTCTAAATGTTTGATAGAATTCGCCTGTGAAGCCATCTGGTCCTGGGCTTCCGTTTGTTGGAAGATTTTAATCACAGTTTGAATTTCAGTGCTTGTGATTGGTCTGTTCATATTTTCTATTTCTTCCTGACTCAGTCTTGGCAGGTTGTGCATTTCTAAGAATTTGTCCATTTCTTGCAGGTTGTCCATTTTATTGGCATAGAGTTGCTTGTAGTAATTTCTCATGATCTTTTGTATTTCTTCAGTGTCAGTTGTTACTTCTCCTTTTTCATCTCTAATTCTACTGATTTGAGTCTTCTCCCTTTTTTTCTTGATGAGTCTGGCTAATGGTTTATCAATTTTGTTTTTCTCAAAGAACCATCTTTTAGTTTTATTGATCTTTGCTATCGTTTCCTTCATTTCTTTTTCATTTATTTCTGATCTGATTTTTATCATTTCTTTCCTTCTGCTAACTTTGGGGTATATTTGTTCTTCTTTCTCTAATTGCTTTAGGTGTAAGGTTAGGTTTTTTATTCGAGATGTTAACTGTTTCTTAAGGTAGGATTGTATTGCTATAAACTTCCCTCTTAGAACTGCTTTTGCTGCATCCCATAGGTTTTGGGTTGTGTTTTCATTGTCATTTGTTCCTAGGTATTTTTTGATTCCCTCTTTGATTTCTTCAGTGATTTCTTGGTTATTAAGTAGTGTATTGTTTAGCCTCCATATGTTTGTATTTTAAACAGATTTTTTCTGTAATTGATATCTAGTCTACAGCATTGTGGTCGGAAAAGATACTTGATATGATTTCAATTTTCTTAAATTTACCAAGGCTTGATTTGTGATGCAAGATATGATCTATCCTGGATAATGTTCCATGAGCACTTAAGAAGAATGTGTATTCTGTTCTTTTTGGATGGAATGTCCTATAAATATCAATTAAGTCCATCTTGTTTAATGTATCTTTTAAAGCTTGTGTTTCCTTATTTAGTTTCATTTTGGATGATCTGTCCATTGGTGAAAGTGGAAAAAAAGAAAGAAAGAAGATAAAGTAAAATAAAAGTAAGATAAAATACAATAAAGTTATTAAATTTAAAAAATAATTATTAAAAAAATTAAAAGAAACAAAAAAAAATCATAAATCTTGCCCTCAAAGTCCACCTCCTCAATTTGGGATGATTCATTGTCTAAAGGAGGGAAGGAAGGAAGGAAAGAACGAAGATAAAGTAAAATAAAATAAAGTTATTAAAATATAAAGTAATTGTTAAGAAAAAAAATTTTTTAAAAAAGGACGGATAGAACCCTTGGACAAATGGTGGAAGCAAAGCTATACAGACAAAATCTCACACAGAAGCGTATACATACACACTCAGAAAAAGAGGAAAAGGGGAAAAAATCCATAAGTCTTGCTCTCCAAGTCCACCTCCTTAATTTGGGATGATTCGTTGTCTATTCAGGTGTTCCACGGATGCAGGGTACATCAAGTTGATTGTGGAGCTTTAATCCGCTGCTTCTGAGGCTGCTGGGAGAGATTTCCCTTTCCCTTCTTTGTTCTAACAGCTCCCAGGGGCTCAGCTTTGGATTTGGCCCCGCCTCTGCGTGTAGGTCGCAGGAGGGCGTCTGTTCCTCGCTCAGACAGGAGTGGGTTAAAGGAGCCGCTGATTCGGGGGCTCTGGCTCACTCAGGCGGTGGGGAGGGAGGGGCACGGAGTGCGGGCCGGGCCTGCGGCGGCAGAGGCTGGCATGACGTAGCACCAGCCTGAGGCGCGCCGTGCGTTCTCCTGGGGAAGTTGTCCCTGGATCCCGGGACCCTGGCAGTGGCGGGCTGCACAGGCTCCCCGGAAGGGGGTTGTGGATAGTGACCTGTGCTCGCAGACAGGCTTCTTGGTGGTGGCAGCAGCAGCCTTAGCGTCTCATGCCCGTCTCTGGGGTCCGCGCTTTCAGCCACGGCTCGCGCCCGTCTCTGGAGCTCCTTTAAGCAGCGCTCTTAATCCCCTCTCCTCGCGCACCAGGAAACAAAGAGAGAAGAAAAAGTCTCTTGCCTCTTTGGCAGGTCCAGACTTTTCCCCGGACTCCCTCCTGGCTAGCCATGGTGCACTAACCCCCTGCAGGCTGTGTTCACGCCGCCAACCCCAGTCCTCTCCCTGCACTCCCACTGAAGCCCGATCCTCAGCTCCCAGCCCCGCCCGCCCCGGCGGGGGAGCAGACGAGCCTCTCGGGCTGGTGAGTGTCGGTCGGCACTGATCCTCTGTGCGGGAATCTCTCCGCTTTGCCCTCCGCACCCCTGTTGCTGTGCTGTCCTCCGTGGCTCCGAATCTTCCCCCCTCTGCCCCCCACAGTCTCCGCCCGTGAAGACTAGTGTGTGGAAACCTTTCTTCCTTCACAACTCTCTCCCGCTGGTGCAGGTCCTGTCGCTATCCTTTTGTCTCTGTTTTGTCTTTTTTCTTTTGCCCTACCCAGGTACGTGGGGACTTTCTTGCCCTTTGGGAGGTCTGAGGTCTTCTGCCAGCGTTCAGTAGGTGTTCTGTAGGAGTTGTTCCACGTGTAGATGTATTTCTGGTGTATCTGTGGGGAGGAAGGTGATATCCGCGTCTTACTCTTCCGCCATCTTCCCTTCTTCCCGAGATTTTAATTTTTTTCCTAAGTGTTCTGTGTTTGCATTGAAGCCATTCATCCTCTATTAACATGCCCATTCAATGAATAATTATTAAGCATCGTTTGGGCACTCAACATTGGAAATGTGGAGATGCTGGAGAGATGGAGATCACAGTCCAGTGAGATGGGTTCCCATACATGCATCTGTTCTAGATGGATTTCCTCCAGAACCTAGGAGTGGCTATTCTTTCTGCTCACACTTGTCAGCTTAGCCCTCCGGTGAGTGTTGGGTCTAATTGTGGTGACATCAACAAGCTGAATTATTTCCAGAGGAAAGAATCAAGATTGTAAATGGCATAAGACAAAATATCCCAAAGTGTGTGTTCCACGAAGTAGTAATAGAGGTGAGTTGTCCTCCCCTTCCCTTTATTTTGGAGAATGGCAGTACTTAGCAGCATAAAAATTCCCAAGAAGTCCTGCCAGAAGTCCCTAAACTCCCCTTTTTCCTGTGTTTTGGGAACTGCTGGTCAAGAATTCATGACTGAAGAGAAAAGAGTTGAAAGAACTTGAGAACACTTGAGGGGTAACCTCGTAACTGCTTTCACATTTTTTAAGGAAAGTTAAGGTAGCAGAATCATTTACTAAATTTGGGGAGGCCAGAGGGGTGTTTAGAATACCTTAGACTGCTACACTAGACCAATAGGTAGAAGAGAGATTCCAGATCAACATTAGGAGCACTGTTTTGTTCAGAACTAGTCAAAGAGGCAGTGGTCCACCTCAGAAGGGGTTGAGCTCCTGGTCATTGGACATGCCTAAGGGGAGAAGTCTTAGGACCATTTGAATGGGTTTTTGTAGACCTCTGCTAAGGAATTGAACTAAGTGACCTTAAAGCTGCTTGTAACGCTGAGATTTTTATGAATTTCCACTTCAAGCATAGAGTAGCCTCTACTTGATGACAGCACGAGCTCGTGGTTGCTCCAGACAGCAGTACGGTGGTTTTGTTGTTGACAGCAAATCCTGTGCTTATGTTAAACCCATCGGGTAGTAAGAACAAAAGAGAAACTGAGTAGGTGGAAAAATTGTCATCTTCTGCATTTTATTTTTGGAAGGCTAGATTTTCTCTGCAGGAGTCTTCTTTTTTCTGGCCAGCAAGTCACATTTTAAAAGGCATACAAGTTTATTTATTTATTTTTATCACATGCTAATTTAAATAACGTCCATTGATAAAACGGAAGATGTGAATTTAGTATTATGAAACATTATCATTGTCAGGCTTAGTCATCTAAAATTACTTTTTCTTTGGCTCTTGCCCAAAAGATTGTGATTATGTAACTGAGAATTGGAACTTGCAATGATTCAATCATTTTCTGAATTCTCTATTACCCTTTGCAAATAGGAAGTTTGTTGGAGCAGTTCCTCTTAAGGGACATTTATTGCAGAGCAGTTGCTATAAGCTTCCATTGTTCATCCCTTAAATTCATCCAGTCAACAGCATTGACCGAGGCTTGTAGAGGACCGAGTACTATTCTCAGCTGAGAGTCCTGCAAAAAATGAAATGTTGCAGGCTGCATAGTGATAGCTACTGCTGCAAAAATTAGCACTGTGTAAAATTACAAGTTTGTCCCACACTGCTCTGATAGATCTGTGATTGAAGTGCATAATTTTACTCTTTTATTTATTTATTTTGCGGTACGGGGGCCTCTCACCGCTGTGGCCTCTCCCCCTGCAGAGCAAGGCTCCGCACGCGAAGGCCCAGCGGCCGTGGCTCATGGGCCCAGCCGCTCCGTGGCACGTGGGACGTGGGACTTGGGACTTGGGACGTGGGACCCTCCCGGACCGGGGCAAGAACCCGTGTCCCCTGCATCGGCAGGCAGACTCCCAACCACTGCGCCACCAGGGAAGCCCTACTCTTACTTCTTTAATGAAGGTTTGCAATGATGGAAAAACAGTAGGACAGCATTTTTTCAAATGCAAATTACCTTGCAGGAGAGAAATAACAAAGGAAGGAACTGCCACCAAAGGGAAAAATTAAATCTTATAACACTTCCTTGGGTATAGTTGAGACAAACAATTAACATGTTAAGGATCATTATGTCCTGTAATAACATGTTGCTTCAAAAGTTTTTGTTCCTTCCACTTATAGGTCCTATCTATTTGCTGGGTGACTTTGATGTTGCATCAGGAACCAACTGTGAAATATTTTTAGTATAATTACAAATCTTAGGAAGAATCCTTATAACAAGGATTTTAAGTTGTCTGTAATCCTCATGCACATGTTAAATGACTAAAATAAGTTACATATTGATCTGTCACTTGCAAGAAATGGTAAAGTTAATTAATCAATTAGTTAAATCATTATTACTTACTGTGTACTAGGTACAGAGAATTTAGCAGCAGTCAAGTAGATAAGGGTTTGGCCTTCAGGGAACTTTTAGTTGAGAGAGGATCCCAGACACACATATAGGGAAGCCCCCCTATTGGTTTCCTGATATATGATTTACATGTTCTCTTTCAGTTACCTATTGCTCCGTAACAAAGCGCCACCACTGTTCGCTCATGATTCTGCAATTTGGGCGGGACTCAGCCCAGACAGCTTGTTTCTGCTCTGTGCAATACTGGCTGGGACAGCTCGACGGGGGCCATAGGATCTAAGATGATTTTGCTCACGTGTCTGGTGCCTCAGTTGGGCTGGATCTAATGGCTGGGGCCTGGCTGGGCCTCTCTCTTTCTTTAGAGGTCTCTCGACGTTTGGCATC
Source organism: Phocoena phocoena (assembly GCF_963924675.1). NCBI lineage: Eukaryota > Metazoa > Chordata > Mammalia > Artiodactyla > Phocoenidae > Phocoena > Phocoena phocoena. The sequence goes on from NC_089240.1 coordinate 18,546,957, forward strand.
TCTCACTTGCTTCGCTTGGCTTCTTTTTCTCCAGCTCATTACCCCAACTTCTTTACACTGCAGCTGACTTCCAAGGAGGCACAAAAATGGACGTTATAAGGCCTCAGCCCAGAAGTCACACCCGGCCCCTTGCACTGCATTCTGTTGGCCACAGCAGGTCCCAAGGCTCATCCAGATTCAAGGGGGGAGGAAATAGATTTCCTCATGGCGGGAGGAGGATCACATGCGTTCAGGGTGGGTGGCATTGTCGGCGGTCACCTTCGTAGGTGACCTACCACGTGGTTCTTTAGGGGTGAAGAGAAATAATATCGCGCCTTTTCCAGATCTGGTTCAGGCTTCACGGTCTTTGCTGTTCAGCTGTGAATTTGTCTGTCACAGAAGCAGAGGAACATGACTACCTTTGAAAGCAGGGTGGTCCCTTTTAATCTCTGCTCTTTTCCTGTTTCATGACTCCGTTTGGAAAACAATTTAACTTCTAAGTCCATAGTGATTTTTCAACAGGTTCTCAGATAAAAAATAAGCGGTATGTTTACTGACAGGATCTTTTCAAGCCCTGCTGCTGCTTTGGGTGTTTATACATATAAACTACAGCTAGAGCAGATATAGAACCATAGAAGCCTTAGGGCTGGAAGGGACTTTGAAAAACATCTCTTTCACATCCCTAATTTCACAGGGTAGGAACTAAGGCCCATAAATGTTCATAATGACAATGTTAGAAATTATATTTTCTTTGTCTATTTCAATGAAAAGGATGTGTTTACTTTTTTTTTTTTTTTTTACAATTTTGTGAGTGTGGTTAGTAAACAGATTATCTTGGCTTTTTGTTGAGAAAATATTGAAGGATTATGCTCTGACGTTCATGCTTATAATTTTCTCCCAATTATACATTTATGCTGTAGATCTCTGAGTTATGGCGCTATAGGAGTAATTGTTGGACATGAATTTACACATGGATTTGATAATAATGGTAAGTACTGGTTCAGTGTATAAGCTGATGCTTTTATGGTCATGTTGACCATATGGATGTTAATTGTTGCTATTATCTTTGCATAGTGGTATCATCATAGGTTGAAGATTATCCAAAGCAGTATGATTGCTGATTGAAAACTTTCCCCCGTGTCTTGCTGTGATAGCTTGCAATAAATAAATAATTGTTCCCATTGGAGATGGGGTAGAATGAAAAAAAAAAAAGACCTTGTAATTTCAAGGAAATTAGCTTTGCATTTAGATCTGGGTTGCTGTAGCTGCCACAGTAGTTACAGGAATTAGTTTGTAGCTTCTCCTCCTTTTATTTCTTTATTCACCATTTTGAGATGCTCTCCCTGGAGGTGTGAGCTCTGCTCTGAAGATGATTATACATGCTGCCAAGTTAGGACTCAGCGAGTTAGGACTCTGAAGCTTGGCTGACTAGATCCTTTATACTATTTCAAGGATTATGCAATGCTTAATCTCTGTTTTTCTCTATGCTGTCATATATTCAGAATTTTTTTAGAAAGGCTATGCTTTCCTAATAATGAATAATATAGACTATGCTATGTATCCTGATGACATTTAAGCAAAAGGAAAGAGCAGAATATGGCGTAAACTAAAGAAATGATTGCCCTTTGAGAGTCATCATTTTTAATCAGAACTCCTTTCTCCTTTAACTTTGGAGTTTTATTGGAAAGCCACATGAAATCTCCGAAGCTTAGCAATTAGCAGCAAATTGCGATCACATCCACATCCACACAGTGATTTACAGGGCAGACTCAAGAACTGCCTGGCCCAAGGCAACACTGTATAGAGGGACCTCTTTCTTCCATGTCTTTGATGTCTCTAACATCCTTTCCTGGATGCCTACCCCAGGGCCAGAGACCCTTTTGGTTCCTCTGCTTCTGGATAATTCTTCCTGTACTCCCACCAGCCTTTCCTTAATCACCTAAGTTTTTTGCCCCCTGGCCTCCCCTCCCTGTTAAAACGTAGCTGCCTTGTAGTCATCTGAATCCCCAGAGCTACACTCTCTGAATTGCATGTTTGGGTTATCTGAGAGGAGAGTCTTAGCTAAGAAACAAAAGCCAGTAGTGGTCTCTTGGTTCTGGGCCTTTCTTCCTGGGAAACTTAAGTATAGTTCTCCCTCAGAATCTTCTGGAAGCCTTTTGGATTCTCTCTCAAAGGACGGAATCTAAAGATGGCATTTCACTCTGTAACCAATGCTTAGAACAGTGCATTGCACAGTAACTATTTAATGATCGCTTGGTTAGTGGGTAGGGGACAGTGACACTGTGCTCTACCAGGGGTTGGTGGTAGTGGCATCCAGCCTTGCTGAAGAGCTTTGGATTGTTTCAGTTAACACCTTTGCTGAGGGGACTTTCTTGTAAGCCCAGTGAAGAGTTCTCTGCATAATTAAATTTAAACCAATAGTAACCTTGAGTGTAGAAGATAGTCCAGATACACCCAGACTTTTTTTTGAGGGATGTAGAGAAAATGAAGAGTGAGCCTGTAGCAAAAAAGCATGTATAACTAATCTTTTTTTCTGTTATGTTTTGGAGATTTCCATTCTTGTTCCAAGTTCTCTCTTTACAGCAACCTTCCTTGTCAAAGCAGGACAGATGGGCCTTCCATCTACACTGATGGCTGTGGAATGATTCATAACAGAGGTTTTATGTGTCTCTTGGCTCCTGGCAACTTGGAGGAAACACGATCCTTTAGAGCTGAGTCAGGGGCTGTGGTCGCAGGGTGTGAGTGACTCACCGAGGCTGTTCCTATGGATTGTTTGTTTGGAATTTCACTGGTAGTGGCGCTTTGACTCCTTCCATGGGCTTTCTGAAAGCCATTTCATTTCATAATTTAGAGAATATTTTGGTCAGAGCAGGTGAAAGCAAAGAATCTAAGATTGGTCAAGAATGGTACATGCCATAAGTTGATAAATCTTAAAGTATTCTTTGTTGCTTAGAAGGAAAGAACTTCCTCAGACCTCTTTCTCCTTTCCTTGCTTTTTACAGTTAACCTGTGGCACTGGAGAGAAGGCAGGAACTGCTTCCAGGAGTGCTCCCTGCTGCTGGAACTGTCTTTTCAAGGCTTGTGGAAGTGAGGGAAAGGGAAGATGAAGAGATGAATTTGTTTCCATAAATAATACGAGTATCTTTTAACTTTGTTTTTTGCCAGGTAGAAAATATGATAAAAATGGAAACCTGGATCCTTGGTGGTCTGTTGACTCAGAAGAAAAGTTTAAGGAAAAAACAAAGTGCATGATTAGCCAGTATAGCAACTATTATTGGAAGAAAGCTGGCTTAAACGTGAGTACAGCTGTGGCGAAGGGGGCATCTTGTGAGTCCTTCTTCCTCACGAAGACACTAGCTTGCTTTAGACCATAGGTTCTCAAAGTGCGGTTCCCAGGCCAACAGCATCAGCCTCCCTGGGGAACTTGTCAGGGATGTAAATTCTTTAGTCTTAATCCAGACCTACTGACTGAGAATCTCAGGGGTGGGGAGTGGGGAGCTGGGGGTGGGTGGGAGCGTGGGGTCTGGCAGTCTGTCTTTTCATAAGCCCTCAAGTGATTCTGATATAAGCTAAAGTTTCAAAATCACAGGCCTAAACATTAGTCTGTTCTCCTAGATTCAGATTAGTACAGAAAACGCTGTAGCAAAGATAAACAATAAATTTCTCACAAATCTACACTCCATACCATTAAAAAGATTTCCTTCCAAACTACTGCTTAGGTTTAATTCACTGAAATAAAACGTCACTCATTTGAATTAATGACTCTGAATTGGTTAAGAGTTCTTAGATAAAGAATTTTGAACAAAAGAAATGACTTTTAAAATGCTGATTTTCTATTATATATACATATATACATTCCTATAAAGGCACGAATGTAATTTTATACATGCTTTTCTGTGTGGAATGTTGTTCCTTTCCTTTTTTGTCTTCACCTCTACCTCCTTCCCCTTTCCCTCTCATCACTTTTATCTTCTCCACCTGTGATCCATCTCAATAACCCTGATATACTTTTTCCCATGCTCACGTAGAGTTACACACATACATACACATGCACGTGTGTGTGCACGCACGTGCTTTTACTTCACTGTTTTCAGTGGCTGCCTGAAAGTCCACGGTGTGAATGTACTCTAACACAGGTGACTAATGTCTTGTTGAGGGTTACACTGTGTGTCCAGTTATTTCTCCACAATAAATACTGCTGCACTAAATACTCTTATTAGGTATATATTCTTTTTTTCTGTAGAGGATAGATTCCTACTGTTATTAAGAAGTTATAATATTTCATATTCCCACCAGTGATGGATGGAGGAGCATTTATGTATTGAGTTACTTACTTGTCAGTTTATGAGACCTTACAAAATATTATAGATGTTAAAAAGTTTATTTGTCATTCATATTATACTGTTTTCTCCTCAATATATTTCTCATCCATTGTACTTTGTATATGGTATCTTTTGACAAACGAAATTTAAATATTTCCATATAGTCAAAGATACCTATCTCTCTTAAAAAATTGTTTCTGCATTTCCATTCTATATCATATGTGTAGTCTCCTAGCTTTTCTGGGAAGGTTTTTACTGTTTTGTTATTTTACATTTAAATATTGAAGCGTGTGAAACTTATTTCGCTGTGGAGTTTAATACGAGAGTTCACTTTTATCTTCTTCCAAGGGGATAGTCAATTGATCCAGCATCAGTGACTAAAAGACGTTTTTTTCTTACTTAATTGAATGTTTGTCAAATATTAGAATCTCATATATACTGAGATAAATTTCTGGATTCTATATTCTATTCCACTGATCTATTTGTTGATTTCTATACCAATGTGTTATTACTATGGCTCTATGGATTTTTCTGGTATCTGCCAATGCAAGCGCTGCCTCACTGTTCTTCTTTTATATACTTGGCCATGCTCAGGCAAATATGCTTCTGTATACACTCCAAGATCATTTTGCCCATTCTCCACCCACTCCCCAAGAGAATCCCATTGAGATTCTAAGTTAAATCGCATTAAATGTATGGAATGACATTTTTGTCATAGTCTTCTTGTTCAAGAACGTGGTATGCCTTCCCATCTGTTTGGTATTTGTCTTCGGTTTTGAAATAAGATTTTATAGTTTATCTCCTGTACATTGTTTTTACTTCTTTTTTCTTTTCTTATTTTGCTGGTTTGATCAGGTTAGCTTTCATTCCCTTCCCCCACTATTCGTTTTTTCTTGTAGTTTTCCATTGTATTTTCTGTCCCTGCTTTCATAGTTACAAGACACAGATTTCTCTCACTGTGTTTGACAGTGCGACCAATAATGAAGAATTGTTGATAGGTGTGGATCTGCATGAAGATCTTCCTCTAAAACGCACATGCAAACTGTGTCCTCCTAATTCATCTAGTCAAGGGCACAACACCTAAGAGAAGCAGGGGACCACACAGAACTGGAGTAGGTCACAGTGTATTTACACGTAGTTTCCCCAGAGTCTCTTGGTCTGTTAGTCAGGCACGTGCTCCATCCTGACAACTTGGGCTGGGAAAGCACCTGAAACCTCACTATGCCTCAAGTCTATTATACTGGGGTTTATTTCACCATTCCAGAAGAATTTAGGTAACAGTCTGTGCACTTTTAAAGGGAACGTTTATGAACACTGAGCCGGTTCTCCTGGTTCTGAAAGCGTATACAGCACCAGGGAGACCATCCCTTATCCAGGAGGAGAAAACAGACTCTGTATCCTTGAATAGTATCTCTAGCTCCTTTATCGGTGTCCTGGAAAGCCATTTCTCTGCCCATATATTTTAAAAATATCTACAACTGTGTCATGGGAAGACCTAAAAGGGGCGCTTCTGTGTATCTGTTCTCAATTCAGGGGTTATCACATTGTGAAAATCCATCTAGAATATATGTTGCTTCAAGAAAAGCATAGGGTTCTTCCCAGATGATGATTGAGAAGCTAATAAAAGAAATGGTGCCAGGTACCACAACAGTAACAGAACATTGCTGTTTTCTGGGGGTTTGTTTTTTGCCTTTTTATTTTTAATAGCATGTGCTAGATGTCTCTAATTTTGTTCAGATGACTGTAGAACCTGGATAAGCTGTTGCTGCTACTGATGTGTAATATACTACTATTGGTCTTTTATATAAATCTATCTATCTATCTATACCGCTCTCTCTGTATACACACATATATATAATTTGAATATTTGGAAACTTTATCTGTGCTGTCAACTTTGGAGAAAGTATCCCAGTTGTACCGTGTTGGGTTGGCATTGTATAGAAATTAACAGCCATATTGGTATAGAAACATTAAACATAATTTTTCCGTTTGGACAGGGGTAACAGTCTGTATTAAGTTTGTAAGGTCTTATCTGCATGGGTTTGATTACAGAAACTAGCAAAGTACCTCTAAAAAAAAAAAAGCATAGAGGAGGGATTCTAGAGTCAGACACAGCTCCAAATTTTGGTTCAACCAGTTGCACGTTGTAAGTTTTTTTTGAACTTGGGCGAGTTATTTAACATTCCTGTGTCTCAGAGTCTTCATCTGTGAAATGGGCAGCTATTTTTGAACTCGTTAGTTTGTCTTAAGAATTAAATGACTGAGATAATGTAAAGCACCGGCATGATGCCTGCTATGCAATAAGTGCTCAATAAATTGTAGTTAATATTCCTAATACTTTGTGACATACTCATAGTATGCCATCCCAGGAGAGAACAATACAATAGGGGCTAAAAAACCAAAAAACAATAGAAGAGCAGTTTTCTTGGAGGAAGGGGAATGCATATTTCCTGGTGATTATTATATGCAGGCATGGGAGTTAGACTTTACACTTAATTGAAACATATTTAATTCTCATACTGGTTCTGAGAGGTGTGCATATTACTAGCCTGTTTTACATTTGAGGAAACTGAGGCTCAGAGTGATTAAAACCCATGGTAGAATCTACATTAGAGCTTAGATTGGTATGACTCCAACGTCACTACTGCTCCCCCCATATCATGCTCGTGTTCTCTTATTTGAAGTTCATTTTAAACCTGGGTGATGTATTGGGCGGAGACTATTCTACAACATCCATTTTGGCCAAAGTGTCAGATACTGAAACTGAATTCTGACAAATGTGTACCTTTGCAACAAGGACGATAGAAAGGGCATGCCTGTCTCAGCATAAATCCATTCAACTGTCAGAAAACAGCTTCAGTCTCATTCCGCAAGGAGAGGGCGTGGCTTCCTTTGTGGATATAAAGGGCCATGCTTTATTTTTCTGGCTCCATTTGTGGAGTCCAATCCTCTGTACCTGAACCATTATTTGCGTTGGACTGGGGGGAGCTCCAATGGAGCATCAGAGAAACGGGCTGTTAGCAGCTGTTGAGTCCTGAGAGGCAAACCTAGGGCCATGGGGCTTCCCTGGTGGTACAGTGGTTAAGAATCTGCCTGCCAATGCGGGGGACACGGGTTCCAGCCCTGGTCCAGGAAGATCCCACATGCCACGGAGCAACTAAGCCTGTGTGCCACAACTACCGAGCCTGCGCTCTAGAGCCCACGAGCCAGAACTACTGAGCCTGTGTGCCACAACTACTGAAGCCCGCGCGCCTAGAGCCCGTGCTCTGCAACAAGAGAAGCCCCCACAATGAGAAGCCCGTGCACCACAACGAAGAGTAGCCCCCGCTCGCTGCAACCAGAGAAAAGCCTGCATGCAGCTACAAAGACCCAACGCAGCCAAAAATAAAATAAAATTAATTAATTAATTAAAAAAACAAAAACAGAAACATAATTCTCAACTTTAAAAAAAATACTGATGAGGGCTTCCCCGGTGGCGCAGTGGTTGGGGGTCCGTCTGCCGATGCAGGGAGCACGGGTTTGTGCCCCGGTCTGGGGGGATCCCGCATGCTGCGGAGCGGCTGGGCCCGTGGGCCATGGCTGCTGGGCCTGCGCGTCCAGAGCCTGTGCTCCGTGGCGGGAGAGGCCACGGCAGCGAGAGGCCTGTGTACCGAAAAAAAAAAAAAAATGATGAAGAAGAAAAAATACTGAAAAAAAAATCTAGGGCCATATGGTCTACTGAGGTGGTCCAGAGTGGGAGGGGCCTGAGGGGTGAAGCTAGTCCTCAAACCTCTAAAAGAAAAGCTTAGGGGAACAAGGAAGGAGATTAAATTTGAGCATGAGTGGTTATAAACAGAAGCACTATAGTCAAGAGGAGTTAAGACTTGAGAAGGTAACATATTATGGAGCAAAGGCTCTGGACAGAGACCGCTTGGGTTCGAATCCTTGTGAAATATGGGCAGTTCAGTTAATCACTCTTAGGTCAGGTCCATTAGAAGCAGAGCCCAAGATAGGGGTTTCTTAGATAAAAAGGTTCGTTGCAGAAGTAGTTTCAGGAGAAACCTGTAAGGTGGCAAGGAAGACCTGTTGGTTTCAGAAGTTTAGCCTCAGTTTGATCCCATAGAGGATTCTGGAGCATGGATTGCATCGCAGGAATTGTTCAGCCTGGGATAAGGGGCTGGGCTATTCTAACTGTACATCAGTCAGTTACTGAGAGGTGGGGGTATCACCTCCCAGCAAGCTCAAGGTGAGGGGATTCCCCTAAGCTAAGCTTAATCTTCCTGAGCCACTAGCAGTTACGGGACTGGGTTCACAGTCCTGGTAGAAAAGGGGATTTGGTGCAGCACCAATGACATCTGCGACACACTCTCAGCTTTAGATTCCTCATTTGTTAAGCAAGGATGGTAATAATAGCACTTACCTCGTAGGAGCGTAATAAAAGAAAGAAGGTATGTAAAGCAGGAGTGTTAACTTTTGGGGACTGAAGCTAGGAGGATCCTGGGTGATTACAGAGATTAATGTTTTCTGAAGATTAGTTTTTATTCATTGGTATTGTTTGATACCTGGGGGATTGGGCTAGCTTAAAAATAAAGAGTTGGTAGCATCTGTGGCTTGAAAGTTTAGAACAATGTGTATTAGTTTCCTGTTGCTGCTATAACAAATCACCACAAACTTAGTGACTTGAAACAACACAAATTTATTATTTTACAGTTCTGTATTTCTGACTGAGGTCTCAGTGAGCTAACATCAAGGTGTCACCAGGGCTGCTTTCCTTTCTAGCTGCTGTAGGAGAGAAGCTCTTTCCTTGCCTTCTCTAGCTTTTAGAGGCTGCCCACGTTCTTTGACTCCTGGCCCCTTTCTTCTTCAAAGCCAGCAGTGACTGGTCAAGTCTCCTCACGTTGCATCCCTCGGACACACTCACTCTCCTAACTTCCTTTTTCTCTATTTGTACAGACCCTTGTAATTACATTGAACTCACCTGGATAACGTAGGCTAATGTCTCCAGCTCAGGATCGTTAATCATATTTTAAATGTCACTTTTGCCACATAAAGTAATATTTTCACAGTAATTTTTTTTATGACATAGGCATCTTTATTATTATAGGGCATTATTTTGTCTCTGATGCAGGGATTGGCAAACTTTTTCTGTAAAGGGCCAGGTAGTAAATAATTTCGGCTTTGTGAGTTGTAAGGTCTCTGTTGCACCTACTCAACCCTGCCACTGTAGGAAGGAAACAGCCACAGACAATACGTATTTGAATGAATGTGCCTGTGTTCCAATAAAACTTGAATTATGGACACTGAAATTTGAACTGTGTATAATTTTCACATGCAACAAGATATTATCCTCCTTTCTGTTTGCTCCCCAATTGTTGAAAAATGTTAAATCCAGGCTTACCTTGCAGCCTGTAGAAAAACACGCAGGAGGTTGGATTTTGGCTTGTGGGCCATCTTGGTTTAGAATATTTTTTTGTCCTAGCCTATTTAAGGGTTTTAGAAACAATCTTCAAATGTTTGGTAGAATTTCTTCACTGTGCTTGGCTGGTTGTCATACATATTGCAAACCTTGACCTTGTGGTCTGCACTACTTCTATTGGATTTTTGTTCCCCATGAGAGCTATCCTCTTTTTAATTTTTCATGGAATTTGCTGAAGGTAAAATGGTAATGGTTGGTCTTAAAACCTTGCTCCTGTGTGGATGGTAGATATTTGGAAACATAAAGCACACTGAAAAGAATACTCAAATTAGGTGAGTTAATCAGAGAAAGTAATCTGTATGTTGATATTTCTATTTTTTCCCCACTTAACCAGAGTCACTCAGAATATGTTAACATTTTATTAGAGCTGGCTAAATTGGTGAGAATAGAGAGGTGGGTGAGAAAGAAATGTGTAGCGTGATAAAACAGAAGTTATGTTCAGGAGCACCTTGCTGGGGTTAGTTTGCCATCTCACAATATGTTATGACTACCTCTGATTTATTGAATGCAATTTTCTCTTTAAAATATGGCACTTTCTCTTGCTATCATATTCATGCCTCTTGCTGAATGACAGTTGGCTGTCAAACACTCTTATTTTCTTTTTGTTAGGTAAAGGGGAAGAGGACCCTGGGAGAAAATATTGCCGATAATGGAGGTCTGCGACAAGCTTTTAGGGTACGCACTGCAACATTTGCTGTGATTTTAAAAATTAAACTATAAAATACCATACGGGTGCACCTCAATTTACACCACAGACATTTTCTTGAGGAGTTAAGAGTTCTGTAAATTCTGTGAATTCCTGTAAATTGAATTATATTTCCCCATTGACTCTATTATATTCTATTATATGAATAGGGCTGCATTTCTTTCTTTTTCCTTTTTGGGGAGTAAAGTCACCCTAAAAGTAATATTTGTTATTAAGAATCATGTATTTAAAGGATAGTTTTCAGAAGGTACATTCAGTGTAATATTAAAACATGCTACAGAAATCTCAGGGCGAGGTTCATAGGCGTTTTCTTGAGCACAGTCTCTGTAGCCCGCCTTATAATTTTCTCTTAAAATACCAAACTTCTAAATTACGGTCAGAGGCTAGGGGTTCTCATATAGCGGGCCAGGTAAGAGTCCATAATAATGTTTTCATCATCCACTGGTCCATGGTTAAACAAGACACATAAGCAGCAAGATAAGAGGATGATGTAGAAAGACATTCATAAAGCTAAATGCACTCGGTGTAAAGACCCAGCTGTTATTCTGAGGTTATATCTTTCCTCTATTCTAGTTAAAATAGACTTTATTTTATAAAATGATGATGATTGAAGATTATAGTTTTCCCTCTTACCTGGCAAAATTTAAAAAAATTGCCCATAGATTGGCCCCCAAATTTATTTCCATACGGCTTGCCATTGTGTTAGATTTGTTTGTTCCCTGGTAGGAATACAACGAAAAGCTTTTTGGGGGAAGGGGGCATTATTTAACATGCGCCCACTTTGGCCCAGCTGCTTTGGTATCTATTGAGTGACTTGCATTTCCAGGTGTTTGTTTTCTTAAAGGAAATCTTGATAGGCTACATTTTGCACACGGTGGAGGATATATTTAATATCTCTGCACTGGCTGAGAAAAGAGAAAAGCCATTATTGCAGCAGATCATCTCTTCTATCTACTTCTCTCCCCAGGCTTACAGGAAATGGATAAATGACAAGAGGCAGGGGGTTGAGGAGCCTCTCCTACCCGGCATTGAGTTCACCAACAGCCAGCTTTTCTTCCTGAGTTATGCTCAAGTGAGTAAGACCAAGGAAGGGGCATCAAAGATGAGACGTGGGGCTTTGGCTTGCTCCCTGGATCAAAGGTTTGGCACCAAAGTTTAATGGCATAACTTTGATTTCAGCTGCAGTCTTATCTTGCTGCTTATTTTCTGGACAAATATCACCTTTATGTTCTATGGGACATAATTAATTAACTGACTGAATCAAGGTTTATTGGTATTTTTTATCAAGTGGGTTACCAGCCTTGTGGTAACTCACTTGATTTTTAGTATATCCTGACTTCTTAATGTATTTGATACTATTTGTAACCATTTCTAGTGACTTGTTCTTTGGCTTTCTTGGCCCTGTGGTTTCCTGCATTTCTCCTCCTTCACCTCATTTGCTGACTTTACCCCACCACTCTCAACCTGTGGGGGACCCTCAAGGCTATGTTCCCAACTGCCAAATGAACATGTGAAGACAACTAGAGCTGAAAACAACAACAACAAAGGCAAGGAGAGTCATGTCACCCTTTCGTGAGTTTAATGGGCTCTCTGAGCAGAAATTGAAAGATGTGCCCTAAATAAGGTACAATTCTGAGTTCGAGTATCTGGCCAGTGAGCCAAGTGCTGGTTGTTCTTTGTTATTCGGTTATTGCGCTGGTTTATGTCACAATATGTAGCCTCATTTTCAAACAAGTCTGGGGTGGGTTGATGATGGTTCTGGTGCATGGCCTCACAGTGGGCAAATCTGTATCTGTATGCTCAAAACTGGGCAAAAGTTTTCATCAGTACAACTTTCTGTTCCTCTTTTTGTTCACTCCTCAGTAAGCTCATTCATTTCCACGTCTTCTTCGGTTGACTCTGGCTAAAGAATTCTCATCTGTCTGGGGTCTTTATTTCTTAAAGCTGACATGACAACACTAAATAAATGATCATTTATCAACCTGACATCAGCAAAAGTGGAGTCAACAACAAAGTGACTTTCCTTTTTAGTTTTCTCACTTCTATCAACACACCCTCACCCTCAGTCTTTGGGTCTTCCTGGTTAAGAAACCTGGATTCTTAGGTCTTATTTGATTTACCTGTCCTCATTTTTATGACATGTGTCCCAAAAGCTGACGTTTCATCCTTTTAACTGCTCTTCAGATTCAGCCTCCCTTTCTCCCCATTAACCCTATTTAGTCATCTATAGACGGTCAGCCTCGATCTCGTCTACTCTGGATTATCCCAACAGCCTTATGGCATGTTTTCCTGACCTCGGCGTCTTTCTACCACTGTCTGTCTTACATGCCACTGAAATAGCCTTTTTATTTCATTACTGACCTGCCGAAGGAACTGCAGTGGCTCTCAAGTGCCCACCACATTGAGACCGAACACCTTTCAAAGTTCTCCTCAGTCTCATCCAACTCTACCCAACCAACTCTAAATTCCCATAGCTCCACCAGACTCACACTTAGCCGGCAGGTGTCCTCACTTCCACCGCACAATGTTCTGCTCATTATTGTGTCTGTGGTTTTGCTTTTGATTTTCCTTCTACAAAGTGACGACCCCCTTTGTACTCCTCCCCCTCAGATTATTCAGTTCCATCTTTACCTTCAGGATCCATGTCAAGTTCCACCTCCTCCGCATCTTCCACAAACTTCCCCAAGGACTCCAGTTCTCGTTAAAAAGAAATCTCCAACTCCTTTGCATTTATCTTCATTACCATGCAGTTGAGTGCTTAATTGTTATCAAAATGTAAAAGACTTTTACTTTTATCTTCATAGCTCGTACATCTTCATACACTTCTTATTTATCTCCATAGCATCCAGCAAAGAGGCTGGGCATATTGAAGACACTTGACATTTTTAGATAAATTGCTTGAAAACACTGAGATTAACACAGTTCAATTAAGGAGACTTTCTTTTGGGTCAGTACTGGGCCAGATATCTAAAATAAGAACACAGATATAGTTAGAACTTTCTAGAGCAGGGATTCGCAAGCTAGAACCCGTGAGCCATATGTTGCCGCTGTCTATTTTTGTAAATAATGTTTTATTGGAAAGCAGCCATGCTCTATACTTTACACATTGTCTATGGCTGTTTTTGTGCTACAGTGGCAGAGTTGAGCAGTTAAAACAGAGACTTATGATCTGCAAAGCCTAAAATATTTATTATCTGTCCTTTACAGAAAATGTTTGCTGTCCTCTACTCTAGAGGACAAAGTACAAGGTCTGTCAGTTCTTATTTAAGTTCTTACTTTCTAACTTAAGATCCATCTTAGTAGATGAAGTAAATTAACTGATATCAACGTTACAGTCATAGTTTTGAAATGTCTCCAAATAAAATTTCAAACTATATATGACTTACTTTAAAGAGATTAAGAAAAAAATGACAAGATATTTTATATTACTAATGAGAAATTTATCTTGGAGCTTTTCCTACTAGCGGATTGAGGAGATTTTCAACCTTCTATACATTGAAATAAGTCTGCTTATAAGGAGTAAAATTATTTTCTCTCCTGGGAAGATACTAGGAAAACAGTAAGAATGAAAATGTGTTTTTAGAAATCTCATAAATGATATATGAAGCAAAGACAATACTACATAATAATGGAAGAATGTAAGAGGAAATAACATACGAAAAAGTGAGGTAAAATTGTGAGAAACAACTTCACCTTAGCTAGCTTCTGAGGAAGTTAAGTGCTCCCATTACAAAAAACATCTTCAAAGTCAAATTCAGAACCACAGTGACGGATGGTTTATGTTCATCAAAAGCAATAAAGCAATAGCATTGTATCACCTTTGCTGCTTCCTGTATCCCTGTAGTTTCTGTGACCTGTCAGTTTTTCCTCAGATATTCTTCTTATCCTTCTTCTCTCTCTTCTCATTGCTACTTATTTAGTAGACATTCATTGGGAACCTTCCTGGGGCCCATAAATAATCTTCAAACTACTGCCAGATAAATCTTTTAAAATACCCCTGCCAGATAAATCTTTTAAAAATATATATTTTTTATCACCTTTGGGCTCAAAACCAATGTTTAAATATAGTCTGAACACTGTAGCCTCTTGCTCAGGACTTCAGAAATCTGGCCCTATCCTCACCCTCCCCTGGTCTCCCATTGCTGGCCACTATGCACCACACAGTCCAGCCAAGCTGACTGTCTTGCTTTTTCTTCTCTCAGATATGTCTTTGTTTCCATTTTCTCCTCCACCTGGAATTCCCCCCATCATATTCATGTTTCCTAGTTCTATTCATATGTCAAGCTATATCATATTTCAAGGCACAGTTCAAATCAGGATTAAGTAGGTGAGGGTACATGAACAGACAGTGCAAGGAAAGGTTTTTTTTCTTGTCCATGTTCCATGTCCAGCATGGGTCAGCACTGGGGCTCTGCTCGTAGTTACTACTCAAGGACCTGGGTTTTGGAGTCTTTATCTCCACATGTGCTTCCGTGGTCACCATAGGAGTAGGGAAGAAATACGAGGAAATGTGCACTGGCCCTTAATTGTAGCATCTTAAATTGTTCTTATTACTCTTAAAACTTCTGCCAGATTTTTAAAGCTTCTGCCAGGAAGTGACATATATCACTTCTGCTCACATTTCATTGGTCAGAGCAAGTCATATAGCCATGCCTAACTTCAAAGCAGATGGAGCAGTGTCCTTCTATCCAAGGCCTGAACTAGGATGAAGCAAACAAAGCACCCAGGGTGCAAAATACCTACTTCTCATGACCATATTCAATAATGGATGATTGATTCATTTTATTGATTCAAACGAATGTGGTTAAATTTGATAAGGGCTATTCCAAGCATGTTAACTGAATGAACACATTGGTTGATTCCTGGACACATATGCTATTCTCTTGATTTAAAGCATTTGTTTGGAAACCTCTCTTAATTTACTCAAATTCTGGAAGTATTCACAATGATAAAACTTTCTACTCTGGGAATTGGAATAATAGATGTTACTACTGATGAAGGTGTTGTGTTATCTGATCTCCTAAAACTGCTTGTCATCCGTTGAGTCTAAAATTACTCTTCAGTATAATTTGGAGCAGTTAAGGCAGTAGAAAATGTGTAATTGAAACATAATTATCGGGATGTTTTCTCTTCTAGGTGAGGTGCAATTCCTACAGACCAGAAGCTGCCCGAGAACAAATCCAAGTTGGTGCTCACAGCCCACCTCAGTTTAGGTAAATAGGCACATGGGTGACACTAGTATTTTTTTTTTTTTTTTTTTTTCCGTACACGGGCCTCTCACTGTTGTGGCCTCTCCCGTTGCGGAGCATAGGCTCCGGACGCGCAGGCTCAGTGGCCTTGGCTCACAGGCCCAGCCGCTCCGCGGCGTGTGGGATCTTCCCGGACCGGGGCACGAACCCGTGTCCCTTGCATAGGCAGGCGGACTCTCAACCACTGCGCCACCAGGGAAGCCCTTGTGACACTAGTTTTTAACTGCGCATCTCCATCTCCTCCCCTCCCCAGACATCCCAGGGCTCTAAAATAGGTGATCTGACCAAAGCCTGCATTGTGAACAGTGATAGCTCCATTTCACAGACAAAAAAAAAAAAAAAAAAAAAAAATCTGGCCAAACAGAAACTAAGCATCTTTTCTTTAATTAGTAGGAAGCTGGTTTAGTTAGCATTCTCTCACCTAAATTTCAGTAGTAGGCTTTTGTACACACCTCTAGTATCAAGAGATCTGTGAGATTGTACAAGACTCCAAAGGTAATTTAGAATCCAAATCATAGCTTTAGTATTAATTCCCATTTATTATCTTTCAATTTTTGAAAGGCAGCAATCCATGGGTGCCCTGAGCACACCACAGGTGCTCAGTAAACTGGCATGTTTGATTTATCCAACTGCCTACTTTTTAGAAACATGGGCCAAAAATCTCTTTTCTTAGATAAGGATGAGATCTTATGCACTGTGGCTTAAAACACCTAGAGCTCTGGTTTAATTTGTGTTGTAGAATATCCTATTTAATGCCTCTTGTACTTTCATACAGCCAACCAACAGACATGAATGAGTGCCCACTTTCTGAATAGCTCTGAACACCAAGGAGGATATATGGTGATATTTAGCTATTGTAATTCATATCTGGAGGCAAAAGCTCTATATTTTGGCTTTTAGTTTGAGTCATATTTTGAAACAATTGCTTATATATGAAGGGAAAAGAATTATGAATTACAATCTTATTTAATTGTTAGAATGTATAAAATATTAAGTAAAAATAAAATTAAGATTAATATTACTTAAGCCATGCTAGGTTTCTAGCATAGTTTGAGGGAAATTTTCTATAGTAGGGGACAGAGTTATAATAGTAAATGCAAGAAACCGTAATAATTTGTATTTATTTGTTCTCTGCTTAGAACATATTACATCTGGATATCTTTATATTTAATGTTTAAACGAATCCGTTAGCATATTGCAGGAAAGTCATCTAAAATTTCTCCTGTTTTAAAGTCTTATTCCCAAAGCCTTGCCTTAGGAATGCTTCAGAAATTGACTATAAATTACCCAATAGCATAAAAATCTAATCATTGTGTTAGAAATTCTCCCCCACTGGGCTAAACTGTCAAGAATGCTGATTCCACTGACAAATGGTGCAGATGAAACCACACAGTGGATTAATTACTCAACAGATAAGTTTTTTTTTTTTTTAACATCTTTATTGGGGTATAATTGCTTTACAATAGTGTGTTAACAGATAAGTTTTTAAAAACTAATTTCCTTTTACTAACTAGTTGCCTGTAATGTTGGATTTTAGCTGATAATTTGCAGAGTATACTTACTGATTGTCAGCTAAATTCTATCCTTAACACTTTCCCAGGGTGAATCATACTATGAAACCTGCATCCCTCCCCATACATCCCAGCTAAAACACAAGAGGTTTTGGGGATTCGGGGATACAGGCCATTATATTCATTCAAATGCCCATAGGGAGCAAAGTCATTAGGGAAGAAACAGTCAGTGGCCGAGAATGCTGTCTCTAGTCAGCCTTTTGAACATGCAGTCGAGTAAGGAATAGATGAGGGGGGAGGTTTTTTCCTGGCTTGTTAGTGATCTCTGCGGTAACTGTAGATTTTGAGTGCGGCAGAAATCACACAATGGAAATACCACTTCCAAAAGGCAGTTAGAATCAAAGTGCTGAGTAGGACTCCGCAGTCTTTACTGCAGTCAGGGAGCTTGCAAGAACACCAGATTTTGGAGCTAACTCCAGTAAAGCATTACTCATCAATAACAGCTAGACACCATTCATTAGCTTATGGTTGCATAAACCAAATTCTAGGTAAATATGAGCCTTCAAACATAATAGGAGTTTATAAAAAGTGTTTTTGTAGATTGAAAGAGTTCTTTAAAGATAATTTAGGGACTTCCCTGGTGGTCCAGTGGCTAAGACTCTGTGCTCCCAATGCAGGGGGCCCGGGTTTGATCCCTGGTCAGGGAACTAGCTCCCACATGCCGCGGCTAAGAGTTCGCATGTGACAACTAAGGATCCCGCATGCCGCAACTAAAGATCCTGCATGCAGCAGTGAAGATCCCGTGTGCTGTAACTAAGACCCTGAGCAGCCAAATAAATAAATAAATAAAATGTTTTTTTAAAAAAAGGTAATTTAAAGATAGCAACAACATGGATGAATCTTAACAGACATAATACTGAATGAAAGAAGTCAGAGGCAAAAGAGTGCATACTATGTGGTCCACTCATGTGAAGTTAAAAAACAGGCAGAACTAATCTATGGTCAGACTAGTAGTTATGCTTGGAGGTGCTACTGTTAGGGCACACAAGGGAGCCTTCTAGGTGCTGGAAATATCCCATGTCTTGATCTGGGTGGTAGTAACATGGGTGTATTCATGTGAACTAAATGATCTTTACATTTGAAATGCGTATACTCTCTATCAGTTATATCTTCCTTAAAAAGTTAAATTAAAAAATAGTTAGAAAAGCTAAGTATTGGTAAATCTTCTAGTTTGTAGGAATTTCTGAATTTATAGGAATGTATGACCCTATATACAATTTATAGGAATTGTAGATCCTACGGTTTATAGAAATTTGAAGGTATTTGGAAGATTAATAGCATTTGTCTGGTTCTAGTCTCGGCTCTGTTAATTTCTTTGGAAATTTACTTAACCATTTTGGGCTTCAGTTATCTCCCTGTAAACAGATTAAGTGAATGCAACATCATATCAAGCAATATAATGATACAGTTTTGTCCAGAACCTGTTGATTTGTAAGAATTAAATGACATGGACTTTGACATATCTTTTTCAGGGTCAATGGTGCAGTTAGCAACTTTGAAGAATTCCAGAAGGCTTTTAACTGTCCGTCCAATTCCACGATGAACAGAGGCACGGACTCCTGCCGACTCTGGTAGCTGGACTGTTGGTTTATGCCATCCTGAGAGAGTTGTGCAGTGCTCATCACCTACTGCTTTAGGCCTGTGTTCCCCTGAGGATGTTTATTTTTGATGCATCTTCATTACTTGGGTATTGCTTAGATCTAAACAGTATCTGTTCAGAGTTGTAAGGCTTAAAAAAATGGAATACAAAAAATCGAATCAAGTATGTTTCTTTAGAAAACCAAACCAACAAAAATAAGTCCCTAGGCTGCTTTTGTTAAAATGCTGTCCGCTGGATTGTTGCTGTTGTCCAGTTTAGTGTGTAAGCCACGGCTAAGTGGTCCATATCATTTTAATCTACAGCTTTGCAGGGGCCCTAAGTAGAACGCATCCAGAAGAAAATTCAGCCTATTACACTTGCAACCCTCAGTGATGTGGACATGTGCGAGGATACCCGGGAGGTCTTTCTGCACTGTGGAGCGCACTGTGAGATTTCACACATCGTCATTACGTAGCGTTGATTAACTCTAAGGTAGTTAGATTAGAAATATGTTGAATTCTCATTTTACAATATTTGATGAAGTTCTTGCCTTCAGCTTTGGAGTCTATTGGCATGAAAACGTGCCTCACAGCTTGTATCTGGTGTAGCTTATTGCCCTGTTCAAGTCAGCATGAGCAAAGCTGGCAGAAAGGCTGCTTGGTAAAGGTTTGAGTTCATCAAACAGAAAGACAAGGTTGTATCTGTAAGTCCCAGAAGAAGCCAAAACACCTAGTCACGCAACAGTGGGGACACTAAGAAATGACATCTCCAAAATTTGATCTGGTCTGCCCAAACCTTGGAGATTATGTCATCTGCTGGATACTTCTCTTCAGTCCAATTCCTGGTTGTCTTGTTATCCTCATATATGTGCACTCTCCTGCTTCTGAAATGAGTAGGCATCGAGAAAATAATTTTCTAATTCCCCATTAGGAATGTATGGCTTTCCTTCCCCTTTAGTGCAAAGGGACAAACCCCACATTGAGGAGGGCGCAAAGTGGCTCAGTTAAAGTTACCTCTCTTTTAAAGAACCTTTTGGAAAAATTTCTTGATTAAAGACATTTTAGAATCTGTTGATTGAATTGAAAATTCCCTTCATAGTCCAAAGAAACATAATTTTTACTCTTCAAGTCTTCTTCTAAAGAGTCTGTAAGAAAGAGCAGTATTACGTTTTTGATCCTCAGAGCTCTGTCTTTTCAAACTCTCACACTTTTCAAGTGTGTGTTCAGCGTGTGTGTAGGATAAAATTGTAATGGCCTTAAAGTGGTTACCTGGCATTTTCGGTTTCTTAAAATAGCCATCCCCCCTTCACATTATTCCTTGTACATGTGGTTCTAGGTTAAGTAGGCCAATAGGAAAATCTCGGAAGCAAAATGACAAATTCAGGCTAACCAGAGGAAGCCATTTTACATCCCTGGGATTTGTCATTTAAAAAAAAAAAAAAAAATATATATATATATATATATATATATATATATATATATATATATATATAAAAGTGTGTGCCATGTCCTTTTGTAACCATGGGAACTTAAGAAGGGAGAAAACTGCAGGGGCACCATCATGAGGAAAACAATTCCACTGCGTTAGTCAGAGGAGAGTGATTTTCCCCTTGACTTCCCGCTCTCTGAATAGATAGACTCCTGAAGAGCAGCTACCTTTTCCTCCTTAACCATGGCTTAATGTGACCTTACTTTGTATTTTGAAAACAGCAGTTACTGTGTCTTTTCTCCAGAGGAATCATTCTGATTTGGTTTAGACTTAGAAGATTCTCCTTGTTTTTTTCCTGTATCTGGACATTTAAAATCAGCTGAGATTTTTAAGGCTTATATGAATAGCATTTTCCTTCTAGATTTCTCTTTTTAAATTCCAAATAAACACATTCCTGCAGGTCAGAGAAAGTGTTTGATAAAAGCATAGAATTATCAGTTTGGAAATGGGACTCGTTCAGTCACTTAATGGTTTAGGAAAACTGGTTGGTGAACAGTTGGGGCCCTCACGGTTTCTGGATGATGTGGCTACTTCGTCCTGACTAACTTTACCTGATGTAACTCAACTATACTGAAAGCTGTTATTACAACAAACTCAGAGCAGCCCAAATCATCACCACTAACTGGAACAATATTCTAGTAGATTGAATTTCCAAATACATGCTCATGTTTAAATTTTCAGAGTACATTCTTATTGTCCCTTCTCTTCAATACAGATTAGCATAAAAGAATCAGACACTGATTAAGTGGTAGAGGGAGGAAGGTAAAATGCAACTGGAAGGGAGAGAGAAAAAGTAGGGAGAAGCTGGCCTAAGAATGTGACTCTGAAGAGAACACAGGATTTTGGCAGTCCTTGCCAAGCACATCCACTGGAGTAGGGCCATAAAGTTTTACAAAAATAATTATGCTAAATTAAAAGGAAATTAGATATTGGATCTCAGACTAGGACTGCCAGACCAAACTTCTCTGCTTCATATACCAGATGCTCTGCCAGTGAACTATTGTCTGGGCAATGGAAGGAATTAGGTTTTTTTGGGAAAGTCTCCTGGATTAGTCAACGGTGTTATGTATATAAAATGATCTTGTTTGGGCTTATCATCATTGTGCAAAGTTTCCTGAGCTTTTTACCAACCACATAGCATTGGCCTCCTATTTCCATTTTTTTTTTCCTTTTATGAGATGGACTTGGAAGTGATTACTGCAAGCTCAGGATTCATAAATTATCCTTAAGTTTATTCAGTGCCTTTCCTCAATGGAGCTTAAAGCACAGCACATAAATTTTATCTCATTTAGCCTTGGAGCATCAGTAAGAAGCAACTACTAGGAACTATGGCTTGCCACACAGGTTATGCTTGTGCCAGAGCAGTGGAGAGGTTTGAAATTGCTTCTCAAGTATCCCAGAGTCAGGAAAGGCAGAGCCTCTGTTCTTTGGGCTGCTGACCTTTGCGTTAACCTTCATCCCGTAGATTACCCTATTTCTGAATACATTTATTCCATCAGTGTTTCTGTAATCACTTAGCATTTGATAGGCTTCTTCCTTGATATTTTTAACATAATGTCTCAGTTGCATATTAAATTATGGAAGAATATATGATTATTTCAAGCAACAACATTCTCATTGCCAGTGGCAGTGCCCCACTGGTCTGAAGAAAGGTGTTCTTGGATTATGCATTCCTTATCTAAATGGTCATTGTATTTTCTTCCCCTACTTGTGAAACAATGTGAGCAATCATTTTAAGGACAATAAAAAGTTGAAGATATTGTTTCCTCTCTTTTTAAAAATAATATTGAAACCTGTTACATTGATTAACATATTCAGTTCCGTTTTAGACAATATTTGCCTAAAAAGTACACAAAGCACTGTAGAGGACTAGGTTTCTTGGTTTAGGAAAGTGGGATTTGAATGCAGTAACTTTCTCTGTAGACAATGAGAGATTTGCGAGGTGGTCATTGTATTTTCTTCCAGTATATAAGAGATGTGGTTTATTGCTTGTGCAATAATATTCCTATTGAGGAAAAGAGAGGTTTCTGAGGAAATTATCAGCCATGGTACGGCTGGTCTTGCAAAAGTAACAATGAACATTACAGTTACTGTCGAACCAAAGAATCTCTATGTGCTATCACCTTTCTTTAACAATCAAGTCGATTTATGGTCACTTACTCAGTACACAGTAACTGAGCACCATTATATTTAAATCACTGAACTAGCTGTACTTAGGCAGACCGTACGCAGTCTGGTCTAACATGGGAAACAGATACGTAAACTGCTACAGTCACCCTATTTCATGACAAGTGTGATGAAATGCAAGGACATCAGGTTGTGGTTTGGTGCACAGAGAAGGAATTATTCAATTCTCCTCCGGTGGATGCTGTCAGAGTTCTCTCTGCCCAGATCCCAGCCCTTTTACCAGGCACCTAACCTCACCTTCTGTGTGCTTTTCTTCCTCATTGGCTGTAGATCTCTAGGATGGCTGCCCTCATACTACTGGAGCCTCTGTGCCCCATGTACTTCCAGAGAACTGGAAGTGCCTGGAGTTTATATTTCCTGGCGACCTTTGGACAACGAGTGAGTGGTGCAGGACGGTGAAAGCCTGACTGCTTTGCCTGGGTCTAGACAAATCCAGAGGCATATCATAGAATTCATACTAAGTTCTCTGGGGGGCATTTTGGGATTAGTTTGGCAGTGCAAGTAGAGTCCCCTGTTGATTATTTTAAACATCTTTCTGACACTGATATGTTCTGAGATGTGGAAAAGTACTCGTTTGTAGTAGGTGTGCCATAGTGTCCATGTACAGGTGATGGACATCAGACAGACTGTGGAGCTGGTAGGTAGTGTTTGAGTATGGCCTGTTAGTGCCCCTCTTAGAGAGTCTACTCCAGTTTCTGAGCTGATCCTTGAAATAAGAATTTTTGTCTGTAGGGTAGTGGCAGAAGGAAGGATGTATAGAAATGACAGAGTTTATGAGTGATCTCTGAGGCATGGACAGGAAGGAGAGGCTTTGGGGTAATGGAGGCAAGAAGTCTAGAACCTCTCTTGCTACGGTCTGTTTGATAGACTTTATGAGGTATTCAGTGTGCCTCAGTTTTTAGATATATATCTTACTGGACCTGATCAATATTTGAAGGAGTCTGATGTTTCCAATTAGGTTTAAGGTTTTTGCATGTCCCTCAAGTTCAGTTGCTTTCTTTGTTAATTAAGATCGCACTAGATGTTGAAACAGATCATCTCAATGGTTTAACCTAATTTAAGTTAATTTATTGTTTTCATTACATACAAAATGGGTATTAATGATCAGTGAGCTTCTCTCCTACAATTGGTGATTTAGGGACCAAGGTTCCTTCCATATTGTGATTCTGCCATTTTCAATGCTATTGAATACATGCTTACCTACAAGAAGCTGGTGGAGCGGAAGAGGTTATGGAAGATATTGGGTGGAAGGTTTGGTCTAGTCCAAGGAGTTAGCTACGTCACTTCTGCTCATATTCCATTGGCTAGAGCTCAGTCATATGGCCAAACCTAACTGCAGAGGAGGCTGGGATATATAGTCTAGCCGTGTGCCCAGAAAGAAGAGGAAATGGGTTTGGCTATTACCTAGCGATACCAGCCACACCTTCTAAAGTAAAATACCGGCCAGTAACGTGGAGCTCTTCTGAATTTAGGAAATAACTTTTGAGCACAGCACAATGAAAATTTTAAATGCCACTGGTAGCCTGGAGTTTATTCTGTAGGAGTCTTTTTAATTAACAGTTTAATTGGATAATTTAATCCCCTTTAGAATTGGAAATATGAAAATGAAAATGAGATATTCCCTGTGATCTGACAATACTGTGCTTTAATAAACACACCAAAGTGAGCCCGGAAATGAGCACCACAAAAGCATTACCATAATTTGTGATCAGTGAAAGAAAACCTGATCTATAACTTTAATTATTTATAAATGGTTTAGCTACATGTTTCATTTGAATGTATATTTTGTTTTGTTGCTTGTCTCAATTAGGAAGGTAACCGAATATAAGATTATGTGGCTGTGCCATGGATTTACAATATGTTCTAAGCTTTTAAAATATATCCCATTGAGAGGGGAAATATTTTTTTTTTTTTGCGGTACGCGGGCCCCTCACTGTTGTGGCCTCTCCCGTTGCGGAGCACAGGCTCTGAACACGCAGCCTCAGCGGCCATGGCTCACGGGCCCAGCCGCTCCACGGCATGTGGGATCTTCCCGGACCGGGGCACGAACCCGCGTCCCCTGCATCGGCAGGCGGACTCTCAACCACTGCACCACCAGGGAAGCCCAATAAAATATTTTTTATGAAATAACATGTGCTGTGTCTTCTAGGATTTTTAGAGGATTTATATGAAAATTACGGGAATTCCCTGGCAGTCCAGTGGTTAGGACTCTGCGCTCTCACTGCTGAGGGCCTGGTTTCAATCCCTGGTCGGGGAACTAAAGTCCGTCCCACAAGCCATGTGGGGCAGCCAAAAGAAAAAAGAAAGACCTTTAAAAAAAAAAGAAAATTATTTTTACTTCTCCATTGATTAGAGATGAGAAATGCTCTTCTTTATATTCATGTTTTATGCTTTCTCCACTTAAAAGAAAAATCGAGGCTCAGAGTCCAAGAAACAGAGATGAGTGTCCATGTACAAGCCACAAAAGTACTGTTAGAATTAATTCTGGCTTGAGATGCCACTTTACAGAGGAAGAAGCACTAAGTGATTAAGTTAAAATCCCCAATGTAAAAGCTACCTAAAATATTAGGTATCACTTATGCTGCCAGTTAGGCTGAAATGTCTGCATATGTCCTAAGCAAAAAGAGCAGTACAGTTTACCATTTAGAACTGAACTCTATCCATTTCCAAACTGAGTTAGAATAGAAGTCAGTGGAATCTGTATACTGGTAACGGTCACATGACTCTCCAACCCCAGTGACATTGGATGAATGAAGAAAATAACCCAGAGAAAATTTATTCCAAGATTGTCCAGGCATTTATAAATGATTGTTTTTTTTGCCTAAAAAATGATCACGATGAAAACAGCAAACATTTCTTGACACCTGCCATGTCGTAGGCACCCCACTAGGGTCTTGCATGCCTTATAGCCGGTCCTCACAACGACCTTGCAGATACTTGTTACTGTTTCCACTTCACAGCTGTGGAATACTTGTGTGACTCGCCAAGACCACATTTGTAATCGGAGGAGCCAGGAATAAAGTCATTTTTGTCTGATTTCAAAGCCCATTCTCTAATGCTCTACTGGGCAGTTGGACCAACGTTCCAAACCTGCTTTTGACCTGTGAATTATTGAAGATTTCAGGCTGAGTTCTGTAGTCATCTGTTAGAAAAGAAGTGAAGGAGTCAGTTTACAGGTGTTTGTACCTGATGATAGTTCCATCTTGAGTCCTTCAGAAAGCTCTCCAGAAGCTGCTCTTCACTGATAATGCTGGCTACCATTTAGTGAGCATGAACCATCTGTCCGACATCCACTAGATGTTTTATGTATATTATCTAATTTAATCATTAGGATAACTCAGACACCTATAGTTATCCCCACTTATAGGTAAGGGAACAAAGGCTTGAAGAGATGAACAACTTGCCCATGATTATTTAGCTAGCAAGCAACAGGGCCAGATTTGAATCCATTTTTATCCATGTGCTCCCTTAGGCAAACATACAGCTGTGGGGACCCCAAGTCCTAGATTTCTGGGCTGGGGTGTCCCAGTTTAGTTGGTAGACTCCCCCTCAGTTTACCTGTGTTCAGCCCTGTGATTGCCTGTGCCCTCTGTGTTCAGTCTTCTGCAACCAGATTGTCTCCAGGTTACTTTCTCCAGAGAAAACCTTTGTGACTCTGCTTGTGGGTAGTTGAGAGCCTGTGAAAGTTAAAGACTTTAAAGCAATCACCTTGTTCGTAACCCCATCATGCCTACTGACATTCACTGTTACCTACAGCTTCCGAGGCCTGAGGACTTCTGGTAGTCTGCAGGGCACTTCAGCTTGCTTCTAGTAGGGGGTCTATTATTTTTGCCCATGTGGCCTTTTTAATATTTTTAGTATCCTTTTTGTGAGAGGGAAAGTAGATCCATATCTGAGTAACTGGAAGTCTATGTTTTGTTTTCTAAAGGGAAAATGTACCAAAAATTTATTATTTTTAAAAGAAATGCTGCTATAGATACAGTTCTACTGAATTATTGCCTTCACCCACCAATATCTGTAACTAAAGAGTCTAAAGCTTCCTTTAAACTGCTGAGTATTTGGAGGTTTCATTTTATGCAGAAGCCAATCCTATTTTTTCTTAGTTACTTTAATAAAACAAGCATGCATGAGCATTTGGTATTTTCCATTTCTCCTAAAGCCATATAACTTAGTCTTTGGAGAATTCGTTTGAGGTGAAAGGAATGTATCTCTGTCCACCTTCCAGAGTTGCCTGGGAATGTGTCTAGGAGAATGCTAGGTTGGATTTGTTACGAAAGCTCCAGAGGAAATTTTTACTTACCAACAAGGGCCAAGCACAGTCCTTGGAGATTCACATTTCAACTGTCATCTGCACACACACAACAGGCTCCGGCGCAGATTGAGTTTGAGTTAGTGCACATAGCTTGTTGGGAGGAAATCAATCAAAAGCCTTTTTAAGCATAAATGGTTCTTTAGGAACTGAAAGCTGAGTGCCTCAATTTTATTGTAAGCATTGAATAAAAACCATCTTAAAGCATTCAGCATGTTAAAACTACAAACACGAGTAATAATGAAGGTACTCCCTCACCTAGGTATGTTGGTGATACGTACGAAGTAATATTTGCTATAGAATAAGAAGAAAAATCGACTGTCATTTAAGATCTGCCTACAATACATGAGGCAGAATGCTAGCTGTCATACTGGATTTTGATTAATCCAGGACTTTGGTGACTTTAACCCCAGAGTTCACAGCAAATATTATAATAACAGAATTGTCATTCCAATGTTTTAAAACCCTTCAGTGATCTTTCCATTGCAGTTACAGTAAATCCCAACAACTTACCCTGACCTAAAGGCCCTGCATAACCTGGCTCTCCACTTTTCCATTGCCATGTCTCCGTTGCATTTTTTCCTAGTTACACTGGTCTTCTTTTTGTTTCTCCAATTTACTAAGCTTTTTCCTCTCTTCTCAGTGTCAGGGACTTTACAGCTTTGCCTGAAATAGTTTTGCGTGTCTTTCATATAAGCCTGTTGAAGTTAGGGCCCTTTACTTTAGAGTCCGTCCCCTCACCTAGCTTACACCTCCCTAGATCTAACCACAGTTACCAGTGTTCTTTTCCCTCCCCTCCTCATCTTTCTTGGCCCCTGTTGATAAGTAAAAATTTCTTCTGGAGCATTCATGACAAATCCACCCTAGCATTCTCCTAGACGCATTCACAGGCAACTCTGGAAGGTAGACAGAGATACATTCCTTCCAACTGAATTGTCCAAAGACTAAGTTACATGGCTTTAGGAGAAATGGGAAATACCAAATGCTCACGCATGCTTGTTTTATTAAAATAACGAAAAAAACCCAAGGATTGGCTTCTGCATAAAATAAAACTTTCCAGTATTCAGGTAGGAGTGTCCCTAGGATGTTGAGGAAGAGCAAGGAGGCTAGCGAGGCAAGGAAGAGTGCGGGACAAGGTCATGTGAGAATGCAAAGTGGCATTCCAATAGTTGACGGTCATGTAGATCATTGTAAGAATTCTTGTTTTCACTCTGTGACATGGGAAGACATTGGAGACTTTTGAGCGGAAGAGCGACAAGATCTGCCTCCTGATTTCCAGGACGATTCTGGCTGTGTTGAGAGTAGACTGTGGGTGAACAAGGGAAGAAGTAGGAAGACCAGTCAGAGGCTGTGGCACTCATCCCGGTGAGAGATCATAGTGACTGTGCCTAGGAGAGTAGCTGGGGAGGTAATGAACGAATGCACGGTAACAACATTTAAAAAAGAAACTCTTTTGTGGTCCGGAACCTTAAACTTTCCAAGTATCTCTTTTTCATTTGTCGTTTTCTATGTTGCTCCCTGGATCCATGCACGATTATATGGTATAATCTTAGAGCATTGTATGATTTTGCGTGATATTTTTTCATTTAATGGTATCGGCATGCATCCATGGCATTTAATAATCTTCCATTTTAATGGCAGCATAATATTCTTTAGAGTTTCTGTGACATTTTATTCAATCATTTCTTTATTGTTAGAAGTTTATTATTGATTTCATTTGTAACTATTGTAAACAATACAGAGATAAGTGTCTTAATGTGTAGAGTTTTTTTCTTTCCTCTTGATTGTTTCCTTTAGAATAAATACTTGAGAGCGAATTTACTTGACCAAAGGGGGCATGTTTAAGCTTTTGAAATATACTGACATACTGCTTTTTAGCACGGTTGTATATATGAGGGTACATACTTCATTTTACAACGGAACTGGAGCAGGAAAGGGTCCTGTCCATAAGAAAGTTACGGTATACTGGAGGAAGTAGATGTGTAAGCCGAAAACTATAATAACAAGCATAATGAAGAACAGTATCAGAAGGTGCCACATTTAGTAAAACCTGATAAGTTCTACGTGTTATTAATTTCAACTTTACTAATACTTTACATCTATTAAATATATGAAAGTGTGACTGGTTGTTTAATTTTAGTAATTAGCTTTTTGGTTTTTACTTCTCTTGATGTAAATTACTTGCACATCAATGCCTTTTGCCCTTTAAGCTATTAAGATCTTGTTTTTTTCTTTTCAATTATATGAGATTTTTATTGCTTATTATTTTTAGTCATTAATTGAAACAGAAAAGTTCTATTGCTATGCTCTGATCATTGTTTTGTACTTTTGCAACTAGTATTCTTTTTTTCAATGCTAGAAACTTTTAAAAAATTTTATTTAAAAAAAATTTTTATTGGAGTATAGTTGATTTACAGTGTTGTGTTTCAGGCATACAGCAATAGTGTTCTTTTGTCAAGTAGTGGAGAAAGGGCAGAGTGCTCTACCTTACAAGGTTTGCCTTGTTGGAATAAGCTTTAGACAAAGGAGTATAAAGCTAGTTAATACAAATTTAGGAAGAATACTATGTTAAATGCATATCAGTTAACTGAACAAGTATTTATTGAACCACTTGCTAGATATTATTCTAGGGCTTGGAATACAATGATGAATAAGAGCTCTAACTGCTAATTATTTAGTGATTTAACAATTCATAGGGAAAAGTAGATATGTAAATAACAATTTCAGCAGTGTAGTATATCATAGAACAGAGTTGAACGCAGGGTTCTTTGGGCATAGGACTGGATAAAAACATTTCTAGAGCTAAGCAATGAAAGAATTACAATGTCCTCAGCTGTGAAATCTAAATAATAATAAATTAATAAGGCAGACAGCTCAATAGGAAATTGGTCAGATGACTTGAACTTGTTCACAGAAGAGGATATCTGAATTGCCAACAAATACATGAAAAAGTGCTTAAACTTCACTAATCATTGAAACCATAATGTGACTCATTTGTATACCCCTCCCTGCAGAATGGCTAAAATAAAAATGGATTTAGACAAACAGAACTCTCATATAATGCTGATGAGATTATAAATCGGTATGGCCACTGTAGAAAACTATTAGGCCAGTATCTTCTAAAGGTAAATATGCGTGTAACCGATGACCCAGCAATTCCACTTCTAGGTAGTAATAAGTTGCCATCTTAGTAGGTCGAAAATGGTTGAATATTGGCAATTTCATATTGTTCAACCTAATGTTTACCCAACAGAAATGCACACGTATGTTAACCAGAAGACATTGTAGAAGATGTTCATAGAAGCACCAATATTTGTAGTAGTTCAGAACTGGAAACTACCAAGATGCCCATCAACAGTAGAGTAGAGTAAATACTTGAATATTAGTCTACAATAACAGTGAAACTACAGCTACATACATATGTTTATCACAAGCATGATATTGAATGAAAGAAGCTGAATTTTATGATTCTATTTATATGAAACAAAAATATGCAAAACTAATTTGTGCTATTAGAAGTCAGGGGAATGGTTGCCCTTTCAGTGTTAGTGACTGGAAGGTCCCACAAGGGGGCTTTTGAGCTACTGGTAATATTAGATTTCTTGATCTGGAAGCTATTTACATTAACCATTTGTACACTTTTATATATGTATATTTCACTATAAAGTGTTTTAAATAACAGTAAAATAAATACAAGGAAGTGCATGTAAGTTCTGATTTTTTCCCCCATAACTACTCTGATGCTTTTTGAGGGAAAAAATGAATATCAGATTCTTTCCAAAATCTTTTCTCTGCTCGTTTTTCGAGTTCTTGCTTTGCTGGTACTCTTGTGCAATCCTGCAGTTGTCATAGGAATATACGTAAGAGACAAGACTGGGTGTGGGGTCTCTTGGAAGAGATGAAGCTGGACCTGAGTTTTGTAGCATCCACTGGAGACAGCCAGGGGAGCTAGCAGAGAGTTCCAGGCAGAAAGGCCAGGCTTCTGGAAAACAAGATGAGGGGGAAAAAACCTGTTGGGAGGGGCTGGAAATGGCTTATTAGAGCTGGAGCTTGAAGAGTGGCTGAGGAGGGGTTGGTGTTAGGCAAGATAGTTTGGCAGAGGCCAGGTGGAGAAAGGCCTTGAAGGACTATGCTGTGAGTCTGGACTTGATCCTGTAGGCGTCTGGGAGCCACTGAACAATTTAAATCAAACCATTGACACAAATAGATTTCTGGTTCATGAAGAGTAAGCTGGTGATGGTGTGGAGAACACTCGGAGGGGGATAAGACTGAAGCCTGGGGGACCAGTTACGAGGCCACTGCAGTAATCGAAGGGAGATATGACATGCTGGTGGCATGGGATGGAGATGTAGGGATAGATATGAGAGCTCTTGAGACGGAATTGTTCTGACGGGACTTGGTAAACTGATGGGTCTGGAGTTGATATGTAGGCATGGTGCTACATACATAAAAAGGTAAAACCTTGCATTCAATAAATGGTGAAACACATACAGCCTTCTTCCTGTCTTTTTTCCCCCTTTAACACCTTCCTACAGTTACATAGGTCACAGGATGTTGCCGTGACAAGGAAGAGAAAGCTTACCAGCTACTTACCATTGCTTCTTAGAATTGAAGACTCAATGAAACATTTCGTATCTTTTCAGTGGAGGATCAGGTAGGTCATCTTGTGCACTAGCACACAAACTTCTTGATTTTGCCAAATAAGCCAGTCGAAAGGGAAATGGTAATTTATCTGAGAAGCCCTGTGTTAATGCCCTTCTGGAAATAGAAAAGAAGTGGTACCTATATATATTGTCATATACTATTGTAAACAAAAAACAATTTGTGCATGTGTTTATATGATGATTATATAGGTACAAAAATATGTATACACGTATGAATAAACATACACATATGTATATATACACACAAACATATATACACACTAGGAACTTATACAACTATGTAATACCCTTGAGATATTAGATACAGAGATTATCTAGGTATATAAAGAATAACAAAGTTTTATTTAATTTTCTCTGTCTTTTTAAGCATAATATGTGGGTGGGAGAGGATCTGGAGGCTATTTTCCTTACTTTAATTACCTCATTGCAATTCCTTCCTTTCAATTTTGGTTTTTATAAACGGGAACACTGTATTAATCCATTCTAATTAAAAACCAGTCATGCAACCCTTCAGTTAAAGAAACAATTTTTAGTCTGCCTTTGATATCATTTAGTCAGAAATTGCCTGTATGGCTTTTGGAATTATCACCACTACAGTGCTCTGGTGACCACTGGGGCAACAGCTTTACTTGCTGATTTTATGCTAAAAATATCAGGAATTGGCCAAGTGCTTTTCCTCTGGAGAAATGTTCAGAGCTCTTCCAAGGGTGCCTGACAGAGTGCAGAAATTTCTATTCCTGCAGTAAAGGAAGAGGGAGAGTTATGGAAGGGGTGGCAAGAAAAGCCCCAAGTTCACCTTCTGCTTGTCCACATAACACCTCTTCACCTTCCGGCTGCCAGAGGAGCTATGCTATTCTTAGCCATCTCCTGCGAAGGTAATTACACAAAACCCCTCTGAAACCCATTTCTGTATTTGTCCAAGAAATGTTTTTATCTTCTGTAAATCCCCTGCGCTGTAACTAAGCCCTTGGTCTGCCCTTGGCTGGATGGGAGGACAGCCAGGCTTCCTTTCTCCAACAGAGCCCTTTCTGTACCTGAAGACAATTAGCTCATCATCAGGCCAACCTCCTTCCCCTTCTCCAGACTGAAAATGTTCATCTTTAGCTTTTTCTTGTCTTTCTCCTTCTTGTTATTTCTTCGATCCCTTTCCTTTTCACTATTGCCAAGCACTTTTCAGAACTGGACCTCCTGCTATGCAAAAAGCCCAGTTGACCTTGATCTCCAATCGATGGGGAAAAGGTAGAGTTAAACAGAGTCCGGGGGAGCAACAGAGAAAGTCAAGGCAGGTGCCTCTTACCCGCAGCTGTGGAGTACAATTGAGTCATGGATCAGAAAACCCAGATGTCAGTACAGAATCAAGGCCCCCAGTCCAAGGTAGCATCCTCAAAAAACAAAGCCAAGTCCAAAGGTATTGCTGATCCAAAAACCCAGGGAAAATCCAGCAGAATTGCTCAGTGAGGGGAGCAGCCTGGACGTGGGCTGGGGTAGTGAGTGGGTAGCTGCAGCCTTAAAATTCAAGTCTTAACTGTCATGGGGTGGGGAGGGGAGGATATCTCCCAAACGATTGAAGAATTGATCAGTAGTGAGTTCAGGATACTGTTCTGATTACCTTTTCAGACCAAGACAAAATTCCTCCATGTCACTAAACATAGGCCTCAGACCCTCTGGTGGACCAGGGCCAAACTTACGAGGATGTTGACGAAGCAGATGTGGTCCATGCCAAATGGTTCCTTCCTAATTGGATCATGTGATAGTCTTTTGGGCTTGAAAACTTGGAGTTATTTCCCTTTCCCTCCTCTCCATTGCCAGTTAGTCCCATTAAGTTAGTTGCCAAACTCTGGCCTTTCGGCGTCTCCCACATACTTGTTTCTTTTGGTCTCTATTTCCCACTCAGACCTGAACAACCTCAGTCCTGAACTGTGAATTGCTTCCTCATAGGACTGTCTGACTCCTGTCCCAGTTTGCCGACCTACACTATGCTCTGTTCCCTTTCTTTTATATCTTTATTTGATGATTTTGAATTGCCTTGAGGGATAAGTTTATACGCCTCAGTATTCCATCCAGACCCTTCAACATTTGGTCCTAAACGCCCCTTCCCAACTGTATCTCCCATCTCTTCCGTATGTGAGCCCTCGATTGAGTCAAGCATATTGCCCTTGAACACATCTGCTTTCCACATCTGTCTTTGTCCGTGTGGTTCCCTAGTCGCTGTCTTCTATGCCCATTTAAATTCTATCTTTAAGGATGCAGATCTAGTCTTAGTTCATCCAAGATCATCTTGGTCAGAAGTTCTCTACGTCCCCAGAGTTCTTATAGCACTTCGTGTCCATTTCCCTCATCCAACCCTGTATGGTACCAGGCTGTTAGCTGGCCTTTCATATGTGTGTATTGACTTCCCTGTCTAGAGTTTTAAATACTTTGATGGCAAAAGCGGTCTTTTAGTGGTGAGGATATCACTCTAAACGGCTTAGCATTGTCCTGAAGGTTGGGATTTTGCTGTGGGTTCAGTGTAGTTACAGTGCTACGATGCAGTGATTCTCAATATTTTTCAAAGGCGAGGATCACTTTGTTTCCTTTTCATTGTCAAAAAATTTTTTATCTCCCACATTGACGTCCTGATTCATTGAAATTTTTAAAAAAACGATGATCAAAGCTTTTGTGCATTTGATGATGCTTTACAGTGGAATTTTGGGTATAGTAACACCCACATGTATTTGAAAATAAGTAGTGTGGTATTTGTAAGATGTTTTTATTTATTTGGTCTATAGATGATTCTTAGTGAAAATGTGGTTTTGCTGACCCTAACAATAAGATCGGTTCCCCTGTGCCCTGCTGCCCCATTATTTGGTCACAACATCATTATTATCTCACAGGGCTGTTGTGAGGATTAGACGAGATACCATATATTAGGTGCATGGCACAATGCTTGGTGTTTAAGTGATCCTGATCATTCTTTCCCTTCTCCTTGTCACCGTCAGTTAATTTTGAAGGTGAGGAAGTTCTGGGACCTTCTGGGCAATTTGATTTGGATGGGACTGAGTTTGGGGGAGTGAATGTGGAGAAGGCAGTGTCTCTCAGAGGAAAGGTGAAAGAGCATTAAAGATCACCTAGAGGAGCAGTTCTTAAACATTTTACTCTCAGGACTCCCTTCCCCTCTTAAATATTATTGAGGACCTCAAAGAGCCTTTGTTTATGTGGAATATCGAGAAACTTAAAATATTTATTATTTTATTAAAAAAATAATAAGCCATTACACACTAATATAAATTATACATTCTTATGAAAAATATATTTTCCAAAAGAAAAAAAGTCACTGAGAAGAGTGGCATTGTTTTAAATTTTTACAAATCTCTTTAATATCCAGTTTAATAGAAGGCAGCTGTATTCTTACATCTGTTTCTGAGTTCAATTTTTGTGATATTTGGTTTTGGTGAAATTAAAGAAGAAAATCTAGGTTCATACAGATGTATTGTTGGAAAAGGGAGGAGTATTAGAATAGCCTTTCAGAAAATTGTGAATATTCTTTGAAATGAAACCAAACTCAACAAATGGTAGTTTCTTTTCTTTTTATAAATTTATTTATTTATCTTGGTTGCATTGGGTCTTCGTTGCTGTGCGCGGGCTTTCTCTAGTTGTGGCGAGCGGGGGCTACTCTTCATTGTGGTGCGCGGGCTTCTCATTGCGTGCGGTGGCTTCTCTTGTTGTGGAGCACGGGCTCTAGGTGTGCGGGCTTCAGTAGTTGTGGCTTGCAGGCTCAGTAGTTGTGGCGCACGGGCTTAGTTGCTCCGCGGCAAGTGGGATCTTCCTGGACCAGGGCTCGAACCCGTGACCCCTGCATTGGCAGGAGGATTCTTAACTACTGTGCCACCAGGGAAGTCCCTACAAATGGTAGTTTCTTAAAGGTTAGTTGCAATATGGAATCTGAAAGAGCCATGAAGTTTTCATACTCTGTTACACTAACATCTACTCCTGTCTTGATTTTAAATGGGTCTTTTAATTATGTATGATTTTGTAACATCAACCATTGGTCATTTGGAAAATATTGGTTCACTGAGTTATGCAGAACTTCCAAGTGTTGACACATTTCATTATACAGTTTCAAAAAATTACATTCATTATTAATTACCACTGATCTCATCAGATAAGTCTTTAGTACTGGGAAGCTGCCAGGATCGTGGCAGATACAAGATTTTCAAAATTCTAATTTTCATTCAAAAGCTTGAATTTTATAATTGGCAACAAATACTGTCAGTTGTTTTTCTTGAATTGACAGGCTAAGTCTGTTCAGTTTTGAGAAAATGTCTGCCACATACCCAAGTTTGAATAGTCATAGTTTGTCACTTGTTCTTTCACATGAAAATAATGTTCCACACAAAAAAGCCGATAGTTTACCTTCCAACTCAGATGATGACATAAATGCTTTTCCTTGAGATAGCCACTGTACTTTGGTATGCCCCCAAAGTACTCCGGTGTACTTTCTTTCCATTTTGTCACACAAAATATGAAAAAGATGTGTACTCAAGGGTTGAGATTTAATAAAGTTAATATTTTTTAGAGCTTCATCACATACATTCTTAAGTGAAACTAGCATTTTCTCTTTACTGTGTGGCAGTAAAAAATACAGTGACTACTAGGATAGTTTGATACCACTGCCTTATTTCGTGCTAAGAAGCCAGCAGTTTTATCCCCCATTGCTTTTGCATCATCATGACAAATGTCAAACGGTGGAAAAGCAGATAACATCTTAGTATTCTTATGGAAATAGTTTTGACCTCCAGGACCCTCAGAAAGGGCCTTGGGAATCCCTAGGGGTCTGTGGACCACGTTTTGAGAAACACTGCTCTAAACTTTTGCAAATGGCTGGCCCTCCCAGGATATAAAATATAGCTACCGGCACACATGGGAGGAGAGCCGAAGTCTTTTTCACACAGGGCAGTTTGCCTTACTTTTTGGAACCTGAGATGGACTTTTTATTTCTTTGCAGAACTGAAGGCATCTGGCTTGGGAACATGATTATTCTCCACTCACCTTTAAATTGCCTCAGCTCTTACTAAGTCTCTGGCAGTGATATGTTGATTATGTGAACTTAAAGCCCACAGGAGCCAGAGGAATGACAGATCAGATTCCCTTAAAGGAGAAATGAAATCCAGGAGCCCCTGCTGACCTTTGGTGTCATTCTGGTAGAATGACTGCTTCTGGGCCAGATGGCATGTGGCTTAAGCGGATATGTCTCAACCTGTTTCCTGGCATTAATTGTGCACGTTGATACTTCCTCATTGTGTAGTCCACAGTTCTTCATTGTCACCCTCATTTAGATTTTTTTGAGGCAGCCGAATTCTAACAAGACTCCATGAATCCAAGCAATTTCAAAAGGTCTAATTTCTCTTAAATCTCCAAACTCAAACCTCTTTATATCCAATCATTGTTACAGGCAGACAGACACTGAATCTCTCTTTTGTCAATCGAATTTAAGTCTAGCGACTTTTAAGAGCAATGAGATTGAAGGACAGAGTCTCTATGCCCTGAAGGAGGTGGCTGAATGGAAGCCCATTTAACTTTTTGTCTAAGGGCACTAAATAAGGATCAATTTGTAAAGGCAGCTTTTCTAGTGTGGCAAAGTTAGCTTCTCATATCTGATGTGGATAAATGGAGGGTCAATACCCTTTATCTTATCAACAATTTCACCAAAAAATATTTATTAAGGGCATTCAGGTCAGGCTTCTCAGCTATAAACAAGCAAATACTCCAAGCAGAGCTGTCGGAACCCACTTCTGAGGGTTGTTGCTCATTAGGTCAACTTCAAATTATTTTAGAAATAAATTCTAAGCTCAGCTTTTGAGTCCTGTTAACTCCTAGACAACCTCCACCCAGGAGCTGCTTTCGTTCATCACTTTGAAGTTGACCTAATGAGCAACAAAAGTAAATTTAGCCAACTAGGAAAGAGAGCTGGCTTTTTTTCACCCAGGGTTATGTGTAAGGACAGCATTCTGTCATATGAGAATGTCACAGTTTAGACAGAAGAACACTAGTTCCAGGGAAGAAGGGAAAATAAGTTTTGGATATTTTATTTGACAGACTTTTACCCCTTTATATTTATTGTTTTTGAATTATATGCATACCACTAACCCACACCCCGACACACAACCTTCTTAAAGAGCCTGCAAACAAGTCATTGTAATTGTAAAACAGGAACATTTGCATATGCCTTCATGCTCTAAATTTTAGGTTTTACTTAGAATTTTGGTTTATTGCTTACAACAGGGGCAGAACATCCGTGGCTTAGTAAATAAGAACCACTTTGACTTATTAAAATGTACTGCTTTTTTTAAAAGCCAACAAAATTTCAAATTACCTAAAATTTAAATCAACATGTAATGGGAGGCTTAGTTTGAGAGAATAAAGCGTGTTGTCTTTAGAGTTTAGGCAGGTTAGGAGACTCCAGGAGATGGGCCCATAAGAAATTTATTTGCATGAGGAATGAAGTTGCCTCCTGGGAGTGAATGAATCCTAAGAGAAGACAGCATTGCTGGAATACTGAAACATTTCCAGAACTAGGGGAGAGTGTCAGAGGTGAGTGGCATCGTATATTCAAATTTAAACTAGCTACCATGAGCTAGCACTGCCTCTGTCCTTTTACTAGGGGAGTAATAATTAAGAGCAAGTAAAAACTAACAGAGCAATTTCAGGAAAATCTCTTTAACACACTGGCAAGTGTTAATCTGAAGTGCTTTGTAGCCCATGTAATAGAGTGAAAGAAAAGAGGGCAAGGAAGTCCATTTATCTTCTTAAGACTACACAGTGCCTTCAGTGCTTCCTTGTTTCCTTGCTGGCACAGCACTAACTTTGGGCATTAGTGAGCACTGGTACCTTTGGTGGGTATCTGGGCATTGTTGTATTTTCACCATTGGTGTAGCCAAGAAGCAACACCCCAACAAGCCAGGGAAAAGGAAACCAACATAGTTCCCTGTCACCATGTAAAACGATAATTGAACTGGGGATAGTTTTCTGTTATGTTAAAAACTTCTGGGAATAAGCAAACTTACCTACTTGTTGCAGGAAGTACTTTTTCCTGAAAGATAACATTGTGAGCCAACCAAAGGAGTTTACTTTTGTTTCTTTTTATGGCTGTGGATGGACCTAGAGTCTGTCATACAGAGTGAAGTAAGTCAGAAAGAGAAAAACAAATACCGTATGCTAACACATATATATGGAATCTAAGGGGGAAAAAAAAGGTCATGAAGAACCTAGGGGTAAGACGGGAATAAAGACACAGACCTACTAGAGAATGGACTTGAGGATATGGGGAGGGGGAAGGGTAAGCTGTGACAAAGTGAGAGAGTGGCATGGACATATATACACTACCAAACGTAAAATAGATAGCTAGTGGGAAGCAGCCGCATAGCACAGGGAGATCAGCTCGGTGCTTTGTGACCACCTAGAGGGGTGGGGTAGGGAGGGTGGGAGGGAGGGAGATGCAAGAGGGAAGAGATATGGGAATATATGTATATGTATAACAGATTCACTTTGTTATAAAGCAGAAACTAACACACCATTGTAAAGC
The DNA here is from genome assembly GCF_963924675.1 of Phocoena phocoena. Taxonomy (NCBI): domain Eukaryota; kingdom Metazoa; phylum Chordata; class Mammalia; order Artiodactyla; family Phocoenidae; genus Phocoena; species Phocoena phocoena. The sequence goes on from NC_089240.1 coordinate 18,586,027, forward strand.
AATTATACTCCCATAAAGGTGTTAAAAAAAAGAGTTTACTTAACAAGAATAACATATTGCCCATTAATACTCATGTCAATATTCTCAATTCCCTGTGCCTGCCAGTCTTTAGGTGTCATGTTATAAAATCTGCGTAATTCTCCTTGCAAGACCTGCCCTAAAATCACCCAGCTCAGCCCCTAATATCCTGCCATCCCTCTTCTGAGACACTATTTAGACTCTGTTAAGGTAGTATTCTCCTATGTTGCAGTAAGTCCAAAAAACTTTGATCAGTGTTTCTTGTTTAGTGTTTTCTGGGGAGACTTGACAGTCAACATAGCCAAAAGGGTGAATGTCTACACATTCAGGAGAGACCCCGCCCCCCGCCGTCAGGTGCAGAGGAGCCACAGTTATGGGTGGGGTGGAGCCAAGTAAATACCGTTTGTTGCTATTTTTCTGGTCCAGTTTCTACTTGCGGGAAGGTGAGACCTGGGGAAATTTGGCTTAAATACCCAAAATCATTCTCTAAGCATGAACAGCAAATGTCTAGCACTGTCAGATTACCATGTTCACTACTTTTTACATGATTTTTCCTTGATAAGATACATACAGTGCTCCCTTCCTCCAAAGTTGATCTTACATTCATTATATCATGACGAAATCTTAGAGGTGTGTGTATGCCTGACTACATACATATATGTACACACACACACGCACCTGAGCAATTTAAGGCAGGTTACAAAAATGCAGTGGGATAAAAATAAAGCTGCCCCAGAAGGCAGCGCTCTAATAAGCTGGGAACGTATTCTTTTGGCGGCTGCTGCGCTCACCTTCCCCATTCCCATCAGTCTCTTTTTCCACAGTTAAAGGCCACTTTCATGGCACATAAAGAGCAGCCTTAGCAACCTCAACAGTGAAGCTCTTTCCCCCTTGTCCAAACTATGTCTGACTCCCTCACCCGAGTAGTGAGGTCGGGTAGGGAAAAGGAGAAGAAGCCGCTCGGAAGTCAAAGCTACAGAGCCGGGGTTGGGATCTGATCTAATCTGACCTAACTCTCGCCTCCTGGGCTCGGGGAATCTCGGGGAATCTCGGGCAAGCTCGGGGAAGCTCGTGCCGCGCATGCGGACTCTGATTTCCGCGCCCGCGTGCCTTCCTAGCCGAATAGCCAAACACGAATACCGCTGACGCTGACTGTGGGCCACCACGCGCTCAGAGCTCTGGATCATCCGGTGGCCTTGAGGTTCGAAGACGAATTCCTTTAAAGCTCATTTCTAAGCAGGTGAGTAAAAGCAATCTGTGTCTCATATTCCAAGGACTATGAATGGGCCGCCTGCTGGTGAAAAAGAATTTGAACGTAATGCAGGAGGGCGGTATGACTGTAAAGGGAGTGAGCTATTGGGAAGAAAGAAAACATTTCCTAAATGCGTTTGGGAGGACTTTAAGATAAACATCATAGGTGAAAAGTTTGATTTACCAGTTCATTTCTGTGACAAATTTGTGATTTGCCTATTAAAATCTATGGGCGTATAATTCCGTGCAAGTATGCTTTTTTGCTATGACTGTGCTAATTTATATGAAAGAAAAGGAGGTAAGATATGACCAGGCTGTAGTATTCCTGTGCTGCGAATTGTGGAGCATACACGAGGTTCTGTCTTCATGTGTAGCGCTGGCCAAGAGTGCAGGAAAACTTATTTGTCTCAAAGAGAGTTAGAAGCTCGTATCAACTGCCACCATAAGAGAGCTAAATAACTTGTTAACTGTGCTCCGCTTAAAAAAGTTCACCCTCGGGCTTCCCTGGTGGCGCAGTGGTTGAGAGTCCGCCTGCCGGTTCAGGGGGCGCGGGTTCGTGCCCCAGTCTGGGAGGATCCCACGTGCTGCGGGGCGGCTGGGCCCGTGAGCCATGGCTGCTGAGCCTGCGCGTCTGGAGCCTGTGCTCCACGGCGGAAGAAGCCGCGGCGGTGAGAGGCCCGCGTACCGCAAAAAAAAAAAAAAAAAAAAAGTTCACCCTCGTATTGCTTCACCAACAACTGAAATCCCTGAAATGCTGCTAGACCAGGACCATATGAGCCATATTCCACCAGAGTTGCGCAGCATTATGTCACCATCTCCTGTGCAGTGTGTATCACACAAGCGCAGTAACCAGCCACGCAAGGATCTTTATGCTCCTCCAGCAGAATTGTCGCCACCCCACCTCCTTTGCTCCATCAGGAAGTCGTTAGTATTTCAACAAGGGAAAACAGCAATTTAGTAATCACCCCTATTCAGGGTGATTCAAATTCTGGTGCCAAAGAGCTATCACCTCCTGCCCCAGCACCGGCTCACCATCATCCTGAATATCAAAGTCAGCCATTGGTATTGCCCCCTTATATTATGCCTACAGAGGCACATGCACTACCCCCATCTACTCCACCACCAGTAAGCCATCCAATGTCATATTCTCTCCAGGATTCAGGTACTCCTCAGTTGGTTTGTAGTCAAGTGCCACCTCCACCCATGACTTCTGATCCATCACCAGTACCTTCTTCCCCTGGATGTATTATTGCCCTGGTGCCACCTTATACGAATCCTTCTCTGCCAGGATCTCCTCTGTCTCATAATGGTGGTCCACCTGTAAGTGAATTCCCTTCTGACTGTCATAATCCTAACTCTTTACCCCAGTTCACCGAAGAACAAGAAATTCTGAGCCCTCCGTTTATACAACGGGATGGAACAAATCCTGGTATGTGACCTCTGTCGAAAGGACTTTCACCTCCTTCACCAGCACAGGGTCCACCTTCCCCAACCCCACTTTCTGGATCACATTGCTCAGATCAGACAAGATATAGACCATATTCACATTGATAATAGTATTTGGAACTGAAGAGCTGGTGAGGACAAAAACCTTAAATATAGTCAACTTTTCAATTAAACTGTGTTTTGGGAAGGAAAAGCACCTCTTACAGAGATAGCAAAACACTTAGTTAGGATCTTGACTTTTGAAATGATTTTAAACCTTGGCTTTAGGATTTATTTCAAGTTTTATACTATAGAGTGGATAAATGGCTCAGTGGAGCATATCTGTATTTTAACAACTTTGTTCCTTTAGTGTGGTAAATTGACTCAGAGGTGACCTTTTATAATTTGAGTTCCTGAAATAAATTTGCATTGCTCCACTTGCAAAAGTTTTGTTTTTGTTTAGGTTTTTTCTGTGATATATTTTGTTAACCTGTGTAAAAGGATTAAATTTCAGTATGGTTGTAAAAATGCTATTTTTATTTGAATTTAAGCACAGTCACACAGTTTTTTTCCTTCCAGTTTTATTGAGATATAATTGACATATAGCACTGTATAAATTTAAGGTGTACAGTGTAATGATTTGACATACTGTTTTTTTAAAACCGTGTTTTACCTCTGATTTCCCAAAGTGCAATAAAAATCCTGGAAGTAAAAATCTAGAATATAGTGTAAGGCAGACAGCTAAATGGTAGAGAATTATTTCACATTTTTAGGCACTGAGATTTTGTGCTGTTGTATAATAACTGTATAATGAATTTCGTGTGGATTGCCTTCTCATTTTTAGGCAGCCCTAGAAGCACCAAAATGCATCAGAATTCCAGTACTGTGATAGATTTATGTTTGTAATGTTGAAAGGCATTACTAAATCATTTGGAAAGATATGGCCAAAGTAATTGATTCTGTAGGCTCCAGGCTGGTGGGGATGCTGGTACTTGTTACTACTTTTTTTCAGAATGCTTGGAATCACATAATGCACCACACTGGTTAGTCTTAAGTAACATTATATTATAGCACTGTTTAAATGGTGTCATTTAGATGAAGTGTGTGCTACTCTGTTCATTGTCTTAAAGTCTATTCAGCCCTAAATATTTAGTTTATTATAATGCCTCATTTCATAGTAGAGTTTGGTCCTGTTCTCACGGTTTCTTGTTTATTGGGTTTTAAACTACAGTTTAAGTGCCATGGAGGAATTTGAATAATATCTTAATGATAGGCATTCGTATAGTCACCAGCTCGCCATTTGCTTGGGTTTTATTACTGTGTGATAAGTGTTTTCCCTTTTTCCCTCTAACCTGAAATTTAAAAAAACTATTATTTCTTGCCTGTTTATTTTATTGGTAAAGATTCTAAACTTGTAACGTTTTAGCATGAAGTTAAATGAAGACTACCAGATGACTTTGTATTAGAGAAGAGAAAAGTAAATTATATGAATGACTCTGACTAAGTTATACGAATTTCATCACTTTGTAAGGTGTCTTTAGAATTAATTTTTGAATTATAGGGACTTGTTATGTTTCTGCTAAGGTGACCGCTTACACTTTATACAGAATTCATACATATAAATTGACATTCTTGGTGTATTATTATACGTCATTTGAATAAACCCTCATGAAGTTTTTCTTCCATTAAATGGTGCATAATGCAAATATGAAATGTGTATTATGTGGATATGATTTATTATATAGTTTATAATATATAAATTTAGAACATATTTCTTTTTGGCAAAGGACAAACTTATTGCTAATTTATCATTTTATTCTGTTGGATACAAGCAAAACAAATTCTCATTTTGGCTGATCAGATGCAAACACATCTCTGAGCTTAGAGCTGAAATTAGAAATAATATAAGAGGCCATTTTAACCTTGACCAGCCTAAAATAATTAACACTTTAAAAAAAAAAAAAGTAAGTGATTTTCACACCTGGCAATTTGAGAGTCCAGTGCTAATACTTCTAGTGAGAAAGCTTTGCTATTAGAAGTACAGACTGAGGTAGTGTGAGATGGTGGTGGTGAATGCTTCTATCATATTATTGTAGGTACTTGGACTGGTCCAAACTTGATTCCCTTTTCTGCCCGACTTTAGGAGCTGTTAAAATATTTCTCTTAAGATACAATACGATTCTTTGTTTCCTGTAATAAGAAAATAGTCAAATTCACTAAAGTCTTCTCAAACATCTATGATGGATGAGCTCTCCTGCTTTTATTGAAATTCACTACGGTTGAATGTAGTATGAAACCACTTAAATAATATATTGGACAAAAAAATGAGTATCATGATAAAATGCACACATGTTAAAAGAGCTGGACTTAAAAATCATTTATTTTTAGTTAGGTTTAGGAAATATATGTTATGCAGCAAAGCAGATCAGGTGAATGTGTTGTAGCAGACAAAAATTTTAAGTGGCATCAGGTGTGAACTCATCCAGTTGTTTGAGTGACTGTGGTGGGTAGAAAGATAACAAAATTAATGTTTGCTTCTCTAAGGAAAAAAATGATGTGAATTGCACTGTATATCAGAGAAGGCTTTGAAGCTGGAATAGGCACAAGTCTAAATTACCTGTATGTACAGTGCATTATAGTACTCTGAAGATTGCTGAAATGGCAGTTTAATTCTTAAAAACAATAAAATGGATGCATAACTACCAAAAACCAGTATTTATAAAAAATAAAAATAAGTATCAGGGAAAGGGGAAATGAAGGTAGAATAAATAGTAAAATCAAGCCCAAGTTAAAGTTGGAACCAAAAAAAACTGAACTGGAAAATGCTGCACCGTTGTTAATGATGGATGAAATGGGTTTAAAGCAAAGAGGCAAGATCAAAACATGTACATTTCAGAGAGCCTAAGCCAGACACTGAGCAAAAGTTCTTTTGCGGGTTTTCATAAAATGGCCACTGCGTAATGTAGGGTAGCGATTCCTGATTCTGACAGCAGGAGAGAATCTCTTGGAGAATCCGCTAAAAATACCGGACTTTACCTTATTTCCGCAGGATTCTGGTGCAGTAGGCTCGGGGAATGGATGGGGCTTAGTAATATGTCCTTTCAGTAAATATGCTAGATGATTTGGAAGTTGCTGCGTGACAGATTTAGTCACTGGTCACTAGTCTCCGTTCTCTCAACTAGTCTCCATTCTCTCGGCAGCCTACCATCCTTTCTGCACACAGCAACAAGGGTAACCGTTGGAGGACGGAACTCGGCCCTCAGATAGTTTCGCATTGCACTTCAGGGCCAATTCCTTCTTCATGACAGCATACAATTAGACTGCTGGTGGATTTCCTAAACTCATGACTTACCATTCTTGCCTCATTCCCTCTATTCTAGCCACACAGGCTTTTCTTTGATCCTCGGACCACCAAGCTCATTCCTGCTTCCGCAGTTTGCACTTACTGTTTTTTCTGCCAGACCATCTTCCCGCAGATCTTCATACGCCGGCTTTCTCACTCATGTTCTGTTCAGATGCCTTCCTTGCTACTCTGTGGACAGCAGCACCCCGCCTCCCAAATATCTCTCCATATCTCCTCACCCTGCTCTGTTTTTCTTCACGGTGCTGTCACTAATTATTATGTAATGAACTGCTTTCTTATTTTTGTTTCCTCCATGAGGATGTCACTTAAGAGAGGTGGCTTTTTGTACTGGTCCATCAGAGGAAGACAAAGAGTGATACGTAATTGGAAAACAATTTAATTTTTGTTTCCTGCTGTTTTTTTTCATTTTCACTTTATTATTTTTTGGCCGCACAGCATGGCTCGTGGGATCTTAGTTCCCCCACTGGGGTTCGAACCCATGCCCTTGGCAATGAAAGTGTGGAGTCTTCACCAGTGGACCACCAGGGAATTCCCTCCTGCTTTTTACATTTTATTTTGTCCCAGGTGAAAATTGGGGCCCTCTTGTGACTTTTGTCTATACTCCTAGATGATAGAAAGCCCTGTGGTCAGTAATTAAAATGTCCAGTCCAATGTGATGGTCAAATTTTGGAACTGACTTAAGAGCGAGGCCTTTCCCCACTTCCCCAGCTGTGGCTGGTGGAAAACTAGCAGTTGGGGGAGAACGTTGTGGTCAACTTCTTATCCACATTTGCTTTTACTTCTTCTCCCCTAGTTCACTAAGTAGAGGTCTTGGTCCTCCAGAGTTGGAGTGCAAGGGATTGGGGGAGGGGAGGGTAGTAGGAAGGGTCTTACTTGATTGGTACTATATGAAACTGGGTTAGTGCTTTCTGGGCCTAACTACAGGTTTTAAGAATTGATTCTTTCTTTCACAGGCACTTTTGTAGTTGGTAAGAATTGCTCTCATTGCTCTGGATCTCTCCCTGTAGTTCCCTTGATGAAGTTGAATGCATCTCTTTTCCAGTTAGTTTCTTATTTCTTCTTCAGCCCCTGAGAATCTGGCAATTCCTACAGCTTCCCTCCACTGAGTTGTATTCATCCCTCCGTGTGCTCCTCTGGAACAGGACATAAGAGGACCTCCGTAGTAGCTCCCTCTAGCGAGGGGCAGTGCCTGGCCCATGAGCAATACATTCTTTTCCCTAATAAACTTTGGCAGTGCTGGCCAGTCCCAAACTTGTCAGCTCCCTCTTCCTCAGCTGTCAGAGAAGTTAGTCAGCTTGTCTCCTGCAACTTAGATTTCCCAGACAACAGTCTAGAGTGTCCCTAATGCTCCAGAGAACACATATGTCGCCATTGCAAGGGTCTCATTAAAGTGTCTCTCTCCTGGGAGATGAAGTAGGAGGCATCTTTCATCCCTTCTTGCAAGCAGAGAGGAGGGGGTGGAACTCACAGCAGAGCAGAAGCCTGTGCCAGCCTATGTTCTGATTGGTCAGTGCCCAGGCTATACTGTTTGTTAGATTTTTTATTATTATTATTATTAACTCTGGATCCAGCTATTCTTGATTTTCAAATGGCTCAGGAACCACAGATGGCAAAATACAGCCTGCTTGGGTTGTGTCTCTAAAACTAAGGAAGGGGAAGAAGTAGGTAATTAATAGGATAATTTAGGAAAAAATGCCTCAGGTATTGGAATTTTCCTGGCAAAGTTTTAGCTGAGTCATTCTGCAAAGTGCCAGTATTTGGCACATCTCATATTCCAACAACGTTATGTTGAATAAAATAATACATTTTTTTCTTTAAAAAAAGAGTCAATAGATATATTTCATTTCCATGGGAAGAACTCAATTATATTTTAAGCATCTTTCAAGGTCAGACCTAGTAAAAATGTGATATAAATGGAGTTCCTATTTGGCTGGGATAAAGTAGAGATACAGAACCCTTTTTCCTCTGATGAATGAAACTGGTGGTGTTTTTTTTTTTTCATCAGGTCATCATGCATTAGTAAAGAGATGGATTGCTTACTTCATTGACCATCACTTGCTGTGTTTTAACTTTTTCCCTAATATTTGACTTGGATTTTCTTTTTGGTTTATGCGTGTCAGACTGATTGCAAAATTGGCATCAATTCTTCACCCCTTCCTGTAGTCTTCACAGTTCCTCTTACCAAGGGATGGGGTCTATTTTCTCACCCCCTTGAATATGGGCTGGGCTTGTGTTTACTTTGGCCAATAGAATATGGTAGAAGTGTCGATGTGCCGTTTCTGAGCCCAGAGACCTTATGTCCTTCTGTTCTCTCTCAGAGCTCTGTCACCATGAGAACAAACTTGGCCAACCTTGCTGGAAGATGAGAGAACACACTGAGGAGAGCTCATATTTCCCATTCAAAGCCATACTAAACCAGCCTAAAGTCAGCCAACCTCAAAACATGTGGGAGCTACCATCCCAACCCACACCCGACTGCAGACCCACGCAGGAGCTCATCTGAGGCCAGAGGAACCGCCCAGATTACCTGTAGTTTTGTGAGCGATAATAGAAATGCTTATTGTTTTAAGTCACTGAGTTTTGGGATGCTTTGTTGCACAGTGATCGCTAACTCAGACTGGCCATTTTTGCCCTCACTTTCCCCCTGTGGTCAGAGAATTCCACACTGTCCAGTTTTACAAGTAAAATTTGCTCTAATGTAAGGTATTTTTAAAAACATGAATTACAAATATCTGATGTTAAGACATGGGGAGAGCTCACCTTTGAAAGGATTTAATATACTAAATATTTCAGGTTTTATCATCTTCACATATTCATTTCTAGTTTTCTCATTAATATCCAAGTTATAAGGATGAGTAGCCTTCAATAAACTGTGTAGTAACATTGGACACATTGTGGAGGATTTAGCTTAAGCAGATATCACATATGCAGCTGGTGTTTCCCAGAGTCTTGGTGATCAAATTACTGAGGAGTAAATGTGAAGTCTTGTGCTTATCGGCATAAATCCTTATTCCAGATTTTCTCTTCTGAATTGGTATCTTGGGATCTCCTAAGTCGTGGGAGCCATTTGTGCAATAGCTGAGCTATGGTGGCCTGCTCTTATTTTGATGATTTCTCTCTGCTCTATGCCCGACAGATCTGTATTCAGGGAGTATGCAAAAAAAAAAAACAAAAAACAAAAACCTAAGGGAGTATACAGAGCCATAGTCACCCTGGTGCATATTCTTTATCTTTGCATCTCAGGAGGCTCAAGTTAGCATGGGCTACCTTGGAGAAAACTCCTCCTTTTAACCCCATCCTTTCATGGTTCCCAACAGTCTAAAATGGCTTTTTAAAATTGATGTCCTAAAACTTTCTTTTCCCTGTTTAGGCCAAATTTCCCATCTCTCTCTGTTATATTGCAGTCACATATGAGCAAGCTGTTAGCCCCCCAGCTCTGCATAAGCCCGATGTTTGTCACCAAGACTGACATCACTTTGGATGCCACTTGGCTGCATTTTAGGCAGCACGGAGGCAGTTGGGCAAACATCTGTTTTAGGGACAGATGTCTGCACGATCTTAGGTTTTCAGTCCAGAATATACTCAAAAATGTATTTTTAAATGCTTTTATTTTTTATTAGGGAAAATAGCCTTAACATTTTTAACGCTTTAGTTTAAAAAAGCAATACATGCTCATTATTTAATAGTTACACAATATAGGAAAGGATAAATAAAAATAATCTGTAATTCTATAGATGATTTTTTGGGTATATTTCATGTGCATTTATATGGTACTCTGTAAAAAAATAGTTTTCAAGTTTCCACCTTTTCTATAATCTCTCTCTTTTATTACTTAATCATTTAAATTAAATTTGCTAGAGTCAACTTTGTTTTTATCTTTTAAAACCCACATGACTTATTTGCATTTTAACATATAACAGCATTTGATATGTTTTAGTTAGTGCTCAATATACATAAATTACTTAGGTTCTTAATGTAATATACCTGTGTGGTTGCTTAAAATTGAAAACATTAACTCTAGTTGACTCCACACTTTGCCTATGTTTCACTGCAGTCACCAACCTGGTTCTCTCTTGAGGGTAAAGATAGAACATCTCCACAAGTCCATGTATATTTGTAGAGAAGAAGGAGCAAAGTAGTAGCCAACTCCAGAACAGGTGCTTTGAGAAAGAGCACCTTCCTCAGTCACTATAATTATCACTAGGTGTATTTTAACACAAATAATTTTATTTATTTATTTATTTATTTATTTGGCTGCATCGGGTCTTAGTTGCGGTGCGCGGGCTTCTCTCTAGTTGTGGCACATGGGCTCAGTAGTTGCAGCCTGTGGGCTCTCTAGTTGTGGCGAGTAGGCTCTGTAGCCTGCGGCACGTGGGATCTTAGCTCCCCCACCGTGGATCGAACCTGCGTCCCCTGCATTGGAAGGTGGATTCTTAACTACTGGACTGCCAGGGAAGTCCCTATCACAGGTAATGTTTGTGATAGTGTCCCTTCCTATTCTCCTTTTTCTTTTCTGATGCTGTTGACTTGGAAAGGGGCTGGGCACACATTATTAGGCCAGGGAGGAGTGGGAGGATGTCATGCACTGTTCTAGGAAAAGTAGCTGATTAAACTAAAACTACTTTTGTTATTTTTAAAAAGTCTAAAAGTAAACAGCTTTATTTAATTTGAACATTGTTTCATTTTGTGCTTTGATATACTGGCAACTCATAGCTGTTCACAACTATTATCTGGCCGACTTCCCTTGGATATAATCCAGGCACCTCAATCCCCATGAATACATCATCACCTCCAGCCAGCAGACTCCTTGTGGAGTGTTTCCTCTCTGGATGAATGGTTCCCTTAGCCAACTCAACGTACAGTCCAGAACGCTAGCGCTCATCCTTTAGTCCTCCACACTCCTCCCTCACTTCCTCATATTTCATTGGTTACCAAGGTCTGTAGATTCTACTTTTTTTTTTTTTTTTTTTTTCGGTACACGGGCCTCTCACTGTTGTGGCCTCTCCCGTTGTGGAGCACAGGCTCTGGACGCGCAGGCTCAGCGGCCATGGCTCACGGGCCCAGCCGCTCCGCGGCATGTGGGATCTTCCCGGACTGGGGCACAAACCCATGTGCCCTGCATCGGCAGGCAGACTCTCAACCACTGCGCCACCAGGGAAGCCCTAAAGTCTATTTTATCTGATATGAGTATTGCTACTCCCCCTTTCTTTTGATTACCATATGCATGGAATATCTTTTTCCATCCCTTCACTTTCAGTCTGTATGTGTCATTAGGTCTGAAGTGGGTTTCTTGTAGACAGCATATATATGGGTCTTGTTTTTGTATCCATTCAGCCAGTCTGGGTCTTTTGGTTGGGGCATTTAATCCATTTACATTCAAGGTTATTATCGAAATGTATGTTCCTATTACCATTTTCTTAATTGTTTGGGGTTTGTTTTTGTAGTTCTGTTCCTTCTCTTGTGTTTCCTGCCTAGAGAAGCTCCTTTAGCATTTGTTGTAAAGCTGGTTCGGTGGTGCTGAATTCTCTTAACTTTTGCTTGTCTGTAAAGATTTTAATTTCTCTGTCGAATCTGAATGAGAGCCTTGCTGGGTAGAGTAATCTTGGTTGTAGGTTTTTCTCTTTTATCATTTTAAGTATATGCTGCCCCTCCCTTCTGGCCTGCAGAGTTTACACTCAAAAATCTGCTGATAATCTTATGTGGATTCCTGTGTATGTTATTTGTTGTTTTTCCCTTGCTGCTTTTAATATTTTTCTTTGAATTTATTTTTTGTTAGTTTGATTAATATGTGTCTTGGTGTGTTTTTCCTACGGTTTATACTGTATGGGATTCTCTGTGCTTCCTGGACTTGGGTGACTATTTCCTTTCCCATGTTAGGGAAGTTTTCCACTATAATCTCTTCAAATATCTTCTCAGACCCTTTCTTTTTCTCTTCTTCTTCTGGGACCCCTATAATTCGAATGTTGGTGCATTTAGTGTTGTCCCAGAGGTCTCTGAGACTGTCTTCAATTCTTTTCATTCTTTTCTCTTTATTCTGCTCTTCAGCAGTTATTTCCACCACTTTGTCTTCCAGCTCACTTATTCGTCCTTCTGCCTCTGTTATTCTGTTATTGATTGGTTTTAGTGTATTTTTCATTTCAGTTATTGTGTTGTTCATCTCTGTTTGTTCTTTAGTTCTTCTAGATGTTTGTTAAACATTTCTTGTATTTTCTCAATCCATGCTTCCATTTTGAGAGTCTGGATCATCTTTACTATCATTACTCTGAATTCATTTTCAGGTAGATTGCCTATTTCCTCTTCATTTATTTGGTGTCGTAGGTTTTTACCTTGCTCCTTCATCTGTGACATATTTCTTTGCTGTCTCATTTTTTCTTTTAATTAGTGGCATTGTGTTCCTGTTTTACTCGTTGTTTGGCCTGAGGATTCCAACACTGGAGTTTGTTGTAGGCTGTTGGGTAAAGCTGGGTCTTGGTGCTGAGATGAGGAACTCTGTGAGACTTCACTCTGATGAATATTCCCTGGGGTCTGAGGTTCTCTGTTAGTCCAGTGGTTTGGACTTCGGAGCTCCCACTGCAGGAGCTTCCGCCTCACCCCGGGCAGCAAAAAAAAAAAAAAAAAAAAAAAAAGGACAATAACAAAGTAAAAAATAAAATTAGGGCTTCCCTGGTGGCGCAGTGGTTGAGAGTCCGCCTGCCGATGCAGGGGACAAGGGTTCGTGCCCTGGTTCGGGAGGATCCCACATGCCGCGGAGCAGCTGCGCCCGTGAGCCATGGCCGCTGAGCCTGCTGCTCCGCAACGGGAGAGGCCACAACAGTGGGAGGCCCGCGTACTGCAAAAAAAAAAAAAAAATAAATAAAATTAGACTAGGAAACTAACAGATATGTTAGAAAGAATGTGAAAATAAAAATATAGATGAATCAACAACCGGAAGGTACATCAGTACCACAATAGTAAAAAAGAGGAGGGAAAAGAAATAAAAAAAGGGTGATGGGGGAGGGGAGGCCTTGGCTGTGGAGAGCGGGGGCCTAAGCAAGGGCGAAGTTTGGGTGGTGGGCGGGGCCAGTGCTCAGGATCCACAGGGCTGGAAAGGCCCTGGGGCTTTGGGTGGGTGGGGCTTAGGCTCAAGGAACAGATGGGGCCCAGGCGTGTCCCCCAGCCCTGGTCTCAGAGGGCAGGGGACCTCACCTGGGAGCCTAGCAGGCTTCCTGGGCTCGAGTGGGCAGGGCAACTATCCTCATCTCCTCTCCTGCCTGTCTGGGGCCTGGGACGGCCGCTCCCGCCCGCCTCTCCTGATCTTCTGGGCCTCCCTCCCATGCCTCCAGGACCACTGCGGGCGGTGGGGGGGGGGGGGAAGGGGGGCCCTTGGAGGGCAGGGGACCAGCCTGGGAGCTCAGCAGGCTCCCTGTGCCCGAGTGGGCGGGGCAGTCACCCTCTGCTCCTCTCCTGCTCCTCCTGCATGGCCCCTCCCACCTGCCTCTCCTGATCTCCCCGGCCTCCCTCCTGTACCCCCAGGACTCATGCGGCCTGGGGCTTTAGAGGGCGGGGAACCGGCTTGGGAGCTCAGTGAGCTCCCCGGCCCGAGTGGGCCAGGTGATAGCCCTCTGCTCCTCTCCCGCTCTTCCTGGAGCGTCCCTCCCACCTGCCTCTCATCTCCCCGGCCTCAGGGGCCCCGATCCTGTCTGGCCTCCACTTCTCCTCCCCCCTCGGTCCCCCTACGTCCTACCGGTTCACTCTGAGGTTCCTCCCGTCTCCTTGGGGGTCACAGCTCCTCACCAGCGGCCAGCAGGCGCCCTAGTTTGACAAATGCTTTTTAAAATTTTTCTCAAGACCTGGTTTTAGATCAAACTTGCCAAGTCTTTTTCTTTTCCCGCCTGAAGATAGGTCTACGGAACCCCTGCAGACACAACTGTAGGATGCTTTGTCTTGCAGGCACTTGGCAGAGGGTATTATAGAACTTATTTATACTGCAGAATAGTTATAACCTTCATGTCTTTCACTTGGACAGATGTGTGCACTAGCAAATATCGATGGAAACGGAGCAGTAGAAATGTATTTGATGAAGGCTGTGAATTTTAAATATTGAACTTTGATAAGTTACTATTTGCAAAGTGAGAATAGTTTTCAAATGCAATATGTATCACCTCTGACATAAGGGCGGGACCAGTCTGACGTGGACCAGCATTGGGCAGTACAGAAATGTATTTGTGGACAATGCACCAGTAACATGGTGATAGAGGAAGTGAATTGCAGAAGCAGATGGGAAGTGTTTTCATCCATTTCCTTGTGAGAAAGGATTGGTAGTTAAACCAGAATCCCTCTGAACCTCTCTGTGACTATTCACACCCAGTAGCTATAGTTGCTTGTTTATGGAATATGATTAACTGTTAACCAAGCTGAGTTTATCCTGTATTGTGAATTCAGCACTTAATTTTTAAAATCTTTACAAACCCTGAATTGAAAGCCACTGCCCCCAATATTGTTATGAGAACAATGTGTACTAGGTAGGACCCACCTGACATTTCTAGTCACCACCTTACATGAAAATGGAAAGACCTGGGAAACAGCACCTTGAGCCATTGAAATCGTCCAGAACAATATTTCCCTCAGTTTTAAGTATGGTGGCGGTAGCAAGGATTGTGATTCTAAGTATAAAACCACCAATTTTTTGCTCACGTGTGTTTTATTTTAGGACACTATGTTGTTTTGTTATGATCTTGGATAACCTTTTGGCTTGGCTTCGCATGTATCGTTAGAACCACACACAATCACCCAGATCATTATAATTGCACACATTTAGGAGCCAGGGTTATGGATTCTCTCTGGAAGTGGAATGCGTCTGTAGTAACGCACCCAACAACTACTTGGCCACCTAAGAGGTGTTACCTTGAATTATACCCTTGGGACACCCGGTTATTCAGGAACATAGATCAGGAGAGCAGTATAGGAGGACACGGATATTCAACATTCCTTAGCCCTTTAATAAAGGGAATTTGTAGGATGTGTTGTCCTTTAAGAGACCAGCTTTCATCCCCTTTGTTCATGACTCCGCCTTAGAGAAGTTCACACTTTTAAGAAACGAGGTTGTTCCCTCCCAGGCTCCAAATGGAAACTTTTCAAGGCCATATTTGCTATGAGGGATATTTATCATGGAAGTTAAGTAACTTACACTTTAATTCAAGTGTCCTCTCGGCACTGAGAATAGGTTTTTTTCTCCAGGAGACCCGGGCAGATTCCTGTTTTAAAGAAATTGAAAAGAAATATATTGCTTTCAGCAGCCCCCAAATCAATACAGTTTCAAATATAGATGGGACCAAGTTTCTTGTGCTTCTTATGTGGGCTGAAGGATGGTGCTGACATGAAGTCCTTTGTGATCATAATACATAAACGGAAGCCACTGTGCTGTGGGGAATGAATGATTGTGGCACATCTCTCGCCATTCCAGATTCAGGTGATCAGCCCTCGTACACACCACCGTAACGATGGCCTCCCATCCATCCATCTTTAGAAACTTCCCCACAGAATATATTTAGGACCAGACCATTTAAACATCAAAACGTTTTCCTTTTTCTTTGCCTTTGGAAAAACAAAATAGAGCCTCAAGGCATTGCCAGTCAGTGCTATTTTGAATAGAATAACATGTATGATAAATAAGTCCAGCCATGAGCTATAAAGTCGTTTGATAGCAGGGTACCAGTGTTTTATTTATCTTCCTATCTCCCTCAGCATCTAATGGTGGCTTGTACAGAAAACTAGCTCAATATACGCCTGTTAAATAAGTGAATCAAAAATTTTATATACCAGTGCTACAAAGAATGTCCACTTGTTTTTGGGTTTAACATGTAGATTTTTCATGCTGGGAGAAGGACCTTGATTCTTTTGTATAGTTTCTTTTTCTCTGCTGCAGTTGCTTTTTATCTCTTTGAATTTGGTGAGCATGTTTATTTAAAGTGTTTGTCTCGTAACTCTTAACCTCCTCCCTTGTTATTCTATTTTTATTTATTTTTTCCTGCTGCTCTTAATTCACGTTGTCTTGTCTCCAGCCTGTCTGATTTTGTTTGCATTTTAGACCTTGTAGTTGAAAAATTGTTTGTAGAAATAGTTTGAAGCCCAAGATGATGCTATTTTCCTCCAGAAAGGATTAGAAGATGACCTGCAGTTCCCGTTGCAGTCCATGTACTTTCTGGTCACACTGATCTTAGGGTACAGACCTTTGGAGATCCAACCCAGAGTAAGGAAGAACGAGCAATGCCTCCCCCTGCCCCAGACTTTCTTGGTGGCTCCCAGACACCAGTGTCTGTTCGTTTAGCTCCACCAGGTTGACTGAATTATTGCTTAACCTCTCAGCCCCTCACTTGTCCCTCCAGGACCATCAAACATTCCCAGGAGTAGAGACTCTACACACAGGGTTCATTTCTCTGGGCATCCGTTCTCCTCTGCATCCTGTCCAGGTAATACTTCTCTGCCTTGTTAACATTGTGAGGCCTTTGGGCAGATTAAAAAAATATTTTGTTATAATTTTCTAGTGGTTCTTAGTGGGAGAGTGTGTCCAAAAATTACCTAATCTGTTATTAGCAGAAGCAGAAGTCCGTCCATCTTATTTTTGGTCAGAGTTGCTTGTTTTTATATCTTTAAAAAATCATTTATTGTTTGGTCAGTTTTATTTCTTGTTTTTTCTGTGTGAGTCTATTCTGATAATTGGAAATGAAATGTTTATATATTTGTTTTGGTGGCTAGCTTTGTAATTATAACTTCACATAATCCTTTTAGCCCTCCCTTTTTTCAGAAAATATCTGTTAATCTTTTATTTTGAGAATTGATAAAATTAGAACACTTCCTTCTCATCCCATTCTGCCACTTGATTTGAGTTGATTGCATCATACTTCTTAGTGTTTATCATGACACTTAAATGTATTTCTGTTATTTAATTTTTCAGTTTAAAGCAGTAGTATTTGGCATACAGCTATTAAAAAGGACAGAATATAAGTAATACATATATAGAGTCAAAGAAAAAGAACAGACTGGGAAAATGTTTTAAGTAAAATATTACTTTTGAAGGTCTCATTTTTATACTGCATAAATGGCCAATTAAATTTAATTCTCTTAATATGCTTATGGATCTACCTACTTCTGCTTTTAGTTCTGTCAATTTTTAGTTTCCATATTTTGAAGCTATGTTATTGGGTTCATATGGCTATAGACTTCTGATATCTTCCTGGTCATTAAACCCTTTATTGTTAGAAAATATCTTTCTTAATCTCAAATATTGCTTTTTGCCTTAAAATCTATTTTTCTGATATCAGTATAGCAATACTAACTTTCTTTTGGTTGTCGTTTGCATGGTATATCTTTTAAAAATAATTTTAATTTTAAACTTTGTGTCCTTATATTCAAGATGTTTCTCTTATAGGCATCATATACTTGGCATTTGAGTTTTTAATCCACTAAGACCAATTACATTTAATGCAATTACTGATATATTTGAGTTTATATTCTCCCATATTACTATATGTTTTCTAATTCATCTACCTGTTCTTGTGATCCTTTTTCTCTCCTTTCTTACCTTCCTTTGGGTAATCAATATTTTTTTATTACTCAATTTCCCCCCCTTGATTGTCTTGTTAGTTACATATCTTTTGGCTATTCATTTAATGGTTTCTGTAGAGACTGTGACATGCTTTGATTTATTAGTTTAATGTACCTTTTTACTTTTTCCACTTCCCTGACAATGCTAGATCTTAGACGAGTTGAACTTTATTTCTTCCCTTTCTGCCTTTTGTGATATTACTGTCATGCAACATAATTATACATATATTTTAAACTCCACAAGAAAATCTTTTGATTATTTTACGTATTTAGTACTCATTTATTTACCTTCATGTTTACCTTGTTTTTGTTCTTCACTCCTTTCTGTATTTCCATGTTTCTCTCTGAGATGATTTTCTTCCTTCCAGAAAAACTGGTTTTAGTATTTCTTATACTGCAGGCCTGCTGGTGATGAATTCTCTCAGTGTTTGCTGTAAGAACATCTTTATTTCACTTACATTTTTTGAGGAATATTTTACTGCATATAGAATTCTAGGTTGGCAGTTATTTTCTTTCAGTACTTTAAAAGTGTCACTTCCATTGCCTTCTGGGTTCCATCACTTCTTTAGAGAAGCTAGCTATAGATCTTAATGTTTTACCTTAACCTCTGATTTTAAAGTTTTGTCTTTATCTTTGATTTTTACAAGTTTTACTATTATGTGCCTAGCTTTGGTTTTCTTTGTGTTTATCTTGTCTAGGGTATACGAAGCTTCTTGAATCTGTGGGTTGGTGCTTTTCATCAATTGGGAAGAGTCTCAGACATTACCTTTTCAAATATTTTTTCTGCCCCATTCTGTCTTTCCTTTTCTCTGCAACTGTGTGTTAGGTATTTTACTTTTCCCATATGTGTCTTATATTCCTTTTAGTGTTTTCCATTCTTTTCTTCTCTCTGTGCTTCAGTCTGTATATTTTCTATTGACCTGTCCTCTGATCTGTGACTCCTCTTTTTTGCTGTCTTTTCTCTTGCTAAATGCAATTGTTTAGTTCTTAGTTTCAAATACTGTATTTTTAAGTTTTAGGATTTTCATTTGATTCCTTTTTATAGATGCCATTTCTCTGATGACATTTTCCATCTTTTCATCCATTCTCTCTCTTTTCTGCTATTTTTCTAGAAGTTATTAATCTTAGGTATTTTAAAGTTCTTGCTTGATAATTCGTAAATCTGGATAATCTGTGGGTGTCAATTAATATCATCAACTTTCCTCTTGATTTTGGGACTCTTCTGGTAGTATCTGATTAAATGTCAGATACTGTATGAAAAGTTTTAGAGGGGCTGCATGATGTTGTTTTTCCCCAGAGAGGTTTTATCTTTTTCTCTTCAATGCAGATGGGGGTGGGGGCGGCGACTGATTATCCTAATTTAATCAGAGAAGAGGCTTCAAGATTGTGTTGCTTTTTCTCAAGTGTCTACCAGTTGTTTCCTTCATGCTCCTCAGGTATAGCCCCCAAGGGTTCTCACTGAGAACCTGAGGTATTCTGTGAGGTGCCTCTGCTGTTGTTGATCCCAAGCTCTTAGTCTCCTCCACATAGAAAAACTGTTAAGTGCAAGCCTTTGCTTTTTAGAGGCTTTCTGCTTAGCGTCTTGCCTCCTGTCTTGTGCAGCTTCAGAATTCAGCAGATATTTTGAGGGGAAAATTGGTTAAGTGTACAACTCAGATCTCTGTTCCTTCCTTCTCACTGGGATCCTAGACCATCAAAACTCTGATTGTTTCTCTGCCTTTTAGTAGAAGTCGTTTCTCTGGGAAGAGCCTGTATTCTCAGCCTATTGTCCTATGGCTAGAATTGCCAATTGCCCTCAGGAAAAAGCAGCTCAATTTTCTGCAGCTTTCCCTTTTTTAGAGTTTTGCTTGCCTTAGCATCTCTGATGCTTTCACACAGACCTTCCTTCCTTCCTCCCTCCGTTCCTCTTTCCTTCCTTTCATTTCTTCCTCTTTCAGATGAACTTATTTATTTATTAATTATTCATCAAATATCTGATAAGACACTAGTATAATACACAACAGATACAAAGATGAAAAAGATAGAATCTCTGCTCTTAGTAGCTCGTCTGTGATTATAATTATTGAAATATTGAATATCTTGTACTTTATGCCCTGCATTGTTTTTTATTTTGTTTTTTCTTTAAGAAATAGATTTGCTAATGTTCCAAAGACTGAGTCTTTTTCTTCCAGCTTTGAGATATAATTGACATATAACACTGTGTAAGTTTAAGGTGTACAACTGTGATGATTTGATACATGTATATATTATGAAATGGTTACCACAAAAAGGTTAGTTAACACTTCCATCACCTTACTAATTACTTATAATTAACTTTTTTTGTACTGAGAACAGTTAAGATCTATTCTCAGCAACTTTCAAGTATATAATACAGTATTTTTTTTTAAACACCCTTCCTTTATTTATTTTTAAATTTATTTTTGGCTGTGTTTGGGTCTTCGTTGCTGCATGCAGGCTTTCTCTAGTTGCAGTGAGCGGGGGCTACTCTTCGTTGTGGTGCATGGACTTCTCATTGTGGTGGCTTCTCTTGTTGCGGAGCACAGGCTCTAGGCACGTGGGCTTCAGTAGTTGTGGCACACGGGCTCAGTAGTTGTGGCTCGCGGACTCTAGAGCGCAGGCTCGGTAGTTGTGGCGCACAGGCTTAGTTGCTCTGTGGCATGTGGGGTCTTCCCGGATTAGGGCTCGAACCTCTGTCCCCTGCATTAGCAGGCAGAGTCTTAACCACTGTGCCACCAGGGAAGTCCTATAATACAGTATTGTTAACGATAATCACCTTGCTGTACATTAGATCCCTAGAACCTATTCATCTTATAACTGAAAGTTTGTATTGTTTGACCAATATCTCCCCATTTTCCCCAACCCCCCAGCTCCTGGAACACCACTATTCTACTCTCTGTTTCTATAAGGTTGGCGTTTTAAGATTTCACATATATGTAAGGTCATGCAGTATTTGTCTTTGTCTGACTTATTTCACTTAGCGTAATGCCCTCAGAGTTCATACTTGTTGTCACAAAAGGCTGATTTTCTTCTTTGAATCTGTATATATACACCACGTTTTTTTAATCCATTCTTCTTTTGATGGACACTTAGCTTGTTTCCATATCTTGGCTATTTATTGTGAATAATGCTGTGACGAACATGGGGTGCAGATACCGGTTTGAGATAGTGATTCCATTTCCTCATATATGTACCCCAGAAGTGAGATTGCTAGATCATATGTTAGTTATATTTTTAATTTTTTGAGGAACCTTCATACTGTTTTCCATAGTGGCTCTACCAGTTTACATTCCCACCAACAGAGCACAAGCGTTCCCTTTTGTCCACATCCTCACCAACACTTGTTATCCAAGAACTAAGTCTTGAATGGATCAGTTCTGATAATGACATTTTCAAGTTTGTTTTCTATATGTCTCCTTTATTTCAACTTTTTCTTTCCTTTAGTTTTTCATGGAGTTATTTTTGCCTTTTTCTTAAGATGGAACTGGTCTGGCACATTTGATTTATTTATCTCACTGTGAACTTCCTGTATTATAATCACTTTCATTCCTACTAAATGGTAGCAACCTACACCCATAGTTATAATAGCTAACACTTACGAACTACCTGCCATGAATTATTCTAAGTACTTCACATACATTAACTCAGTTAATCACCACAACATAATTTATGAGGTAAGTACGATTATTATCCCTCTTTTATAGCTGAGGGAACTTGGGCACAGAAATATTACACAAATTGTCCAAAGTTACATAGCTAATAAGTGGCAGGGTTGGGATTCAGACTTCAACAGTCTAGCTTCAGAAGCCAAGCAGTTAATCTTGCTGATACCACTTTACCTCTTCCAATGATTCCTACTCTCAAATTCTTCTGTCTGACTGCAGTATCCTAACTTTACACCCCAAGCACCAAGATTTGGTTTTCAGCCCCTTCATCTGGTATAAGTCTAGTTACTTTCCCCAAGGTCCTCTCACCTCCTAACCCAGCCTGAATCTTAGGTTATCTTATGTTATGAATCAGTTTTCTGGGTTCCTTGATCATCAGCCCTCTCAAAGCCCAACCCTTTGCCCAAACTGCCTTATGTGTATTTTTTCGTAATCCTGGGCCTCTGGGCCCCTGGGCCCCACTGGAGGTAACTGCGAGTGTACCTAGGTGAGCCTCATTGCAAATGATGCTTGTCAACCCCAGGTAGGTCCTTCTCCTCTAACCATTCTTTATGTTTTCCTCTCTGTACTCACTTTCCCATTTCCCCACTGTGACTTTCTAAACATTTGTTTCTCTCATTGAATTTTCTGCCCAACTCTGCCACCTACCATTTTAGCAGATAACCTCAGCATCTATGCCTTGAAGGGAAAAAGTCAGAACTGAGCTTTCTAAACTCCTTTTCCTCCTCCAGAAAACTTACCTGTAGTGTCATCCATTTTTTCTTCTTTTCTCCTGTATTTATTCATTTTCTTGCTCACTGCCTTTAAAAAAAAAACTATTTATTTATTTATTTTTGGCTGTGTTGGGTCTTCATTGCTACGTGCTGGCTTTCTCTAGTTGTGACGAGCAGGGGCTACTCTTCGTTGAGATGCGTGGACTTCTCATTGCGGTGGCTTCTCTTGTTGCGGAGCATGGGCTCTAGGTGCACGGGCTTCAGTAGTTGTGGCATGTGGGCTCAGTAGTTGTGGCTCGTGGGCTCTAGAGCGCAGGCTCAGTAGTTGTGGCGCACGGGCGTAGCGGCTCCGCGGCACATGGGATCTTCCTGGACCAGGGCTGGAACCCGTGTCCCCTGAATTGGCAGGCGGATTCTTAACCACTGCGCCACCACGCAAGTCCTCCTTTCTTTCCTTCCTTCCACGAATATCTGTTAAATATCTACTATATGCCAGGCACTGTTCTAGTTTCTGTGGATGCCACAGTGAATATGAGAGAATTCCTGCTCTCTTGCAGCCCACATTCTTTTTTTTTTTAACATCTTTATTGGAGTATAATTGCTTTACAGTGGTGTGTCAGTTTCTGCCCCACAACAAAGTGAATCAGTCATACATATACATATGTTCCCATAGCTCTTTGCTCTTGCATCTCCCTCCCTCCCACCCTCCGTATCCCGCCCCTCTAGGTGGTCACAAAGCACCGAGCTGATCTCCCTGTGCTATGTGGCTGCTTCCCACTAGCTAGCTATTTTACGTTTGGTAGTGTATCTATGTCCATACCACTCTCTCACTTTGTCACACCTTACCCTTCCCCCTCCCCATATCCTCAAGTCCATGCTCTAGTAGGTCTGTGTCTTTATTCCCGTCTTAACCCTAGGTGCTTCATGACATTTTGTTTTCTTAGATTCCATATATATGTGTTAGCATACGGTATTTGTCTTTCTCTTTCTGACTTACTTCACTCTGTATGACAGACTCTAGGTCCATCCACCTCACTACAAATAACTCAATTTCATTTCTTTCTATGGCTGAGTAATATTCCATTGTATATATGTGCCATATCTTCTTTATCCATTCATCTGTTGATGGACACTTAGGTTGCTTCCATGTCCTGGCTATTGTAAATAGAGCTGCAATGAACATTTTGGTACATGACTCTTTTTTGAATTATGGTTTTCTCAGGGTATATGCCCAGTAGTGGGATTGCTGGGTTATATGGTAGTTCTATTTGTAGTTTTTTAAGGAACCTCCATACTGTTCTCCATAGTGGCTGTATCAATTCACATTCCCACCAACAGTGCAAGAGGGTTCCCTTTTCTCCACACCCTGTCCAGCATTTATTGTTTGTAGATTTTTTGATGATGGCCATTCTGACAGGTGTGAGATGATATCTCATTGTAGTTTTGATTTGCATTTCTCTAATGATTAGTGATGTTGAGCATCCTTTCATGTGTTTGTTGGCAATCTGTATATCTTCTTTGGAGAAATGTCTATTTAGGTCTTCTGCCCATTTTTGGATTGGGTGGTTTGTTTTTTTTGATATTGAGCTGCATGAGCTGCTTGTATATTTTGGAGATTAATCCTTTGTCAGTTGCTTCATTTGCAAATATTTTCTCCCATTCTGAGGATTGTCTTTTGGTCTTGTTTATGGTTTCCTTTGCTATGCAAAAGCTTTGAAGTTTCATTAGGTCCCATTTGTTTATTTTTGTTTTTATTTCCATTTCTCTAGGAGGTGGGTCAAAAAGGATCTTGCTGTGATTTATGTCATAGAGTGTTCTGCCTATGTCTTCCTCTAAGAGTCTGATAGTGTCTGGCCTTACATTTAGGTCTTTAATCCATTTTGAGTTTATTTTTGTGTATGGTGTTAGGGAGTGTTCTAATTTCATACTTTCACATGTGCCTGTCCAGTTCTCCCAGCACCACTTATTGAGGATAGCCCACATTCTAGTGGGGGAGACAAGTGAGAAACAAGTCAATGTATATCATGTCAGATAATGATCAACACTTTGAAAATAAATGAAGTGGAGTAAAGGAGCTAGAGAATTGTGGAGGGAGGGTGCTTCATTTTTATATTTGATAATCAGGGAGAGCCTTCTCTGAGTAAGTCCTAAAGGTAGGGTTGCCAGATTTAACAAATACAATTACAGGGTGTCCAGTTAAATTGGAACATCAGATAAACAACTAATAATTTTTTAGTATGAGTATGTCTCATGCAGTACTGCAACTTATTCATTGTTTATCCATAATTAAAGTGTAACTGCACATCCTGAATTTTATCTGGCAACCCTATGAAGGAACTATGGTGATAAACCATGCATGTATCTGGGGGAAGAGGTTTCAGGCAGAGGGAATGTCTTCGGGATATTAATTTTATGTCCGTAATGTCTCAGGCACTGGGGATACAAAAAAATCATTAAGACAGTGTTTTGCCTCCTGACTGGTCTAGCTGTGTCACTCACCTCTCTCCTCTAGTCTACCCTACATAAGGCAGCCAGAGTGAGCCTTTTAAATTATAAATCATGTCCTTTCTCTGCTCAAAACCCTCCAACGGCTTTCTTTCCCAGAGTAAAAGCCAGAGTTTGTAAAATGGCCTTCAAAGACCTAGGTCAGTGGTTCTCATATTTTGCCACACATCAGTTACCTGGGGATCTGATGCCTGGGTCCCACCCCCAGATTTGGATTCAACTTGTTTGTGATGCAGCCTGGCATTCAGGATTTTTCAAAGCATCCCATGCGATTGTAGTGTGCATTGGACTTTGAGATCCCCTCCCACCCCACTCCCCCAGGCCCTCCACCCCTGTGTTACATGACCTCACCATCCTGCTACCTCTTGGACCTTAGCTCAGACAGCTCCCCACTTGCTCTCTCCAGTCCAGCCCCACTGGCCACCCCACTGGCCTCCACTCTCTTCCTCACACTCTTCAGCGATGCTCCCACTGCCTCAAGGCTTTTATTTTCGCTGTCTCCTCTGTCTGGAATGCTCCTTCCAGGGTATCCATATGACCCCTGCCTCCACTTTCGTCAGGTCTCTGCTCAAGTGTCAGATTATCAGCAAAGCCTTCCCTGATCATCGTCATCCTCCACTCTGGTGCCCTCGTCCTCTTGTTTCCTGCTCTCATGGATGCCTTTCCTCTTATGCATGTCTTTATTTATGCCTGTCTCCCTCCAACTCCGCCATAAGCTTTGTGAGGGCACTTGGTTCATGACTTTAGTGCCTAGAACAGTGTCTGACATGTAGGTTGAACTCGACAAGTATAGGTTCATCGAGCAGTTGAGTCTCGTGGGGAAATTTAGACCCATAAACAGCTGGGGTTTTCTTGCCGCACCATGTGGCATGCGAGATCTTAGTTCCCTGGCCAGGGATGGAACCCGCGCCCCCTGAAGTGGAAGTGGAGTCCCAACCACTGGACCGCCAGGGAAGTCCCATAAACAGCTAATTATAAAGGATTGGGGCTTCCCTGGTGGCGCAGTGGTTGAGAATCTGCCTGCCACTGCAGGGGATACGGGTTCGAGCCCTGGTCTGGGAAGATCCCACATGCCGCTGAGCAACTGGGCCCGTGAGCCACAACTACTGAGCCTGCGCATCTGGAGCCTGTGCTCCGCAACAAGAGAGGCTGTGATAGTGAGAGGCCCGCGCACCGTGATGAAGAGTGGCCCCCGCTTGCCACAACTAGAGGAAGCCCTCGCACAGAACAACATCTTCTTTTTAAAAAAAAAATACAGTAGGATAAATTATTATTAGTTTTAAACAGAATTCCCTAGTGAATATAATGCTATTGCTTCCTGACTCCATCCCCTTCCTCTCCCTTGAGGATGTCATTTTCCAAGTTTATCATTAAACATCTCACTTTACGCAACCTCCATACCCTTAGTCTACAAACCCACTCAAGCCCTCCTCTTCGTCCAACTCCCCATTTAGTGACTGCTTTGGATGCGCTAGGCATTATATTAAGCACATTATAAAGACCATCTCATTTAATTCTCACAGCAATCCCAGTGTAGGAGTTAGTATTAACCGTATTTTACAGATGAGGAGACTGAAGCACAGAGAAGTTAGGAAAATTCCTGAAAATGCCTGGAAGTTCGTGCATGGGAGCGACCCTCAACTAAGACGGGATAAGTACCTCAGCTTCCTTGCCGTCATTCAGACGATTCTGAATTGTGTTCCATACTCTTTCTAGAGGGTTTCCAGTGGGATTGTGCCCCAGTTTCCCATAGCAATAACTGGTTCATTAATCTTTTGTTGGCTCCTTTCCCTTTTCTGCCTACCTGGAATCCTCTCCCCCCAAATCTACTCATACCCAAATCCTTGACTCAGGATCTGCTTCTGGGAGATCCCAAATGGATAGGACATCATGCATTTTCCTCTAAGGAACAGAACAAAGTCCCCAGACAACCTCCAGCACCTTCTCAGTTGCTACTTGAATTGGGGAGACTAAGCTGACCTGTAGAGACCTTCTCCTTATGCCTTGCAACTGCCTAAACACTTGCCCACGCACATCAACCTTGCTTTTGACCACTGAGATTCTAGCTGCTTTTTACAAACTTCCTTTTATAACTGTTTGAAAATCACTTTCGGTATATTTGATCATATTAACCACCCATTTGATTCACAGAGATGGATGGAAATTTTGGCTTGACCAATCTGTGATCCAGGAATATTGTTGCCTGGGTAACAACCCATGTGGGTGTGGAATTAAGGATAATAAGGCCGAATGCTGCATATGGAAATAGAACAAATTGCCTGGTAGAAGGAGGTGCATTAGATTTCCCAAGCAACTTGAGATGCCATTTTGTTCACTGGAAGAGGCCATTTTCTAGGCAGTTAGAGGAGTAAATGACTCAGTAAGAGATGCTGTTGACAGTAGGGATTTCTGTAAGGGGATCTTCCATCACCTCATTCCAGCTTCTTTCAGTTCAATGTAGTCATGAGGGAAGCTATGATATATATATACACAGATGTATAGGATATGTGTTTAGGGAGCACATATGTGTATAGGGAAAATACAAATATCTGAGACGGAAAGATAAACACAACCAGGCCCTGCTTGTGTAGGTGATTCCTTCATGCCGCACTGCATGGAAAGGATTTCTGTACAAAGGCAAACAGATGAAATCTTAATTCTGTCTCTCTGCCCAGGGATAGCAGTCGAATCAATATTCTGCGCCTCTAGGAGGAAATAGAGAGCATTTACACTGTGGACTCAGCTAAATGTGTATACATATTAGAATTTGTTGAGCTTCCTGGCCCTGGTGGCACAAAACAAGCACCGTATTGCTTCCTGCTTCTCAGCCAGCTTGAAGTGTGAAGTAAGAAGATTCGTTCAGCCAAGTCCGCACCCCGGAACTCTTCTGGCTGTTTCATTTGCTCACCTACCTTTAAAGGTGCTGGTATAACAGCAAGCACCCCACGTGGGATTCCTTCACGCTGAAACAGCATGGAACTGGATTTTGTGGAAGATTGCTGTCTTCCAGAGACTTTCAAGCATCCCTTGAGAACCTAGGTGTTGGTTCTGCAATCTCAAGAAATCATAAGCAAACAGGTCCAGGGATTTAAGTTTTAGAGATAGCATCTCTTTATATATAAGAAGGATTTTGATTATGACTTCAGAGCTTTGATAATGTTCTCATCACTTCAGGGCTTTTGTATCTAAAGTCATCATTTATGACCTTCTTAATCACATTGAGCCTCTCCATTAACCTTGCCTAGAGAGCAAACTGTAAAACCTATCTCTGTATCTTTTCTGACTGTCTTAATTTGCATGCTGTTGCCTTACATGCACTGTGGTGCATTGCGGAGATTCTTCAGGATAATCACCAATAAATGTGCTGACATTATAAGGAAATGATATGGTCCAGTTAAAGAAACTTTCCATTTAGAGGAAAATTGTATGCATGTCAACATTTTGTTTGTGTTAATTGTTTGATGGCAATTTTTAATGAAGTATTTCTCTCCTCTTTGATACCTTCACTTGGGAATTCTGAACATGGTCCAGATGTTTTGGATGCGTTAGGATCACCATGACCAGCCGTGGTGGTGCTGAGTCTTCAGGCCCTACTAATGTCATTAAGGGGCTTTGATCCCTTAAATGGCCTGCCATTACTGTATCTTTTGAATACTAACTTGGGTTTCCCATTTTAAGTTATTGTGTCTTTTCTTTCCCAGTCAGTGTGTCTCTTTCTCCCAGTCTCCCCTTCAAACTTGTAGCCATTCTTTTTCTTCTTCTTCTTCTTTCTTCTTCTCCTCCTCCTCCTTCCTCCTCCTCCCCTCCCCCTCCTCCCCTCCCCCTCCCCTCCCCTCCCCTCCCCCTCCCCTCCCCTCCCCCTCCCCTCTCCCTCCCCCTCCTTCCCCTCCTCCTCCTCCTTCTTCTTCTTCTTTCTTTTTTAATATGGCACCCAGATAACTAAGTTTGTGGGAACAGCAATTCAAGTTAGAATACACAAATTCTGAATGTGGACCTGAATGAGACTCGTTTCTATGAGTAAAGTGTATGAGCTTTATGCATGAACTTGACAAATAGATGTATTTTGATTGCTTAGGGGTTTTTTTCCTTGTAATTTCCTATTTCTGTGTAGTTGAATTAGCTAGATAGGTAATTACAAGAGATAAGAGAATATTGTGTGTGTGTGTGTGTGTGTGTGTGTGTGTGTGTGTTTGTACCTCCCTCATACATTATTTACTTTGAATTTAGTGACTGCAGCAGCATTTCTTTCTGGTGCTCCAGTTGTTGGCTCTCGATTACATTTCCCTCTCTCTCAAGCATTAATGCTCACCAAGCCCTCCATGTCTAGCTCACTAAGTGGGTAGCTTCTGTGCTTCTGACTGGAATGTTAGAGAGTGTAGCTGACAGGGTATTGTATGGTAGGGTAGGCTAACATTTTTAAAAAATTGAAGTATAGTTGATTTACAATGTTGTGTTAGTTTCTGGTGTACAGCACAGTGATTCAATTTTATATATATATATACACATTCTTTTTCATATTCTTTTCCATTATGGTTTATTACAGGATATTGAATATAGTTCCCTGTGCTATACAATAGGACCTAGTTGTTTATCTATTTTATATATGGTAGTTTGTAGCTAGTTATCCCAAACTCCTAATTTATCCCTCCCCCCTTTCTCTTTTGGTAACCATAAGTTTGTTTTCTATGACTGTGAATCTGTTTCTGTTTTGTAAATAAGTTCATTTGTGTCATATTTTAGATTCCACATATAAGTGATACCATATGATGTTTGTCTTTCTCTTTCTGACTTATTTCACTGAGTGTGATCATCTCTAGGTCCATCCATGTTGCTGCACATGGCATTATTTCATTCTTTTTTATGGCTGAGTAGTATTCCATTGTGTATATATACCACATCTTATTTATTCATTCATCTGTTGATGGACATTCAGGTTGCTTCCATGTCTTGCCTATCGTAAATAGTCAGGCTAACATTTTGCAGGTGTTCGTTGTCGCGTTGGCAGACTCACCTGAGAGTAGGAGATGAATGTAATGGACTTTCTGGTTGAGTTTTCAGGCCCTGTTTGTCTTCAGGGTCCAAGAAATTTTGGGCGTTTCTCTTGGGTAAGGAACTCCCCCCAAGAAGGTTGAGCCCCGGAGGCAAACATGGCCCTAAAACCCAACTGGAGAGTCCATTACAATCACCCATACTTGTTCTTATGTGTACATTTCTACTTTTCAGTTTCTTTGTTTGCTTAAGTCAAGCCTGTGTCTTTAGAGAAGTAGAATTTTATATAAAAGGCTTCAGAGTTCTTCTCCAATGAGCATTATACAGATGGTGACACAGGAGCTCTGAGATTAATGATCCAATGAAGTTCTAACCCCTAGTTAGTAGTGATGGAGATGTGACAGAACTGGGTCCCCAGATTAGTTTTGTTATCTAGTATTTTTAGTACTTTAGTCACACTGGCTCTTCCTTGTGAGCTTTAGGTATTGCAGAGGCAGAAACACACTTGCAGAGTGAAGGCCAGCTTTATTGTGATGAGTTCCTCATCAGCTCTGGAATGGTGGGAAGCCTCACATTCACCACAGTATGAATTCCTAATTTATTTAGTCAAGGATGGGAAGCTTCACAGAAGAGAGAGGGCTTCAGGGGTAGAAAGGAGACCTCAGCAGAGCATCTTTTGATACTTTTGATCCTAAGATAAGGTTTGGTCTTGCTGGCCTGGGAGAGCTTCATTTTGTGCTATGACTGCGTATTTTATAATCGGCTAACGTGAGAATTCAGGAAGAACTTCCACAGGCAGCGTCTGTATACCGTTAACAGGAAATACTGATGAGTATCTGGGGCCCTCCTGAATCTTGAATCAAACTCAGGGTCAGCAGGCTGCATCCTCACTGTGGGGGAAAGAGGATGCCAGGTCCAGGCAATGTGCGTAGTGGTTAAACACCCACACTCAAGGGCTGAACTCTGAGTTTGGGACTCTTAGCTGTCACTCAGATGCTGAGAGATCTCAGGAAAGTTACTTTTAACCTCTCAGCACCTCAGTTTCCCCATCTATAAGATGGAGACGGTAATAGTACCTACTCAGAGGGTTGTTAGGAGGATTAAATGCATTGCTATTTATAAAGTACTTAGAACAGGGCAGAACAGGAGCTTGGAATGATGTAAGGAGAGTATTAAGTATTAGTTGTTACTATCATGTTTCCTTCTTTTCCAGCATCTTATTTCCCTGTAGGCTTTACTTAGGGAAGATGCTCAAATGTAAATCAATAATTAGCTTTCGGAGTGGATGTGTAAAAGTGCAAGTTATGAATTTGACAAATGTTTTCTTCTCTTCTGGATGTATCTCCAATTTTGCTATGAACAAGTGCATAAATTAAGTACAATAAATTTATATTTCTCTAGAATGGTTATTGAAAGGGTTATGCTGATAAATTTTATATTCTACATAGCCTTTAGAGCATAAAAAAACTGAACAATTTCATGGAGTTTAGAATTTCCAAAGTACTCTTGCATATATTATTTCATTTGATTTATGATACTTTGCTACGATAGCGTCATTAGCTCCATTTTACAGGTGAGGGTTTTTGAAGCTCAGAAGGTTTAAATGAATTATCCCGAACTGCCAGCGGGTCTGGTCTTGAACTCAGGTTTTCAATCCCTGAAGCCCATGGAAAATTCATCTACAGATAGACAATTTTCGAAGAATCTTAATATATTCCCTTCAAACCAGAAAACTGTCCTTCTGTCATAATTCAGAAGCTACTTCAGGATATGTTAACACTTCAACCACCATTGTGAGCTTTTGTTATTGTGGAACATTACTGCAAAACAGTTCTGGCCATTAGAATTTTACTGGTGATGTGCAGGCTGAATAAATGGAAGCTTTACCAGGCTAAGTAATAATCTGTGCTGAGAGACTAGAAACAAAGCTGATACTATTACTTAACCAGCCTAGTATATTATGAGGGAGAAATGCTTCTGTAATGTGCGTGTGTGTGGCTCTGTTGTAAACTTGCCGTTAGAATAGGAGATGAACGGTGGGAGAGGGTCAGAGAAGGGAAGCGTGTGTCTGTTTAATGGAAAACTTCAAAGTCCGTAAGTCTTGTTTTTGTTTCAGAAATTGTCACAGGAACCCGGTTGCTGACCCACATGAATAAGCCGTCTGCAAGCACAGGCTGCAAGTTGATGCTTTCAGAATTCCTCTTCATAAGATTACTGGATAAACATAATATGATTTTTGTTTCTATTACAAGATAATTCCAGCCGTCCTCTCCCTCCCTGATTGCAATAACAGAGCTTACTTTATCTTACTTGGGGCTCTTAAAAATGCTTCCCATACCTGTATCACTTCATAGATTATTCCAGAGAGAGAGAAATTTAATTCCTGTTAGCTGAGCTCTACGAGTCATTCTGGCAACTGGCAGCACCAACCAGTTCCCCACCAGACTGGCCTTTGCCGAGGGCTCTAAATTTAGAAAGGGAATGAGATTGCCTCAGGGTTACATAAGGAGGTGAGGCAGTTATTTTTAGCACACCGTGATACCTAGAGAGCCCTGGGCTGCGATCTGATTTGTTAACCACCGGCTGCGGGAAAATGTGGTTACTGATTCTCTCCACATGCTCTTTGGGCGCTGCACCCCTCAGGACCAAATGACATTTGCAGTTTTGTTTACTCGCAGTTCCTCCTGTTTATTTTTTCTATGCTATAGACACATTGGAAATCAATTGTGTTCCAACGCAATGGCAGTATTTTTTACTGCCCCCTTTATTTGAGGAAACTTCCCCAGTATGCATTTTCATTATAATTTTATCTTTCCTTCCTCTCTCTGTCTGTCTCTCTCTCTGTCTGTGTGTCTCTCTCTGTCTCTCTCTCTCTCTGTCTCTAAGAATGGAAAGAAGTCATTCTGGCTCCTTCCTTTCTAAGGCTGCTGTCAGAGCTGATGACGGCACATGTCTGTCTAGACCGATGAAGCTTTCTTTGTGTTTTCCGTACCAGGCACTTGTTTTTACTTTCTTTTGCAAGGGGGTTGCTGCAGCTGATTGGGAAAAAAAAAGTGGCAAAGCAAGCATTAGGAGGCACGCTGTCATCTGGGCAGAAAATGAATGGATGCAGCAGTGGCTAGAGAGAGACTCTGGACAGAGGCAGCGTTTTGCTTGTCAGTTTATCCCCATTGTTTCCCAGCCAATGTTGAAAGTCAGCATTAGCGCCTTCCGATTCTTCTAGGTTGTTTTAGCAGTGCAGTATATCTACTTTGGAACTTTAGTGCAATGACAATCTCTCTTATTTATCTTTTTGATTGTTATTTTTGAAGGGATTGGATGGTCATATGGCTAGTTGCCTAGGAAATCTGTCTACTTAGAGTCACATTCTTTTCTGTAATCAGTGTACGTAGGTGAGGTCTTTAGCTGGTGTATATGTGCAGAGTAAGGAAAATGTAAGAAAAAGAAGTGAATGGTGCACACGGATGTGAGGGCGTTTCTAGCGATAAAATTAGAACTGCCAGCTGAAGGAGTTCACTGAGACATTGCTAAGACATGACTATTTTGTGGTGGTTCTGCAAAGTATTTTGCAAGGAGCTGGACTGTACAGCAGTGACCCAGGTGGCTCACTCTGGGTGGCCTGGACTGGGGCCCCGCTTTCTCCTAGCAGGAGTGTCTGGGTACCCAGTAGTTACTGATAATCCTTTTTCTAGCTTTGCTCATAAAATTATTTTCTCAAAGATAAATCTGATCATGTCTCATTTGTTAAAAAGCAAATGGGCTATAACAGTCCCTAAATAAAGAAGATAACTAAGTGGCAACCAAATAAAAAGCAACTTATCTGTTTCTTATTAATAGGATTTACATAAATATGGAAGCACGCTGTATAATATATGAAATGAGTCATTATATTTCTCAGAAATGGGGAGAGAGAAAGTTCTGACAGTGTTACATTTCTAACTATAATACTCGATTCGGCCTAGTCAGTGCTATTTCTCCCAGTGGGATTGGCTGCTCCCAAGCTCAGCTTCCCATGAAACTAGTGGTTTCCATACCTGGACAAAGGTGGCTGTAACTTCCCATGTGCCCCCAGAAGTTCCAGATACCTGCCTGTTGATGGTTCCAGGCAACTCCTGCAAATAACTGGACCCAAATCTAGACACCTTGGTGCCCAGGAGTGTGTTCCTGTTCTCTCTGACAAGACCGCTTTCTCTTATATTTGCTCTAAGATTGAGGGTGAATGGGTCGGAGGCTTTTTCCTGGAATGCAAACCTATGCCCTGTCCCTGGGATACCTCTCCACTTATGCCCTCTCTTCTCTTATGACCCTGGCCTTGTAAGTTTCCACTTTCTCTCTACGTTGTTCTCAGGCTTTTAATACAACAGATGATTACCACAAATGGACCCACGTGGCACATCAGGTGAAGAGAATTTCTGTTGTCCAGCAGGAAAGGGTCCAGTGGGCCACCCCTGAAGTGGGAGATACTCCTCCTGAGGGTGCAGACAGGGTATTTGGAGGGCTGGCGAGCAGGGTCATTTGGGATGAGGGAAGGCCACTGGATGACCAGGGTCATCTTGAGTCACCACAGCCCCCGAGAGGGCAGGCCAGGCTGCTCAGCCCAGAAATGGCCAGGGCTTCAGTAGCTTCAGCGTCCATCTGAAGTTGATGGGGACTTGTAGAAGCTGGCCACTTGGAAATCCTGGAGTGGTGGACTCACTGTGAGAGCGGAATCCTGGGTGCTGAAGGGTGGCATCAGGTGGCTGAAGCAGCCTCCCCTCCTCCCTCAAGAGTCTGAACACCCTGAGTGCTATGGACGGAGGATGGAGAAAAAAGCCTCACCCAGGGCACTCGCTGGGCAGCTGGGGCATCCTAAACATACAACTGAGGAGGTGTTTGGAAAAAAGTCCAGTACAGATAGAAATGGAAGGTTGCCAGGAAAGAGAATCAGGCTCCCTCCAGGCTAGCGCCTCACTCTTGGCTAGAAAAATTGCCAGAAGCTTGATTGCTTGTGTCTCTCTGTAAAGCTGAATGGTGGGCAGTAGGCAGGGCTTAAGGCAGGGCCCCCTACTGCAAAATAAATTGCCGCACTGAGTGTATTGGACGTATCTTGTGCCCAGCCTTGTATCCTCTTGGCCCACATATCTTCCCCAGGTGGAAAGCAGCTCTCTGCAGATGGAACCTAATAACAACGTCTTGCCCCAGTGAGCTGACCCAAGGCTTTCCTGCAGCCTCTGTGTTCTGAGGGTATGCGCAGACCTTAAGGGAGTTCACTCCCCTGGGAAAGTCCTTGACCATATGGAATGGCAGTCAGTAGATGAATATTAGTCCCTAGGGCAGACGATCCTGAGGTGTATTCTACATGGCCCCTCGGGGAATCTCCGAAAAGACTGAGCTCCTTAGATTGGCTTTCCATCCTCCCCATTTCACTCTTCCCAGTATCCTCATTTCTATTCCTTGGGATCACTTTCTAAAATAAACTATTTATATGCAAGCCATGTCATGAGAGCCTTGTCTCAGGTTCTGCTTTTTTTTTTTTTTTTTTTTTTGCGGTACGCGGGCCTCTCACGGTCGTGGCCTCCCGCGTTGCGGAGCACAGGCTCCGGACGCGCAGGCTCAGCGGCCATGGCTCACGGGCCCAGCTGCTCTGTGGCACGTGGGATCCTCCCGGACCGGGGCACCAACCCGTGTCCCCTGCATCGGCAGGCGGACTCTCAACCACTGCTCCACCAGGGAAGCCCGACCTATTGTTTTTTATTCCTAGCTTATCCCTAATATTTTGTCCTTCACTATCCCACCCTTTACCTCCCCCTTGAGAAGTAATAGACCCAAAATAAACCAAACCCGAGCTCTTTTTCAAGGATCTTATATGTGCTCAGCCATATTCTAGTGTTGTATTAGATACAGAAAAATGTTCCTGCAATTCCTTACCCTTTGGAGCTCATAATTGCGTTTCTAAATTGGATTAAATATTGAACTGTGTGATATTGACTCAGTGTGATCACAGACAAGAGAAATTTTTCAAGGTAGAGCTACTTAAGACAAAGGAGGACCTTGATGAATGGGTAGAATTTTGCATAGAGAGAAAGGAAGAGGAGGTGGGAGGGAGCTATTGGAAAGCAGAGCAGTGTAATCAGAGACCTGGAGGCTGCATCACCGAATTTATGTTGTTTAAGGTTTCAGCTTTCAGACTTCAACATCCATAATCCAGAATGAAGAGAAATAGAAGTTGGCAAAGACGTGACCTGGGTGCTGAACAGGCTCTAGTAAACATGACTTTCTTGTCCATTTTCTCACTGCCGTTGTGTTGACAGCTAGGCAGGGAGGCCTGCACGAGGACAAGCCTCCGTCACACATGCTCCTGGTGATAACATCCAAGCCACTTGTGCTTCACTGGCCAGGACCAAAAAATCATCTTTGGGTCCTAGACTCCTCTTAGGTTCCCTAGACCAAGGACTGTGCTGCCCTTCGGGGGCTACCTACCACCCAGGGACTGGCCATCTTTCTTCTTTTCCAGAGCCTTCTTGTAGGTGAAAAATGCCTACTTTGAAGATAAGTAATGTGTTGTCAGAACCTTACTGAGGGGACACGTTAGGGTTGTAATCAGGGGACAGGGTACCAATATTGGACTTGAAGCTTGGGCATACTCATGAAGATTCTTTGCTTGACCAAACTTTAGTCAGGCTCCTGAACCTTCTCATAGGCCCAGCTTGCACTTACTTATGAAATCCAGTTTGGGGAAGAACCCTGCCAAGTCATTTTAACCAGAACCGTCTCCTCCCACCCTCAACACCTGATCACCCTCCGCATCTGATCAGGTTCCTCATCTTTGATCATCCCCCAGGTGATGCCTGACCACCCGGCCCTGTCTTCAGCAAGTATCCTTTTAGGTGGGTTTAGCTAGAACCCTCCCCCGCCTTACCCCAACATTTCTCTTAGTAATTTTCCATCCACTGACTCCCTCCCTGTTCCTTGGCTATAAATTCCCCCCTGCCCATGCTGTATTCAGAATCAAGCCTGGTTCTATACTGAGGTCTCTTTTTCCCCTATTGCAATAGTCCCGAACAACTCTGTTTTTATTGATTTAAGTACTCTCCAGCTTGTTTCTTCTTTGACAATACCAGATAGCCATGTGACCCTGAGGACGTCAGTTCAGCTTTTCGGGATTCAGTCTCATCATCTGTAAAACGAGGGGGATTGTGCTGTGTCAGTAGTTTTCAACTCTGGCTATATATTGGGATCACTGGGAGAGATGAATAAACATCCCAATGCCCAGACCCCACCCAGATCAATCCAGTCACAATCTCCGGGGGGTGGGGCCTGGAGGATCAGTACTAAAAACAAAATAAAACAGTAACAACAGTGGAGTTTTAATGGGGAGCCATTATTTTTTTTAAAAAAAATTAATTATTTATTTGGCTGCGTTGGGTCTTTGTTGTTTGTACGTGGGCTTTCTCTAGTTGTGGCCAGCGGGAGCTACTCTTTGTTGTGGTGCGAGGGCTTCTCATTGTGGTGGCTTCTCTTGTTGCGGAGCACGGGCTCTAGGCACGCTGGCTTCAGTAGTTGTGGCACGTGGGCTCAGTAGTTGTGGCACGTGGGCTCAGTAGTTGTGGCTCATGGGCTGTAGAGTGCAGGCTCAGTAGTTGTGGTGCATGGGCTTAGTTGTTCCGCGGCATGTAGGATCTCCCCGGAGCAGGGCTCGAACACATGTCCCTTGCATTGGCAGGTAGATTCTTAACCACTGCGCCACCAGGGAAGTCCCTGGAGCCATTATTTTTAACGCTCTTAAAACCTCTAATACCTTTAAGGTTTGACAATTCCATAGGATAACTATATAATAATAGATAGCTGTTATTATTATTGGTGAAATTGAGTGTGTATTATATGCCACTCTGCTAAACATTTTATTTGCACTATAACATGTCTCACAACAACCCCATGAAAGATGTACTATTCTTATCCCATTTTGCAGGTGAAGAAACAGAGAGAGAGAGGTTCAAGTTGTTTCTTCCAGGATTACATTGCTAGAAAGTGAAGGTGTTGGGTTCAAATCCAGAAGTCACCTATCTTGACTATTTGACCAACACTAAATAGAGATTACAGAAATGATGCCGGAGGAGACCAAGTTGAGCCTGGGTATTTCGTAGTGGTGGGGGCACATGTGGTGAGGGAAATGCTAAGTCAGGTTGGAAGGGTGTGGTAAGGCCAGCCTTGCTTGTTCCTGACTTTTACCCAGTGCTTGGAGTGCTTTTAGATGGAGCCATTAATTTATTCTTCAAGACGTGTCCTTTGGGTGGTAAGTTCCTGCTGTGCTGTATTTTGTTACTTAAAAAGAACAGGTAAAAGACTCAACATGGAATATGAGACAGATGGCCTCTGCTAAGGGATATTTCTACTTATGAAGCAGGCTTGCCAATTTCCAAGGCTCTGATGTGCTGATAATTCACACTCTCTCTTCTTGGCTTGGCTCCCTAGCTCATCTCCCCAGGCCTGCATATTTAAAGCAAGGCCTATCAGGGGAAATTTGCAGGTAAAAGAACTCCACTACTTGGTGAGCTGATGGTCATTAAAACATGGTCATTGACCAAATCTCTTAATGCACAGAGCTCTTCGGTTGGCTTACGAATGCACTTTTGAGAGGATTAACTGCAAAGCATGTTCAATGGAGGGCAAATCACTCTGTCTCAAGCACCACAAATGGGATGCAAGTTTTACATCCTGGAAAGCCTTCCTGCGAGGAAATGCCTATCATGCTATGCCACAGAGGTTGTTCATTGTCATTCAACATCGGAAATGCCACAGTGCATACATTTGGGCATTTAGTTCTTGTTTAGCAGATTTCAGAAGAAACACAGTGGTGAGGAGAAAACACTGTAAATTAAGCTGTCAAGTCCATGGGTTTAGTTCGATGTAAATATGCATATACTCTGTCATTAAAAGCTGAGTGACGCTCTCAACAGAAGGAGGAGGCATTTTCTGTTAGTTTGTAACTTTGGTTTTCTCTTTTCCAGAGTTTGCTTTTTCAGTCTTTTTTTTTAGTTGTGGCACATGGGATCTTCGTTGCAGCATGCAGGATCTTTTAGTTGCGGCATGCGGACTCTTAGTTGCAGCATGTGGGATCTTTAGTTGCGACATGCGGGATCTTCATTGCGCCATGTGGGATCTTAGTTGCGGCCTGCAGACTCTTAGTTGTGGCATGTGGGATCTAGTTCCCTGACCAGGGATTGAAACCCAGGCCCCCTGCACTGGGAATGTGGAGTCTTAACCACTGGACCACCAGGAAGTCCCTGCTTTTTCAGTCTTAACACACATTTTCTGAAATTTTAAGGATTCTGTGACCAGCCTGCTTGCATTCGTTCATTCATTTATTCATGCATCCGTTCATTCTTTTAAAAACAAGACAACAGGCACAAAGTGGAGTGGCTTATGCTAAGCCCCCTGTCCCCAAACTGAGACTTAACTTAATTACAGGTTGGCCTCTCCTAGAAATGAAATTGTTGCTGAATGCAAGTTTGTATGCCCTAGGCAAAATGAGGCCAAACTGAAACACTGGAGTTTGGAGCAGAGAATGGTTTATTGCAGGGCCAAGCAAGGAGAACGGGTGGCTTATACTTAAAAAAACCTGAACTCCCCAATGGTGTTACCTGAAAAACTGGGTTGACCTCTTGGTGGGTGTTGAGCCAAAAGACACAACCAAGCCGAGGAGCAGGAGAAGGAAGGATTTATTACTTAGCAAGTAAGGAGAACCCTGGGGATCTTTCCCAAAGCAGAGTCTCCTGGAACAGCAAAAGTGGGGAAGCTTTAAGCTAAGGGCACATGCATACTCGTGGAGGGGTTTGGGCAAAGGAGAATTCAGCATAGAATTGGGGCAAAGGTCAACAGAGTCCGAGCTTTAGTTGATTGAAGTTTTGAGGGTCAGAAAAGGTCAACATCTTCATTCCATCCTCCATCTGGGTGGGGGCCTTAGTTCCCGCAGAACTCAAAGATATGTATCAGATTGTTATGTATATCCTTTGAGGAGGAACTAGGACTCTGTTTTATGGCCGAACCAT
Source organism: Phocoena phocoena (assembly GCF_963924675.1). Lineage (NCBI taxonomy): Eukaryota > Metazoa > Chordata > Mammalia > Artiodactyla > Phocoenidae > Phocoena > Phocoena phocoena. The sequence goes on from NC_089240.1 coordinate 18,625,565, forward strand.
TGTTTCTTGACTGATTTTCCTTTGTTCCTGCATTCCCTTACTTCCCTTATGATCATTAATTACTGAGACCTGTTCAAGGGCAAGCACTGTGGCCAGGCTTAGATCACAAAATGCTTAGGCCAAACATGGTTTCTCTTCTCTGGGACCCCCTACCCTTATTTGCTTACAGTGGTTTTTGGGGAAGAATTTTAAAGGCAAAATTTGGGGGTGAGGCCTCCAGGGTGTGTGATTTTCTTCTGATCAGTTGGTGGTGAGGTAACAGGGTGGTGCTCCAGGAATCTTGTGCTCAGCCTGAAGTTACCATCCTCCCCCTTAGTTCCTGCAGAAGAACTCAGAGATGTACTGTTGTGTATATTCCTTGAGGAGGAACTAGGATTCTGCTTTATCGATGCACTGCTTTTTCTTGACTGCTCCTTCCCTGTTTCTGCATTCCCTCCCTTCCCTGATTAGCAGCTGTTTGAATCTGCCCTTTGGAACTCAGAGAAGGTGTAGGGGGCTGCAGCCCTTTTCCTACAAACAAGAAAAGGGGACTCGGAAAGGATTTGTACCAGGGAGGGCCCCACAGGGTTCTGCTTGGTTTCACTAGATTGGATGCTGTCTGATTCGAATTGATTTTTGCTCCGATAAACTCTTAAAAATTTTAATACGCCTCAGTTTATCTTTTAACAATTCTTTTACCCATTCTTTCAACAAACATTTATTGAACGCTGACTGAGTGCCAGTGCCTCACTCATGTTTCAGTGTGGCTGTGATGCCCGTTTTCCTGAAGCTTGGATAGTATTTTCTGCCTAAATTCCCTCTGAAAGATGAATAACTGTGCATTTTCTAGGTATAATTATCAAACATGCATCTATCTCTTTAGTCAACTTGTACTATAAAAGACGTAACACTGAAAAAGGCTACTTAATTGCAGCTTGTAAAGTTAGCCGGCCTAAGTTAAAACACTTCCTTTGTTCACCATTTGATAACTAAGATAATGCCTGGCCTTCCTCTCTCTCTTAACTTGTACATCTTTAGAAAGGGAGACCTTTGGCTCCTTTTTCTCATCTGCTTGCTGTGGTGCTGAACTCCCTGAGCTCCTCCTGGCTTTACTGCTCTGCGACTTGGCTTTGATTTAAAGTCCTCATAGCTTCTTCATTCACAGCAGAACTGCAGCTTTTCTCTCAGCTTCAGTCTCCATCAGCTGCCAGAGGACGAGTCCCGTGGGGCGATGGGGGGGGTGGGGTGGGATGACACAGCATCTTCTCTCTTCTCCTCTCCTTTCCCAGCATTTATTCCTCCTGCCTCCCTGTCTCTCCCCTCCCACCTTCCCTCCTCCTCTCTCTTTCTACCCCCTTCCTCCCTCCCCTCTTTGCCCTCTTTCTTCTTTCTTGCTTACTTTTCCACTAGGCAGAAAAATAAAAAGAAGAGGCAGAAAGCCTTATACAAGGTGTTTTAGCTGGATGGAATCATTTTCTCATTCCCTCCCACACCCTTTTCTTTTCCCCTCTCTAAAGGAATAAATGACTTTATTCCTTTTCACTTGCCTACCTCAGTCCCTTTCCATCCTGATTTACTTGTGGGGTAGAAGGAGTGGGGCTGGATACAGCTTCACTTACAGAGAGTACTGTGCCTGGTAGTCCTAGCAAGAGGTCCCCTACACCAAAATTTATGAACATCCTCACTAACAGAGTTATTCAGAAACTGTTTGTTTGTTGTTGTTGCTGTTGTTTTTTACAGATATGCTGTCATTCACACAGAGCAAAACACCTTACTGACATTTAAACACTCTTTTACAGCGAGATGTCACCTGTTTTCCTTACACTCATTACCAATGTTAGGATGTTTTCCCAGTAGTATTGCTGAATTTGTGTTGATCTCTCCACACCGTGCAACTCAGGTCCCCTTGAGACCAATGTTATATCTTGACAAGGTGGCAAAGAAGTGAGCTAAGAGGACAGCTTAAAAATCACTAGTGTGGAGTGTTTTTTTTCTTGCTCAACTGTTTTATTTTTTTTTAATTTTATTCTTTTTATACAGCAGGTTCTTATTAGTTATCTATTTTATACATATTAGTGTGGAGTTTTAACTCAGTCACTCAGACAGCTATATTGATAGCATTTGGTCATTTGCTCATCATGAAAAGCTCTGTGAATAATCTGGATTTACAATGCATGGTTTAATAAATTGGTACTTGAAATAAGATAATCCATGGTTGTAAAGAGAGTTTTGACTATTGACTAAATTTTAATATACCTGATACTGAAATCTTACTCAGTGGTTTAAACGACAGATATATATATATATATATATATATATATATTTTTTTTTTTTTTTTTTTTGGCGGTACGTGGGCCTCTCACTGTCGTGGCCTCTCCCGTTGCGGAGCACAGGCTCTGGATACGCAGGCTCAGCGGCCATGGCTCACGGGCCCAGCTGCTCTGCGGCATGTGGGATCCTCCCGGACCAGGGCACGAACCTGCGTCCCCTGCATCGGCAGGCGGACTCTCAACCACTGCGCCACCAGGGAAGCCCAAACGACAGATATATTTTTAATTTGAAGCAGCACTTTTTAAAATGTGAAATTTACTTCATGGGCAAATTTTAAAATCCTCATAAAGTTTAAAACATTACCATTTAATTTGAATAATCATCTTAAACTTTTTGAGCCTCTTGATTTGGCCTGAGAGAATTAAAAATTAGTTTTAATGAAATAACTAGAAATGCTATAATTAAACTACTATATTTCTTTGGGGCACAATTCTTGACACAGAGTGGGTATTCATTAACATTATATTCATTAAAAAAATCTCAGTGAAATTATTCATCTGTTTCTGGGCGAAAAATATTTCTAAGAAATCTGTAGCTTTTTCTTCAACTTGATAACTCTATGAAAATAGAGGAGAATGTCTTTTAACACCAAGAGCCACAAATTCCCCTGAATTTGCAGTGTTCTAGCACAAAGGAGGGAATAAAAAGGGAACATTGAAACTGTCAAAATGTAAATGACACATTTAAGGTACACTCATCTGGCACAGTAACACTTTACAGTTTTTTTTTTTTAATCACAGCAGAGATATTCGGTTTCCATCATTTTCAAAATGTGACAATTAAAATGAATTTTATGACTTTGAGTTTTTTGCCCATTTATAGACATCTGTCTTGATACTCTACACTATAACTGTTCTTTTCATGGACTAGATTTGAAACGTAGGTTAAGCTCAGGTTAAGACTGCCTCTCCCCTGGCTGCCCAGGGGCTGTGGGCAGGACCAGGGGTCTGTCCTCCACCTCCCATCCTGCCCTCCTCACTTCCACCCGCAACTTTGCAAAGAAGAAGGCTGTGACCAGAACCGCTCTTCCACCTTCTCCTCAGGACCAAGCCCATGATGTCTTACATCCCCCGGTCACCATCAGCAGCCGGTCTGCCAAGTCCCTGTGACTGCCCACGCCTTTTCTCCACAGGGCTTTGTTCATCTCATCCACCAGCTCAGCTTCCCGCAGCCTCTTCCGTCTTCAAGCCCTTCCACTCTGCCCGCTGGGAAACCCCTGATGGGAACGTTCCCTTTACCTTCCAGATCTAACTCAGGGTTTCTCAACCTGGGCACCATTGACACTTTGGGCAGGATCATTCTTTGCTGTTGGGGGCTGTCCTGTGCCCTGTGGGATGTTTAGCAGCCTCCCTGCCTTTTCCCCTAAAAACCACGAGTACTCTCTCTGCCCTGCAGTTGTGACAACTAAAAATGTCTCTGGGCATTGCCAGATGTCCCCGGAGATGGGGGGAGGACATTGCCCCGGCTCTCCCTGCACCCCTCCTCCTCAAACACTAAGCTCCTTTGACATACACGCCACCATATTACTAGCCTTGTGTATTAGTACTGACCTTGTATTACATCTGCTGACATCCTGGTCACCTCCTCACTTCTGATGGAGATTTTAGCCTGTGGCTCTTTCCTCCCCTGCCTCTCCACTACGAGTCTGGGGATGACTCTCCTGCAGCTTTGCCATCCAAGGAGATCTTCTACTTGAACCTCTGGCCTCTAAGTTACTTGATCCTCCAGACCCAGGTTAAACCCAAAACTCTGCCCATTTTACTTCTGAGGAGATGCGTGTCACTGGAGAAAAACACACAACCCTGCTTACTGGCCTCATTTCAAATCGATGACTGTAAATTTCAACTTCCTTGACCATTGTGGAATATTCCCCTGCCCTGTCTGCTCTCCCATCCTCAGAGACAACTATTTCAGACCTTCTCCTCTGTCCTCAAAAACTCCTTCTACTGCCTGCTGTCAAATCCCCCTCTTCTTAATGATCTTGTTTCTTAATTCACTGATCGAGTGGAAGCACTTGGAAAAGGACTGCCTCATCCTACTGCCACTAAGTCGACTCGCTTGCTTGTAGGCATCTATAAGCTTGTATTTTCCCTTCCCTCCTGCCGCAACTAGTCTGTCACTGCTCCTGTCTAGGGTCAGCCTGTCCCCTGTGCATCCCCTCCACCCCTTTACAGCTACCTGAGGACTTTGTGCGTTCACTTCACTTCCCTTTTCTTGTGCACCATGAATTCTCCCCTCTCTACCACCAGCATAGGAACATGCTGTGATATTTGCCATCTAAATAAACGACCACAGCATGACCTCTACATACTGTCATGGCTCAGTCCTCTGCTATTTCCTCTCCTCTCCTTTTTCCCCCTTCTCTGTCCTCTCCCCTCCTTTCCTCTCTTTGCCTTCTCTCTCAATATTTACTCTCTGAATGGCCTCAACCAGTCCCATGACTTTATATGACACCTATATGCTAAAGATTCCAATTTATATCTCTGCCTTTCACTGGAGCTTCAAATTAATATGTCCAGCTGCTGGTATACATATTTACTTGGATGTCTCACCCGCATCTCCAACTTACCGTGTTCAAATATGAACTTCCAGTGATCCCCTAAAGCCTTTACTTTTCCAGTGTTCACCCTTCCTAAAAGGTGCTCTGGCTGAAAATCCAGAAATCGTGTTAATTTCCTTCTTTTCCTCCCATCCCACCTTCCTCACGCATTCTTGTCAGCTCTATTTTCAAAATAGATCACAAATCTGACCTCTATCCATAATTCCCCATTATTCCTCGCCTAAGCCACCATCAGCTCCTGGACTAGCACAGTAAGCCTCTGAATGGCTTTCTCTGCTTCTACTTTTACTTGCCTAGAGAATCTCCTTCACACATCGGACAAGGTAACCTTTTAAAAGTTGTAAATCGGATTATGACACTTCCCTGCTCAGAATTCTTCAGTGGATTTCCATCACATTTGGAATAAAAGTCCACGTCCTGGGTAGATCTGGACCCTACCTAATTTATTTCTTATCACTCTCCTCCTCCCTCACTTTGATCTGGCCACACTGGCCTTCTTGCTGTTTATCAAAAACACTAGGCTCATTTCAGTTCCTAGGGTTTTGTACTTGCTGATTCCTCATCAGAGATCTTTGTATGTTTGGTTCCCTCACCAGGCAGTGTGGATATGTCACAGATGGAAGCGAGCATGGCATTAATTGCCATGCAAGTCAAAGAAATGTGGGTGTTCATTAGACTTGCCTTGCTGATATCCTGATACCCTGTGTTAGATCATTAGGGCGACTTGAAACATACAACTCGGAAATTGCTAGTCATTGCTTAGGATTTTATTTTTATTTGGGGGGGATTTTATTATTCAGGGGCTATTACCTGATCCTGAACCTGACAGAACCCCAATGCATCAGATCTTGGACTGCTTTGAGAACTTGGCCTGTGCTTTTGTGACCTAAATCAAGCAATGATCAATCCCCAAAGAGAATTTATAATTGCAGTCTTAACCAATCAAATAATGCCTTTCAGAATCCTGCCTTATTTGAGAAAAATTCCTCCTTTGACCCTATTCATCCCTTCTGCTTGGGGAAATTTGCAGAGTCACTGAACTCGCTTTGATACGACACTGTTTCCCCTTGCCTGGTGAGTAATAAACTCAGCTTTGATCATTCAGCTCTGCTGGTCTGGTTATTTCAATGTGACAGTGCTTTAATGATTTAATTTTCTTCCCCTGCATTGTTTTAGGCCTTTTTTTCTCTCATATTTTAGGAACTCTGGTACTTAACGTTGGTCTCTTTGTTTTCCAAAACCCCTTGTGGGAACATAGTGTTTTCCTTCCGAGCGAAGAAGGATTCTACTGACCTGGAATAGGGACAACCACCCGACTGATTTAGGTAGCTCGTTCTTTTGAAAGATTATTATACAAGAATCCATTCCTAAAACTCCATCAAATCTGAATCCTTTTCAGACACACCCCGAACTAACCCCCCTCTAAACCAAACCAAACCAAACCAAACCAAACCCCTAAACTTTAATTACTATAGCTATTTATTTTTGTTCCTCTCTGTGGGTGAGATTTACATTAATTAGAGTATAATGAAGCCTGCCCTTTCAAACAAATTTATTCCTTTGTTTGCATTCACTTGAGCAAACTGAATGCCCTGTATGTGAGCAGCAAAAGGGAGGCACTGAAATCGGCTTTTACGAGCCAGACTCCCAGACCTCACCTTCCCAGTCCTTCCCAAGACGCAGCTTTCCCCACTTGAGATTTGTGAACAGAGACCTCTGTGTGTGTGTGTGTGTGTGTGTGTGTGTGTGTGTGTGTGTGTGTGTGTGTGTCTGTCTTGTTGTTTTCCTACCTGCAGAAGAGACACATTTTCTCAGAAAACATTTCTTTCTCTGCGGCTTTCTGGTTAGTATTCAGGCCATCACCTCTGTTATCAGACGGTGGCAACAAAGCTTTTCCGCTCGAATCTTCTGCGAGGTGGCGGGGAAATGGATTGCACAGTAATGAGCTGTTTTTGCAGGCTTCCTTCGGGAGCCTTTGCTTATATCCCTTGGCAAGAGGAACTAATTCAAAACAGCAACCCAACCCTGGGGCATCTAAAATTCACAGAAATTCAGCTGACTTGACAGTAAGAGCGTCTCACTGAAAATTCAGGGCTGTACATCAGAGAGCTTCGTTCTGAAGAAAGGGGAGGGGTGGCCTTGAAAGGGGAGGGGTGGCCAGAGGTTTTCTGGAACCTTATATAAGTCTTTTATCCCCATCGCTGTTTTCAAGCCAACTGAAGATGGTAGGGAGTGTGCTGGGAGCAGCTTTTCTTTCCTGATTCTGCCGTTTCATCCTCTAAGCAGCAGGAACCCAGAGTCTCAGAGCGCTTCCTCCGGAGAGGCAGTCACGAAAGCCGTGACTCTGCCCAAGCTTGGCCTTGGAGACCTTGATCTCCTGAGGGTAGGGCCCGGGCTTTTTCTCTTTAGACCTTCAGGAGCTAACGCGGCACCTGGCACTTAGTGGCCCCTCGACGTCTACTCGGTGGGTGTTCAGTGAGTGGCGGTGGGGCTGGCAGTGGCCGCCCGCTTCCATTTCCCGAGCCGTCATCGCCGCCATCCCCTCGCGGGGGTTCCGGGTGTCATTTACCCCGTGGGGGCAGCCTTTCCTGCGGGCTCCGGCCTGCGGCTCTCGTCTCCTGTGTTCAGCTGTTAGTCCTCCTTTCCATCCAGTCTCTTTCTCCTCAGAACATGGTGATCCTCCATCTGTAGAGACTTCTCTGCTTCCACCGTGAGAAACTTGCTGAAGACACACATCCACCCACACACCCAGACACACACAAAGACACACACAGACACACACAGACCCAGACACACATCCACAGACACACACAAAGACACACAGATACACAGACACACACAAAGCTACAGACACATGCACAGATAGACACACAGACACACACAGATACAAAAACACACACACACACAGAGACACACACACCCAGACACACACACAGATACGCAGACACACACGAAGACACACCCAGACACACACCCACAGACACACACCCAGACATACAGACACACAGACAGACGCACAGATAGATACACAGACACAGAGCCACACACAGACACAGACACACAGAGACATACACACAGACACACACACAAAGACAGACACAGACACGCACACAGACACACACACAGACACACACACAGACACAAAGACACACACAAAGACACACAGACACACAGATAGATACACACAGACACACAGACACACATAGACACACAGAAACACAAAGACACAGGCACACAGACAGACACACACATGGACAGATGCACAGATGATAGACACACAGACACAGACGTACACACAGACACACACAGACGCACACAGACAGACACACAGGTAGACACACAGGCACAGACAGATACTCACAGACACACACACACACAGACACACACAGACACACATACAGAGACACACAGACACACAGACAAAAACAGATACATAGAAACACACATAGACTCACAGATATCAACAGACACACACACAGAGACACACATCCTTATGGCCCAGTCTCCCACTCTCCACATTTCCTCAGTCTTTTGTAGGTTCCAGTTTCCTTCTCTCTCACCCTCACATCTCTCCCTTCACCCTCAAGGGTCTCCTCATTCTTTTAGCCCAGACTGACCATCTGTAATCCCAGCTTCTGCCCTGACTTCTGACTTTTCTTACCCTACATTTCTGCTCCTTTGGTGGGTTTCACCCCTTTACCCCCTGGCGCTCCCCTTTATTTAATCTTAATTTAATCTAACCTCCCGTATATCTTAATTTGCTGGAGGTTGGAATTGGAAGCGGTGGTCTTTACCTTTCAGACCGACACTGTGAACAAGTGAAATAGCTGAGCAGTGATAGTTTTAGGGTACACTAGTAGAAATTACATATATTCCTTCTGAGCGTGTGGGGTGATTATTAAGAGGATAAAGCTGGATAAAGCCATACTGTGTTGTTTCATTTAAACCAGTGATTCTCAACCAGAGGCAGTTTTGTTGCCAAGGGGACATTTGGCAATGTCTGGAGACATTTTTAGTTGTCACAACTGGAGGTGGGGGAGGAGGGATGTGCCTGGCGTCTAGTGGGTAGAGGCCTGGGATGCTGCTAAATAACCTACGATGCGCAGGACTGCTCCACAGCAAAGAATCATTGGGGCCAAAATATCCACAGTGCCGAGCTGGAGAAACCCTGGCTTATACATTCTTCTCCCTTCTTCCCCAGGCCCTCCTCTGGCCTGTCTCCTGATATTCTGGGTCCTCACAACCTAAGCTTGTCACTTGTGTCCCACGGCCCCAATTGCTGGGTTTGCCCACTGCCTGGAGAGCACGCCGTGCTTGGTTTGAATCTCCACGGTGCAAGCTCACCATGAACACTCCTTTGCTCTTGGAATCCTGGTTGGTGGGAGAGGAAGGGCCTTCCAAAGCTTTTCTTTCACCCACCTTCTGATTCTTCAGAGGAAAAGAAGTGACTTTGCTAAGGTCACAGAGCTACTCAGGGTCTACTCTGGGGGCTCCAGCAGGGTTCCCCACTTCCAGCGCCCTTCTCTTTCTACTCACTCACTGCTTTGGGTCAAATAGAAGAAAATACAAACTGACTGCCTGGGCTAGGACAGGAATCAGATGGATGGGGCTCATTGAAACAGGGACACACTAATGCACTTCCCAATTTGTTTTTCTGGGTTGCACGCTCTAGTGCTCGGGCAAGGGTCCCTGACAGCCACGTGGTATGGCTGATGCACCTTCCTGTCCTCGTAGGGGGGACGCCTCGACGTCCAGTGCCATGCTGGGCAGGGCATTAGGAACAACAGCTTTGGGCAGGCTGTCTTCAAGCTGTGCCATGTAGCCGACTAGGTACTGAGTCAAGTAGTGCCTGAATCTGGGAACAGAATACCGTAGACACAGACTTTCTGCAGTCAGGAACCACAGTCTGAGAGAATTACAAGGCAATCTGGGCAACTTCCGTGTCTTCCTTCGCTCCCTCACCTCTCCCCAAACAACCACATTTTATCAGTGAGGAAAAGGACCTTTTGGTGGGAGGGAGAGGGGATGGGCCAGTGTTTTTCCAAGTAAGGTCCTTCGACCTACAAGCCTCAGAATGGCTTTGGGGGAATGTAAAAATGCATATTCCTAGACCTACATTTTTCACCTCCGGGGTATGGGGCCTCACACTGGTATTTTTAACAAGTTCCCAGGGCATCCTTCTGTAGTCAGAAGTTTAAGAACCACTGACCCAGACATTTGAATAATTGGGCTTTTTTTCCCCCCCAAACAATCTCAGAAAGTCAGACACGTGTAGACAATGTCTGAATGTCAGAGAGAAGATCCGCTGCTAAAAAAAGACAAAGAAAAACAAACAAAACCATGTCTCTTCTTGGTGACATCTCATGGCCGTAAGGTGACTGAGTTTGAGTGGAGCTTTGAAGTCGTAAGGGCCACATCTGGGAACGTGTACAACATACCAGGGAGGGATCAGGCTTTGCTCCTGTTGCGAGTTTTGAAAGGGCTGGCACTGGCCGCCTTCTGGCTGAAGATGGGTACTCTGGAGTTGAGGCCCGAGTTACACCAACCAGGACAGAAATCATTATCTTGGCCACCAGGACACACGATGTTCTTGGTGAGAAGGGCCGGCGGATCCGGGAATTGACTGTTGTGGTTCAGAAGAGATTTGGCTTCCCTGAGGGCAGTGTAGAGCTTTATGCTGAAAAGGTGGCCACAAGAAGTCTGTGCGCCATTGCCCAGGCAGAGCCTCTGCGTTACAAATTCCTAGGAGGCCTTGCTGTGTGGAGGGCCTGCTGTGGTGTGCTGCGGTTCATCGTGGAGAGTGGGGCTAAAGGCTGCGAGGTCGTGGTGTCTGGGAAACTCCCAGGACAGAGGGCTAAATCCATGAAGTTTGTGGACGGCCTGATGATCCACAGTGGGGACCCTGTTAACTACTATGTCGATACTGCCGTGCGCCATGACGTGTGCTGGGCACAAGGTAAAGATCATGCTGCCTTGGGACCCGACTGGTAAGACTGGCCCTAAGAAGCCCCTGCCTGATCATGTGAGCATCGTGGAACCCAAAGATGAAAGAAATACTGCCCACCACCTCCATCTCCGAGCAGAAGGGCGGGAAGCCAGAGCCGCCTGCCATGCCCCAGCCGGTACCCACAGCATAATAGGGTCTCCTTGGCCGCTGGATCTGGATGTTGCTCTATAAAGACATTTAATAAAAATCTTTTTAAAAGAAAAAGAAAAGAGTATACAGGCCGTGGACACAGTCCTCATTTTCACAGTAATGCTCACTGGTTTTTGGCTCCCGCCCAAGCATGAAGGATTTTCCGGGGGTGGAGACACTCCGTCTGTGCAACTAGCAAAAGTCCTGGGTCGGTGTCTCTGTTTATTCTTTTGCATTTTGCAGGACCAAGCTTTGGACTCAGCTCTCCTTTCTCTCTTTCCAAAACCCGTAGTCCTTTGCGGAGGGGATGCTGCTGTGCTGTCTTGCTGCTCCGATGTCCCAGAAGCACAATGGTTCCCTGAGCACGGACCCTATTATGTTTTCTTTCAGAAAGAGATGAAGAGCACACATCCTTCTGTTTCATGCCAAAAAAAATCTGCATAATTATCTGACCTTAATTGATGGTCACTTTTTTATTTTCAAGTGGGGAGAAAAGGAGTCACAGTACCCAAGTTAGTTTTACAAACTCCCCAGCAGCCCCTAAAACAAATGTCAAAGTTTTGAAACCAATCATACCCATAAGATAGTCACTTGTTCTGTTTCTTATATACCCCAGGGCCTTTGCACTTGCTGTTCCCACTGCCATCTATGCTCTTCATCCGGATAACCACTTGGCTAGCCTGGTTCCCTTGCTTCCTTCTGCTGTCTGCCTAAATGTCTCCTGTTCATGGAGGCCTTCCCTGACCATCCACCATAAAATGTACACGCACTTCCACCCTTGATGCTCCCTCTTCTCCTTTCCTTGCTTCACTTCCCCACACACCGCCCATCTGTCCCTGATGAATTTTACACAGAGTAGCTGTTTGGTTTTTGTGTGTACATCTGCCCCAGCAAAAGGGAAATTCCATGAGGGTAGGGTCTTGTTTTTTTGTTCGCTGCTGTAGCCTCAGCACCTACAACAGTGCCTGGCATAGCAGACTCTCAAGCAATACTGGATGTGTGAATGAGTGAGTGGAGGTAGAAATAAGGCCCCGAATACTATCTTATTTTTATATAAGTTTTCTCCAGAGTGGACATGCATGTAAGGAGAGAAGTCATGGAGCTATAGGGGTCTGAAAAAAGATGGACCTCTGACCTACCTCTAAACCTGTGGTGATGGTTTCTCTTCACCACCAACTGCCGTTCCCAGAAACCTTAGGAAATGTTTGAAAAAGAAAAAAAAAAACTAATAAAAATCCTTTCACTTTCATTAGTGGAAACCTTTGTATCAAGTAGGTACAGGAGAAACTCTCTATTTCTGCCTACTGAATCAATATTTGTTTTTTATTTTAAGTTTATTTATTTATTTATTTTGGCTGCTCTGGGTCTTAGTACAGCATGCAGGATCTTCATGGCAGCATGTGGGATCTTTAGTTGCGGCACACGGACTCTTAGTTGCGGCATGTGGGATCTAGTTCCTTGGCCAGGGATTGAACCCGGGCCCCCTGCATTGGGAGTGCAGAGTCTTACCCACTGGACCACCAGGGAAGTCCCTGAATCAATATTTGAATCTCGGTATTCACCAGGAGACTCCAGACTTTTGCAAAGAAGATTGGGCAAGGAACAAACCTACATCCAAGCATTTCTCGCCTCCATTATTAATATTACTTCCCCCTGAATATGCTGCAAGCCACGCGTACGCATTTTTTTATTCAAGTATAGTTGATTTACAATATTGTGTTAACACGTGTACCCATCTCATCTTGTTTTCAGTAATACCACTTTTTCACGTATATAGACTAGAGAATAAGAATATATGTATGTGTTTTTATATCTATATATTTATATCTATATCTATTCCCACCGTCCCTACCACACACAAATGCAAGAAACAGGAGGGGCAAAATTTGTACGATGTTTGTTACGGTCAACCCACTCTCTTTCTCAAGACTTCGGATAATTGAAATGTAAGCTAGATTCAGTAATTAGTGACTATTCTTGCCAGTAAGTTATAATGGCTCATTTATAATCTTTTCCAGTCTTGCCATCTTCTTGGACTATCTAAAGCTACTAGTTCTGAAACCTGTTGGATCATCAGAACTGCTTGAGGTGTTAAGCCTGAGTTTCTCCACCTTGGCACTACTAACAACTGAGGCCAGATCATTCCCCGATGGGGGACTGTCCTGTGCACTGTAGGATGTTTAGCAGCCTCCCTGGCCTTGACCCACTAGTTACTAGTAGCCCCCGCCCCCTAGTTATGACAACCCAACTGTCTCCAGATGTTGCTACATGTCTCCTGGGGGCAAAATCATCCCCCAGTTGAGAACCACTGAGTTAAAGCAACAAGACAGATGCTGGAGTACCCTGAGCCCCTTGCCTTCAGGGAAGGCGGATTTGGGATTCGTTCTCCTGCTCCTCGCTGGACTGCCTTGTGAGTAAACCCTCTCTTCACTGCACACCTCGCTGTCTCAGCGCTTTGACTTGACAGGTATAAGTAACTTCAGTACAGTACAGATAGATTCTGGGACCTCGGTCTGTGGCAATCCTGGAGAACCTCTGCGAGGATCAGGCAGTAAAAACTCTTTTAGAGCAGAAATCCACTGGCCTTAAAAATTAATGGTGGGAGGGAGTCCAGGAAAAGGTCTGGAGCTGCCTAAGAGGCAAGAGACCATTATTTCGGGGTGTGCAAGGAGAGGGGATTCAGAGCACTGCCTAAACGAGCTCCAGAGACGGGCATGAGCCGCAACTATCAGCAGAGACCCCAGAGACGGGCATGAGACGCTAACGCTGCTGCTGCCACCAACAATCCTGTGTGCGAGCACAGGTCACTAGCCACACCTCCCCTCCCGGGAGCCTGTGCAGCCCGCCACTGCCAGGGTCCTGGGATCCCGGGACAACTTCCCTGGGAGAACGCACGGCGCGCCTCAGGCTGGTGCAACGTCACGCCGGCCTCTGCAGCTGCAGGCGCGCCCCTCATCTGTACTCCTCCCTCCCCCTGGCCTGAGTGAGCCAGAGCCCCCGAAGCAGCTGCTCCTTTAACCCTGTCCTGTCTGAGCAAAGAACAGACGCCCTCAGGCGACCTACATGCAGAGGCGGGGTCAAATCCAAAGCTGAACCCCGGGAGCTGTGCGAACAAAGAAGAGAAAGGGAAATCTCTCCCAGCAGCCTCAGGAGCAGCGGATTAAATCTCCACAATCAACTTGATGTACCCTGCATCTGTGGAATACATGAATAGACAACGAATCATCCCAAATTGAGGAGGTGGACATTGGGGAGCAACTGTAGACTTGGGGTTTGCTTTCTGCATCTAATTTGTTTCTGGTTTTATGTTTATCTTAGTTTAGTATTTAGAGTTTATTATCATTGGTACGTTTGTTTCTTGATTTCATTGCTCTCTTCCTTTTTAATATATATATATATATATATTTCCTTTTTCTCTTTTTGTGAGTGTGTATGTGTATGCTTCTTTGTATAGTGTGATTTTTGTCTGTATAGCTTTGTTTTTACCATTTGTCCTAGGGTTCTGTCTGTCCGTTTCTATTTTTAGTATAGTTTTTAGTGCTTGTTATAATTTGTGTATTTCGATTTGGTTGCTCTCTTCTTTCTTTCTTCTTTTTGTTACTTTTAAAATTATTTTTAAATTTTTATTTTAATAACTTTATTTTATCCAACCTTCCTTTCTTCCTTCTTTCCTTCCTCTCTCCCTCCCTCCCACCCTTCCTTCCTTCCTTTCTTTTTTTTTCTCCCTTGTCTTCTGAGCCGTGTGGCTGACAGGGTCTTGGTGCTCCAGCCGGGCGTCAGGCCTGAGCCTCTGAGGTGGGAGAGCCGAGTTCAGGACATTGGTCCACCAGAGACTTCCCAGCTGCATGCAGTATCAAATGGCGAAAGCTATCTCAGAGATCTCCATCTCAACACGAAGACCCAGCTCCACTCAATGACCAGCAAGCTGCAGTGCTGGACACCCTATGCCAAACAACTAGCAAGACAGGAACACAACCCCACCCATTAGCAGAGAGGCTGCCAAAAATCATAATAAGGCCACAGACACCCCAAAACACACCACCAGACGTGGACGTGCCCATCAGAAAGACAAGATCCAGCCTCATCCACCAGAACACAGGCACTAGTCCCCTCCACCAGGAAGCCTACAGAACCCACTGAACCTACCTTAGCCCCTGGGGGCAGACACCAAAAACAAAGGGAGCTACGAACCTGCAGCCTGCAAAAAGGAGACACCAAACACAGTAAGATAAGCAAAATGAGAAGACAGAGAAACACACAGCAGATGAAGGAGCAAGGTAAAAACCCAGCAGACCAAACAAATGAAGAGGAAATAGGCAGTCTTCCTGAAAAGAATTCAGAGTAATAACAGGAAAGATGATGCAAAATCTTGGAAACAGAATGGAGAAAATACAAGAAACGTTTAACAAGGACCTAGAAGAACTAAAGAGCAAACAAACAATGATGAACAGAACAATAAATGAAATTAAAAATTCTCTAGAAGGAATCAATAGCAGAATAACTGAGGCAGAAGAACGGATAAGTGACCTGGAAGATAAAATAGTGGAAATAAGTACCACAGAGCAGAATAAAGAAAAAAGAATGAAAAGAATTAAGGACAGGCTCAGAGACCTCTGGGACAACATTAAACACACCAACATTCAAATTATAGGGGTCCCAGGAGAAGAAGAGCAAAAGAAAGGGCCTTAGAAAATATTTGAAGAGATTATAGTTGAAAACTTCCCAGTATGGGAAAGGAAATAGTCAAGTCCAAGAAACGCAGAGTCCCATACAGGATAAATCCAAGGAGAAACACCCAAGACACATATTAATCAAACTATCAAAAATTAAATACAAAGGAAAAATACTAAAAGCGGCAAGGGAAAAACAACAAATAGCATACAAGGGAATCCCGATAAGGTTAACAGCTGATCTTTCAGCAGAAACTCTGCAAGCCAGAAGGGAGTGGCAGGACATATTTAAAGTGATGAAAGGGAAAAAGCTACAACCAAGATTACTCTGCCCAGCAAGTATCTCATTCAGATTTGATGGAGAAAATAAAACCTGTACAGACAAGCAAAAGCTAAGAGAGGGCTTCCCTGGTGGCGCAGTGGTTGAGAGTCCACCTGCCGATGCAGGGGACACGGGTTCGTGCCCCGGTCTGGGAAGATCCCACATGCCATGGAGCGGCTGGATCTGTGAGCCATGGCCGCTAAGCCCACGTGTCCGGAGCCTGTGCTCCACAATGGGAGAGGCCACAACAGTGAGAGGCCCGCGTACCACAAAAAAAAAAAAACTAAGAGAATTCAGCATCACCAAACCAGCTTTACAACAAATGCTAAAGGAACTTCTCTAAGCAGGAAACACAAGAGAAGGAAAAGACCTACAATAACAAACCCCAAATAATTAAGAAAATGGTAATAGAAACATACATATCGATAACTACCTTAAGTGTAAATGGATTAAATGCTGCAAACAAAAGACACAGACTAGATGAATGGATACAAAAACAAAACCCATATTGTCTACAAGAGACCCACTTCAGACCTAGGGACACATACAGATTGAAAGTGAGGGATGGAAAAAGATATTCCATGCAAATGGAAATCCAAGAAAGCTGGAGTAGCAATTCTCGTATAAGAAAAAATAGACTTTAAAATAAAGACTGTTAGAAGAGACAAAGAAGGACACTATATAATGATTAAGGGATCAACCCAAGAAGAAGATATAACAATTGTAAATATTGATGCACCCAACATAGGAGCACCTCAATACATAAGGCAAATGCTAACAGCCATGAAATGGGAAATTGACAGTAACCCAATCATAGTAGGGGACTTTAACACCCCACTTTCACCAATGGACAGATCATCCAAAATGAAAATAAATAAGGAAACACAAGCTTTAAATGATACATTAAAAAAGATGGATTTAATTGATATTTATAGGACATTCCATGCAAAAACAGCAGAATACACTTTCTTCTCAAGTGCTCATGGAACATTCTCCAGGATACGTCATATCTTGGGTCACAAATAAGCCTTGGTGAATTTAACAAAATTGAAATCGTATCAAGTACCTTTTCCGACCACAACGCTATGAGACTATATATCAATTACAGGAAAAAACCTGTAAAAAATACAAACAGATGGAGGCTAAACAATACACTACTAAATAACCAAGAGATCACTGAAGAAATCAAAAAATACGTAGAATCAAATGATAATGAAAACACGATGACCCAAAACCTATGGGATGCAGCAAAAGCAGTTCTAAGAGGGAAGTTTATAGCAATACAATCCTATCTCAAGAAACAAGAAACATCTCAAATAAACAACCTAACCTTACAGCTACAGCGATTAGAGAAAGAAGAAAAACCCCACCAAAGTTAGCAGAGGAAAGAAATCATAAAGATCAGATCAGAAATGAATGAAAAAGAAATGTAGAAAACAATTGCAAAGATCAATAAAACTAAAAGCTGGTTCTTTGAGATGATAAAGAAAATTGAAAAACCATTAGCCAGACTCATCAAGAAAAAAAGGGAGGAGACTCAAATCAATAGAATTAGAAATGAAAAAGGAGAAGTAACAACTGACACTGCAGAAATACAAGGGATAATGAGACATTATTGCAAGCAACTATATGCCCATAAATTGGACAACCTGGAAGAACTGGACAAATTCTTAGAAAGGCACAACCTGCCAAGACTGAACCAGGAAGAAATAGAAGATATAAACAGACCAATCACAAGCACTGAAATTGAGACTGTGATTAAAAATCGTCCAACAAACAGAAGCCCAGGACCAGATGGCTTCACAGGCGAATTCTATCAAACATTTAGAGAAGAGCTAAAACCTATCCTTCTCAAACTCTTCCAAAATATAGCAGAGGGAGAAACACTCCCAAACTCATTCTACGAGGCCACCATCACCCTGATACCAAAACCAGACAAGGATGTCACAAAGAAAGAAAACTACAGGCCAACGTCACTGATGAACAGAGATGCAAAAATCCTCAACAAAATACTAGCAAACAGAATCCAACAGCACATTAAAAGCATCATACACTATGATTAACTGGGGTTTATCCCAGGAAGGCAAGGATTCTTCAGTATACGCAAATCAATCAATGTGATACACCATATTAACAAACTGAAGGAGAAAAACCATATGATCATCTCAATAGATGAAGGAAAAGCTTTTGACAAAATTCAACACCCATTTATGACAAAAACTCTCCAGAAAGTGGGCATAGAGGGAATCTATGTCAGCATAATAAAGGCCATATATGGCAAACCCACAGCAAACGGCATTCTCAATGGTGGAAAACTGAAAGCATTTCCTCTAAGATCAGGAACATGACAAGGATATCCACTCTCACCACTATTATTCAACATAGTTTTGGAAGTCCTAGCCACAGCTATCAGAGAAGAAAAGGACAAAAAAGGAATACAAATTGGAAAAGAAGAAGTAAAACTGTCACTGTTTGCAGATGACATGATACTATACATAGAGAATCCTAAAGATGCCACCAGAAAACTACTAGAGCTAATCAATGAATTTGGTAAAGTTGCAGGATACAAAATTAATGCACAGAAGTCTCTTGCATTCCTATACACTAATGATGAAAAATCTGAAGGAGAAATTAAGGAAACACTCCCATTTACCATCGCAACAAAAAGAATAAAATACCTAGGAATAAACCTACCTAAGGAATCAAAAGACCTGTATGCAAAGAACTGTAAGACACTGATGAACGAAATTAAAGATGATACTAACAGATGGAGAGATATACCATGTTCTTGGATTGGAAGAATCAACATTGTGAAAATGACT
Source organism: Phocoena phocoena (assembly GCF_963924675.1). Lineage (NCBI taxonomy): Eukaryota > Metazoa > Chordata > Mammalia > Artiodactyla > Phocoenidae > Phocoena > Phocoena phocoena. The sequence goes on from NC_089240.1 coordinate 18,644,385, forward strand.
CTACTACCCAAAGCAATCTACAGATTCAATGCAGTCCCTATCAAATTACCAGTGGCATTTTTCACAGAACTGGAACGAAAAATTTTGCAATCTGTATGGAAACATGAAAGACCTCAAATAGCAAAAGCAGTCTTGAAAAAAAAAAAAACCAAAAACGGGGCTTGAGGAATCAGGCTCCCTTACTTTAGACTACACTACAGGGCTACAGTAATCAAGAGTGTATGGTACTGGCACAAAAACACAAATATAGATAAATGGAACAGGATAGAGAGCCCAGAGATAAACTCACGCACTTATGGTCACCTAATCTATGATAAAGGAGGCCAGAATATACAAAGGAGCAAAGACAGCCTCTTCAATAAGTGGTGCTGGGAAAACTGGACAGCTACATGTAAAACAATGAAATTAGAACACTCCCTAACACCATACACAAAAATAAAATGGATTTCAGACCTAAATGTAAGGCCAGACGCTATAAAACTCTTAGATATAGGCAGAACACTCTATGACATAAATCACAGCAAGATCCTTTTTGACCCACCTCCTAGGGAAAGGGAAATATAAACAAAAATAAACAAATGGGACCTAATGCAACTTAAAATCTTTTGCACAGCAAAGGAAACCATAAACAAGACCGAAAGACAAGCCTCAGAATGGGAGAAAATATTTGTAAATGAAGCAACTGACAAAGGATTAATCTCCAAAATTTACAAGCAGCTCATGCAGCTCAATATCAAAAAAACCACCCAATCCAAAAATGGGCAGAAGACCTAAATAGACATTTCTCCAAAGAAGATATACAGATTGCCAACAAACACATGAAAGGATGCTCAACATCACTAATTATTAGAGAAATGCAAATCAAAACTACAGTGAGATATCACCTCACACCAGTCAGAATGGCCATCATCAAAAAATCTACAAACAATAAATGCTGGACAGGGTGTGGAGAAAAGGGAACCCTCTTGCACTGTTGGTGGGAACGTAAATTGATACAGCCACTGTGGAGAACAGTATGGAGGTCCTTTAAAAAACTAAGAATAGAACTAGCATATGACCCAGCAGTCCCACTACTGGGCATATACCCTGAGAAAACCATAATTCAGAAAGAGTCATGTACCACAATGTTCATTGCAGCTGTATTTACAATAGCCAGGACATGGAAGCAACGTAAGTGTCCATCAACAGATGAATATGGATAAAGAAGATGTGGCACATATATACAATGGAATATTACTCAGCCATAAAAAGAAATGAAATTGAGTTATTTGTAGTGAGGTGGTTGGACCCAGTCTGTCATAGAGTGAAGTAAGTCAGAAAGAGAAAAACAGATACTGTATGCTAACACATATATATTGAATCTTATAAAAAAAATGCTTCTGAAGAACCTAGGGGCAGGACAGGAATAAAGACGCAGATGTAGAGGATGGACTTGGGGACACGGGGAGGGAGAAGGGTAAGCTGGGACAAAGTGAGAGAATGGCATGGACATATATACACTACCAAATGTAAAATAGATAGCTAGTGGGAAGCAGCCGCATAGCATAGGGAGATCAGCTCGGTGCTTTGTGACCACCTAGAGGGGTGGGATAGGGAGGGTGGGAGGGAGACGCAAGAGGGAGGAGATATGGGGATATATGTATATGTATAGCTGATTCACTTTGTTATAAAGCAGAAACTGACACACCATTGTAAAGCAATTATACTGCAATAAAGATGTTTTAAAAAAGACAGATGCTGGGGGATTCTGATTGAGTAGGGGCCTGGGAACGTGTGCTTGCAAACAGCTACCCCAGGTAAGTGCCACAGTCTGACAGAGTTGAGGAGTCCTGCCCGATTTATTCTCCCAGGCAATGACAACACATTCCTCATACTGAGCCCTGGCGAGGATCCAGTTTTCAACTAACTCAAAGTGGAGTGTCAGAAAAAGACGCTTTTGGAGGAAAAATAGAAGAAAGAAGTTATTGCCGTTTCCTTTCCTCGTTTCCCTCTCCCTGAGGTGAGAGACACTGACTCTGACAGAAGCCAAATTGTCAAGTGGCAAAATTGGAAGCAGTCTAGCCTCACCCAGGAAACAAAGAAAGAAATAGGAAGGGAAGTGTGTGCTTTTATCAGTCCGTGGGCACCTGGCCGCTCAGACTGATATCGCAGGGGAGGCCCGGGCCTTTTGCAGGGAAGACGGCACTAAGAGCATATGCTCCGGATCGCAGTGGTGGATTTTAGCACAGTCTCCAAGAAAGGGGGCCATCAACAGTCTGAGTTAAGCATCTAAAAGGAGAGTAGCAACTCTGAAGACATGGGTCTAACCTGTGGCCCTTCAGCCATTCATTTTGATGTGGCTCTTTTTTTTTTTTTTGCGGTACGCAGGCCCTTCACCGCTGTGGCCTCTCCCGTTGCGGAGCACAGGCTCCGGACGCGCAGGCTCAGCGTCCATGGGTCACGGGCCCAGCCGCTGCACGGCATGTGGGATCTTCCCGGACCAGGGCACGAACCCGTGTCCCATGCATCGGCAGGCGGACTCTCAACCACTGCGCCACCAGGGAAGCCGATGTGGCTCTTTTTAAGCCTACGTTCCTTTTTTGTGATTCTCTAAATCATGACCCGGCACACAATGGCAACTGGGTTTTCGTCTCCGAAAGTGCATGATCAGCGTCAGCAGTGTGGTGATGCAGGGCCCGTATACATCTAGATCATCCTTATGTATATTGCCTCTCGTTTCTTTCTCTCTCTTTTTTATTTTCTTATAAAGATGTGGGAGTAGGTATTTATGTTTAAGTTGAACTATACGAAATCTCCATTTTCATACATTAAAAAAGGAGAGAGTATTGGTGATTTCCTATAGCTAACCCTAATCTTTTCTGTATCTTCTTCTCCCCGCCCCCTTCTCTCTCTGTCTCAATCTCTTTCCATGGCTCTATTCTCTTATTTTCTTGCCTTTGCAATCACATGTGTATTACCCAGAATACCAGCTCTGAAGGTCAATAGATAGTACCAGGAAAAATTAAGAAAAAGACGACGTTTCAAATTTCAGTAAGTGTTAATTTGAAAACCCACTGATGCACTTGTATATCTGGAGGGGAGGTTCTGTGTGGTCCAGCCGAAGCAATGACCTGTGAAATTCTTGATCCTGCAGAATGGACCAGTCCTGATGAGAATGTGAATTTGTTTGTGTCACCATTTTTTTTTTTTTGCTCAGAAGTGTATTTAATGACTCCAGCTCACCGCCCCTCCCCTGCAACTCCGGCTTTGTCTCCCGTGAGTGGTCAGCAGAGGTTCCCTGAGAGGTTCAGCAGGGCCTCTAGGGACCTTGGGCTTGGAAGGGAAGGGCCATCGTCTACTCCTTGTGGCCTTTGGTAGCTGCCGGGTGGAGGCTGTGGGACGGGGTTCCCAAGCCCAGGGCCTCTGGGTGCTGCACATCTCACAGCCGGGTCAGCTTTGGGGCACTAGTGAAGGTGCAGGAAGGGCAGGGCCAGCCGTGCTGAAGGGCGTTGGGGAGGCTGGAGCCAGCTGGCTGAGGGGCTTGGGGCAGCCCCAGTGACTAAGGAAAAAGGCGGCCTAGTTCCTCATCCATCTTCTGGGGGCGCTGAGGATTGTGTCCTGGGGCTTCTCGGGAGGGCTGAGAGCCCCGGTCCCGCTGGCCCCCATAGAAAGCAAGGCTGTATCCAGGGACACACAGGCACCTCCCGATGACCCAGCACTGCACAGCCGGTGGGAAGCGGAACTCCGAGAATATCTGCTCCTGGAGGGCCCCAGTGGTGCAGTGGGGGTGGACCGGCAGCGAGACATGGGCAGAGGATGCAGGACCTTCAGCTGTGCCGTGTAGTCTGATGGGGCCGGGAGGGAAGCAGGCCTCCTGCGGCTGGATGCTGAGGGCCACATGATGGCTGCCGCGTGGGCTGCCCGCTTCTCATCCCCACCCTCTCTGGCCCGGGTCAGGTGCCCTGCTAGTTCCTCATTCTGTCCTTCCACGGTGGCACCTCGGACCAGGGCTGCCCACCGCTAAGCTTCCTGAGGGTTGGCGAAGTGCAGGCTGAGAGGCCCAGGCCCTCCTGGTGGAGGCTGCAGCTCATGCTGGATGGGGCCTCGGACGGTGTAGGAGACTGACTCCCAGGGCCGCTCCAAACTGACCGCCCCGGGCCCCGCGCCAAGCAGCTCCAGCCGGAAGCAACCTGGTCGCTCGTCCGACCCCGCGCCCAGCGGCCTCACCGCGGCAAGCACGGCCAGGAGCACCGCGGCCCAGCCGGGGTCCGAGGCCGCTGCTGCGTCGCCCACCGGCGGCGCCATCTCTGGTCCGGCCCCGGCCCGGCCCTACGAGCCCGCTTCCGTGCCCTCCGGCCGCTCTGTGTCACCATTTTGGCGTGTGAATAGTGCTGCTTTTTTCATTATTTGGGCTTTTACATTCAAGAGGACTTTTCTGGATGTGGGGATATAGTGTTAGCGGGATTGCTAAAAGAGTCGTGACCTTAAGACCAAAAATCTCTGCGTATTACTGACAAATAAAGCAAACCGGGCTGGACAGGCTTTGCCGTATGGTCCCACTGATGATCCAGGTGCCTGGTATCTAGTTTCCCATCAAAGTTTGCCTTCTGAATGAGCTCTCTGGCCCTTGCAGCATCTTTGCAAGCTTCTTTAAGTGGATCCTGTTGACTGTCCTTACCCTGCTTGCCAACCTCACTTTTGTTTCCTGGATCACAAATGGAATTTGTCACCTTCTCATGGATAAATACACCTCAAGTAACAACACCTTTGTTCCTCTGTGCATAACATGCTTTCTTTCTCTTTCATTTTTAAAGATGCAACAGTTTTGAGCAAAGGCAAAGGCTTGTGGAAAGGAGCCATTAGAACAGCGAGGTCACATAGAAGTATGGGAGTTAATAGGGCACAGATCCTTAAGAAGGTGAGCAGAAACATGGCCCGATTTCAATACTTTAGATACGATGTGTGACAAGTGCAAAGAAGAGCAGAAATGTCACTGTCACATTTTCTTCTTGTCAGAATCATTTGGGATTATGGGGATTATAGTCAGAACTGCAGTTTTGAGAACCCTGCAATGTTTTTGATTCATCTTTCCTTTTTGAATCTCATACTATGGAATCATGTCAGTCTTCTACTCAAATCTTATTAGGGTCAATAAATTCAAACCAGTGGTTATTTATTTAGCACATACTTCATGTTCAGTGTGTAGTAGGTGGTGTGAGGGTTGCCACACAAGACATGATTCTGCTCTTGAGGGATTCATAATCAAGTTGAGAAAGCTGAAAATAGCTAAATAAATCAAAGAAAATATATAAATATGTTAAAGTGCTGAAGACAGGTTGCCAGTTTCTTATCCAAAACATTTAGAGCCAGGACTTCAGGTTTCATACATTTTCCCTCATTCTAGAAAGGTAGTATAGTTTGTAGCCTATATAATACATAACAATTCTAATGGTGTAGGGCCACAGCACCCAATAACCAAACTATACATATAATAAAGAGATATAAAGTAAAAACAATAAATAATAAATGAAGACTGTTAATAGACCAGGTTTGTTGCCAAACGAATTTAAACCAAACCTAAAAGAAAAAGTTGTGTTTTCTGAAATGTTTGGGTTTCAGGACTGTGGAAAGGGACGCTGAACCGGTATCATGGGTATTGACTAATATAGGGAAAGGAAGTGAATATTTATGGTGTAGGTAGAAACTTTCCAATTTTTTTTCAGCCGCAGCATCTGAGATTCAAACCAAGGAGTAATTTGTTCACATGTGTACAATTCAGCATCATCTGGAAACTCGTAAGACATACAGATTTCACACCCCATCCCACACATACTGAATCAAAACCTTTGGGCTGGGCCGCAAGTAATCTGTGTTTTAACAAGCCTTCCAGGTGATTTTGATGCAAGTTAAAATTTTGAGAACCACTGACGTAGCAAGTACCTGACAGAGAACCCGGATTCAAACTCAGGTGTTTCTGATTTAAAACGCCATCTTTCTTTTTTGATGCTGTTTTCCTCGCTCTCAAAGTAGAAAAAAGCGAGAGATTGATGTGAGCTCAGACGGAAGAGCGACTTCAAAGAAGGTAAGTTGAAACATGCTTCGCTTTAATCTAATAGATAAGAGCAAAATAATTTTGTAATGTACATCCCTAGAATATCAGTCTGTTCCTTAATTATATCAGGAAGAAAAATAAGCATTGATAATGCCCTGTTTTATTTTCTCCACGTTATTATCTCAAAGATGGTATAATATATCTTGTAATTTCTTTAAGATCAAGGTAGTAACTTAGCTTAATTGTGAAAATTAGGACTTAGGAACTTTGTAAGGAAAAGAGGTTCTCAGATAGTCCTAAGATGGTTATTGACCTATTATTTGGTATCTTTGGTATAAGCATGTTTCACTGGTAAGATGATGTGTCTTGCTTTTCTACTTTCAACATAATTCTTAGTGTGCAAGTTGACAAACATAAGAAAAAATCCAATTGAAGACCATTAAAACATACCTTTGCAGGTAAATGACGGTTATTTGTGTGGTCCCAGCTCTACTTAGAGGGCAAGAGATTTGAACTCAAAGGGCGAGTTTAGGGCACAGATTGCTCCTTAGTAACTGACAGAGGGGATGACTTATTTCTGAAAGTGAATAGGTAGACATTAATATGGATGTGCTTAGAATGAGACCTAGCAAAACTCAAGTCTAATACACCCTTAGGCTGTGTCTTAATAACTTAATGTCATATTGATCTCTTTCGGAAAGAGATCAATTTGCAAAAACAAAATGGCAGAAAGTGCTACCAAAATCACCAGTTACGAGTTCTCTTTTTACCGTCGTGAGTAAAGCTTTTTTTTAAGGGATGAAGTGGATGTAAAACCCAGTATCTTCCAATAGCAATTAATCATATCAATTTAGGGCAGCTGTTCCAGTTTTCTTTTGCTGCATAACCAATCACCCCAAGCCTTAGTAGCTTAATAGAGTAACAACAATAACACCAGTAATTATGCTCACAGCTCTGCAGTTTGGGCAGGGCTCAGTGGGGACAGCGTTTCTCTGTTCCACTCAGTGACTGATGGGACAGCTTGAAGGCGTTGGGCTGGAATAATCTGAAGGCATTCTCACAGGTCTGGCTGTTGGCTTAGCTCTTAGCTGGGGCTTTCATCTGAAACGTATACTTGTGACTTCTTCATGTGGCCTGGTCTTCCTCACCAAATGGTGGCTGGGTTCCAAGGGTGAGTAGAGAGAGAGCCACGTAGAACCTGCAACACCTTTTATGACCTAGATTCAGAAGTCATGCAGTGTCTCTTCTATTTATTTTAGTTGTAATAAAGTCCTGCCCAGGACTTAAAGTCCCCAGTTGAAGGGGAGGGTAAATAGAATGCATCTCTTGATAAGGGAGTGTCAAGGTTCTGGAAGAGCGAGTGGGGCCATTGTTGGAAAAGACAGTCACGGGAGCTTAAGATTTACACCTCTGATTTTTTTTTATTGTTGCTTTTTAACTTTTTTATTTTGAAATAATTTCAGGCTTACAGAGAAGTTGCAAAAATAGCACAGAGTTCCCATATACCCTTCACCCCATTTCCCCTCATGTTACATCTTGTCAAACTATAGAGTAACTATGAAAACTGAGAAATTAAACTTGTCACAGTGCTATTAGCTAAACTAAAGAATTTATTTGGATTTCACCGTGTTTTCCCCCTAACATCCTTTTGCTGTTCTGGGAGGTGACACACGGTTCCATATTGCATTTAGTTGTGTGTCCTTGGTCTCCTTCAATCTGACATTTCCACAGTGTTTTCTTGTCTTGTATGGCTTGACACTTTCGAAGAGTACTGGTGAGTCATTTTGTAGCAGGTCCCTCAGTTTGGGTTTGTTTGATGTTTTCTCATTCGATTGAAGCTATGCGTTCTCAGGAAGGAGGACACAGAGGTGATGTGCCCTTTTCAGTACAGCTCACATGTATTATACTGGTGATGTTAATCTTGATCACTTGGCTAATCTGTCAGGTGGCATCTACCTGTATTCTTGACTATAAACTTACTATTTTTCTTTTTGTAATTATTAAATATTTTGGAGAGATACTTTTATTAAATAAATTTATTTATTTATAAATAATAATTTATTTATTTATTTATATTTTATTTTTGGCTGCATTGGGTCTTCGTTGCTGTGTGTGGGCTTTCTCTAGTGTCGAGTGGGGGCTACTCTTCATCGTGGTGCGCGGGCTTCTCATTGTGGTGGCTTCTCTTGTGGAGCACGGGCTCTAGGCGCGTGGGCTTCATTAGTTGTGTCACGCAGGCTCAGTGGTTGTGGCTCGCGGGCTCTAGAGTGTAGGCTCAGTAGTCGTGGCACATGGGCTTAGTTGCTCCGTGGCATGTGGGATCTTCCCAGACCAGGGCTCAAACCCGTGTCCCCTGCGTTGGCAGGCGGATTCTTAACCACTGCGCCACCAGGGAAGTCCTTGGAGGGATGCTTTGAGACTAAGCAAATATCTTGTTTCTACTTAAAACTTTTGGAAACTAATTTTAGCATCCATTGGTGGATCTTGCCTGCAGCAATTACTAATGTGGTGTTGTAATGTTTATTTTTTATTATCTTCATTCCTCTGTATTATTTAATTAGAATTCTTCTCTATGAGAGAGCTGTCCCTTCTCCCCTGTTTAGTGTTTTATTCAGTTGTTTTGATCAGCATGGACTCATAAATATTTATTCTTAGGATTATATTCCAATACTATATTTATTTTCTTGTTCATGTTTTTCCAACTTTGGCCATTGGGAGCTCTTTCAGGTTGGCTCCTATGCCATTTCAACATGACTGCATCCTTTTTTTTTTCTAATTTTTTGGAGCACTTCTTTACTTTCTGGTACAAAAACTTGCTCTAGGTTCATCTTGTATTTTCCTTGCTAAAGCCCTGGAATCAAGTTCTTCAAAGAGCCCTAGTTCCTTTCATTGGAGAATGGTATTTAGAAACCAGGATTTGGGTGTTTAGATGTAAACGTTGCGACTGGGGTGTCCTGCATATACACGTTCCTTTTAATTGTTGGGTGGTATTCCATTGTATGAACGTACCACGGTTTTTCCATTCAGCAGTTGAAGGACATCTGGCTTTTCAAGTTTTGGTGATTATGCAAAAAGCTGCTATAAACGTTTACGTATAGGTTTTGTGTGAACATAAATTTTCATTTCTTTCAGGTAGATACGTAGGACTGTGATTGCAGGTACATAGGGTTGGTGTATGTTTAACTTTGTCAGAAACTGTCGGACTACCTTCCAAACTGGCTCTACAGTTTTGCATTCCCACCAGCAACGTATGAGTTCTGGTTGCTCTGCATCCTTGCCACTGCCATTTGGTTGTTCTGTGACTTCAGATGTCTGATAGGTTTGGAGAAAGTCATAAAAATTGAAGTTATTTTGGTTATTTTTTCATTATCTGCATAAGAACAATACTCCTTTTCACTCCCTACATCACAAGTGGGAGTCAGAAGTAGAAGAGCTTTGATTTGAAAGTTGAAAGAGGTAACATAAGTTTAACTGGGAAATTAAGGTCAAAACATTGTACTTCTATTATTTTGGGATAAATAGAGCTTCACTGAATAGAAACATTATGTACTGGGAGGTCATGGCGATAGACACATTATTTTCTTCTAGTGGTCTCCTTCAAATTTTTCATGCCAAGTGACTGGCTCCCTTCTGGGTGTTGCCAGAGACCTCTCTGCCCTTCCGTCTTCTCTGCTGGTATCACACTACTTTGCTGTTATTAATTAATCGCAGGTTGTATATCTGAACGCTTATGGGGTCAGAGAGATTACATAAATAGGCTAACCTTACTGGATATGATACAGTAGAAAGAGTAGGTCAGGGGCTAAACTTGGGAGTGCATACCCTGCTTTAAGGTAATTCAAGTGAAAATTCGTATGTGCCTCTGTGTGTATCTATCTCCTAACAAATAAAACCGCTCAGGGCACCAGCTTATGGTCCCTGATTCATTCTGTGTGGTTTGGCTGTAGATTCTGCAAGGAGCAGTTGGCATGGTGCCAGCAGCACTACCTAGTAACTGTTCAACAGATACTGAATGAATGACTGATCATCACAAAATGTGGCAGGAAATCCAGAGCATTATTGATTACATTGAAGTAGACGTTTCTTTCCATGTACATTCAGAACGCCAATGGTTTTTATAGATCTTACAGAACTTCTTGCCCCATCACAAGTTTTGTCAAGATCTCTATGTCTGCATGTCATAAGGAACTAAAAATAATGAAAGGACTAGGCTCAGTTTTCTATAGCAACACATGGGATATTTTTACACCAGTTACTGAATTAAATGATGACATAGGAGGATTGATTTATTGATTTTTGCCATGTAAAATAGCTACTTTGGGCAGCAAGAAATTTCTTTAAGATGAAAAATTCCTGGGACTTCCCTGGTGGCACAGTGGATAAGACTCCATGCTCCCAACGCAGGGGGCCCAGGTTCGATCCCTGGTCAGGGAACTAGATCCCCCATGCATGCGGCAATTAAGAGTTCACATGCCACAACTATGGAGCCCACCTGCTGCAACTAAGACACAGTGCAACCAAATAAATAAATATTTTAAAAAATGAGAAATCTTTAAAAAAAAGATTAAAAATTCCCTAAGCACCGCTCATCTCCACCTGTATCATCTGACAACTCTTTCAGGCTGTGCAAGTATTTAATGGGGATATTTCAGAGAATTGAAAGCAATAGAATGAATGTTTTTTTTTTAAACATCTTTATTGGGGTATGATTGCTTTACAATGGTGTATTAGTTTCTGCTTTATAACAAAGTGAATCAGTTATACATATACATATGTTCCCATATGTCTTCCCTCTTGCGTCTCCCTCCCTTAGAATGAATGTTTTAATCTGACATTCATTCTAGAGGGGCATTCTGGGGTTTTAGATTAAGATCAATACTATGAGGTACGTGTGGAAGTGACAAGGCAGAGTCTAAGAACTGCCCTGGAGTCTAAACTGAGTGAGTGTTTTTAAGAAAAACTGAAGGGACAGTGAGAGGTTTTTTTGTTTTTTGTTTTACTTCTCAGTTGTCATTTAGTCTCCAAAGGGTTGAGGAACTTTTCTTGAGGTAGAGTGGGGGCAAAAGGAAAGTTATAGGTTAGGAGATAAAATGCCTTTTGGGCACAGGAAAGATTGTGGTAATGGAGATGGCAGGTCTCAAGGTGGGAAGGATACATTTATGCAGAAGAAAGAACTCAACTCTAACAAAGGATTCCCTGGGGCAGGTAAGACACAAGAATAAATTAGGTACAAAGCAGAAGAATCCCTGAAAGATTATAATATGAATGTAACCGGTCATTTTCTCTGAGTCAGACATTCCATATCCACTTAGCTCACGGTCACCTACAACCAACACGACATTGGCCGAGTTTACATTTGTCAGTCAACACCATGTGTTTTCCACCGCTCTTGCTGTTACTTAAAAAAAAAAAGACATCTTGTTCATGCTTATGATTACCCTACTATCTATACTTCTTTTGTCTGGCTCACTTTTTAACGTACGAAAAAAACTGGTCTGCAGTAAAAATTATCTGAGCCAGTTTGAACCAGTATTTCAAATACCACACATCCACACCACCAAAGCATTCTCTGTTCGTTGATGTAATTAATATATTTTTATGCCAAGTTAATTTGAAATTTTGCTTCAATTTTCCCTTCATGTGATTAAATACTTAAGCATTAGGTCTCAAAGGCCAATTTACATAGATAATGAAGGACCTAATTCACTCTATCTATGTTGGCCCCTCCTTCTATTGTGGAAGTAAATGTTGTAATATATATGCATCTCACATTGCAAGTCCTTTACCTTTTCTACCCTTAGAAGTAGTAATACTGAACTATTGGGTTGGCCAAAAAGTTCGTTCAGGTTCTTTCATAAGATGTTGCAGAAAAACCTGAAGGAACTTTTTGGCCAACCCAATATTAAAGAGTCTTGGCTTTCATGGGTACATTGCTGCCACATTTTATCAGTTCACAGAGGAAGAAATAATGGATGTCATGTGAAAAGGCAGTATTTGGGAGGATGGTATTTATAAATGACAATGGCTGAAAGGCTGATGTGTTGATCAGACTTCTGTGGCTTTGAAAATAATGGAGTGCTCCCTTGTGCATGGCTGTCACTGTGTAGTCCAGGGCATAAATCCATAGCATTTAAGATGACAAGACCTTGTATTTACATAGAGACTTTCTCCAAGGAATTCACATCACTCCTTAGGAATGGCTCCATTAATTCTTATAGCTTTGGGAACTAGAGTGGGAAGATACATCTTTATGACCGGCTGTCATAAATGAAGGAACCATGCCTGAGATAGGTTTGTAACTTTCTCAAGGTCACTCTAGCCAAACTGAATTGCTAGAAGTGTGGAAACGCAGAGTAATATCAATTTCCCATGGTGGGGAAGGACTTTATGGGTCGCTTGGGGTAGAGAAGGAACATGGCCTTTCAGCAACTGTCTTTCATCATTTTTACCCCCCTTTGTAATCTGTGACTGAAGACTATTATCTGTATAATGGTTAGTGTTTCCCAAACCATGATCTTCTGAACACTAGGCTATGCAAGACATCAATAGGTCTTCATTGAAAAAATAAAACATGGCTTCCATAGCCAAATATGTTTGAGAACAGCTTCATCTTATACTTCCTTTTTGCTGATTCATAATTCCTATTAGTGCAGTAAGAGCTCCGAGAAGTCCTGTAGTGAAGAAAATTACTAACTTTGTTTAAGCCACAGTTTTCCAGACTTATTGGACCATGGAAGTAAAGTTTCTTTTATAATAACACCTCTTAAAGACTTACGGAACCGTCTTTCAATGGATTGCATTTTGAGGAAATAGGTTTCTTAGATAAAGGCTCTGGTGAATAAATACTTCTCTAAAATGTTTTTATTCTTTTATCTTTCCAGGCCCACAGCCTATGTGGAGCCCTCATTCACAGATGACCTGGGTGATGTTTGAGCCTTAGAGATGCAGGAGATATTCTCAGTGTTGCTAGATAAGGCTCCATGGAAGGAATGGGATGGTGCTGAAAAATGATCTGGGAACAATAACATAGCCTTTGCTCCAATCTCCTTGCAATTCCTGCCTAGTTCTACTTATTCCACACACTGATCTTGGGCCATTTGCCTGGAATGGTGTCGCAGTGCCCTGTGTGCTGGGCACTGAGGGGATGAACAGTCACCAGGACCCAAGGAGAAATCAAGAACCAATTGGACAAGAAGTAGGAGTAGTCTATCACTGAGGTACAGAATAGGACATGGCTTCTCAGGGTAGAGATAGTAGAGGCAGTGGTGACATCACGAAGTGGGGAAACATGGAATATCACATTCTAACAGAACAGGAAGAGCCTTATGTAGACCGAATCTTGATAAGTAGGCATGTGGCGTCCCAGAACAGGTTTCAGGGCTAGGGCAGGGTCCAAGACGAGGTCCCACCAAGAGTTTTTGTTCAGGTAGCTCTTGCACATTGGTTAGGGAAATCACTATTAGAATATTTTAGTTACTCTCCTACGGGATGTGATCAAAAATGCCGCCCTGTGAGTTGCTAACTAAAAACCATTTGGAAAACAGGTATTTGTCAATATGGAGACTGATAGCCAGGGGAAACTGTTACTTTTGTAAGGATAAAAAAAAAAATACTGTGTCAAGATGATCAGCTGCCTTAAAAAAAAGACAGGGTGAGAATGCATAGCTATTGGGCCACGTTCAGATGCTAATTTTCCTTCCCTTATTCCCCCTAGCCAGCCAATGCTGTCCTCCCTGCCGCCACAGTCATCTTGTCACTGTTGTGATCAAGCAGGGCAGGAGCTCTTATTCCTCAAATGTCATTTGAATTAGTAAGAGTGAGGTGCCTGGAGGGTAGCATTGAAAAGTGGCAGGAGGTGGGGGGACGAGGAGGGTAAGTGGGACCAGTTACAAAGGACTTTGGCTGTCATAATGGAGTTATATATCATGTCAAGGAGTTTGGACCGTGTTGTCTGGAAATGAGGAGAATGCAGAGTTTTGAAGTTGGGTTGTGCCACGATTGAATGTTACCAACCTACTCAGGTGTTTACCAGCCCTCTTACTGCCGCCGACTGAAGGCCCCTCTCCTCTGGGAAACCGTCTACACCATAGAGACCCTAAAGTAAAGGAGGTGTGTAATCCTATTTAGTGTGTCTTAGGTCATGTTTAAACACGGTAAGTAAATGGGATGACTGTATGTATTTTCTCTGATTATTACAAAAATAGCAACCAAGAGATAGGTTTTTATTGTTGTAATCAATTATAAAGAACAATTATAATAAGCAAAAGCAGGGAATTTAATAGTAGGCTATCCAGAAAGTTCATCGGGTTTACGTGAGAGTAGGTTTTCTTAAGAGCGGAGAGACCATTCTCCTCTGAGCATCTGGTTGGGACTTCCCTGGTGGCCAGTGGTTAGGATTCGGCGCTTTCACTGTTAAGGGCATGGATTCAATCCCTGGTCGGGGATCTAAGATCCTGCAAGCCGCCTGGCGCGGTCAAAAAAACCCCGAAACAACAACAAAACGTGCAAGGCTCTTATTAAGAGAAATGCCCATGAAAGAAAATGGAGAGGGAGCTGGGCAAGCCTCAGCGAGCTGTCACACCACAGCGCAGGGGTGACCAGGACGGAAGGGCGTGGGGTGAGAGGGTGGGTGGAAGCATCCTAGGCCTTGGTGCAGTCACAGACAGGCTTGGCAAGGTCGCCAGGGTGTCCTCCAGCCAGCACTGGCCATCAGAGGTATTCCCTGTCTCCTAGCAGCGGGCTGCCCTTAGTTAGTGCCCTTGCGGCACTCAGTCATTGGCTTGGAGCAGCCTGTGGGAGACGTAGCCCCACACAAATGCACCAGTGGCTTTCAGGGCACAGCAGCGGCGCCCAGGCCCCCAGTAAGTCTGGGGAGTGCATTCTGTCGGCTGCAGTAATGTGCAGATTCAAACCTCTGTTTGCTTACTGCGTTCCGTGCTGCAGAGGGAGGGCTTCACAGAGTGAAAGCGGTTTTACGAAAAGGGAAGGCGGGCCTTTTGTGGGTCGAAACGGGAGGGTGAGGGCACGTCAGAGATGGTCCCATTGGGTACATCTGAACATGCCACCTGCCTGCTGAAAAAGATGAGGCAGATTTGCAGCTGGTTTTACTATATATTCTTCTGCGAATTCCATGGCATCTAATGCCTTCCTGATTAAAAAGAAAAATGATATTACAGAGGGGGGAAGAGGTAAAATGTTATTTTCAATTTCTAGGTAAAGCTGTCAGGCTCAGGAAGTTTCTGACACTTCATTATAGGTAGAAGCGCCTTGTTTAGTCTCTTTACATTTTCTACTCAAGATAACTTTTGGATTGATGGAATTGCTCTAAAATAATGCTCCCATCAGATCAGAGGCAAAAACAATTAGAAGATACCTTTGTTTGAAATGAGTATGACTGCATAAAATGTATTCATGAAACACAGTGCATAATCTTGATCTCTTGATAGGTTGCCTGCTCTAGAGAGCATAGGGACCTCTTGTAGCATCTATTGAGAAAACAAAGAAATCCCGTCAAGGTGACATCTGCTTCTTCCGTGGAACACGTTAGGAGTTGTGAGGTTTTGAATATGATGCAGTTAGCAGCATCGTGTACTTAATCAGCTGGCAAAGAGGAATGTTTGTCTTCTTTCTTGGGCATCTGTGGATTCTAGAAGGCAGCTCACATTTGGCTTTACCTGAAAATCAGCAGGACGTTTAGTTTGAAGACGCCGACTGAACTTGCAGTCCCCAACCCAGCGTATCTGAGCGTACTGTTGGCCGTGTGACAGTGAACTGTGGTGAGATGGGGCCGGGGATGGTGTCACAGTTAACTATGGCCACAGTAATAATGCTGCACAGCAAACACCCACAGAATCTCAGCAAACCCAAAATGGGTGTTCGGTTCACACATCTAGGGGTTGACTGAGATTGCCTAGTCTAAGCTGGGTTTAACCGGGGCAATTTGGTTTTGCTCTGTGTCTCTCTCATCTTCCTACTGGGATCAGTGAGCCGGCCTGAGCATGTTGTTCTCGTGATGGTAAAAAGACAAAAGAGCAAGTATGAACGCACAAGTTATATTAAGGCTTAGGCTTGGAACCGGCACACTATCACTTCTGCCTCATTTTATTGGCCAAAGCAAGTCACGTGGCCAAAATGACAGGAAAGGTACCGAGAAGTATATTCTGCCCAGGATGAGGCCACGGCAAGGGTATCGATGCAGAAAGTTGTCATGAAATGGGGCCCAAATAGGCAATCTACCACAGGGAGAGACTAGCCTCATCTTCTTTGATCTTCTGTTTAATCTAGGCTTCCCAGGAAAACCCTGGGGGACTCAGCCCAAGCAAGGCGCAAGGTCTTGACTCTCCTTCTGTGGCAGGGGCTGGGAGCCATTCACTAACATCCATTGCCACTTCATCTTGGGTTGTTGGTCTTTTTGCTGTTGAGTTGTAAAAGTTCTTTATATATTCTGGAGACTAGACTCTTACCGGATACATGATGTGCAAATATTTTGTACCATTCTGTGGGTTGTCTTTTCACTTTCTTGATGGTTTCCTTTGAACAAAAGTTTTAAATTTTCAAGTGCGATTTATCTACTTTTTCTTTTGTTACTTGTGCTTTTCGTGTCTTATCTAAGAATCCTTTGCTAAGTCCAAGGTCATGAAGATTTATCCCTGTGCTTTTCTAAGAGTTTTATAGTTTTAGCTCTTACATTTAGGTCTTTGGTCTATTTTGAGTGGGTTTTTATACATGGTATGAAATAGGGGTCCAACTTCATTCTTTTGTGTGTGGATACCCAGTTATCCCAGCATCATTTGTTGAAGAGACTCTTCTTTGAGAACCACAGATCCAGATAAGAAATTTTCACAGCTGTGGTCATTCAGGCAGACTCGGGCATAAAGCTTTGTGGCTTGCTTGGTACCAGGGTGAAAAAGAGAAGGCAGGGCCAGAGTTGGGGTGGGGAGGGTGGGACTGAAATTGACATGGAGGTTGGCCTCTTGGAGATGTTATATCACTCTAGGAACACTGCCAAAGGAATGTTATAATCTCAGCCCGACTTCTGGAAGTGTCAATACCAGTGAATTCATAGACATGCAGAGACCTAGTAGTTAGGGATCCAGATGGCTGTTGAAGACTTGGCAG
This sequence comes from Phocoena phocoena, assembly GCF_963924675.1. Classification (NCBI taxonomy): domain Eukaryota; kingdom Metazoa; phylum Chordata; class Mammalia; order Artiodactyla; family Phocoenidae; genus Phocoena; species Phocoena phocoena. The sequence continues at coordinate 18,661,534 of NC_089240.1, forward strand.
TTACATATTACCCTATTTATTAGATATCTACTGGTATGCAGTGGAACCACACTCAGGGGCCAGTCCTGGAGAAGAGGCTCACCCAGGCTGAAACTAGGCAAAGTGTGGTAGATTGATGACGAAAATAGCTGCAGTTTTCCACCCCTCCTTTTATCTAGGCTTTTTGCATTGTGACTCCGTGGCTCATTCCATCAAGAGATGGAGGTAATTTCCCACACTTTAATCTGGGCTGGCCTCTTGATTCTTTTTGGCCAACGGAATGTAACAGACGTGACTGTATGTCATCACGGAGCCTAGGTATCAATATGTTTCGTGGACTTCTCCTCTCTGTCTGGGAGCCTTACCTAGCTTCCATGAGAACAAGCCCTGACTGGAGGATGAGAGACCTCGTGGAGGCGATCTCAGGCAATCTAGAGCCGCCTAGCCCACCCACAGCTGAGCAAGCTTCCATGAGGGAGCGCAGCTGAGACCAGAGGCCTCGTCCAGCTGAGCCTAGCCAAAGTTGTCAGTCTCCAGAATCTCGGTGTAAACAAATGGTTGTTATTTTAAGCCACTGGATTTTGGAGATGGTTTATTACACAGCAACAAGTAATAATACATAGGGCATTGAGGTCCTGCTGAGTGGGCTGTAGACCAGGATAGGTTTTCTCAGGACCAGGGCTAAGGTAAAGCAGGGGAGGTGCCCAGGGTGCCAAGTTCAAGGAGGCATTAACTCTGAGGTGCAGACCCTGTGTTTTTCCTGGCCTGGGTCTTCTTTTCGAGACTGGGAGGTGTTGAGAGTGAGAGCTAAGGAAGGCGATTAAAGCAGACTGGGTCACTAGGGAAATAAGAGTGATGGCAGGGAAGCTGTGGATCAGGGTACAGGTGTGCTGAGAGATCCTCCTGGCTCTGGGCTGGTGAGGAAGACATAAGATATCAAGTATGGTTGGTGGTCAAGGAAATCCCAGTTGCAGCACAGAAGCCCAGTTATTGCGTCTGGGCCAGTGGACCCCAAACCTGCGTATGTGGCAGAAACTAGGAGGGGCTTTGGTCTGGGCTGTTAGCTCAGTTCCTAAGCCATGGAGCACAAGGAAGGACATGGGAAGGGGGCCAGGCTGTTGTCAGCTGTCTGCATGGTCCTTGGCCTCTTGCTCCTTTGACTTGTTAGAACAAAATGGTTAAAATTCAAGAAATAATGGGCCACTTTTAGGAAGGAGCTGCCTTGCAGAACATACTTCAGAACAATTTTCATGATAAGCAGTAAGATTCTTTGCTTCAATTGCAGCTGCCACAACTTACACATTGCACTGAGTAGCGATAAGCAAGTTTAGTAGTGACAGGGACAGGTCATAGACATGCTGGCAAAACCTGGGTCAGACCAACAGATAATTTCTAAGCTCTCACATCATCACCATCTTTATAGTAATAAATGGCAACGATGATGGCTCTTTAGATTTGGGGAGGGGAGTTGCCCAGAGAGTGAAGTGGAAAAGTAATGAGGGTATGCGTTCCTCGGGCTAATATGTGAACAGTTTTGAAGATATGGTCTACATTGTAAAACAGTGACTGAGGCCTCTAGGATAATAAAGACATGCTGGAGACAAGCTTTCAGTTCTTAGCTTGTCAGTCTTTGTGGAATATCCTCGTCTCTCTGTAAATTGGGAACCAAGACTTTCCAGGCTTGGGTAGTTAACGAGGGTAGAGGAGGGGCCCTTGGGTAGCCCCACGGTTACAGTTCCAGAAGCTTTGCTTCTCACTCACCAAAGGTACAACACCTACTTCTCCATCCTCTGGTATTACCTCGTCCAGGCTGGGACTGTCCCAGCCCGCAGTTGACCATTCCCCTGCTGGTTCACCATTTAATAGTCCTCAGTCTTCCCTCTTGCCCTCGGTTTCATTGTAAATGGAGGCCCTTAATCTAGTTATACAATCACCCCTTGTCCTCCTCCTTGAAACTGCAGCCGTGCAGGTGCTCTTAATTATAACTACTGCTCTGGGACCCAGGACCTAGAGGTGGCTTGGCCATTGCACTTTCACTCTTACTGGGAAACCACTCTTTGTTTTTTTAAATTTTTTTTATTGAAGTATAGTTGATTTACAATGGTGTGCCAATCTCTGCTGTACAGCAAAGTGACTCAGTTATACTCATATAGACATTCTTTTTTCAATATTCTTTTCCATTATGGTTTATCCCAGGAGATTGGATATAGTTCTGTGTGCTATAGAGTAGGACCTTGTTGTTCATCCATCCTATATGTAATAGTTTACATCTGCTAATCCCAACCTCCCGATCCTTCCCTCTCCCTCCCCCCACCCCTTGGCAATCACAAGTCTGACCTCTCTGTCTGTGAATCTATTTCTCTTTTGTAGATGAGTTCATTTGTGCCATCTCTTAGATTCCACATGTAAGTGATATCATACGGTATTTGTCTTTCTCTTTCTGACTTACTTCACTCAGTATGATAATCTCTAGTTGCATCCATGTTGCTGCAAATGGCATGATTTCATTCTTTTTTATGGCTGAGTAACATTCCATTGAATATATGCACCACGTCTTCTTTATCCATTTATCTGTAGATGGACATTTAGGTGGTTTCTATGTTTCGGTTCTTGTGAATAGTGCTGCTATGAACATAAGGGTGCCTGTATCTTTTTGAATTATAGTTTTGTCCAGGTATATGCCCAGGAGTGGGATTGCTGGATCACATGGTAACTGTATTTTTAACGTTTTAAGGAACTTCTATACTGTTCTGCATAGTGGCTGTACCAACTTACGTTCCCACCAACAGGCTAAGATGGTTCCCTTTTCTCCACACCCTCTCCAGCATTTACTGGAAACCACTCTTTCTATAAGGCTCACACCAACCAGTTGTTGCTGAGACCACTTTCTCTGCATTGTCACCTTCAGTCCACTTGGAGACTCATTGAGGATTTCACCCTTGGTTCCTCTCGCTTTCTTCTTCTCTATCCAAGTGTGATCATTATGCCTGATGATTTTATGATGCCTGGGCATGGCAGAGCCTCTTTCAAAGTCATCACTTGTAGCTCTTGTATCACTGCTGAAATTTGGTATTTTTTTGCCTAATATTTCAATTCCCCACAACTTTTAACTGGATAAAGTCTGATCCATAGGACTTAAGGAAACTTGGGTGGCCATCTTGTTTATAACGAATTCCCTACCCACTGAAAATGTTTTCCAAACTCCAGAGAGAGGAACTCCACCGTTCCCCTCAATGTATTAACTCTTGTGTTTAACTTGGTTACTTTTGATGATAGCCCCCTGAATTTAGGGACCATGTCTCATTGTCTGCCCTTCATAGTGTTCAGGACACAGTAAATGCCTGTTGGTGTATTAGTGTACTAATGCCTAAACTTTGATGCAATGGGAGATGGGCAGGTAGTCAAATTTTCCCTGTAAACATTTTTTTTTTTTTAAATTCTGAATGCCCAGGTTACTGTCATTGGCTTGGCCTTCATTCTCCATGCAGGAGTAGAGAAGATTGAAAGTAGAGTTGATTTTTGTCTTACCCAATTTTGAGTTCAAAAGAATCTGATGACTAGTAAGAAAGAAAACCTACAGGAAACTGATATATAATTTATTTGGTACCCGGTACCGGCAGGAAACATCTGTTATGATTTTATAAGCCTGTACAAATTCAAAACAAGCTAAGTGAAGAAAATGTGTCTATTTAAAAGACAGCAGAGCAGTCTTCTCTAAGAACATTAAGGAGAGAGACGTCTGCAGCTTTATTTGGCAATTGTATATAATCTCACAGGCAACACAGCTATTTTATTCATTTAATTACAAATGGAAAATGTATTATAATGAAAAATGTAAGCTGTAGAAAATGATGAACTACCTTCCCTGGATTCCTAACCTCTTCTTTTTTTTTTTTTTTTTTTTTTCATTTTGTGTGGTTAAGCTTTCCTGGCAATTAAGATGTTTAAAACAATGGAACAAAAGTACAGAGTTAGAGGATGACTGGTTAATTTCCTCATAAAGTTATTTTTTAAATCCCTTGCCAGTTACTCCATAAGCAAAAAACTTAAACATCGATGTTAATTACCTCGTTAGTGCTGACAGTAGGAGTTTGCACTAATGATCAGGTTTGTTCTCTGCTCCATTTGCTGAGCTGAGTTGTGAATTATTAATCGGTAGGAGGGCTACTTTACCACAGATGGAAATGCTTTGCAGGCTGTTTTTTCAAAACGCATGTCAACAAAATCCTCAACATTCAGACCAGCTTCCTGTGCGCACCCGTAAGTGTTGTGTTAAAAGGATCTTTCTGTGTGTACCTTTCAACCAATCAATGGACCTATGATCAGTGTGGTTTAGCTACAGACAGTATGATTCTGCATATGAAGCTGCATCAGGGCTGTGATAGAGTTCCTGCGTCGTTCTGAAACACTGGGCTAGTCAATTCTCTGCATTTCCTTGACCCATGTGTAAATTAAGAGAGCTGAATTAAACCCCTCTCCCCCCACCTTGAAATTTGACTGTGAGGCTAGCTGGGTTCAGGCCTTAAATAAAAAAAATTCCTGTAGCCCAGCCCAGGTGAATATGAGGTGAACAGAAAAAGACCCAATTCTGTTTCCGTCTCTAAAGATCATGAAACAGTACCTAGTTTTGGGTCTTCATGTGACTCACATCCTCCCCGCCCCCGTCCCACCAAACTCCAGAGCGAGGGGCAGATAAAATGACTAATTACTACTCTTGGACCAGTTGCAAGAAGAGTTACTAACCACTGAGTCATCGGGGTAGAGGATCACACGCCTGAGTAGCGGCCTGTGTCTGGGAATAATAATAACCAACCCTTATATTTGTACGGTGCTCTGAGGTCTTTCAAGTATTTCATACGTATTTTCTCATTTTACCCAGAATAGAATGAGGGTGATGATCAAGATGGTCTGGAAGCACATTTTCAAGGAACAGGAGTTGTGGTTTTCAATCTTAGGCAAAACGAAGGATTGCGTTTTTCCTCCGGGATGAGATTGCATTTATGTTGTTCTTCCCGAATTTCATTAGCTTCTCGCTCCCAACTTGAAAGAAGACTGTGAAAGGCAATGAAGACATTGAGAATGTGGCAGCAAATGCTGAATATAAAATAGAAAAAATGGAAGTAAAAATAAAAAAAATAAAAAAAAATAAAAAATAAAAAATAAAAAAATAAAATAAAAAAATAAAATAGAAAAAATGGAAATCTGAATTTAAAGAAAATAATGGTCTTGGCACTCTAATCATTGGGTTTGATATTGAAACAGCCTGAGGATTGTCCAAACCAGGGAAATTGCACGAATCTGCAACTGGAGGCCAGAACTGCTGGAGAAGATAGATTCAAGGATGTGGCCAGGTTGCCGAGATCGATTGTACAAATTTAGCATGAGTAACTTAATTTTTTTTGTTCCCACTGTTCTTCAATAACGAAACCTCCAAAACACTAAAAGATTATCAAGGCTTGAAACAGATGGGAAAAGCAGACGCACCTTGAGTTTTCTTTCACACAGAGTTCCCGAATGCCCTGGGAGATGGGCAGAGAAGGATGTGCTTCCGGGAGCATTGTGGATTTGTCCATCTCAAACCGCAGGGACCTGGCTTGCCTGGCAATAGCCAGATTAACTATCGCACTTAAGAAACTTGGTTTCATGATTTTTGTTAATAAAAAAAGAAAGTGAGTATATGTGTATGTATATACACACACACACATATATATGTATATGCATGTATGTTTTTCTCCCCCTTAAAGAGGTGGTGATGTGGGCTTTGGATTTGACTTGGGTTTTTTTTAAGCTGTTTCCTATCAGGGTTGTTGGAACTTTGGAAAGCCTTCTGGACCTCCTTTGGCTATAACAATACTGTGTTAAAAGCCCTTAAAAGTGAGCTCTAGGCTGAGACTGCCTAAGGTATTAAGCACAAACCCTATTTAAAAGTCAGGGGAAAAAAAAAAACTGGAGGGAAGGAACTATTTCTTGTGTGTGTAGGGATCCACCTCACCATGGAAACCCCACAAACCAGTTTTTATCTTGAAGACTCCCTATTTAGAACCAAATGGACTAAAGTCCACACATCTGTGTATTCCCGTGCTTCTCGCAGTGTGGTCATCAGAATCGCCTGGAAACTTATTAGAGATGCAAATTTTCAGCCCTACTCCAGACCTACTGAATCAGAAACCCAGCAGGGTACAGCCCAGCAGTCTGTTTTAACAAGCCCTCCAGGGGATTCTGATGCAGGCTTAGGTTTGGGAACTACTGGTGTTTGCTAATAGAGTGGGTCTCAACCTTTTCCGAACAGTGGAATCACCTGGAGAACTTTAAAAAGAAACATGCAATGTCTCATCCCCACCTCTGGGCATTGTAATTTAATTGGTCTGGGGTTTGGCCTGATCATTGAATGTTTCAAAACCTCTCCAGGTGATACTGATATTCAGAGAAGCAGAGGATCCACCCACTGTGCTATCAACGTACTCACTTATAAGGGGCAGTTTTCAAAGAAGAAAAGCAGGACACAGCATTGACAGAAAAACAAAGCAAAACAGGCGTTTGGGGAGAGACAGATAAAGTGAGTTATACATCTAGAATGCTTTCTGCTCTGTGTAAAGGCATCTGAGTCAGTCTCCGGAAACTTTACAAGTGATGATTAATTCTCCAGGTAAGAACATTCTTCTCTGCGTGAGAAACGGTCTTGCTTTTGTGGTTGACACACTTCAAAATTTACGTCAGAGAGAGAGAGAGATTCCTGTGGGATTCTGATGGCAAAAATATAGGGAAATAGCATAACAATTTTGAAAAAGTTACTTTGCGACTCAAGAATATTGGTCCAAAATCATCTGCATTGCTTTTGTTTTCTGAGACCTTAAATGACCAAGTTACATTTTAAGACTGCGTTTATTTTATTTCATTGAGTCTTACAGTTAGAAGGGGCATTAGAGGCCACAGATGCTACAGGAGTACTCCCTCCTGTTTCTGTGGGTTGGTTGCTTCCAACGGAAATTTGCTGGGAAACTTAACTGTATCACACTTGAACCAACCAATTATTAGAAAGTTCTTTGATATTAACAAGTTCAAATTGAAATATTTCTTCTTACAAGTTATACCCATTCATCTCAGTTCTCCTTTGGAGAACCACTCCTGAGAAGCGGGTTACTTAAAATCCTTTCCAGGTCAAGGAAGGATGTATAATCATAACTCAAAAGCCTGATGGGGGTTTTGAGGGTTGTGGTCACGCGGATAACTACTCAAAACATTTTCTATGTTGGTTTTGAGCCAAATGGAAATAGGCATAGAAGTCAGATATCACTGTGAGGTCCACATTGTGGATGAAATTGGGGCTTTGACCTGAAAACATAATTTGACTTCTACCACTTCCCTGTGAATTGGACTGACTTTGTTGCAGGGCAGAGAAGTCATCTCTGTGAGTGTATCTACCACATCCTATAAGGGTAAACAGAGCTCCCCATGAGGTCCAAATGAAAAAGCCAGCAAGGTCAGGGTCCACACATGCCTGAGCCTCTTTTTCCTCATCTCCTCTACTGCAGAGGGGTAGGTTGAAGAGAGAAACCCGAAGAGTTCCTTCCATACTAGTCCCTTCCGAGAGAAGAGAGGAAACTGGAGGTGTGTGGTCATCACATACACTATCCCCCAACATACATCAAGCCTTCTGAACATTTCTGTCCTTCAAATAGATGAAGGTAGTTATTATTTGCCATGTAAATGTGCACTTTTTCTCTTTAAAAAAAATTGAAAACCCCTGGGAGTTTCCTGATGGCCTGGTGCTTAGGATCCGGCACTTTTACTGCCGTGGCCTGGGTTCAATCCCTGGTTGGGGAGCTGAGATCCCGCAAGCAGCGCGGCGTGGCCAAAAAACAAAAAAAAACCAAAAAAAACCCCCAACCACTTTATATGTAAGAAGATCTCCAGGCCCCTGACCATGTACCATGCTGATTATCCTTTATGATCCCTGTGATATTGTTCTAATCAAGATGTGATGTTCAGAAGTGAGGGTGTGTGTGTGTTTTTAAAATTTATTTAAATTATTTTTGGCTGCGTTGGGTCTTCGTTGCTGCACCCGGGCTTTCTCTAGTTGCGGCCAGCGGGGGCTACTCTTGGTTGCGGTGTGCGGGCTTCTCATTGCGGTGGCTTCTCTTGTTGCAGAGCACGGGCTCTAGGCCCGCAGGCTTCAGTAGTTGTGGCACATGGGCTTCAGTAGTTGTGGCACTCAGGCTCAGTAGTTGTGGTTCACGGGCTCTAGAGCGCAGGCTCAGTAGTTGTCGTGCACGGGCTTAGTTGCGCCGCGGCATGTGGGATCTTCCAGGAGCAGGGCTGGAACCCGTGTCCCCTGCGTTGGCAGGCGGATTCTTAACCACTGCGCCACCAGGGAAGCCCTTTAATTTATTTTTGACTTTTATTTTTTAGACAGCTTTGAGTGGTTGGTACTTTGTGACCTTGGTTAGTAAATCTTTTCTTACCCCAGTGGCATAAAGATAGTCTTGTGGTGCTCCAAGGACAGTGGTGCTTCAAGGACAAAGACGACCCTGCCTGAAAAAGTTTCCCCTTCCCCTTCCCACCCTGTTGCGATGGTTACGAAATTCCTGAGTTCCCCTGGGCAATGGGACCTGTCCCAAATAAGGAAAGGCATATTCCCCGTCCCACTCCCACCCTACAGAAGGAAGGTGTATGTGCCTTGACCAATCAGTAAACGAAATTTTCACCTCGGACCATTCCTTTGTTTTCTGGCTATAAAAACTGATCAGTAGCACATGTTCGGGCTCGAGTCTCCCAGACTACTAGGAAGTCGGCCCGCTGTTCCGGCAGTGACCCTTCCCTCTAATAAATTCTATCTTCTTTACATTCTGCCTTGTGTCTGGAAATTCTTTTCCAACCCGCGTTTGGACCACGACAAATCTCATATATTCTTTGAAATATTTGAAGGTTATTGCCTTTCACATCTAAGTCCTATTATGGAGAGTTGATTTTTTTTTTTATCAAGGAAGAAATCCAATTTTATTTTACTCCTAATGTGTAATTGTTTCAACATATTTGTTCAAGAGTCCAACCTTTCCCTCAGTTTCTTAATCACCCTTTGGTAATGTACCAGGTTTCTGTTTAGTCACGAGTCTGTTTCTAGGCTTTCTGTTTTGTTACTGGGGTCAATTGGCCTATTCCTATGCCCAAACCACAATACTTTAATTGCTATAATTTATAAAAATTTTCATATCTGATATGAGTTCCCATACCTTGTTTTTCTTCAGATGTGTCTTAGTCTGTTGTTCTTCAATATAAATCTTAGAATCAGCTTGTTAAATATCTTCTAAAAAACTCTTAGGATTTTTATCAAAATATCACTGAATCTGTGGATGAGCTTGGTGAGAAGAGAGCCTTATGAAATCATATTCTTATCTATGAATGTATTTCTCCATTTAACTCTTGACTAATGTCATCTAATGGTTTTATAATTTTCTCAGTAAGGCTCTAACACAACTTTTGATTGATTTGTTCCTATGTGCCTCATGTTCTTTTGTTGCAGTTTTAAATGGTATCTTTTCAAAACCTACATTTGCTGTTTGTTACTAGTGCATTGTAGTGTGGTTGCACTCTCGCTAAACTCTTAATAAGACTAATTCTTTGTAGATTATCTTAGTTTTTCTACATAGACAGTCATAGCATCTTTCAGGTTTATTTCTTCCTTTTGAGTTCTTATAGCTTTTACTTATTTTTCTTGTCTAATCACCTGACTAGGGCATCCAGGACAACGTTGAACAGAAGTGGTGATAGGGAGCGTTCTTTTCCTTCCACTTTCAAAGGGGATTCTTTTAACTTTCACAGTGTAGTGTTTGTGGTAGGATTTCTTGTACGACTCAGGAATCCAGCACTTGCTAGCAGCTTCTTGCTGCTGGAATCTCTAGGTAGCCGTTTCCATCACAGGTTGCTTTCAGTTTTTCAGGCATGAGACACTCGCGAGTCTTCCGTGTCTTCCAATTACAAGAAATAAGCACTTTGGGTGGAACCGTGGAAATTCCTCAGATGAGACTTGAGGTGGGAAGGTAGCACCACCTCAGTCCTCCCCTACAAGGGAAGTGAGAAATCTTGTCTCATTTTTGCATTCTGAGTTCCCTTTACATCCTTGTTCTGGCTGGGGGTACCAAAGGTCATGGGACTGGTTCTTAAATATCCCTTCGTGAATTATGTACCTGAGAGCTTCAGCTCACACTCACCTTGGTGTCTGACGTTTCCTTACTGGGGTCTCAAAAATGAGTCAGGAAGAATCCAGCTGATCATCCCGTGACACTTCTATACTTAGCTTCATGAAGCCTGAAGTGCAGCAATAATTAACCTGTTCTTGAAGAATATGAGGACTTGAGAAAGCTTTAACTTCCCTTACCCAGTTCTGACTCTCCTCTTATTGTCCACTATTTTAATTATATCTTATTTTTTGATATCACAGATTACAAACTAGATTTGCCTTCTATAGCTAGTATTCCTTTCCATTTCCTCACAGTTTACCATAGTCCTGGCTCACTTTTCCTTCCTGCATCTCACACCTGCCTTCTGTGGTCATCTTCCTTCATCACGAAGGGCATCCTTTAGAATTTCTTTTTTTAAAAATATTTATTTAGTTATTTGGCCGTGCCGGGTCTTAGTTGCAGCCTGCGGGATCTTTAGTTCCGGCGTGCGGGATCTAGTTCCCTGACCAGGGATCGAACCTGGGCCCCCGGCATTGGGAGTGCAGAGTCTTACCCACTGGGCCACCAGGGGAGTCCCTAGAGTTTGTTGATTGAACGTCTCTTGCTAGCATTCTTTTTGTCTTTCCTGAGTGTCCTGTTTCCCATGAGCCAAATCACCTGCAGCGCAGGGTTGCTATTGGTGGGGATAAAGGAGAACAACAGTTCATCCTCCAGCTTCTAGCTCCCACTGGTCGACGTTTGACCTGCAAAGAGTTAGCTTTCTCCCACGTCCAGGTTGTGTCCATTGAGGTGACTGGGTGGTATTTGCAGGGGGCTGCAGGAGGGAGGCAAGAGGCGCAATGTCCAGGTATAAAATGAGGCACTGTCCGCGTGTTCCTTTCTTCAGGAGTATAGATTTCAATTGGCTGGAATCTGTGCAGAGCTAGTTATCACAGTGGCAGCTTGTTCAAGCGTCAGGTAAAGCCAAGAGGATATGAAGTGGTTTGAAATGAGTGGCCGATTTCATTGTGTGTTTTGTGACTTATATTCTTCCTTCCTCTCTGCCTCTCTTGCTCCCTCTCTTTTGTGGTGAGTAATATTTGTGGAAACTGTTATCTATGAGAATTCTTTGAAACCTGGGTTTAATGTGCCTTCTTCCAGAAAGCAATTGTGTTTACTTCTTTGAGATTTCTGGACCTCTTAAAGTAAATCTCTGCCTGTGTTTTTTCAGTTCTTGGAAGTTGGGTGATTTCCAGGTCCAGTTTGGCATGAGTACCGGCTCACAGTTGTAGATTATCAGGAGAGACCCCGCCGCCACTCCTACCACCAAAGAAATGACTAAGAAAGGCAAATGACTTGATTGTAACTGTCAGCTGAAATTTTCCCCCTTTTCACAGTGAGTACAGCTCTTGAGGGACCAGGCATGACAAAGGAACCCATTCAGCTTTTCTTTTTGCTGGGGCCCAAGGCTCTGCAGGCAACCTCAGGGCAGCCGTGGGCCTTAGCATTTTGTTACCTCTCTGTAGCAGTAGTATTTTCCAGAGTATGATCTGTTCTGTTAAACCAAGATCAAATTGCTGCTGAATTCTAAGTTAACCCTTAAAGAGTTAGTTTTTCCTACCTCCTTTGCATTACCTGAAGTTTGATAAACATGTTCTTGGTGGCTTTCTATTGTTAAGGTCTTAGCATTTCTAGCGTTAAGATCCCTTGGAAGGCCCCCGTTGCCATTCTGTTCATTACGGTTCTTTTCTCATTAAGCTTGGGGTTCAGTACTACCCAATTCCCTACATTCTGTCCTGTCCCTGAAGACAAGTCCGTAGACTCTTGTCATTTTAAAAGAAACATGTGGGATATGTCCTGGTTATCTTTCGCTGCATAACCAATCAACCCCCAGGTTATTTTATTTTATATTTTACTATATTTTGTTTGATATTATTATCTTTCACAGTTTGAGGAGTGTTCAAGGAGTTGACTGAGTTCAACTGGGCAGTTCTCATTCAAGGTTTCTCATGCAGTCGTAGTCGGTGGGGTGAGAGTCAACTCAAAGGTTTTCTTCACTCGAGGGCTTTAAGGTTGAGGCTGGCTGTCCACTGGGATCTCAGCTGAGCTATGTTAGAGCACATGGCTGGAACAAGTGGTCTCTCCATGTAAGCTGGGCTTCCTCACAGCATGGTGGCTGGATCTCAAGGAAAAGAGTGAGTCAGAAGCTGTATTACCTTTTATGTTCTAGTTTTGCATGTCGTAAGTCTGCTGCATTTTATTTGTTAGAAGAGAGTTACCAAGACTGGCCCAATTCATGGGGTGTGGAACTAACCTCCGTCTTTTTGAAGGAGGATCAAAGACCTTGTGGACATATGTTATAACTACCGTAGGCTTAAGCAGACAAACATAGGAAGGTTTCATGTTTTCAAATTCTAACTAAGTTTTTGTTTTTTATTGCCATGGTCATAGCTCTTCAATTCCTGATCCTTTTTGGTGGAAACACAAATGGGCATTTTCCTTTGATTTTATAACTCACTGGGTTTCACTCACTAAATCTTCTGAACCTACCTTTTTTTCGTTACTGTTATTTATTTATTTGTTTTTATATTTGGCTATATTGGGTCTTCCCTGCTTTCTCTAGTTGTGAATGGAGGCTCCTCTTCGTTGTGGTGCGCGGGCTTCTCGTTGACATGGCTTCTCGTTGCAGAGCACGGGCTCTACGCGCAAGGGCTTCAGTCGTTGTGGCAAGTGCACTCAGTAGTTGTGGCTCGTGGGCTCTAGAGCGCAGGCTCAGTAGTTGTGGTGCACGGGCTTAGTTGCTCCGCGGCATGTGGGATCTTCCCGGACCAGGGCTTGAACCCGTGTTCCCTGCATTGGCAGGCGGATTCTTAACCGCTGCGCCACGAGGGAAGCCCCTGAACCTACCTTTATGTATATTCAAGCCCTGAAGATGCATCCAACCTATAGTAATTCTTATCATGTCTTTCAGGTTTCTCTGCCTCCAGTTTTACCCTCCTCTTCTAACTGATATACTTCCAAGCAACACATCTGATCGTGTTTCTGTCATGATGGAAAAATCACTGGTGGCTCCTTATCTCCAGTCCCTCAGCATGGCACGAAAGACCTTCCATGATTGGCTCCTTCCTTACCTTCTGTGCCACATCTCATTTTCCAGTTTCTCTTTATACTCAAGTAAAACTAAACACTCTGCCTTTTCACATCTCTGTGCCTTTGAATAAGTTGATTCCCCCGCCCTAGAATGTCCCTCTCTGACCTATCTGGTAGTCTCAAGCATTCTTAAGGTGCATTCACAAATATATCTGTGTTCCTGAGTCTATAGCATCCATTTGTTCAGTCTACTGGCTAGACCTGAATCGCTTTTCTTTTGAAATCCGCAAAGTTCAAATTTGCTCTAATTCTCTACTATTTCTTTTTGGTAGGATGTAATAAATACATGAACCTTTCCCTTCTGACATTAGAAGCAGCACTTGTCAGCTCCGGTTAAGGGCTCAGCAATCTCTGAGACCCCCTGGTCTTCAAAGGACACTGGTCAATTTTTCTCAAGAATAGTCTCACCTCACTTTCCTTTGGTGACAGTATCCACAGTCATAATCCCGTCGTTGCCTCCAACTGTGAGAATATAGCTTTACAGAATTTTCTTAAATATCAGCTAGAACCAAGACTTCCCTGTAGAGAGACAAGTTAAAAGAAAAAGTAATTCAGCAATATAAAAGAAATACAGCAGTATGAAATATAAACAGCATTACAGATGTAATACAGCATATAAAAATTTTAAAGCATAAAAACCAGGGAGAAGAAAATTATTATAATGGCAATTATTGATATACCATAATTTCAACTTCCCTATTGTTGGACACATCAATATTTCCACTTTTCCTATATAAATAACATGGAAACAAGCATCTTTATGCACAAAAAGTTCTCTACTGATCTGATTCTGTCTTTTTGATAGATTCTCAGAAATGTTAACTATTAAGTCAAAGAACATGAGTTCTTTTAAGCTTTTTGATATTATTGCCAAATTCCCACCATTCTTCCCAGCAGTGCATGAGAGCTCTGCTTCATTGAACCCTCACAAGCTTCGGCATTATTTTTTTTTTAAACTTTTGGTCATTTGAAAAATTTTAAAAATCTTCCTTTAGCTTATAATTCAATAAAGTTGAGTGTTTTCCATATTTTTATGGGTGGGGGATGGATTGGACCTTGAAAGAAGAGAGATTTAGGTGGGCCGGGAATAGACAGTTGGACCTTACAGATGAGAAGAATTGCATTTTAACAGACTCTTAAAAGTGACTCTTTTGTATCCAGATGAATCTTTTTCTTCAAAGATAATTTTGTATTCTCCATGATGTTTTCAAAGATGGAAGACTTGTTATATGCTGTCTCATGTAGATTTCAAATATACCGTAAACAAGACTTTATAACAATTAAATCTTTTTCAACCTCCCTCAGATTTCTATGTAAAATATTTCTGTTCAATTTTATCCCTTGTGTTCTGAAAAGGCGGCCCATATTTATGGCATCTGATGGGTTCTACATAGCTTAATTATGAAAGAGGATGAAATTTAAATTTTCGTAAGTTGGTGCCAATTAAACTATGTAAATGAATGTTTCCTGCGGTTTCTGTTGTTGACTTCATTTCTTTTAATTTTTTTTTCCACTAACTAGCTCTCCGTGTACTTATGGTGAAGGTGTCACACAGGGTGTGTTGATAAAATAAACATTTGGCTCTCTTCCCTACTACCTTTTGAGACATCTGGGGAATACACTTTTGCCCCAGAAATTAAATGAACATGTCAACTGAGCCACTTGTCATATTATCCCTCTGTTTCCAGACTTGCCAATTTTTAATTGTTAAGGTCTCTGGGGAAATGATTCATTTAGTGTGTATCTTAGCCACCAGTCTCAGCCAGCTGGGGTTCCCCCCCCCAATGTGTTTTCCTCCCTTATTTAAGTTTAATAAACTTGATTTGAATTAGAAAAGAGATTCTCTGATTAGAGGTATTTGTGTCAGGAGAATGTCTACGTCCTACATGCAACATCTGCTTCACTGCCTCCTAGGAAGATAGACATTTGTGTTCCAACTTCTATTGGTCATTGAACTAGTTTACTAATGAAAGTGCTGTGACATCAGGTTTAGAATTTATAGATCAGGGAAATGATTTTACGAACAGTGTGCCCATCTGTACTGAATGTTCACATCGTTATAAACCATCTTTTAAAAAAATACATTTAATTAAGCATCTCAGTTTCTTCATTTACTGTTACTTCCTATTTCCGTACTAATGCATACATTTTGAATTACTATCCTAGCTGAATATGCCTGTTTTATTTCTTCCCTTAGTACAAAATAATCTGTTCGGTTCCAAAGGCCAGTAGCATCCACATAATGTTAGAAAAAGGGTTTGCCCAACGGAAGAGCTGTTTATTGTACTACGGTAAATTAATTTAACTATTCTGGGCCTTGGTTTCCTCATCAGTAAGACAGAAATCTGCAGTAGATAGTCTTACAGCTGAGCCCTCGTAGAGCATGCAGTTCATCCCTTTCTTTACCAATGAGACAACTGTTGAGAAACCTTCCACAGACCCAGGACATGTACTCAGATTTCTTGACTTGAGGTCCAGCGTTTCAGGGCTTATTTCTAATACTTCACTCTGACAGAAACTGAGTGACTTTAACCCATTTCATCTAAATGGGGTGATAGAGGTGACGGGGTGATTGATGGGGAAGAACTTTCCAGGCAGAGAAACTGTCATGAAAAGAGGCCTGAAATTAGGAGAGACGTTGGCTTATTTGAAGAACTAGAAGAAAACCAACGTGAGTACGGAGAGTGAGGAGGATAGACTGAGAGATGGGGCCGGAGAGGTGGCCAGGAGCCACGTCAGACATGACCGTTTGGTCATGTTAATTTGTTTGGGTCTTTTTCAAAAGAGATGAGAAGCCATTGAAAGGTTTCACGTAGGAAAGTGTCACGATGCGGGATTTGCTACATCTAAGCTTCATCGGGGCTTTAGGTCCATCCAATATTTAATCTCTAGTACATACAACACTGTCTGGCACATAGTAGGCCCTCAAAACTTGGAGGAATGAATAAAAGAATGGAATAATAAGTGTATTTGTAATGTGCAGAAGAGACGGAAGCATGGGAGGGGCTGTTACGGTGGTTTGGTAGTATTCCAGCCAGAGGTGTGTCAGTCTGTGGTGGATGCGTTGGGGATGGAAAGAAGCAGATACGTTGGATATCCTGTGCTTAGAACCATCAGGACTTGGTCAGAGTGCGGGAGGTGCTGAGCAGGAGCCCAAGTTTTCTAGCTTAGCCAACGGGGTGGCTAGAAGTAGCATTTACTGAAATGGGGAAGAAAGGTGGGGTAGATTTCAGAAAGGACCAAGGGCTTGATCTTGAACGTGATACATCTGGGATGCCGGGGAGAAGATATCCAAGTTGAAATATACGGTTATCAACTGGATGTATCAGACTGGTGGTTAGAAAGAAGATTTTGGCTAGAGATGTAAATTTGGACATTGTCTGCAACGAGATATTTTAGTTTTTTACCTTATTCTATTTTTTAAAAATGTTTATTGGAGTGTAGTTGATTTACAATGTTGTGTTTCAGGTGAACAGCACAGTGAATCAGTTATACATATACATATATTCATTGTTTTTTAGACTCTTTTCCCATATAGGTCATTACAGAGTATTGAGTAGAGTTCCCTGTACTACACAGTAGGTTCTTATTAGTTATCTACTTTATATACAGTAGTGTGTGTATGTCAATCCCAATCTTCCAATTTATCCCTTTCCCCCTGGTAACCATAAGATCGATTTCTACATCTGTAACTCTGTTTTGTAAATAAGTTCATTTGTACCATATTTTTAGATTCCACATATAAGTGATATCATGCACTATTTTGTCCTTCTTTGACTTACTCAGTATGACAATCTCGAGGTCCATCCATGTTGCTGCAAATGGCATTATTTCGTTCTTTTTTTATAGCTGAATAATATTCCATTGTATATAGGTACCACATTTTGTTCTTTTAAATAAACTATAGGCAAATAGTTAGAAAAGAAGCAGAACCTAGGCCTTAGGAAATTGACCTTTAGAGTTCTGGTAGAAAGGAAGGGCCAGCAAAGGAGCTAGAAGAGCAGTGTCCAATGAATGAAGAGGCAAAATCAGAAAAACAAGGCATCATGGAAGTAAACAAGAGTATTTCAGGAAGGAGGAGAAGGGGTTAACAGCATGGAATTCCCCAGAGAGGACTAAATGATAATAGTGTTAAGCTATGTATTAGATTGAGTCGTGTGAAATTGCTATTTTTGTAGTTAAAAAGTGATCAAGTATTGATAATTTTGTATGCTTCAATGTAATACATAGTTCGCTTGAAAGGTATATATTTCAGGGGAACATCTCTTCCATTAGGTGAGGAATGTCTGTTACCACAATCCTAACCCACGCCCCACCACCAACTTGTCTTTGTTTACCTGACTTCTCTCAGTAAATTTGTATGTACTTGGCTTTTATTCTAAAGCTGGGGGAAACCACTGAAGGATTTTAAGCAGGGAGTGACAGATCTGATGAGGTTTTGTTTCTTTGGCCTGTGAACTAGGGGACCTATGTCTGTTTTCCCCCACAGCTCTTTGCCCAGCAAGTGGGTCATAGCAGGAGTTTGCTTCTTATATCCCAGAGAGGCTCTTTCCTGAACATGCAGCACAAATCTCAGTCTGAAAGTGCTTCCCCTAATATTTTAAAATATTACGGGCGTCGAAGTCTCACCATACAAATGATATGGCCTTTTCGGTTTACCTGTCATGGCTTTTGTTAGCCAAATGGTGGCGTATGGCATTTCAGTGTAGAAATGTCCTGAGTTACAGAGTCCAGGCTGGTTCACTTTGATGTCAACACAGACCCAGAATGAGGAGTTTGGAATGCTGGCATCTATTGCGGCATCGTCAACTAGTTCATGTAACCTCTGAAGGCTTAAGTTTCTTTACTTTTTCTCCCTGTTTTCATTATTTTAAAATAACTAGATTGAATGATTTCTTGTAGTTTTCTTTTAGCTTTCACAGTTGATGCTTCTATTAGGGATGTAGTAGTTAGAATATGACGGTTCCGTTCATATATTTGTATTTTGTCTTAGGAAGTTGTAAGGTAGCTACTCACTGGCCAGGACCTGAAGCCAGTGTTGACATGCTTTGTTTATCCCACCGAAAATATATTTTTAAACATCTTTATTGGAGTATAATTGCTTTATAATGGTGTGTTAGTTTCTGCTGTATAACGAAGTGAATGAGCTATACGTATACATATATCCCCGTATCTCCTCCCTCTTGTGTCTCCCACCCTCCCTATCCCACCCCTCTAGGTGGTCACAAAGCACCAAGCTGATCTCCCTGTGCTATGCGGCTGCTTCCCACTAGCTATCTGTTTTACATTTGGTAGTGTATATATGTCCATGCCACTCTCTCACTTCGTCCCAGCTTACCCTTCCCCCTCCCTGTGTCCTCAAGTACATTCTCTACGTCTGCGTCTTTATTCCTGTCCTGCCCCTAAGTTCTTCAGAACCATTTTTTTTTGTAGATTCCATATATATGCGTTAGCATACGGTATTTGTCTTTCTCTTTCTGACTTACTTCACTCTGTATGACAGACTCTAGGTCCATCCACCTCACTACAAATAACTCAATTTCGTTTCTTTTTATGGCTGAGTAATATTCCGTTGTATATATGTGCCACATCTTCTTTATCCATTCATCTGTCGATGGACACTTAGGTTGCTTCCATGTCCTGGCTATTGTAAATAGAGCTGCAATGAACATTGTGGTACATGACTCTTTTTGAATTATGGTTTTCTCAGGGTATATGCCCAGTAGTGGGATTGCTGGGTCGTATAGGAGTTCTATTTTTAGTTTTTTAAGGAACCTCCATACTGTTCTACCTAGTGACTGTATCAATTTACATTCCCACCAACAGTGCAAGAGGGTTCCCTTTTCTCCACCTCCTGTCCAGCATTTATTGTTTGTAGACGTTTTGATGATGGCCATTCTGACTGGTGTGAGGTGATAGCTCATTGTAGTTTTGATTTGCATTTCTCTAATGATTAATGATGTTGAGCATCCTTTCACGTGTTTGTTGGCAATCTGTATGTCTTCTTGGAGAAGTGTCTGTTTAGGTCTTCTGCCCATTTTTGGACTGGGTTGTTTGTTTTTTTGATATTGAGCTGCATGAGCTGCCTGTAAATTTTGGAGATTAATCCTTTGTCAGTTGCTTCATTTGCAAATATTTTCTCCCATTCTGAGGGTTGTCATTTTGTCTTATTTATGGTTTCCTTTGCTGTGCAAAAGCTTTGAAGTTTCATTAGGTCCCATTTGTTGATTTTTGTTTTTATTTCCCTTCCTCTAGGAGGTGTATCCCCCCAAAATATTTTTTTTCTCAAATTGCAAGATCTCATGTAAAAATTTACATTTCTAGTCTCTCTTAAAAAACAAACAAACTGAAGTTATTTGGCCACTTTGGGCTGGCATTCTTACAGGGCAGCCCTCAGCTGGATCTGAGCAGCATCTGCCCCGTTAGAGTGGCTGTTCGCGTTCTAGTTCATGACCCCTCACCATTCCGGGCTGTTCCTCATACCCCGAACACTTCCCACGTGATTTTCCCAGTCCTTGTAGCTATTTGAGTTTGATTGACCTGGGATGACCCAAGCTGCGCCACCAGGGAAGTCCCTGCAGCTCAGTTCCTCATTTCTTTTTGCTGAGACTTCGGTAGTCAGGTACACTTGGTCAAAGTATTGCCTAAAACTAGACAGGCAGATTAAGGGAGCAGGACTTTGCTGTGTTTAGTGATGGTTTTCACACAAATGCCTCTGAGCGGTGTCGCTCCACCCTGGCTACCCATTAGAGTCATCTGGGGAGCATTGAAAAAAAAATACCTCCATCCAAGTTTCACCCCAGAGCAATTAGATCAGAATCTCTGGAGGAGAGGCCCAAGCGTTAGTATTTTTTTAAAAATCAGATGTTCTAATTTGCATCCAGGGTTGAGAAACACTGCCGTAGAAGCTGTGAACCCAGCCGCAAGGACTGACAGCATCAGCCTAGAGAAATCCTCAGAAGGTCTGGGGAGTTATTTGTGGCTGGTGTTCAGTCTCTATGGAGTCAGTAAAAACCATGTGTAAGAATAGCCTCCCTCCTCAGAAGCTGCCCATCTGTCTGGGGTTTCCATCACACCTGGTGGCATTCATTAGATGCTTCCAGCATGGGTCACTCAGCCATTGCTGTCTCCCTCGCTTAGGCAAGTATGCAGGGTGGAATGAGGGTGGGAAGAGGCCTAAATGGAGTGGTGAGCTGAATAAAGGAAGGGAGAGGTGGGATTGTTGTGTTTTACCGATCTAAATGACAATCTGCCTATTATGGAAAAATGTGGTTTCAGTATCTTAGCTTTTAAGATGATGGATGAAAGTGCAAAAACAACCTGGTGGTAAAGCAAAGATGAAAACATAACTTAAGAAGATGCTTCTGGGAATTCCCTGGGGGTCCAGTGGTTAGGACTGAGCTTCCAGTGCCGGGGACCCAGGTTCGACCCCTGGTTGGGGAACTAAAATCCCGCCTGCCATGTAGCCAAAAAAAAAAGGTGCTTCCTTTTGAAGTGTCTCCTTTCCAGTGACCCCATTTGGGCTACTTGAATCTGGAAAGTCTGAAAAACGACTTCTTTCTCTGAGTATTGTTAAAGAATTAGAAGACTAGGGGAAAAGTGCAAAGTAATGCCAGAGCAATCATTGTTTCCAAAGTTCCCATACAGAAATTATTTTTCCAAACGACCCAGGATGATAGGGTGAGAAGAAGTGCTTGAAACAATAGCTACTCAATGACATTCTCCTTGTCTGCCCCACCAGTAATGTCAGAACAATAGGATTTGAATCCGAGCCTAATATGGAATTGAAAAATTGCAGACTTAAGGTTTATGATGAACACAACCCAGCTGGAGCATTCACTGAACAATGGCAGGAAGGTTTGGTGGAGCCAATCCGGCCGGCTGTGGTCCTGCCACAAGGGAACGATGGGTTTTAAAGGACACAGCCTAATTTCTCTCTGCAGCTGGGTGTCATTGACTAATGAAAATATATTGGCACGCTGCTCAAGGGTTATTGTTCCATGTAACTTCACCTCTTGGCTGGGGATTTGTAAGCAGGCCATGATTGAAAGTGATATGACTGGGCTCCGTTATTAAAATATTCCAAATACAGCCTGCCCTATTTATTGGAAACAAAGTTTGACAAGATTATGTTGATACGAGGAGCAGATAATGAAACATCACCGCGCATAGGCACTGCCAGCGTCAACTGGGCAGAATTACAGTCCTTAAATATTTATACAGGAAAATGAAATGCAACTATTAATACTTCCAGGAAGTGATACAATGTGAGAGGAGAAAGAGACATGAGGAATAGGATCCTGGGCTACTTGTAACAGGCCAATTTATCATTTTTATAAAATGGCTGCATGTCTCATTTGCAGGAAGTCTTCACAGAATGGGAAAAAGCATAACCACCTCTAAACCTCTAAAAATTAGGTATGTTTAAACAGAAGTGTCTAAAAACCTGATGACTAAATTTAGGTTTAAGAAGGACTTCATTTTTAGGAGGGTTATGTCTTTTGGACTGATTTAAGCTCTAGCCCATTTATTTAGTCATTTAAAAAGGACACTTCACTTGGATAATGTAATTTTGTTTTACTTTGGTATTATTTGGGGGAGAAATCTCTAAGAGGCATTGAAGGCAAATGTTTAGACAGGCATAGTCACCATAAAAAGCAATAAAAAAGGCATTAGTCTAAGGATCAGGTCTGGTTTTAATCCAAGGTTTGCCTCTAGTTGGACTTGTGGGAAAGTTGCTTTCTCATTCCAGGCCTAAGCTCTGCACTTCTGGGGTGTATGCTTTCTGTGTGTATTTATATATATTTGGGTGGGGAGGAGGATTTGATAATACCCTAATTTTCCTCCAAGTGTTTTAGGAATGCATGTCTTATAGTCAGCAATTTTACCCATTTCCAAACCTGATTTCTTACCAAGTTTACACCCACTCGAGGAACTAGCAAGGAGGGCTCTCAAGAGCCAGAACTTGGCTGCACTCTGGGGCCTTTGGCTTCTGCCCATCCCAGCCCTCACTCTTGAGTTCTCCCCGCCTCTCACGTTAGCTCTTCCCTCACTCTGCCACGTAGGCCTCATGCTCTTCAGGTTCTCTGCCCCTCTTTTCTCCATCTGCCCCTTAGTCTCTTCATTCTCTGCCCATTAGTAACCCCCTCTCTGGGGTGGGCAGCCCAGGAGTGCTTTTTGCAGGCTGGAGGTCTCCCTCCGTGCTCTTGAGAGTTACTGGTTGATGGAGCGAAGTCAACTGTACTTTCCTTAGAATGCTGCTCTGAAAGCAAAATGAAAACCATTCCACTGAAATTTAGCAGAAGCCTTCAAAAGGCTATTAAAAGCATCACATTCAGTACAAAATGCCCTGAACTATATATAGTCATAAGAAACACATTTTGCATAAATCAATACATTTGATTCATCGTCATTTGGCAAACTGCTCATTTGCTGAACCAGTTTTCAATGAATTGCGCTAGAGTGAAAACTGCACTCTTCGTTTTTCTTTCCCCTTTCTTTTTTCCATCCTCCAACAGGCACCTTTTTTTTAAATCGTCCTCAGTCAACATTTAGTCTGTTGATGACTTCTGGTATTGAACTGAATAAAGTAATTGGCAGGGATGTGTCAAAGATGGAAAAGGAACAGAGTTTAATCGCAGAGGTTTCCGAACTATGTTCCAGGCATAGTTTTCCAAGGCCTTTTCAAGAGTTTGGTTTGAGGGCAAAGTTTGATTCAAGAGCGGTCTGAGGTTGCAGGGGAAGTTATTAAAAACTGTTACCACTTGCAATTACTTTTCTGAGTCAGGATTTTGTCAGTACTATACCGTGTAATAAAATAAAGAAAAATTGGATGCTGAGACTGATTTGTTGGCATCCATAATCCCCAGTTTCAGAATTTTCAAAAATCTCATTTTTGTCTTTGATTGATGTTATAAGTAAATGTGGCACAAAATACCCATAAATAATTTTATACTAATGCAGCCTTTATCAGTTACATATATTGAGGTTACATAAGATTTCGTTCAGAGGAAAAACGGTTCCATTGTTTAAAAATGCTTGAAAACCATTGATAACATAGAGAACTCTGGCCTGGGAAAATTAAGACTGTTTCACATCCATACTCCACCAGTGATGCGCTCAGTGACGCTGAGAAAATCATTTAAAACTTTTGGGCTTTAGTTTAAATCTATGAAGAGAAAACTGAATTCCTATCTTTTTGAGAGAGCAAGAAAACAAACAAAAATAACCCATGTGAGGATTAAGAATCCCGGGAGATAGCTGAATGTTTAATAAGTTTGGTGCAAAGACATGTCTAGTTTGTGACAAATGTGGAGGAATAATCTTTTGACTGTCTCAGATTCACCTCCTGCAGCGGCACGGTCCTCACCAGCTCTTTATCTTAGCCAATGGCCCTGCTCACCGCATTGCTCAGAAAAATAAAGAGGCCAGTGCAGGAAATTCATGATTACCCAAGGCTGCCATTGTACGGTATATTCTCTTTCTATCTGCAAGGACCTTGAAGTTGACTTTCACTAGATGCTGGACGTAACCTGGTAAGATTTTCACACGTCCCAGGTTTGTAAATACCTCTCATCTATAGCATGCGCTTTTCCTAGGAAAATTCGGACTTCTCATGAGAGCGACTGCTTGAGCTATCTTGAGCAGAAAATAACAGCTCCATCAGCATTCACATACCTCCGCAGCCTACCGGTACTTGCTCAGTAAGCAGCCTTGAT
The DNA here is from genome assembly GCF_963924675.1 of Phocoena phocoena. Taxonomy (NCBI): domain Eukaryota; kingdom Metazoa; phylum Chordata; class Mammalia; order Artiodactyla; family Phocoenidae; genus Phocoena; species Phocoena phocoena. The sequence goes on from NC_089240.1 coordinate 18,685,538, forward strand.
TTCAAATTCCTGCCTTCTACAAATTATGTTACTGCGTATTATCTCGGTCCTGCAGAAGCATTCTAGAAGTGTCGAAACCTTCGATACTAAATCCTAGACTGCAGAGGGTCGTCTGGGTAGGCAGTACCGCTTGGTGTTGAAGGCTCAGACTCCAGATTTTGAAAGACTCCAAGCTGAAGGCCAGCTTTCCCGCCTACTGCCGAGGAATCCGTGGGCAAGCTAGTGGACCTCAGGTTCATCCACCGTAAGGTGGGAATGGTAAAGTTCTAGGTCCAAAATAAGATTCTAGCTAAATAGCTAAAATCTGTAGGCTGAATAACTGATACGTTAAATAACAGTGTTTTTCAAGTGACCAATTAGCCTAACCTACTAAATTTATCCACTTACCTAAAACTTATGTCACTGTATTAAATCTTTATAAAGCTCACTGCATTTAATACTGAATGGATGGTCCTAACAGCTTTGGGAGATTTCTGTGAGTTTTTTTTACTTGACTAGTTCTCATTTTGTCTTTGTAGCAGCATTTTAAAGAATAGTCAATTTGTTGCAAACTAAGACTGATACAGTGGTTTGATATTTTTACAAATATAGTTAATAATCAGAAAAGTACTTTTCATGATACAGCATTTCAGAAGTTCAAGTGGGACGTTTTTTCTCAGTGTCTCTCGAATTCCTTGGATCCTCTGGTGTGCCATTTTCTCTTTCAACCCTCTTCTAGCATCTTTAGGACTTTTTTTTTCCATCCAATTTTCAAGTAGCAGATCAAGTTGTATTTGGACTTTTGGAGAGCAGGTATTTGGCCAATTGAGTTTCAGTGCATTGGGCTCCTTCTGTCAAGCTCCACAAATGTTTCTCGAGTGCCTATGATGTGCTGACCTTGGCTCTGGTTATCCTGTGAGGACAGGACAGACAGGGTCCTGCCCTCAAATTTTCCATTCTAGCGGAGGAGAGCAATGCTGAACAAAAGATGATAACTGTTATGAAGAAAATAGAACAGGTTGTCAGAATAGACAGTGCTACCGTGCTGACGCTGGAGAAAGCTTCTAGAAGCTTCTAGAAGGTGAGGATGTTGAGCTCAGGAGATTGCCTTCGTTGGGAGGGGTAGTTCTGACCCACTGGCCAGGAGAAGAGTGATGGGGTAATAGGAGAATCTAAAGTAGTGGCCAAAGACAATATTGACTCGCTTTGTTATTGTGGTTGAGGTGTGTGCAGCCTTTCATTGTAGGATGCTTAGTTTACCATATGACCATTCACATTGACTGGATATCTGTGGTTGTGTTATTTTTCCCTCTTGTGCCCTATAAATATTGCCTGTAGTCGGGAACACAGCAGCACTAGGAGGACAAAAGATATATGTATATACAAAACAATCAATCAAGCTGGACAGTTTTGGCAAAAGGTTTCCAGAATACACTTTCATTGATATAGTTTTAAACTGCTGTAGCAGCGTTTTAGTGCCTGATTAATGGGTTCATTTACTTCAAAGCCTGCTTCAGACCATAACCTCTTTGAAAAAGAAAAAATTGAAAAGAAGCTTCAGAGCAGCTCGTCAGCATCTCATTTACAAAACTTTCTTGTACTAACCTTCACTCTAAAATGTCAGTGGCTACTGATGATGTAGGGACTTAGATAGGAAAAAGCCTTTTATTTCAGTGCAAAATACATATATCCCACCTGCAGAATAAAATGAAAAAGGAGAGAGAAAACGTACCATGAGAGTCACTTGGAAAATATAGGTGGAGGATGACGTGGAATCACGTCTTCTCCTCAGGGTAAAACTTGGCTTCCAAATAAATCACAGGAAGGCTGAAGAGTCACCTGGGAGTTGATGAGATGGAGCATTAAGTCAGCGTCTCCAGAGAAGGTCAATGAAGCTTTGGTGCTGTTTGAGGGTCTTTGAGGGATTTTAATAGCACCACCTGTAAGCTTTATCTTAGCAGGTTGGAAACCTGCCTGAACATCTGTGTCACCTGGGAAGCTTGTTAAAAACAGATTTTTGGGCCCTATCTCAGATCAATGGGTCACAGCCTCCAGAGTAGGGACAATAAAGACATAAATACTTTCCAGGTGATTCTGATGCAGTGGGAATACAGCCTTATATTTAGAAATTGTCATTGCACATTAAGAGACAAAACCAAATCCTTACCAGAAAATTCTAGAAGAATAGTTTGCAAATTGTGTTTTCACAGAAAGATGACAGGGGTCAGCTGAGCTGCTAGCAGTGAGGGTGGGCGTAGTAAGAGGCCAAACAGCAAGGGCTCTGAAGCCCCTGGCCCTGCTTCAACAGAACAATTCCATTTTTATATGTCTTAAACTGTATTTTTAAAAATGTTAAATTATTCTGATCTTGTACGTAATAGTATTAAGGTAATATGCACTCAGGCAAGCTGTGTGTAAGACAGACGGTAGCAGAAGAGCTGGGGGCTATTGTAAAGCGAGGCCCGACAAAGAGATTTCAGGCTGGATTGAAGTCCTAGCAAACAGAAGTGTTGCGGTTTCTCATTTTCACATCGCTGTTTTCCCTCCGGTTGTCCAAAGCCCTGCTCTCTGCTGGGAGGGTCTGATAATTAAACTAAGCTCTTGACAGGGCAATTGTCCACATGGATGGGTCCAAAAAGAATTCTTGGGATACAGGCATTATGCACTTCTTGCTAGGTCATCAATGATGACGTGCGGGCTGCTGCTCATGGGAGGTCCTTGCTGCTTGGCAAAAAGCAGGATAATGATCATTAGCTCCTTGGTGTAGGGGTGAAGTGGGGGGTTCTCCTGTACCTTGTTGGAGAGTTTTGGGGGCTGGCTTAGCTTCTTTATGGCTCCCTTGTTCTGGCAATGGGTGGTTCTTGCTTGACCAGAGGCCGTGATATTTCTCCAGTGCTGGCTCAGCTCCTTTCTTTGCAGTGACTTGAAGAGTCCAGTCCTCTCACCCCTTTCCCAACCAGCATGGGTAATGTTTCCCTCTTTTTCTCCTTTGCCTGGGCAGCCCTTGTCTTATCTTCAGAATGAACAATCTGGCCTCTTCTCCATTCTCTATTGACTAAGGCATAAACTTGATGTTTTGTTTCTTCAGGGTTTGCCTTTTGACTTTTAAGTTTTTTTATTGTAGTGTAGTTGATTTACAATGTTGTACCGATCTCTGTACAGCAGTGACTCAATTATACACATATAGGCATTTGTTTTCATATTCTTTTCCATTATGGTTTATCACAGGATATTGAATTTAGTTCCCTGTGCTGTACAGTAGGGCCTTGTTTATCCATCCTGCACATAATAGTTTACATCCGCTAAGCCCACACTCCCAGTCCTTCCCTCCCCCCATCTCCCTTGGCACAAGGTTTGCCTTCTGAATTCCAAAATTCCCAGCTCTTGCTTATCAAACATTTTGAATTTCAAGACAATGTCTCGTCATGAGTTTCAAAACCAAAAATGTGGCTGAATTCCCTGCATTTGACTGTGTTCGATCTCCCCAAAGCCTCAGTGGCCATGGTATATTTTTATTGGGTGGAGGGGTAGGGAGTGATGATTAAGTAAAAAAATAAATAAATAAAATAAGGCAATTTCTTAGAATGAACGACCTATTGGTTTGGTTTTCTCATCAAAATATTACCCTATTGGGGGCCTCCCTGGTGGCGCAGTGGTTGAGAGTCCGCCTGCTGACGCAGGGGACACGGGTTTGTGCCCCGGTCCGGGAAGATCCCACATGCCGCAGAGCGGCTGGGCCCGTGAGCCGTGGCCGCTGAGCCTGCGCGTCCGGAGCCTGTGCTCTGCAACGGGAGAGGCCACAACAGTGAGAGGCCCACGTACCGCAAAAAAAAGAAAAAAGAAGAAAAAAGAAAAAATTACTCTATTGTGATATGGACCGCAGACTGAAGACAGAAGAAGTATTTTCATAACGTAGTAATAACATTTCTTAAAGCCAGTAATAATAATAATAATAATAATAAAACTATAGAGCAAATGAGAGTGCCCTGGTGTTGAGGATTTTGAAATGAAGAGACGTTTTGTGAATGAAACTTTGGATGGGTTGAACGGTAAGGCCAGAGTCGTTATACCAGGTCCTGGTGTTAGACTAAGGAAGAAAGCCATGTATGAAAATTCTGGGTTGATCCAAGAATCAGAAAGAACTGTTACTTATGCGTGGACCACATGTGCAAATGCGATGATATATATACAGTATGCACATACTACAGGTGGACAACATGATGGCTATTCTCAGTCACTGACTTCTGGCTACAGTAGGAGGAAAGATAAGCAAATCTATTTTATTGTCTTGCCTCTTTATGGATAAATTTCCATCCATAGGAAAATTGTTATTTAAGTAAGGCTTTATGCCATGGTCAGAAGTATTAGCTTTAAAAATGTCTTGAGTACTTGCCAGGGAGTATAATTTTGAGTTCAGTGCCGTACAGTACCTTTTAATAGCTTGTCCAAGAGCAACAGTATCTGTAGAAGGATTATTTGAAAGACATGGAATCCATTCATTTCTCTCAGTAATTCTCAATGGGGCTGCAATCGTCATTTGGGACATAAGAATTCTTTATTGTGTGTGACTTTCCTATGCACTGTAGTATGTTAAAATCCCCAGACCTTCTTCAGCAAGTGGTGCCCACCTCCCGTCATTTTAACAGTTAACAGTTGCCCACCCATGGTTCCAAAGCCATACCACCCCTGGCTAGGTACCATTGCTAGACAATCTAAAATACACTAATCGACAACCCAGAGAACCGAGTACCCGAATCAATTATACAGGCAAGTCAATAGAATCCTAGCTAGTATTCATTTTTTAAAAAAAAAAATCATAGCTCTACAAAACTTTTCACTGGATATATATATTTTAAATTTTATTGAAGTATAGTTGATTTACAATGTGTTAATTTCTGCTATACAGCAAAGTGATTCAGTAATACATATATATATCCTTTATCATATTCTTTTCCATTATGGTTTATCACAGGATGTTGAATATAGTTCCCTGTGCTATGCAGTAGGACCTTGTTGTTCATCCATCCTGTATATAATAGTTTGCATCTGCCCATATGGATATTTTTATCAGTAGAATTAATCTCTAGGGCTTCCCTGGTGGCGCAGTGGTTGAGAGTCCGCCTGCCGATGCAGGGGACACGGGTTCGTATCCCGATCCGGGAAGATCCCACATGCCGCGGAGCGGCTGGGCCCGTGAGCCATGGCCGCTGAGCCTGCGCGTCTGGAGCCTGTGCTCCGCAACGGGAGAGGCCGCAACAGTGAGAGGCCCATATACCGCAAAAAAAAAAAAAAAAAAAAAAAGAATTAATCTCTGATCTTTCTGAGACAGAATTGAGGGATATTTAGTCCTCTGGTCTCAGCAGTAGTGCTTTTTGTGAGCAAATGCTTTCTTTTTTTCCTTGTACGTTCTATGAAACTTGAACTTGCATCCATATTCCTATTGGCAGTTGGCAAGCTCCGAGCCAAAAGTATCGGTCTACCTCTGGCATGAATGCCATTGTGTTCCAACCTTATTAATGGCTTCCTGTTAGTTTCCTGTGATTAGCTACCTTTTGGCTCATATGTTTTTTACTTTTAATGGGCCTTTATATTGTTACTTTACAGGAACATTTGTAAATGGCTTGAAGTCCTTTCTGGATCAAGGTAAGATAAAAATGTGTACCTATATTCACCTATATAATATAGTTTATGGTGTGTGAAACGTGTGGGATGTAAATTTAAGCATATTTGTGATAGCCAAATCATCTTACTTTCTAATCACTAGCAACAGTTGGAAATTAAGGTAAAACTTAATGGAAGAGCTAAATTAGGGAATTTAATTCTTATAACAGCACAATTGTTTAATTTGCTAATGGTCATTTCTTGGCACATAAGCCTCGTATATTAAAAATAGTGCAACTCCATGCTTGGTAGGAATCTTGTCGTTCCGTTGCCTCCTCTAATTATCTAAATTTCAGCAGAGTCACAAACGTAAGGGATAAAATAATTTATACTGTGGCATGTGTTTGCTAATAATGCTAGTTTATTGTTTTTACAAATTATTATTTGTATTGAAAATGAAGCGTTGGCCTCATTATTTTTAGTCACAGCTCTAGAATTTCAACAGCTGAAAAGATACACTGACTTTCCCTTGGAGGTGTTTGTAAACTATTTCTATTTAAGAGGTGGTAACGTTTGTGGGAAGCAATAACTGGGTGGAGATATGTAAAAAATTCTTCCTCATGTTGGAAGACACTCCGAGCACAGTAAGTGTTACTAATTTAATCACTATTGGCATGGAGCATAGAACAGATGAATAAAGTTGAAAATATGAAGACTCAAGCGATAATACAAGATGCGTGTATGCTTAAATTAAGTGCTCTTGACGGTCAGAATGCTTTTATTTGCAAAGATCTCTGTATCTTTGGTAGAAGACTGTTCAATGTATATTTTTTAACATCTTTATTGGAGTATAATTGCTTTACAATGGTGTGTTAGTTTCTGCTTTATAACAAAGTGAATCAGCTGTACGTATACATATATCCCCATATCTCCTCCCTCTTGCGTCTCCCTCCCACCCTCCCTCTCCCACCCCTCTAGGTGGTCACAAAGCACCGAGCTGATCTCCCTGTGCTATGCGGCTGCTTCCAGCTAGCTATCTATTTTACATTTGGTAGTGTATATATGTCCATGCCATTCTCTCACTTCGTCCCAGCTTACCCTTCCCCCTCCCCGTGTCCTCAAGTCCATTCTCTACATCTGCAGAAGACTGTTCAATATTGTTTGGAAAATATAATAGTTCGAACTCTATTTAAGGTCACCGAATAATAGTGAAAATATAACCCAAACTCCGAACTTCCGTTATAGCCCAGGAAGCTAGGTGGTCTGAAACAGAGGAAAGAGAAACACAGAAAATATTTGAGCTAGAATTCAGGCAAGACTTTGACCTGATAACGTGCATGTGTGTGCGTGCCTGTGCACGTGTGTGTGTGGACACGCACATGTGCCTGCACAGGTTTTCTCTCATTGTCCCTCCGTCTGACATTGAAATGGTGTCTTTGATTTGGACAGAAAGAAGATGCCTGAAAAATACAGATTTGAAAACCCAAATTACAAGTTACAGGCTGTTATTAGGATGTTAGACTAGACAGTGGCAGAGGGACAAGGCAAGCAAGTCACAATGAAATTCAGAAATAAAAAGGTACGCTGCCAAGAGAGAACTCACTAAGCTGCTAGCCCTGTTTTATTTTTCCCCTAATAAAATGATTTTTGAGAGGCTGCTCAGCCAGAATGGTAAACCATTCTCACAATTGAAAGGTGCCAGTCATCTGTAAAGCCCGAAGTCAAGACAGAAGGAAATTTGTGACAAAGAATAGGATTGTCACTTAGAAGGCAGAAGATGAGAGAGAGAGACAGTGGAGCTTCTGTAGCCAAGTTAATTAATTAGGGGCTTGGACTCAGCTTCTGGATTCTCCCTCTCCTGCAGCTTCCCTCCTTTCTTCCTTGCTTTGGCCTGCCTTTTCACCGTTAAACAGCAGGGAAAGGAAAGGAAAGGAAGGAATATACTAACCAAGTCTGTGTTGCAGCAGTGGTTGGCCCAAAGCAATACAATTCAAAGGTAGAACAAAATAGTCAAGTTTTGCCTCTTACCTTTCTAGTTTAATTTTTCATAACCGGATAATGGTCACTTAATCATCTGTCAATCTGGTGAATAAAAGTGTAGCACTTGTGTGTGCAGGCGTGGGTATAGAGCCTGGCTGGGATGTCTGCAAGTCGAACTGACCTATTTTCTTAGAAATAGGGACAGCTGGTGAAGCAGAATCTGTCAACGTGGGGCTGATACACAAATTGCTCCATTGCACAGATGTATTTGTGTATATGGACGTTAGAATGGGGACCATGATAAATCGTTCCATCTGTGTCGCTCACCCTGAAAAATCTTTTAACATGCTATGGTAATTAAAAAAATTTTTTAACTTTAAAAATTTTTTTATTATTTTTAAAAACTTTTATTGGAGTATAGTTGATTTACAATGTTATGTTAGTTTCAGGTGTACAGCAAAGTGAATCAGTTATACATATACGTATATCCACTCTTTTTTAGATTCTTTTTCCATATCGGTCATTACAGAGTATTGAGTAGAGTTCCCTGTGCTATACAGCAGGTTCTTATTAGTTATCTACTTTATATATAGTAGTGTGTATATGTCAATCCCAATTTCCCAGTTTATCCCTCCCCCCCTTTATCCCCTGGTAACCATAAGTTTGTTTTCTACATCTGTGACTCTACTTTTATTTTGTAATTAAGTTCATTTGTACCCTTTTTTTAGTTTTTATTTATTTATTTATTTATTTATTTATTTTGCGGTACGTGGGCCTCTCACTGTTGTGGCCTATCCTGTTGTGGAGCACAGGCTCCGGATGCGCAGGCTCAGCGGCCATGGCTCACGGGCCCAGCCGCTCCGCGGCATGTGGGATCTTCCCGGACCAGGGCACGAACCCGTGTCCACTGCATCGGCAGGCGGACTCTCAACCACTGCACCACCAGGGAAGCCCCTGTACCCTTTTTTCAGATTCCACATACAAGCGATCTCATATGATATTTGTCTTTCTGTGTCTGACCTAGTTCACTCAGTATGACAATCTCTAAGTCCATCCATGTTGCTGCAAATGGCATTATTTTGTTCTTTTTTATGGCTAATATTCCATTGTATATATGTACCACATCTTCTTTATCCATTCCTTGTTGATGTTCATTTAGGTTGCTTCCACGTCCTGGCTATTGTAAATAGTGCTGCAATGAACATTGGGCTACATGTATCTTTTCGAATTATGGTTTTCTCTCGGTATATGCCCAGGAGTGGGATTGCTGGGTCGTATGCTAGTTCTATTTTTTAAGGAACCTCCATATTGTTCTCCATAGTGCCTGTACCAATTTACATTCCTACCAACAGTGCAGGAGGGTTCCCTTTTCTCCACACCCTCTCCAGCATTTATTGTTTGTAGATTTTTTGATGATGGCCATTCTGACCAGTGTGAGGTGATACCTCATGGTAGTTTTGACTTCCATTTCTCTAATAATTAGTGATGTTGAGCATCTTTTCATGTGCTTCTTGGCCATATGTATGTCTTCTTTGGAGAAATGTCTATTTAGGTCTTCTGCCCATTTTTGGATTGGGTTATTTGTTTTTTTGCTGTTGATCTGCATGAGCTGTTTGTATATTTCAGAGATTAATCCCTTGTTGGGTTCTTCATTTCCAGATATTTTCTTCGATTCTGAGGGTTGTCTTTTTGTTTTGTTTATTATTTCTTTTGCTGTGCAAAAGCATTTAAGTTTAATTAGATCCCATTTGTTTATTTTTGTTTTTATTTTTCATTACTCTAGGAGGTGGATCAAAAATATCTTGCTGCGATTTATGTCAGAGACTGATCTGCCTCTGTTTTCTTCTAAGAGTTTTAGAGTGTCTGGCCTTACATTTAGGTCTTTAATCCATTTTGAGTTTATTTTTGTGTATGGTGTTAGGGAGTGTTCTGATTTCATTCTTTTATATGTAGCTGTCCAGTTTTCCCAGCACCACTTATTGAAGAGATTGTCTTTTCTCCAGTGTATCTTCTTGCCTCCTTTGTCATAGATTAGGTGACCATAGGTGCATGGGTTTATCTCTGGACTTTCTAACCTGTTCCACTGACCTGTATTTCTGTTTTTGTGCCAGTACCATACTGTTTTGAAGACTGTAGCTTTGAAGTATAGTCTGAAATCAGAGAGCCTGATTCCTCCAGCTCCGTTTTTCTTTCTCAAGATTGCTTTGGCTATTCGGGGTCTTTTGTGTTTCCATACACATTTTAAGTTTTTTTCCCCCCAGTTCTGTGAAAAATGTCATCGGTAATTTGATAGGTATTGCATTGAATCTGCAGATTGCTTTGGGTAGTATAGTCATTTTCACAATATTGATTCTTCCTATCCAAGAACATGGTATGTCTCTCCATCTGTTTGTGTCATCTTTGATTTCTTTCATCAGTGTTTTATAGTTTTCTGAGTACGGGTCTTTTGCCTTCTTAGGTAGGTTTATTCCTAGGTATTTTATTCTTTTTGTTGCGCTGGTAAATGGGATTGTTTCCTTAATTTCTCTTTCTGATTTTTTGTTGTTAGTGTATAGGAATGCAAGAGATTTCTGTGCATTAATTGTGTGCATTAATTTTGTATCCTGCAACCTTACCAAATTCATTGATTAGTTCTAGTAGTTTTCTGGTGGCATCTTTAGGATTTTCTATGTATAGTATCATGTCATCTGCGAACAGTGACAGTTTTACTTCTTTTCCAGTTTGGATTCCTTTTATTTCTTTTTCTTCTCTGATTGCCGTGGCTAGGACTTCCAAAACTACGTTGAATAAGAGTGGCGAGAGTGGACATCTTTGTCTTGTTCCTGAACTTAGAGGAAATGCTTTCAGTTTTTCACCATTGAGAATGATGTTGGCTGTGGGTTTGTCATATATGGCCTTTATTATGTTGAGGTAGTTTCCCTCTTTTCCCACTTTCTGGACAGTTCTTGTCATAAATGGGTGTTGAGCTATGATAATTTAAAAGCGATAATGATCATTTTTAAGGTAAACGTTTAATTTTAGAGCAGTTTTAGATTTACAGAATTGTTGCAAAGGTAGTACAGAGAGTTTTCATATATCCCATATCCAGTTTCATGTATTAGCATCTTATACTAATATGGGACATTTGTCCATTAATAAGCCAATATTGAGACATTGATTATTAACTAAATTCCATACTTTATTCAGATTTCCTCAGTTTTTCGCTAATGTCCATCTTCTGTTCCAAGGTCCCTCCCAGGACACCACATTACATTTAGATTCCACATCTCATTAGGCTCCTCGGGTTGTCATGATTTTTCAGACTTTCCTTATTTTTGGTGACCTTGCCAGTTTTTAGGGTTCCTGGTGAGGTATTTTGTAGAATGTCTGTCAATTTGAGTTTGTTTGATATTTTTCTCATGATTATACTAGGGTAATGTGTTTTTGGAAGGATGATCACAGGGGTAAAGTTCTCATCACATTATATCATAAAAGTGATATCAAAGTTCTCATCACATTATATCTTATGATATAGGAAACTATAAAACACTGATGAAAGAAATCAAAGGTGACACAAACGGATGGAGAGACATACCATGTTCTTGGATACGAAGAATCAATATTGTGAAAATGACTATACTACCCAAAGCAATCTCACTGTTGATGTTGACCTTGATCACCTGGCTGAGGGAGTGTTTGTCAGTTTTCTCCACTGTAATGTTACTCTCTTTTCCCTCCTTTTCCATACTTTGGAAGAAAGTCACTGTGAGTGACACACCCTTAAGGAGTGAGGAGTTGTGCTCCACTCTTTAAGGGCTGTGTATCTACATAAACTATTTGGAACTCTTCTTCTTGGTTGAGTTATTGTCCCCCATTTATTTATTCAATCATTTTTTTGTATCAGTGTAGACTCATAGATATTTATATTACAATTTGTGTTATAATCCAGTACTACTTTATTTTGTTCAGATTGTTCCAGTTTGTTGTTGTGACTGGGTTTTTTGTTTGAGCACTTCTGAATGTTCTGGCACTATGAGATACTCCAGGCTCATGTAGTGGATTAGACTGATTTTTTTGAATATTGAACAAGTCTCGCACACTTGTAATAATTCCCACTTGAATGTAGTATATATCATTATTTTTGATTTGATTTACTAATATTTTGTTGATGATTTTTACATAATGTAAATGAGAGATACTGGTTTGTAGTTTTGCTTTCCTGTAATGTCATCTGGTCTGTAGTTTTCCTTTCATGTAATGTCATCTTGTTTTGTTATTAGGGTAATGATGGCTTCATAGAACGAGTTAGGGAGTGTTCCCTCCCTCTGGGAAATATTGGTACAATTTCTTTCTTAAGTGTTTGGTAGAATTTACCAGTGAAACCATCTGGACCTGATGATTTCTGTTTTTTTGGAAGGTTATTTTATTCATTCACTAGATTTGTTTTTTTTTTTAACATCTTTACTGGAGTATAATTGCGTTACAATGGTGTGTTAGTTTCTGCTGTATGACAAAGTGAATCAGTTATACATGTACATATGTCCCCATATCTCTTCCCTCTTGCGTCTCCCTCCCTCCCACCCTCCCTATCCCACCCCTCTAGGTGGACACAAAGCACCGAGCTGATCTCCCTGTGCTATGCGGCTGCTTCCCACTAGCTAGCTATTTTACATTTGGTAGTCATTCAGTAGCTTTTTTTTTTTTCATTCACTTGCTTTAATGGCTAATCTAAATAGCTCTACATCTATTTCTCATTGTGTGAGATTCGGCAGTTTGTGTGTTGGAAGGAACTGGTCCATTTCATCTGAATCATCAAATTTGTGGACACAGAGTTGTTCACAGTATTCCTATATTATCCTTTTATGTCCATAAAACAGTAGGGATGATCTCTCTTTCATTCCTAATATTGGTAACCGGGGTATCCTCTCTTTATTCTTGGTTAGCTTCACTAGGGGTTTATGAATTTAAAATTTTTTTTCAAAGAACTGACTCTTGGTTCTGTTGATTTTTTAAATATCTCTTTTCCTGTTTTCAATTTCATTGATTTCTTCTCTGATTTTTATTATTTGTCTTCTGCTTGCTGTAGGCATAAATTGCTCTTATATCTCTAGTTTCCTAGGGTGGAAGCTTAGGTTATTGGATTTTTTTTTTTTTTTTTTTGCGGTACGCGGGCCTCTCACTGTTGTGGCCTCTCCCGTTTGCGGAGCACAGGCTCGGGACGCGCAGGCTCAGCGGCCATGGCTCACGGGCCCAGCCGCTCCGCGGCATGTGGGATCTTCCCGGACCGGGGCACGAACCCGTGTCCACTGCATCGGCAGGCGGACTCTCAACCTCTGCGCCACGAGGGAAGCCCTAGGTTATTGATTTTTGATCTTTTTTCTAATATATGCATGTAATGGTATAAATTTCTCTTTTAAACCCTGTTTTTGCTGCATCCCACAACTTTTGCTAAGTTGTATTTTCATTTTAATTCAGTTGAAAATATTTAAAGATTTCTCGAGACACTTCTGTGACCCATGTGGTATTTAAAAGTGTATTGTTTAATTTCCAAATATTTGAGGATTTTTCCAGCTATCTTTGTTATTGATTTCTAGTTTAATTTCACTGTGGCCTGATAACATGCTTTGTATGAATTTTATTCTTTTAAATTTGTTAAAGTATGTTTTATGGCCCAGAATGTGGTCTATCTTGGTGAATGTTCTTTGTAAGCTTGAGAAGAATGTGTATTTTGCCATTGTTTGATAGAATCTTCTACAGATGTCAATTAGATTATGTTGATTGACAATACCATTCAAGTGAACTATATCCTTACTGATTTTTCTGCCTACCCGATCTAGCAATTACTAAATGAGGGTGGCGGGGGCTGAAGTGTCTCCAACTATAGTAGTGGATTTCTCATTTTATCCTGTCAGTTCTTTTGGGTTTTGCCTCAAGTATTTTGATGTTTTATTGTTAGGTGCACACACGTTTAGGAATGTTATATCTTCTTAGAGAATTGATCCCTTTATTACTATGTGGTGCCCCTTTTTATCCCTGATATTATTCCTTGGTCTGAAATTAATAAAGCTTCTCCAACTTACTTTCATTTGATTAGTGGTAGCATGGTACATATTTCTCTATCCCTTTGCTTTTTTTTTTTTTACATCTTTATTGGAGTATAATTGCTTTACGATGGTGTGTTAGTTTCTGCTTTATAACAAAGTGAATGAGTTATACATAAGTTCCCATATCTCTTCCCTCTTGCATCTCCCTCCCTCCCACCCTCCCTATCCCACCCCTCTAGGTGGTCACAAAGCACCGAGCTGATCTCCCCGTGCTATGCGGCTGCTTCCCACTAACTATCTATTTTACGTTTGGTAGTGTATATATGTCCATGCCACTCTCTCGCTTTGTCACAGCTTACCCTTCCCCCTCCCCATGTCCTCAGATCCATTCTCTAGTAGGTCTGTGTCTTTATTCCTGTCTTACCCCTAGGTTCTTCATGACATTTTTTTCCTTAAATTCCATGTATATGTGTTAGCATACGGTATTTCTTTCTCTTTCTGACTTACTTCACTCTGTATGACAGACTCTAGGTCCATCCACCTCACTACAAATAACTCAATTTCGTTTCTTTTTATGGCTGAGTAATATTCCATTGTATACATGTGCCACATCTTCTTTATCCATTCATCCGATGATGGACACTTAGGTTGTTTCCATCTCCAGGCTATTGTAAATAGAGCTGCAATGAACATTTTGGTACATGACTCTTTTTGAATTCTGGTTTTCTCAGGGTATATGCCCAGCAGTGGGATTGCTGGGTCGTATGGTAGTTCTATATGTAGGTTTTTAAGGAACCACCATACTGTTCTCTGCAGTGGCTGTATCAATTCACATTCCCAGCAGCAGTGCAAGAGTGTTCCCTCTTCTCCACACCCTGTCCAGCATTTATTGTTTGTGGGTTTTTTGATGATGGCCATTCTGACAGGTGTGAGATGATATCTCATTGTAGTTTTGATTTGCATTTCTCTAATGATTAGTGATGTTGAGCATCCTTTCATGTGTTTGTTGGCAGTCTGTATATCTTCTTTGGAGAAATGTCTGTTTAGGTCTTCTGCCCATTTTTGGATTGGGTTGTTGGTTTTTTTGATATTGAGCTGCATGAGCTGCTTGTAAATTTTGGAGATTAATCCTTTGTCAGTTGCTTCATTTGCAAATATTTTCTCCCATTCTGAGGGTTGTCCTTTGGTCTTGTTTATGGTTTCCTTTGCTGTACAAACGCTTTGAAGTTTCATTAGGTCCCATTTATTTTTGTTTTTATTTCCATTTCTCTTTTTTTCTTTTAAGACAACTAATGCAGCATTTTATTGACAATGGAAACCAACACATCAGTAAAACAGAACAGAAAGTTCATAAACATACCTAATGCCTATAAAGCAAACAGACAAACAAAACTAACACCTAATAAAGGTACTAAATCAGTTGGGTAAGAGTGGATAATTCAGTAAGAGGCAGAATCTACAAAAGGAAAGATAAATTTGATAGCATTATGAAAAATGCTTCCACATAAAGCACTTCCCAAATTAAAAATGCAAATGCACAACAAAACAAAGCATATGGAGTACTTTTGGCAAAATAAATGACATTTAGAAGATTTAGATCCTTATTCAGTACCTAGAATATAAGAAAAGCAGAAAAATGTGCAAAGAATACAGATGGGCAATTAATGAAAAGAAGAGCAAGAGAAAGAAAGGAAGAAAGAAATACAAGCATAAATAACTTTAAGAAAATTATTAAGTTTACCACTAACCAAAGAAATACAAATTTAAACAGCAGTTATTTTCACCAATAAAGTTTCCTTTTTTCTAAAACTAAGAGAGCTGGTGGTTGGCAACAATGAGGTTAAATACCACTCTAAGCTATTTGCAGAGAATTTAAATTGATTCAGCTTTTCTGGGTAGCTTTTTTTTTTATATATATCGTTATTGGAGTATAATTGCTTTACAATGGTGTGTTAGTTTCTGCTTTATAACAAAGTGAATTAGTTATACATATACATATGTTCCCATACCTCTTCCCGCTTGCGTCTCCCTCCCTCTGACCCTCCGTGTCCCACCCCTCTAGGTGGTCACAAAGCACCGAGCTGATCTCCCCGTGCTATGCGGCTGCTTCCCACTAACTATCTATTTTACGTTTGGTAGTGTATATATGTCCATGCCACTCTCTCGCTTTGTCACAGCTTACCGTTCCCCCTCCCCATGTCCTCAAGTCCATTCTCTAGTAGGTCTGTGTCTTTATTCTTGTCTTACCCCTAGGATCTTCATGACATTTTTTTTCTTAAATTCCATATATATGTGTTAGCATATGGTATTTGTCTTTCTCTTTCTGACTAACTTCACTCTGTAGGACAGACTCTAGGTCCGTCCACCTCATTACAAATAGCTCAATTTCGTTTCATTTTATGGCTGAGTAATACTCCATTGTATATATGTGCCACATCTTCTTTATCCATTCATCCGATGATGGACACTTAGGTTGTTTCCATCTCCGGGCTATTGTAAATAGAGCTGCAGTGAACATTGTGGTACGTGTCTCTTTTTGAATTATGGTTTGCTCAGGGTATATGCCCAGTAGTGAGATTGCTGGGTCATATGGTAGTTCTATTTGTAATTTTTTTTTTTTTTTTTTTTTTTGCGGTACGCGGGCCTTTCACTGTTGTGGCCTCTCCCGTTGCGGAGCACAGGCTCCAGACGCGCAGGCTCAGCGGCCATGGCTCATGGGCCCAGCTGCTCCGCGGCATGTGGGATCTTCCCAGACTGGGGCACGAACCCATGTCCCCTGCATCGGCAAGCAGACTCTCAACCACTGCGCCACCAGGGAAGCCCTATTTGTACTTTTTTAAGGAACCTCTATACTGTTCTCCATAGTGGCTGTACCAATTCACATTCCCACCAGCAGTGCAAGAGTGTTCCCTTTTCTCTACACCCCCTCCAGCATTTATTGTTTCTAGATTTTTTTAAACATCTTTATTGGGGTATAATTGCTTTACAATGGTGTGTTATTTTCTGCTTTATAACAAAGTGATCAGTTATACATATACATATGTTCCCATATGTCTTCCCTCTTGCATCTCCCTCCCTCCCACCTTCCCTATCCCACCCCTCCAGGCGGTCACAAAGCACCGAGCTGATATCCCTCTGCTATGTGGCTGCTTCCCACTAGCTATCTACCTTTCGTTTTGTAGTGTATATATGTCCATGCGTCTCTCTCGCTTTGTCACAGCTCACCCATCCCCCTTCCCATATCCTCAAGTCCGTTCTCCTGTAGGTCTGTGTCTTCATTCCTGTCTTACCCCTAGGTTCTTTATGACATTTTTTTTCTTTAATTCCATATATATGTGTTAGCATACAGTATTTGTCTTTCTCTTTCTGACTTACTTCACTCTGTAGGACAGACTCTAGGTCTATTCATCTCATTACAAATAGTTGAATTTCATATCTTTTTATGGCTGAGTAATATTCCATTGTATATATGTGCCACATCTTCTTTATCCATTCATCTGATGATGGGCACTTAGGTTGTTTCCATCTCTGGGCTGTTGTAAATAGAGCTGCAATGAACATTTTGGTACATGACTCTTTTTGAATTATGGTTTTCTCAGGGTATATGCCCAGTAGTGGGATTGCTGGGTCATATGGTAGTTCTATTTGTAGTTTTTTTAAGGAACCTCCATACTGTTCTCCGTAGTGGCTGTACCAATTCACATTCCCACCAGCAGTGCAAGAGCATTCCCTCTTCTCCACACCCTCTCCAGCATTTATTGTTTCTAGATTTTTTGATGATGGCCATTCTGACTGCTGTGATATCTCATTGATATCTCATTGTAGTTTCGATTGATATCTCATTGTAGTTTCGATTTGCATTTCTCTATTGATTAGTGATGTTGAGCATTCTTTCATGTGTTTGTTGGCAATCTTCTTTGGAGAAATGTCTATTTAGGTCTTCTGCCCATTTTTGGATTGGGTTGTTTGTTTTTTTGTTATTGAGCTGCATGAGCTGCTTGTAAATTTTGGAGATTAATCCTTTGTCAGTTGCTTCATTTGCATATATTTTCTCCCATTCTGAAGGTTGCTTTTGGTCTTGTTTATGGTTTCCTTTGCTGTGCAAAAGCTTTGAAGTTTCATTAGGTCCCATTTGTTGATTTTTGTTTTTATTTCCATTTCTCTAGGAGGTGCGTCAAAAAGGATCTTGCTGTGATTTATGTCATAGCGTGTTCTGCCTATGTTTTCTTCTAAGAGTTTGATAGTTTCTGGCCTTACATTTAGGTCTTTAATCCATTTTGAGCTTATTTTTGTGTATGGTGTTAGAGAGTGATCTAATCTCATACTTTTACATGTACCTGTCCAGTTCTCCCAGCACCACTTATTGAAGAGGCTGTCTTTCCTCCACTGTACATTCTTGCCTCCTTTATCAAAGATAAGGTGACCATATGTGCGTGGGTTTATCTCTGGGCTTTCTATCCTGTTCCATTGATCTATCTTTCTTTTTTGTGCCAGTACCATACTGTACTGAGTATTGTAGCTTTGTAGTATAGTCTGAAGTCAGGGAGCCTTATTCCTCCAGCTCTGTTTTTCGTTCTCATGATTTCTTTGGCTATTCGGGGTCTTTTGTGTTTCCATACAAATTGTGAAATTTTTTGTTCTAGTTCTGTGAAAAATGCCAGTGGTAGTTTGATAGGGATTGCATTGAATCTGTAGATTGCTTTGGGTAGTAGAGTCATTTTCACAACGTTGATTCTTCCAATCCAAGAACATGGTATATCTCTCCATCTATTTGTATCATCTTTAATTTCTTTCATCAGTGTCTTACAGTTTTCTGCATACAGGTCTTTTGTCTCCTTAGGTAGGTTTATTCCTAGATATTTTATTCTTTTTGTTGCAGTGGTAAATGGGAGTGTTTTCTTGATTTCACTTTCAGATTTTTCATCATTAGTGTATAGGAATGCCAGAGATTTCTGTGCATTAATTTTGTATCCTGCTACTGTTCCAAATTCCTTGATTAGCTCTAGTAGTTTTCTGGTAGCATCTTTAGGATTCTCTGTGTATAGTATCATGTCATCTGCAAACAGTGACAGCTTTACTTCTTGTTTTCCGATTTGGATTCCTTTTATTTCCTTTTCTTCTCTGATTGCTGTGGCTAAAACTTCCAAAACTATGTTGAATAAGAGTGGTGAGATTGGGCAACCTTGTTTTGTTCCTGATCTTAGTGGAAATGCTTTCAGTTTTTCACCATTGAGGATGATGTTGGCTGTGGGTTTGTCATATATGGCCTTTATTATGTTGAGGAAAGTTCCCTCTATGCCTACTTTTTGGAGGGTTTTTTTAATCATAAATGGGTGTTGAATTTTGTCAGAAGCTTTCTCTGCATCTATTGAGATGACCATATGGATCTTCTCCTTCAATTTGTCAATATGGTGTATCTCGTTGATTGATTTGCATATATTGAAGAATCCTTGCATTCCGGGAATAAACCCCACTTGATCCTGGTGCATGATCCTTTTAATGTGCTGTTGGATTCTGTTTGCTAGTATTTTGTTGAGGATGTTTGCATCTGTGTTCATCAGTGATATTGGCCTGTCGTTTTCTTTCTTTGTGACATCCTTGTCTGGTTTTGGCATCGGGGGATGGTGGCCTCGTAGAATGAGTTTGGGAGTGTTTCTCCCTCTGCTATATTTTGGAAGAGTTTGAGAAAGACAGGTGTTAGCTCTTCTCTAAATGTTTGATAGAATTCGCCTGTGAAGCCATCTGGTCCTGGGCTTTTGTTTCTTGGAAGATTTTTAATCACAGTTTCCATTTCATTACTTGTGATTGGTCTGTTCATATTTTCTGTTTCTTCCTGGTTCAGTCTTGGAAGGTTATACCTTTCTAATAATTTGTCCATTTCTTCCAGGTTGTCCATTTTATTGGCATAGAGTTGCTTGTAGTAGTCTGCTAGGATGTTTTGCATTTCTGCAGTGTCTGTTGTAACTTCTCCTTTTTCATTCCTAATTTTATTGATTTGAGTCCTCTCCCTTTTTTCTTGATGAGTCTACCTAATGGTTTATCAATTTTCTTTATCTTCTCAAAGAACCAGCTTTTAGTTTTATTGATCTTTGCTATTGTCTTCTTTGTTTCTATTTCATTTATTTCTGGTCTGATCTTTATGATTTCCTTCCTTCTACTAACTTTGGGTTTTGTTTGTTCTTCTTTTTCTAGTTCCTTTAGGTGTAAGGTTAGGTTGTTTATTTGAGATGTTTGTTGTTTCTTGAGGTAGGATTGTGTTGCTGTAAACTTCCGTCTTAGAACTGCTTTTGCTGCATCCCATAGGTCTTGGATCGCCCTGTGTTTTTTTTTTTTTTTTTTTTAATTTATTTATTTATTTTTGGCTGTGTTGGGTCTTCGCTACTGTGTGAGGGCTTTCACCAGTTGCGGAGAGCGGGGGCCACTCTTCATCGCAGTGCGCGGGCCTCTCACTGTCACGGCCTCTCCCATTGCAGAGCACAGGCTCCAGACGCGCAGGCTCAGTAGTTGTGGCTCACGGGCTTAGTCGCTCTGCGGCATGTGGGATCTTCCCAGACCAGGGCTCGAACCCGTGTCCCCCGCATTGGCAGGCGGACTCCCAACCACTGCGCCACCAGGGAAGCCCCGCCCTGTTTTCATTGTAATTTGTCTCTAGGTATTTTTTGATTTCCTCTTTGATTTCTTCAGTGATCTCTTGGTTATTTAGTAATGTATTTTTTAGCCTCCATGTGTTTTTTTTTTCGTTTTTTTCCCAGTAATTGATTTCGAGTATGCGCTTGTAAAATGTGTCTTGTATTATGTGCATGTATTTTAATTTACATAATTGCTATTGTCTTATCATATATTTTATTCAGTTTATTTCTTTTTTCTCAGCACTGTGTTCTAAGGATATGTCCATATTGCTCTGGGTATACATGGTTGGTTGGTTCAAATGACACTATAGTACTCCAGCTTTATTATTTTTATAAAAATCTTACAAACTCATTATAGAAAAGCTTAATACCAGAAAGTGAAAATAAGGGATTAATGATCACAGGAAATTGCATCCTAAGACAACCAGAGTCATCATTTTGGCTCCTGTAAGATATCTGTTTGCACATATACAGTAATGTATTCTGTGTATTCAGTTTTACTTGTATGGGACCATGCTGCATATGTTATTTTATTACTGGCCCCTTTCATTAATCTGTGTTTCATGGACATCATCGCATGCTACAGATCCAGACCCATGGCATGGCTTTTAATGACCACACAGTACTCCATTGTGTGGTTGTACGTACATAAACTGTTCCCTCATTTATGGGTATTTTGCTTCCTTTTCTTTTTATTTAGTAGTATAAACGGTGCCTCAGTAAACAGCTTTCTGCAGGTGTCTTTTCCCCCTTGCACCATAATCTCTTCAAAGTAAATATTTTCTGTCCTCTCTGTGGGTTGGGCCAGGTTTCACTCTGCTCGCGAAGTAAATGCCTTGTCTACTGCTTTATGTTGCCCAAAGACGCAAGAGCTAAAGCGACCTCAGCTATTGAATTCTG
The DNA here is from genome assembly GCF_963924675.1 of Phocoena phocoena. Classification (NCBI taxonomy): domain Eukaryota; kingdom Metazoa; phylum Chordata; class Mammalia; order Artiodactyla; family Phocoenidae; genus Phocoena; species Phocoena phocoena. The sequence goes on from NC_089240.1 coordinate 18,706,650, forward strand.
TGAGTTTATAAGTTTATGAACATTGGTAGTAGGGGAAGAAGTCACAAAAGGAAAAGAGGCCATTTTATCAGCTCCGCTCCAGTAAGTGGTACTATGGAGAAAGGTTTCTGTACATATGTAAATCTGTGGTCTTTTATGGCGCCATCTAGTGGAGCCATCGGCTTCTGTGGTGGGCTCTCTCTGTAGTCATGGCCTTGCACCAGGGTCTTCAGGGAACCTGCACGCTTACCTGGCTTTCTTGTATCCTGGTGCTGACTAGCCAGACACCCACCCCCATCTCTCTCTTTTACTTTGTGACAAAATAAATGCTAATAAATAAGCTGTCAGAAATTAGTAGTTTAAGTAATTTGTTTAAAATTAGAGTTCAAGACTAACTTTGATTAGAACAGAATCAGATTCTGTTGTGAATGTTGTTCTTGACACTAAATGTGCCAAAATTATTTAAGGAACGGTACTCTCCTAGTATTTACAACTCAGATTTACAACGCAGAGAGGCGTATGCCAAGAAACCTCTTTGGTATATCTGCTTTCTCAAGATATTTTGGGCCAAGATTTGAAAACTCAAGGAATTTAGACACATATGTTTGGGTACTTATTCTTAAATAAACCAAATGTTTCCTTGTTTCAATTTTTAACGTTTGTTTCTCTAATTCAGAGTTCTGATAAATCAAACTTTCTGGGTACCAGTTTGCTTTTTTGGGCAGATGGGGAACAAAGTTTTGTTTAGTAGGAAAAGAAAAACACCTTTTGTTTTTTTTGTCATGGTGGAGGTAAGCATGGGATATTAAGATACCTAAAGACAAACTGATTTTCACATCACAAGCCATTTAAAAACACCTAATTACCTATAACTGAGATGCTAGTGAAAAAAAGCATTTTGTTATGGCAATTTAACTTAATATACTACATGGAAATAAAGCTTCAATTTAAAAAGTATTTAATGAAATATTTCAATGTTTTTACTATTCTAGACAAAGCAAACTGAGTTGGAAGAGTGCTGATTTTGCTATTTACTCTAATGGTTTATTTTTCTCCTGGGTCACTGTGATGAAGTTATGTTTATGATGTTAGTATGGGGATCATACTGGAGCAGTTTTAATGAGATGTAACCAACATATAACGTTATATACATTTTAAGTGTACAACATAATGATTCAATATATGTGTATATTGCAAAATGATTACTGCAATAAGTTTAGTTAATATTCATCATCTCATATAGTTACAAATTATCTTTTTCCTTGTGATGTGAAGTCTTAAAATCTCCTCTAGCAACAACTTTTTCCCTCCTCTTTGGTGATCGATCATTCCATTTTCCCACTGTGATCTGGCCTGCGTGGAAGTCTTCTGCTGCTACCGTGCTCTGTACTTCTGTTCAGCTCAGAGATAACTTGAGCCAGTTTAGCCCCAAGAGGAAGGAGATGGGAAGCTTCTTCACCCAGGGGTGCATCACCTGACTCCTGATGACCGTTCTCCTTTTCGTCTGCCAACAGTGGCCTTGCTCTTTCAGTCGGGTAGTTTTCCTTTACTGAGGGCCTCATACCACCTTCCTCTAGGACTCGGCCGCCATGGTTATGGGCATGTCACAGCCTTGTCACATCTTCATCCATGTGGCAGGACACATGACCTCTGCTCTCCCTATGTCAGGGCCAGTTCCTTGCCTCCCTGCTGGAGAGTTCCTGGGGTGTCCTGGGATTTGGCCAGCAGTCCCCAAGTCCCCTTTGTGATATTTGCCAGGGGGCTAAAGTTCTTTAGGAACTTGGGCAAGTGACTTGGCTGCTCTGTGCTTCAGTTTCCTAGTTCGTAAAACAGGGATAATAAATGTTCAAAAGGTTGCTGTGAGGATTAAGCAGGTTAATTATTTATAAAGCACTTGGAGCAGTGCCTTGGCCATAGGAAGGGGCATGTGAAGGGCTGGGGATTCGTAATACCATCAGAATTCTGAGAGCTCAGAATGATCAAAGCTGGAATCCTGTTCTGTGGTTCACAACCCACTGTGACCCTGATTACTTCAGCAATTGTAAATATTACTCTAAAATGGCCATTTTGGAACACTAAGTTGATCATAAATGAGGGCCATTTAAATGATGATTTAAAAGGGACTGTAGGGCTTCCCTGGTGGTGCAGTGGTTAAGAATCCGCCTTCCAGACCTACTAGAGCACGGACTTGAGGATATGGGGAGGGGGAAGGGTAAGCTGTGAGAGAGTGGCATGGACATATATACACTACCAAATGTAAGGTAGATAGATAGCTAGTGGGAAGCAGTCACATAGCACAGAGAGATCAGCTAGGTGGTTTGTGACCACCTAGAGGGGTGGGATAGGGAGGGTGGGAGGGAGGGAGATGCAAGAGGGAAGAGAGATGGGAACACATAACAGATTCACTTTGTTATAAACCAGAAACTAACACACCATCGTAAAGCAATTATACTCCAATAAAGATGTTAAAAAAAGCATCTGCCTGCCGATGCAGGGAACACAGGTTCGAGCCCTACTCCGGGAAGATCGCACATGCCGCGGAGCAACTAAGCCCATGCGCCACAACTACTGAGCCTGCGCTCTAGAGCCCACGAGCCACAACTACTGAGCCCGTGTGCCCCAATTTCTGAAGCCCGCGTACCTAGAGCCCATGCTCCGCAACAAGAGAAGCCACCGCAATGAGAAGCCCTCGCACTGCAATGAAGAGTGGCCCCTGCTCGCCGCAACTAGAGAAAGCCCGCGTGCAGCAACGAAGACCCAGTGCAGCCAAAAATAAATAAAAAATTTTAAAAGTCTTAGAAAAAGGGACTGTATATTAAAATAAGGAATATGCAAATACAGTATATCCTGTTCTACTCAAACCAGGGCAATGTGATTTTTTTTTTTTTTTTTTGCGGTACGCGGGCCTCTCACCGTTGTGGCCTCTCCCGTTGCGGAGCACAGGCTCCGGACGCGCAGGCTCAGAGGCCATGGCTCACGGGCCCAGCCGTTCCACGGCATGTGGTATCTTCCCGGACCGGGGCACGAACCCGCGTCCCCTGCATCGGCAGGCGGACTCTCACCCACTGCGCCACCGGGGAAGCCCCATGTGATTTTTAAGATAAAATTATTTATACATTATTGATCAGTGTGTTTCTGAGTCTTGATGCTCTCATGGGCTAGAAAGTGGTTTCAGTCATGCCTACACATACCCACACACACGTCATTGTTCCTGTCTCTCTTCTTTTATATAAATGATATTCATTCATTCATCTAGCAAGTATATTTATTTATTTTTTAGATGTTGGGGGTAGGAGTTTATTAATTAATTTTTGCTGTGTTGGGTCTTCGTTTCTGTGCGAGGGCTTTCTCTAGTTGTGGCAAGCGGGGGCCACTCTTCATCGTGGTGCGCGGGCCTCTCACTGTCGCAGCCTCTCTTGTTGCGGAGCACAGGCTCCAGACGTGCAGGCTCAGCAGTTGTGGCTCACGGGCCTAGTCACTCTGCGGCATGTGGGATCTTCCCAGACCAGGGCTCGAACCCGTGTCCCCTGCATTAGCAGGCAGATTCTCAACCACTGCGCCACCACGGAAGCTCCTGTTCCTGTCTCTTAGAGAACATTTTCTGCAGCTCTCCATGCACTAGTTTGTATTTTCCTGTGTTTTTCAATCATTGGTACAACGAATAATCCAATGCAAGAAGCATGCTGTGCCGATACAATAATCTCACATTCCCAGCAAATTATTGTGATGGTCTTATTTAGAAAAGAGAGGCAGAGGGTGGAAACGCAAAGTGCTTTGCTTCTATCATGACTCTAAACAAATCAACTGGGGTGGCAAATTAGCACACCTGCCTTAAAGGTCACCCCTCCCTTTCTGCATCTGTCAGCAACACACTCATACAGGTGTGCTATATTAGTGTCCTATCACTGCTGTAACAAGGTAGCACAATCTCAGTGGCTTACAACAACTCAAATTTATGATTTTACAGTTCTGGAGGTCAGAAGTCTAAAATGGGTCCATAGGGCTATGTTCCTACACAGAAACTCTCGAAGAGAATGTGTTTCTTGCCTTTTTCAGCTTCCAGAGGCTGCCTGCATTCCCTGCCTCATGGCCCCTGCCTGCATTTTCAAAGCCAGCAATGCAGCATCTTCAGTCTCCTCCTCTCTTTCTGACTCTCCTGCCTCCTTTCCTTGTGATCACATTGGTGCATCCAGATAATCTCCCCATCTCAAGATCCTTAGCTCAGTCACACCTGCAAAGTCCCTTTTGCCGTGTAATCATTACACGGTAAAGTAACACATTCACAGGTCCTGGGAAATAGGGCGTGGACATCTTTGGATGGACATTATTGTGCCTTGTACCTACCACAGGTGCTCTCCCGAATAAGACCTTCTATGCCATCCGTGCACTTGGCTCTGCCTACCCTACTTAAGAGTTTACAGACAGTAACTGTGATAAATTCCTATCAGTTGTTCTCCTCGCTTCCCCCCCACCTTTCCCCACACATTTAAACAAGTCAGATAGCTTTTAGGTTTTTCTTAAATGTTGAAAACATCCTGGAGTTTTGTGGGATAAGATTTAATGAGAAAGACACCCCTACACTCTGAGTCTGTCTTAGAGAGCTACACGAAGTAAGCAGAACTCCAAGGTGAAAGTACATCAGCAAAGAATTACATGACACACATGATGACACGGGTCTTGGAAGCCATTTGAGAAAATAGATATGATCTGGCCCTTAGGATTCTTCCTGGGAGAAAAGTTAACAATGTGAGCGTCTAAATTAGCAAATTCAAAGAGTAGCCAGAGAGAGGTCTTGGGGGCAAGGACAGAGGCTTCCTGGCTTCTGCATTTCCAGCCCTGAGCACAGTGCTTGGCACGCTGGAGGTGGGTACTAAACGATTAGTGAATAAATAGCTTGTTGAAAGTATCCAAGGAACAGCTTAGGCCTTGGGAAGGATCTGGCCTTTGAAATACGACCTGTAGGGAAAATGATGGGTTTTATATCCTCAGGAAGGAGTCAAGCACCCCGTTGAGTTCTGTTAGGAGGTAAAGGAGACTAAGCCTCTAGTATCACCCTCCTCGCTCCTTCCTTGAAAGATGAAATAGCAGAATTGCTTCTCTGTTTATTTTGCTATTGTTTAAAGCATGATTTTCAAATTCATTTCTAGCTAAGTGGATTGATTTTTTAAAAAATTGCTACTCATGCTGAGCATTTGGCAGTAATGATTTATTGCATCTCTGGGATCTCGGCAGCTCCTTACAGCTCGTGCTTTAATTCACAGTTTCCCTAATGGCTTTAGTGTCTGTGGTGTTTGCTCCGAGAGCTCCTGTGAAGTGATGCGCCCCTGGGAGCAGGGCACTCCTGGCCCTGTGCTCTGGCCTGAGTTCTCTTCCCCCGGCTCTGTGACTGTAGTCACTAGAACGGGAGAAAACACTCGGAAACCTAGGAGGCCTGCCACCTTCTCCTTTCCTAGGAACTGCAGCCACTGTAGTTCTGTTCTACGAGCTGATGTCCAGTCGGTTTAAAAGGCGGCCTTGGTGGAGCTGAGAAGGAGCCGAGTCATTGTGTGTATCTTAGGGGGATGGCTTACTTTCCATGCTTTGTAACAGAATAGCAGTGTACCGTACCAACCGTGTAGCATGTGCTAGTCCAGGCGTTGGCAAACTCCAGCCTGTGAACGAAATTGGGGCCACTGCCTGTTGTTGTGACTTAAGTAAGGTAAATTAGAACACAGCCGTGCCCGTTCATTTACCCCGTGCTTATGGCTGCTTTTTCTGCTGCAGTAGTAGAGTAGTTACACAGAGACTGTATGGCCTATAAAGCCAAAATTATAGGCCCTTTTCAGAAACTGTTTGCCGATCCTGTCTTAGTCCACTTAATCTTTACAATATGAAGTAGATTTTCTTTCTTTTCTTTTCTTTTTTTTTTGGGGGGGGGCGGGGGCTGTGCTGCGTGGCTCGTGAGATCTTAGTTGCCCGATCAGGGATTGAACCCAGGCCCTCAGCAGTGAAAGCGCAGAGTCCTAACCACTGGACCACCAGGGAATTCCCTGAAGTAGATTTTTGTAATATCAACACCATTTCACATAAGAGGAACCCAAGGCTCTGGGATGATAACATAACGTGCACAAGGTCTTAGAGCAAGTAGGAGGTGAAAAGGCAGAATTACAACCCAGGGAGTCGACGATATTACTGCCCTGGAAAGTTACTCTGAGAATGCAGTAATTGCCAAGCTTGTCACATCATCATGTCCTATTTCTTTCCATCCTCACAAGGTTTTGCTTTGTGAAATCTTTCCAGGTTATATAACTGTCAGGTGTCTAATGGCTTTATGGAACTTAGATTTTTAAGTCACTACTTCCTATTAATTGATCAAACCATTTGTGGGTGTGGACTACTGGTTTTCATCCTTAGCTCCATGGTGGAGTCACTTTGGGAGCTCTAAAAGTACTGATGCCAGGTCCCATAGCTCCCAAGTTCTGGCTTAATTGGTCTAGGGTACAGCTTGGCCATAGGGACTTCTAAAAACTCCCCAGGTGATTCTAATGTGCAACCAAGGTTAAGACCCACTTGTAAGTCCAGCCCTAAAAGATGGTGGTCATAGTGTAAGGTCTTCGCTAGTAAGTCAACTGTCAGTATAATAGGAAGGGAGAAAGGAAGGACGAGTAATTCAGATTAGAAGCACTGGCCCATCCTGGAAATGCTGCATGTTGGTGAGCCCAACTGCAAGAAATATTACGTACACTATCAATTTTGTGATGTTGAAGGCAGGGTTACATTCTGGAATTAATCTTATTTGTGTATAATTATACTGAGATATATGCATGTGTGTGTGTCTGTGTGTGTGTTTCCTTTTTTTTTTCTTTTCCCGGGGGAGAGGAGGCACGTAATTGGAGAGAAATAGTGGAAAAATTGACCATCTTCCTTTAAATAGCTACAACGGCTTGTGCATTCATTCAAAAGCTGCAGTGTATTTCTTTTACAAAATGTATATTTTGAGTTTCTCCATGTTTTAACCTTTCCTGAAGGGCAAATTAAATCAGGGCTGATTGAGACTCACGTGGTTTGTTCACTGATGGCTGCCTCATGGAATTACATCATAATCATTCCCAGCAACTACTGAGCAAGCCCTCACAGGGGACTTGGCGGCACTGCTGGCACCTCATGCCCCCAAAAGTGCACCTTCATTGCAGCGCCTGGGAAAACATAATCACAGCCGAAACTCCAAATAAATATCTCACGCTTCGGATTCTTTCCACTGTTTCTTTTTGCACTGATGATGGTGCCAATGTTGTTAGAACAGCATGAGACTGAACATTTACCCATGAGCCGCCTTCCACAAGCTGTCTGTACCGGCTGGTACATCATATCCAGTAAGAATAATCAAATTGTTAAACATCAGAGAGGTTTACAAGATTTTTCTGCACTATCAAAGGTCACACATATTTTCTTGGAGGCTGAAAGAGAGAAGTGGGGTATGTACGTAAACTATCAGAGACATGGGGCAGGTTTATGTCTGTGCAGAAGTGGCTCCCCTTTTCCTTGCTTAGGCGTGACTGCCAAAGGAGCACAAGCATTGCTCTGCGCTCTGGCTGGTGGAAAGGAAATGTATGTTTTAGAATTGGAACACGGGAGATTTATGGGATGTTAACGTGTCAAGTCTTAGTAACCTCTCAAAAAGGCCACTTGTGAAGTTAGACTGTCATCAGTCACAGAAACCAATGCATCCGTCTTCTGAGAAACCCCTGAGAAACGTCTTCCAGAAAGGTGCAAGATCTCAATACGGAGAAAAGGTATTCTATACATGTGAATTCTTGCTGCTTCTGGAAACTTCTAAGTGCTCCCTCAATTGAGAAATGGCAAACTGATACATGCATAGCGTCTATTCAAGAAAATAATAAAATTGATTAAAGTCAGCTGTACAAGGGTCAATTACTGCATATTTATGAAACTTACCCATCCAAATGGGGCTCTACTAAGTGCATTTGTTAAAACACACACTCCTACAACAGCAGGATGCAGACTTAGGCTCAGTTTGCTAAGATTAGATAATGCTTCCTAAAATCAGCCAAGCAAACCAACCTGACTCTAATCTTGTATGAAAGTGGTTTCCTAATGACACCAAAGGCAAGTCTGTATAGTGTTGAAAGATGTGGATGGAAAAGGATCTAATCAAATGTTAACTCTAACGGTAACTGGGGATCTTGGTTGTTGGCGTCTGTTGCATGTCAGACACGATCAGTATTCAAAGTTGGAGACGTGTTTTGTTGTTGTACAGACATAGTCAATGAAATTGAGATCTCAGCTCACGTGAGCTGCTTTAACTGAATCAGACCACCTATAACCAACTGCATAAGTTTTATAAGTAACAGAATAAGAACCCAGAGAAAGTGGAGAACAAATCCTCTTTTGACCCTGTGTTGCTTGCTTGGATTCCCTCAAATTCTGCACAGTTGTGATTTTGACAGTTGCTACCATTTTCCCATTAGGCCCAACAGGAATCACAGACCCAAACAGTAAATATCTGCGTGCAGAGCAGAAAAGCATTTATGCAAAGAGAGTCATGATCAAAAATGGGCAAAAACGGAGATCAGAATCTCAACAGCTTTCACATTTTGTGTCCTATTATCGCTCCAGTCCATCCAGCGGGGTGGTAAATTAGTCCCCATCTGAGCTCTAGTGAATAAGGCCCACTTGCTTCTCTCTGACTCTTTTACCTAAACAAGAGTTAGTTCATTGCAGCATATCATCACACTGTAGACAATTTTACCGTATGTGTGAGCTCAAAGGACTATAATGGCCATATTTAATTTCCTTGGTCATTCATTCTACAAAAAATGCTTTGAGCACCTACTATGTGTCAGACCTCGGGCTCACTGCTGGATACACAGTGGTGAACAAATCACTACTCTTAAAGAGCTGACAGTACAGTGAGGAAGGCAGATGTGCAAGGCATGGTCCCCCGAATAAACTAAGAGTTACAAATTGTAATGGATATCCTAGGAAAAGAACATGATGCGATGAGTTAGATCCGCAAGAGGCTGTAAGTTAAATAGCGAGGTCTGAGACGGTCTCTGAGGAAAATTTAAACTGAGACCTGAAGGATAAGTAAAGCATTTGCCAGGGGAAGAGCGCTTAGCAAAACTCTGCCGAGGTTTGTCCAGCTCTGGCCCAGCTAACCCTTGTGTGATGGGCTGAACTCTTCCCTTGGGTGAAATCTACCACTGCAACATCAAGTTGCCACGTCCCCCATCTCCTGGCTTTCCCCCGCCGCCCCACTGGTTGGTGCCTCTGTTGATTGAATCACATTGTGTTGGGTGCTAAGGTATTTTCCTGGCTTAGAGCAGTGGCTTCCAAATCTATTAGGGAGCAGGAAGATGATATTGGAATATGTGTTTATTTTTATTCTAAAAGGTAAGAAAGGAATGAATATTAATATTTACTTTAAGATTGGCATAGTATGTGTATATGGGTTTTAAATAAACGTACATCATCTGAGGACGTGTGTTAACAGTATTTTTATGGATAGGTGTGTTGCTTCATTTGCAAATATTTTCTCCCATTCTGAGGGTTGTCTTTCGGTCTTGTTTATGGTTTCCTTTGCTGTGCAAAAGCTTTGAAGTTTCATTAGGTCCCATTTGTTTATCTCTATCTCCATCTCTCTAGGAGGTGGGTCAAAAAGGATCTTGCTGTGATTTATGTCATAGAGTGTTCTGCCTATGTTTTCCTCTAAGAGTTTGATAGTTTCTGGCCTTACATTTAGGTCTTTAATCCATTTTGAGTTTATTTTTGTGTATGGTGTTAGAGAGTGATCTAATCTCATACTTTTACATGTACCTGTCCAGTTCTCCCAGCACCACTTATTGAAGAGGCTGTCTTTCCTCCACTGTACATTCTTGCCTCCTTTATCAAAGATAAGGTGACCATATGTGCGTGGGTTTATCTCTGGGCTTTCTATCCTGTTCCATTGATCTATATTTCTGTTTTTGTGGCAGCACCATACTGTCTTGATTACTGTGGCTTTGTAGTATAGTCTGAGGTCAGGGAGCCTGATTGTTCCAGCTCCGTTTTTCGTTTTCAAGATTGCTTTGGCTATTCAGGGTCTTTTGTGTTTCCATACTAAGTGTGAAATTTTTTGTTCTAGTTCTGTGAAAAATGCCAGTGGTAGTTTGATAGGGATTGCACTGAATCTGTAGATTGCTTTGGGTAGTAGAGTCATTTTCACAATGTTGATTCTTCCAATCCAAGATGGTATATCTCTCCATCTATTTGCATCATCTTTGATTTCTTTCATCGGTGTCTTATAATTTTCTGCATACAGGTCTTTTGTCTCCTTAGGTAGGTTTATTCCTAGATATTTTATTCTTTTTGTTGCAGTGCTAAATGGGAGGGTTTTCTTAATTTCACTTTCAGATTTTTCATCATTAGTGTATAGGAATGCAAGAGATTTCTGTGCATTAATTTTGTATCCTGCTACTTTACCAAATTCCTTGATTAGCTCTAGTAGTTTTCTGGTAGCATCTTTGAGATTATCTTTGCATAGTGTCATGTAATCTGCAAACAGTGACAGCTTTACTTTTTCTTTTCTGATTTGGATTCCTTTTATTTCTTTTTCTTCTCTGATTACTGTGGCTAAATCTTCCAAAACTATGTTGGATAATAGTGGTGAGAGTGGGCAACCTTGTCTTGTTCCTGATCTTAGTGGAAATGGTTTCAGGTTTTCACCATTGAGGACGATGTTGGCTGTGAGTTTGTCATATACAGCCTTTATTAGGTTGAGGAAAGTTCCCTCTATGCCTACTTTCTGCAGGGTTTTTATCATAAACGGGTGTTGAATTTTGTCGAAAGCTTTCTCTGCATCTGTTGAGATGGTCATATGGTTTTTCTCCTTCAGTTTGTTAATACGGTATATCTCGTTGATTGATTTGCGTATATTGAAGAATCCTTGCATTCCTGGAATAAACCCCACTTGGTCATGGTGTATGATCCTTTTAATGTGCTGTTGGATTCTGTTTGCTAGTATTTTGTTGAGGATTTTTGCATCTACGTTCATCAGTGATATTGGCCTGTAGTTTTCTTTCTTTGTGACATCTTTGTCTGGTTTTGGTATCAGAGTGATGGTGGCCTCGTAGAATGAGTTTGGGAGTGTTCCTCCCTCTGCTATATTTTGGAAGAGTTTGAGAAGGATAGGTGTTAGCTCTTCTCTAAATGTTTGATAGAATTCGCCTGTGAAGCCATCTGGTCCTGGGCTTTTGTTTCTTGGAAGATTTTTAATCACAGTCTGAATATCAGCACTTGTGATTGTTCTGTTCATATTTTCTGTTTCTTCCTGGTTCAGTCTTGGCCGGTTGTGCATTCCTAAGAATTTGTCCATTTCTTCCAGGTTGTCCATTTTATTGGCATAGAGTTGCTTGTAGTAATCTCTCATGATCTTTTGTATTTCTGCAGTGTCACTTGTTACTTCTCCTTTTACATTTCTAATTCTATTGATTTGAGTCTTCTCCCCTTTTTTCTTGATGAGTCTGGCTAATGGTTTATCAATTTTGTTTATCTTCTCAAAGAACCAGCTTTCATTTTTATTGATCTTTGCTGTCGTTTCCTTCATTTCTTTTTCATCTGATCTTTGTGATTTCTTTCCTTCTGCTAACTTTGGGTTTTTTTTGTTCTTCTTTCTCTAATTGCTTTAGGTGCAAGGTTAGGTTGCTTATTTGAGATGTTTCTTGTTTCTTGAGGTAGGATTGTATTGCTATAAACTTCCCTCTTAGAACTGCTTTTGCTGCATCCCATAGGTTTTGGGTCATCGTGTCTCCATTGTCATTTGTTTCTAAGTATTTTTTGATTTCCTTTTTGATTTCTTTAGTGATCACTTCGTTATTAAGTAGTGTATTGTTTAGCCTCCATGTGTTTGTATTTTTTACAGATCTTTTCCTGTAATTGATATCTAGTATCATAGCATTGTGGTCGGAAAAGATACTTGATACAATTTCAATTTTCTTAAATTTACCAGGGCTTGATTTGTGACCCAAGATATGATCTATCCTGCAGAATGTTCCGTGAGCACTTGAGAAAAATGTGTATTCTGTTGTTTTTGGATGGAATGTCCTATAAATATCAATTGAGTCCATCTTGTCTAATGTATCATTTAAAGCTTGTGTTTCCTTATTTATTTTCATTTTGGATGATCTGTCCATTGGTGAAAGTGGGGTGTTAAAGTCCCCTACTATGAATGTGTTACTGTCGATTTCCCCTTTTATGGCTGTTAGTATTTGCCTTATGTATTGAGGTGCTCCTGTGTTGGGTGCATAAATATTTACAATTGTTACATCTTCTTCTTGGATCAATCCCTTGATCATTATGTAGTGTCCTTCTTTGTCTCTTCTAACAGTCTTTATTTTAAAGTCTATTTTGTCTGATATGAGAATTTCTGCTCCAGCTTTCTTTTGATTTCCTTTGCATGGAATATCTTTTTCCATCCCCTCACTTTCAGTCTGTATGTGTCCCTAGGTCTGACATGGGTCACTTGTAGAGAGCATATATGTGGGTCTTGTTTTTGTATCCATTCAGCCAGTCTCTGTCTTTCGGTGGGAGCATTTAATCCATTTACATTTAAGGTAATTTGGGTTTGTTATTGTAGGTCTTTTCCTTCTCCTGTGTTTCTTGCCTAGAGAAGTCCCTTTAGTATTTGTTGTAAAGCAGGTTTGGTGGTGCTGAACTCTCTCAGCTTTTGCTTGTCTGTAAAGGTTTTAACTTCTCCATCAAATGTGAATGAGATCCTTGCTGGGTAGAGTAATCTTGGTTGTAGGTTTTTCTCCTTCATCACTTTAAGTATGTCCTGCCAGTCCCTTCTGGCTTGCAGAGTTTCTGCTGAAAGATCAGCTGTTAACCTTATGGGGATTCCCTTGTGTGTTATTTGTTGTTTTTCCCTTGCTGCTTTTAATATGTTTTCTTTGTATTTAATTTTTGACAGTTTGATTAATATGTGTCTTGGCGTGTTTCTCCTTGGATTTATCCTGTATGAGACTCTCTGTGCTTCCTGGACTTGATTAACTATTTCCTTTCCCATATTAGGGAAGTTTTCAACTATAATCTTTTCAAATATTTTCTCAATCCCTTTTTCTCTTCTTCTTCTGGGACCCCTATAATTCGAATGTTGGTGCGTTTAGTGTTGTCCCAGAGGTGTCTGAGACTGTCCTCAGTTCTTCTCATTCTTTTTTCTTTATTCTGCTCTGCAGTAGTTATTTCCACTATTTTATCTTTCAGGTCACTTATCCGTTCTTCTGCCTCAGTTATTCTGCTATTGATCCCTTCTAGAGTATTTTTCATTTCATTTATTGTGTTGTTCATCGTTGCTTATTTCCTGTTTAGTTCTTCTAGGTCCTTGTTAAATGTTTCTTGCATTTTCTCTATTGTATTTTCAAGATTTTGGATCATCTTTACTGTCATTATTCTGAATTCTTTTTCAGGTAGACTGCCTATTTCCTCTTCATTTATTAGGTCTGGTGGGTTTTTATCTTGCTCCTTCATCTGCTGTGTGTTTTTCTGTTTTCTCATTTTGCGTAATTTACTGTGTTTGGGGTCTCCTTTTTGCAGGCTCCAGGTTCGTCGTTCCCGTTGTTTTTGGTGTCTGTCCCCATTGGCTAAATTTGGTTCAGTGGGTTGTGTAGGCTTCCTGGTAGAGGGGACTAGTGCCTGTGTTCTGGTGGATGAGGCTGGATCTTGTCTTTCTGGTGGGCAGGTCCACGTCTGGTGGTGTGTTTTGGGGTGTCTGTGGACTTATTATGATTTTAGGCAGCCTCTCTGCTAATGGGTGGGGTTGTGTTCCTGTCTTGCTAGTTGTTTGGCATAGGGTGTCCAGCACTGTAGCTTGCTGGTCGTTGAGTGAAGCTGGGTGCTGGTGTTGAGATGGAGATCTCTGGGAGATTTTCGCCATTTGATATTATGTGGAGCTGGGAGGTCTCTTGTGGACCAGTGTCCTGAACTTGGCTCTCCTACCTCAGAGGCACAGCACTGAGTCCTGGCTGCAGCACCAAGAGCCTTTCATCCACACGGCTCAGAATAAAAGGGAGAAAAAGTAGAAAGAAAGAAAGGAGGAGGATAAAATAAAATAAAATAAAATAAGATGAAATAATTAAAATAAAAAATAATTATTAAGAAAAAAATTTTTTTTTAAGTAAAAAAAAAAAGAAATGGATGGACAGAACCTAGGACAGATGGTGAAAGCAAAGCTATACAGGCAAAATCTCACACAGAAGCATACACATACATACTCACAAAAAGAGGAAAAGGGGAAAAAATCATAAATCTTGCTCTCAAAGTCCACCTCCTCAGTTTGGGATGACTCGTTGTCTATTCAGGTATTCCACAGATGCAGGTGCATCAAGTTGATTGTGGAGGTTTAATCCGCTGCTCCTGAGGCTGCTGGGAGAGATCTCCCTTTTTCTTTTTTGTTGGCACTGCTCCCGGGGTTCAGCTTTGGATCTGGCGCCGCCTCTGTGTAGGTCGCCTGAGGGCGTCTGTCCTTCACTCAGACAGGACGGGGTTAAAGGAGCGGCTGCTTTGGGCGCTCTGGCTCACTCAGGCCGGGGGGAGGGAGGGGTACGGATTGCGGGGCGAGCCTGCGGCGGCAGAGACCGGCATGACGTTGCACCAGCCTGAGGCGCGCCGTGCGTTCTCCCGGGGAAGTTGTCCCTGGATCCCGGGATCCTGGCAGTGGCGGGCTGCACAGGCTCCTGGGAAGGGAGGTGTGGATAGTGACCTGTGCTCGCACACAGGCTTCTTGGTGGCTTCAGCAGCAGCCTTAGCATCTCATGCCCGTCTCTGGGGTCCACGCTTTAAGCCGCAGCTCGCGCCCGTCTCTGGAGCTCCTTTAAGCAGCGCTCTTAATCCCCTCTCCTCGCGCACCAGGAAACAAAGAGGCAAGAAAAAGTCTCTTGCCTCTTTGGCAGCTCCAGACTTTTCCCCGGACTCCCTCCCGGCCAGCCGTGGCGCACTAGCCCCCTTCAGGCTGTGTTCACGCCGCCAACCCCAGTCCTCTCCCTGCGATCCGACCTCTGAACCCCGAGCCTCAGCTCCCAGCCCCACCCGCCCCGGCGGGTGAGCAGACGAGCCTCTCGGGCTGGTGAGTGCTGGTTGGCACGGATCCTCTGTGTGGGAATCTCTCCGCTTTGCCCTCCGCACCCCTGTTGCTGCGCCCTCTTCTGTGGGGCCGAAGCTTTCCCTGCTCCGCCACCCGCAGTCTCCGCCCGCGAAGGAGTTCCTAGTGTGTGGAAACCTTTCCTCCTTCACAGCTCCCTCCCACTGGTGCAGGTCCCGTCCCTATTCTTTTGTCTGTTTATTCTTTTTTCTTTTGCCTTACCCAGGTACGTGGGGGAGTTTCTTGCCTTTTGGGAGGTCTGAGGTCTTCTGCCAGCATTCAGTAGGTGTTCTGTAGGAGTTGTTCCACGTGTAGATGTATTTCTGATGTATCTGTGGGGAGGAAGGTGATCTCCGCGTCTTACTCTTCCGCCATCTTCCCGGGCCCTCCTTTTATACTTTTATCCTCTGCATTTCTTGCCCGTGTACTCTGCAGTCCAAGTATACAACGTCTCTTAAGGATTTGGTGTATGTTCGTGTACGAGGGGGTAGGGTACATGGTGGGGTACAGTGCTTTGCAGATGCTCCTCCCTTAGTCTGAAATGCCCTTTCTCTTCGTACATAGATGTAGAATTTCTGCACATACCTTCTGGCAACTAAATGTTGACCTCATCTGTGAGGCCTTTCTTAACTCGCATGGAGAGTCATTTGTACTGTGCTCTCTGGATATGTTTTACATTACCTTATGGTACTTGTCAGCCTGTTTGAGTCTGTCTCAAATTGTATTTGAGCCTCTCAAAGGCACGGCTCTATCTTTTTCACTGTCCTATACCCAGCGTTTTAGTCTGGCTTCTTCCAGAAACAGAGCTGAGACAAGGCTTTGAATGCAAGTAGCTTCTTTGGAAGGTGATTCCGAGAAGCTCTGTGAGAGAGTGGGAAGCGAGGCAGGGAAGGCAAGGCAAACAATGGAGAGTGTAGTAATGAGCATGTTAGTGTTGTGGGCAACTGGGGCTCATCTCACTGGGGACTTCTGGGAAGCTGTATGGAACTCTTGTCAGACCTGTCCCACTCAAGGGTGAGGACATTGGGATGTTTATCCACCGACTCCCATCCTTCATTGGTTGAGGGCTATCAGCTCCTGGCATTTGGACCTGTGCTGTGCTTGAGCTTAGCCCAAGAACACCCTCAGGTGGAAGATCACGTGGTCGCTGAAGAAAGCCAGTAGTGTGTAAGGGCGTGGTGAGAGGTAAGGAGGGGGCGGATGGGGGTATCTAGAGCATCTGTGGCAGCCAGTCCTAAAGAATAATATGTAACCAATAAACGTTGGTTGAATGACATCAGTGAATGAGTGAATGAAGCTTGTAGGGATTATTTTGATGATGACCCAAATCAAGAAAAATTAAAATACCTTTTCTTAAATGAAACATGTTTTCTTTGAGGACACGTCTTTGAAAATCAGAACTTGCGGTGTCTACTAATGTAGTCAGTGTTCTTTTATTGTTTTCCTTTCTGGAATACTTCTAGCTTTCCTGGCTAAGATATCCCATGTGACATTACTAGAGTACAATGCAGTATCTGATGTTTTGCTTTGGAACGCCTTGCATATGAGATGGGATCCATCCATTCTAGAGGAAGGGGTTTGAGGGATTTGGAAAAGTTATACCAGATGGAGATCTGTCTAAAGGTTTTGGCACAAGGTGCATTAATACATTTACTGATGCATCATTTGTTCATGTTACTTGTAAATTATTCTCTTATTTATATATTTAGTTCTGCCATTGACAGACTTCTGCAAAGATTCCACTACATTTTATTTTTACTTTATTTATACTAATTTTCTTCACGCTGCTTGTGTTCAGGACCTGCAAAGTTACTTTAAAATTAAAAGAATAAAAATTAAGAAAGTTAATTCGCATGGAGTGGAACCTCCAGAAAACCGTGACGTTGAGAAATGACATATTTATTAGTGTTCAGACAAGCACATCTCCCTGGACTTTTTAACACAGTTGGAGGATGTGACTTGATTTATAAATGAATCTGTGCAGTAATGAGGCATCTTTTAAAGAAGCGAGGCTCTCAAGCTTGGGTGAATGTCTGAATTACCTAGAAGCTTGTCACAAATAAGGAACCCATCCTCCTGTAATATATATTTAATATGCAAACCAGAGCAGTCCGAAGGTCTTGCAGGTTTGAGAATTGCTATCTAAAAGGCATGAAAACTACTTAGCCTGCCTGAATGAAGTTTAGTCCACCTAGATTATTAACTCCTTGTGGCCTGCGGCCATGTTTCCTATTGATTTGGCTTCCCCTAAAGCACCAGTTCAGTGTTGAGTATATAGTGAGCCATCAGTATTTGTTGATGACAGGTGTTTAAAGGCCAGCCTATTTGTCCCTTACTTGATCAGTGGAGGAAAGGTACTCCAAGAAACGGGAGATCTTGGGTAAATATTAAACATTTCTGCTGTCTTGCTGGGCTTGCAATTTGGCATCACAGTGGAATGTTGAACCAATCAGTTACCTTGCTGTGTAACACAGTTCTTCGAATCATTCACTTAATGGTAATGGAAGGGAGCTACCATGTATTAAGTGTGTTCCACTGACAGATGCTCTCTTCGGGTTATCTCATTTAATTCTCACGACAATCCTATGAGGAAGGACTATTATCCTCATTCTGTAGATGGAAGAAAAGTCACTTGCACAGAGTCCTACAGCAAGTAAGTGATAGAGCTGGGGTTAGAGTCCAGCTTCATCTAGTCCCAGTGTTTGTCCTCTTTCCAAGACACAAAGACTCTTTTCAAGGGACCTTCCAAGCAAAAGCCCAATGTGAAGTAGCACTTGACAGGGGCATGGGGAAGAGAGGGGCCAAGTTTGGTTCTTTTTTAGCCGGATTTGATTCTGAGTGTCCTCCTAATTACCCCCTTTCTTACCCTGATCTTTTCCTTGGTCTTCATTCACTTTGCCTCCTAATTCAAAGCAAGAAGTAGATAGATGGTGGGAGAGTAGCCAATATTGGTGATAAGTTTCTTATTTTTATCTTGAAGCTCTTCCCTGGATTATCCATCTTTGCCTCAATTCTCCCATTAGATTTTACAGTGGAAACCTGACATAAGTGGGATGAAGCCCTTGGCTATAAACTGAGCTACAAGAAGCAACGCACGCTGAATTTTCAAAAACTGGAGTTAAACAAAATGATTAGAATAACTAAAGTTGGGATGAGTGAGAGTTCGGGGCGGCTGCAATAAATAGAATTCTCATGTTCAAGAGGGATTTAGAAAAGGTATTAGGAGGTAGTATTGCAAGGGTTGACACAAGAAGAGGTCAAGATATATATGGGGATTTCAGTTCTATTGGAGGTCAAGGTGAGAACTTATTTCGAGAAGCATCAAAGGGAACATGAAAAGTAGTCTCGGAGATAAGAGAAATGTGAGCATTGCAAGGCATAGATCATTCCGAGATTGCTGGCTTGGGAGCCTTTGGGGATAAAGGGAATTAGGACTGTTTACACTTAAGCTCCATCCTGCAAATTGTCCTGAAGCAGAGAAGGGTGTCAAAGTCAGACAGATCATCTGATGAAGCCAAAGTATGTACCAAGGGGGTGTGCTTGAGTCATATGTTATCATAGCCAGAGTCACTTCCTTAGTTGCTGTTCATAGTGAGAAATCTAAGTGTAAAGTTAGCAAGGAACCAAAAGAATTCTTGCTCAGAAGGGTGGGCAGAGTGTCCGGAAGCTTTAAGGAATGTCAAAGGCATATTTCACTTCATGGTTTGCTATTTATAAAGGCTGTCACTTGCATTTTATAGCAGTGGTCCATGCTTTCCTCCCTCACTTGCTTCCCTTCTCATGAATTTTGTTTTGTTTTGTTTTGTTTTCTTACATAATAGAAAAAAGCACGTCTAATGGCAAATTTGCCTCCAAAAAAGGCTCCAAAGAAGATGTGATCTGAGGGTGACCCCAGAGAAGCCAGGTTAGATGGGTTCCTGTAATCTCTTCTGGGGTTTACTGGCATGATTGCTCATGAAATCTCTCTCCTTGACCCCATCCCTTCAATATCTAGAATATTCCATACTCATTCCACTCTCTGCCTGGATTTGTTCCCTCTCCATATGTATCCTTTTTTTGGTGCCTGGGAGTCCTTTGGCTCGAGCTGGAGAATTTTATAATAAAAACGATGACCTTTTCCTCTTAAAAACACATCTTTCAAACCCTCCTTGACCTGATGGGGGAAACCAGTAAGGACATGAGGTAAAGAAAATCAGTTAGGATGTGTTTGAGGAGCTAGAATTGGCCCCTGGAAGGTTACAGTGGTAAGGGACGTGCCAGAGGCAGAACAGTTGTTAATTCATCTGTCAGTTACCCAGTTAAACTGGAAACTCCATGAAGGCAGGATCCGTATCTGTGTTCTTCACTGCAAAAATTTTCTTCTTTACAGCAAAATTCCTGGCACATAATAGGTGCTCAGTAATTATTTGGTGAATGAATGAAGACCTTCAGTCATAACCACTAGACACCATTACAATAATTTAGATCCTGAGGACGGCCAATTCCATTTTCACCTTATACCTAGAGCCTAGCTTTCTACGTGTCATTCAGTTTCTTGTATTATTGTCATGCATCCCTCTCACCTTCTAGATTTTAAGCCTCATAAAGGGCAGGGACATCAGTAGATGTCACTATCCTCAAGATCTCAATTCCTAGCATAGTGGGCCGTGTGTAGTAGGAAATTAGCACGTTTCATAAAAGAATTAAATAACTTTCATCATGTATGACTTCATAGGGAAATTTTCAGACATCTGAAAGTGACATTCTAAGCATTTTTAAAAGTAATTTCTATTGGAGTATAGTTGATTTACAATGTGTTCATTTCAGGTGTATAGCAAAGTGAATCAGTTATATATATAAATATATCTCCTCTTTTATTTTTTTAATTTTAAAAATTTATTTATTTATTTATTTCTGGCTGCATTGGGTCTTTGTTGCTGTGCACGGGCTTTCTCTAGTTGCAGCGAGCGGGGGCTACTCTTCGTTGTGGTGCGCAGGCTTCTCATTGTGGTGGCTTCTCTTGTTGTGGTTGCAGAGCGTGGGCTCTAGAGCGCAGGCTCAGTAGTTGTGGCGCACGGGCTTTTAGTTGCTCCGCAGCATGTGGGATCTTCTTGGACCAGGGCTCGAACCCATGTCCCCTGCACTGGCAGGCGGATTATAAACCACTGTGCTACCAGGGAGGTCCCTATCCCCTCTTTTTCAGATTCTTTACCCATATAGGCCATTACAGAGTATTGAGTAGAGTTCCCTGTGCTATACAGTAGGTCCTTATTAGTTATCTATTTTATATATAGTAGTGTGTACGTCAATCCCAATCTCCCAATTTATCCCTCCCCCCTTTATCCCCTGGTAACCATAAGTTTGTTTTCTACATCTGTGGCTCTGTTTCTGTTTTGTAGATAAATTCATTTGTCCCCTTTTTTTTTAGATTCCACATATAAGCGATATCGTATGATATTTGTCTTTCGGTGTCTGACTTACTTCACTCAGTATGACAATCTCTAGGTCCATTCATGTGATATTCTAAGAAATTTTTCGATCAGACTTTAAGAGATGATAGAAATGACTACCTTGAGCTGACAGACACTACTATTCTCCAGCGGAAACTAAACACTTTAGTCTGATACGGATGATGACTGGTTTATTGGCATTTACTTGAACAAATGCAGGTTACGTTTTTTTTTTTTTTTTTTTTTTTTTTTTTTTTTTTTTCAGGTTAAGGAATTTATTTCTTTTTCTATGTATGGGAAGATGCAAGAGTCTGGACTCACTGAAATCATTCCTTTGATATGCACCTCAGCTATCTGGGGCCAGTATCCTGTTCTTTCTCTTCCTGAGTCTCCTCAGGGCTAACTTCCTCGAGCAGCTGTAATGTTGTGGCTTGATGGCTGCAACATGATTTGTTTATTTTTTTTTTTTTTTATTTTTTTATTTTTTTATTTATTTTTTTTTAAACATCTTTATTGGGGTATAATTGCTTTACAATGGTGTGTTAGTTTCTGCTTTATAACAAAGTGAATCAGCTATACATATACATATGTTCCCATATGTCTTCCCTCTTGCGTCTCCCTCCCTCCCACTCTCCCCATCCCACCCTTCCAGGCTGTCACAAAGCACCGAGCTAATATCCCTGTGCCTTGCGGCTGCTTCCCCCCAGCTATCTACCTTACTACGTTTGTTAGTGTGTATATGTCCATGACTCTCTCTCGCCCTGTCAAAACTCACCCCTCCCCCTCCCCATACCCTCAAGTCCGTTCTCCAGTAGGTCTGCGTCTTTATTCCTATCTTACCCCTAGGTTCTTCATGACATTTTTTCCCCTTAAATTCCATATATATGTGTTAGCATACGGTATTTGTCTTTTTCTTTCTGACTTACTTCACTCTGTATGACAAACTCTAGGTCTATCCATCTCATTACAAATAGCTCAATTTCATTTCTTTTTAAGGCTGAGTAATATTCCATTGTGTATATGTGCCACATCTTCTTTATCCATTCATCTGATGATGGGCGCTTAGGTTGTTTCCATGTCCTGGCTATTGTAAATAGAGCTGCAATGAACATTTTGGTACATGACTCTTTTTGAATTTTGGTTTTCTCAGGGTATATGCCAAGTAGTGGGATTGCTGGGTCATATGGTAATTCTATTTGTAGTTTTTTAAGGAACCTCCATACTGTTCTCCACAGTGGCTGAACCAATTCACATTCCCACCAGCAGTGCAAGAGTGTCCCCTTTTCTCCACACCCTCTCCAGCATTTATTGTTTCTAGATTTTTTGATGATGGCCATTCTGACTGGTGTGAGATGATATCTCATTGTAGTTTTGATTTGCATTTCTCTAATGATTAATGATGTTGAGCATTCTTTCATGTGTTTGTTGGCATTCTGTATATCTTCTTTGGAGAAATGTCTATTTAGGTCTTCTGCCCATTTTTGGATGGGGTTGTTTGTTTTTTTGTTATTGAGCTGCATGAGCTGCTTGTAAATTTTGGAGATTAATCCTTTGTCAGTTGCTTCATTTGCAAATGTTTTCTCCCATTCTGAGGGTTGTCTTTTGGTCTTGGTTATGGTTTCCTTTGCTGTGCAAAAGCTTTGAAGTTTCATTAGGTCCCATTTGTTTATTTTTGTTTTTATTTCCATTACTCTAGGAGGTGGGTCAGAAAGGATCTTGCTGTGATTTATGTCATAGAGTGTTCTTCCTATGTTTTCTTCTAAGAGTTTGATAGTTTCTGGCCTTACATTTAGGTCTTTAATCCATTTTGAGCTTATTTTTGTGTATGGTGTTAGGGAGTGATCTAATCTCATACTTTTACATGTACCTGTCCAGTTTTCCCAGCACCATTTATTGAAGAGGCTGTCCTTTCTCCACTGTACATTCCTGCCTCCTTTATCAAAGATAAGGTGTCCATATGTGCGTGGGTTTATCTCTGGGCTTTCTATCCTGTTCCACTGATCTATCTTTCTGTTTTTGTGCCAGTACCATACTGTCTTGATTACTGTTGCTTTGTAATATAGTCTGAAGTCAGGGAGCCTGATTCCTCCAGCTCCTTTTTTCGTTCTCAAGATTGCTTTGGCTATTCGGGGTCTTTTGTGTTTCCATACAAATTGCGAAATTTTTTGTTCTAGTTCTGTGAAAAATGCCAGTGGTAGTTTGATAGGGATTGCATTGAATCTGTAGATTGCTTTGGGTAGTAGAGTCATTTTCACAATGTTGATTCTTCCCATCCAAGAACATGGTATATCTCTCCATCTATTTGTATCATCTTTAATTTCTTTCATCAGTGTCTTATAATTTTCTGCATACAGGTCTTTCGTATCCTTAGGTAGGTTTATTCCTAGATATTTTATTCTTTTTGTTGCAATGGTAAATGGGAGTGTTTTCTTGATTTCACTTTCAGATTTTTCATCATTAGTATATAGGAATGCCAGAGATTTCTGTGCATTAATTTTGTATCCTGCTACTTTACCAAATTCATTGATTAGCTCTAGTAGTTTTCTGGTAGCATCTTTAGGATTCTCTATGTATAGTATCATGTCATCTGCAAACAGTGACAGCTTTACTTCTTCTTTTCCAATTTGGATTCCTTTTATTTCCTTTTCTTCTCTGATTGCTGTGGCTAAAACTTCCAAAACTATGTTGAATAAGAGTGGTGAGAGTGGGCAACCTTGTCTTGTTCCTGATCTTAGTGGAAATGCTTTCAGTTTTTCACCATTGAGGATGATGTTTGCTGTGGGCTTGTCATATATGGCTTTTATTATGTTTAGGAAAGTTCCCTCTATGCCTACTTTCTGGAGGGTTTTTATCATAAATGGGTGTTGAATTTTGTCGAAAGCTTTCTCTGCATCTATTGAGATGATCATATGGTTTTTCTCCTTCAATTTGTTAATATGGTGTATCACATTGATAGATTTGCGTATATTGAAGAATCCTTGCATTCCTGGAATAAACCCCACTTGATCATGGTGTATGATCCTTTTAATGTGCTGTTGGATTCTGTTTGCTAGTATTTTGTTGAGGATTTTTGCATCTATGTTCATCAGTGATATTGGCCTGTAGTTTTCTTTCTTTGTGACATCCTTGTCTGGTTTTGGTATCAAGGTGATGGTGGCTTCGTAGAAGGAATTTGGGAGTGTTCCTCCCTCTGCTATATTTTGGAAGAGTTTGAGAAGGATAGGTGTTAGCTCTTCTCTAAACGTTTGATAGAATTCACCTGTGAAGCCATCTGGTCCTGGGCTTTTGTTTGTTGGAAGGTTTTTAATCACAGTTTCAATTTCAGTGCTTGTGATTGGTCTGTTCATATTTTCTATTTCTTCCTGATTCAGTCTTGGCAGGTTGTGCATTTCTAAGAATTTGTCCATTTCTTCCAGATTGTCCATTTTATTGGCATAGAGTTGCTTGTAGTAATCTCTCATGATTTTTTTTATTTCTGCAGTGTCAGTTGTTACTTCTCCTTTTTCATTTCTAATTCTATTGATTTGAGTCTTCTCCCTTTTTTTCTTGATGAGTCTGGCTAGTGGTTTATCTATTTTGTTTATCTTCTCAAAGAACCAGCTTTTAGTTTTATTGATCTTTGCTATTGTTTCCTTCATTTCTTTTTCATTTATTTCTGATCTGATTTTTATGATTTCTTTCCTTCTGCTAGCTTTGGGGTATTTTTGTTCTTCTTTCTCTAATTGCTTGAGGTGCAAGGTTAGGTTGTTTATTCGAGATGTTTCCTGCTTCTTAAGGTGGGCTTGTATTGCTATAAACTTCCCCCTTAGAACTGCTTTTGCTGCATCCCATAGGTTTTGGGTCGTTGTGTCTCCATTGTCATTTGTTTCTAGGTATTTTTTTATTTCCCCTTTGATTTCTTCAGTGATCACTTCATTATTAAGTAGTGTATTGTTTAGCCTCCATGTGTTTGTATTTTTTACAGATCTTTTCCTGTAATTGATATCTAGTCTCATGGCGTTGTGGTCGGAAAAGATACTTGATACAATTTCAGTTTTCTTAAATTTACCAAGGCTTGATTTGTGACCCAAGATATGATCTATCCTGGAGAATGTTCCATGAGCACTTGAGAAAAATGTGTATTCTGTTGTTTTTGGATGGAGTGTCCTATAAATATCAATTAAGTCCATCTTGTTTAATGTATCATTTAAAGCTTGTGTTTCCTTATTTATTTTCATTTTGGATGATCTGTCCATGGGTGAAAGTGGGGTGTTAAAGTCCCCTACTATGAATGTGTTACTGTTGATCTCCCCTTTTATGGTTGTTAGTATTTGCCTTATGTATTGAGGTGCTCCTATGTTGGGTGCATAAATATTTACAATTGTTATATCTTCTTCTTGGATCGATCCCTTGATCATTATGTAGTGTCCTTCTTTGTCCCTTTTAATAGTCCTTATTTTAAAGTCTATTTTGTCTGATATGAGAATTGCTACTCCAGCTTTCTTTTGGTTTCCATTTGCATGGAATATCTTTTTCCATCCCCTTACTTTCAGTCTGTATGTGTCTCTAGTTCTGAAGTGGGTCTCTTGTAGACAGCATATATAAGGGTCTTGTTTTTGTATCCATTCAGCCAATCTGTGTCTTTTGGTGGGAGCATTTAGTCCATTTACATTTAAGGTAATTATTGATATGTATGTTCCTATTTCCATTTTATATATTGTTTTGGGTTCGCTACTATAGGTCATTTCCTTCTCTTGTGTTTCGTGTCTAGAGAAGTTCCTTTAGCATTTGTTGTAAGGCTGGTTTGGTGGTGCTGAACTCTCTCAGCTTTTGCTTGTCTGTAAAGGTTTTAATTTCTCCATCAAATGTGAATGAGATCCTTGCTGGGTAGAGTAGTCTTGGTTTCAGGCTATTCTCCTTCATCACTTTCAGTATGTCCTGCCACTCCCTTCTGGCTTGTAGGGTTTCTGCTGAGAGATCAGCTGTTAACCTTATGGGGATTCCCTTGTGTGTTATTTGTTGTTTTTCCCTTGCTGCTTTTAATATGCTTTCTTTGTATTTAATTTTTGACAGTTTGATTAATATGTGTCTTGGCGTGTTTCTCCTTGTATTTATCTTGTATGGGACCCTCTGTGCTTCCTGGACTTGATTAACTATTTCCTTTCCCATATTAGGGAAGTTTTCAACTATAATCTCTTCAAATATTTTCTCAGTCCCTTTCTTTCTTTCTTCTTCTTCTGGAACCCCTATAATTCGAATGTTGGTGCGTTTCATGTTGTCCCAGAGGTCTCTGAGACTGTCCTCAGTTCTTTTCATTCTTTTTTCTTTATTTTGCTCTGCAGTAGTTATTTCCACTACTTTATCTTCCAGGTCACTTATCCGTTCTTCTGCCTCAGTTATTCTGCTATTGATTCTATCTAGAGTGATTTTAATTTCATTTATTGCATTGTTCATCGTTGCTTGTTTCATCTTTAGTTCTTGTAGGTCCTTGTTAACTGTTTCTTGCATTTTGTCCATTCTACTTCCAAGATTTCGGATCATCCTTACTATCATTATTCTGAATTCTTTTTCAGGTAGATTGCCTATTTCCTCTTCATTTGTTAGGTCTGGTGGGTTTTTATCTTGCTCCTTCATCTGCTGTGTGTTTTTCTGTCTTCTCATTTTGCGTAATTTACTGTGTTTGGGGTCTCCTTTTTGCAGGCTGCAGGTTCGTATTTCCCGTTGTTTTTGATGTCTGTCTCCAGTGGCTAAGGTTGTTTCAGTGGGTTGTGTAGGCTTCCTGGTGGAGGGGACTAGTGCCTGTGTTGTGCTGGATGAGGCTGGATCTTGTCTCTCTAGTGGGCAGGTTCACGTCTGGTGGTGTGTTTTGGGGTGTCTGTGGCCTTATTATGATTTTAGGCAGCCTCTCTGCTAATGGGTGGGGTTGTGTTCCTGTCTTGCTAGTTGTTTGGCATAGGTTGTCCAGCACTGTGGCTTGCTGGTCGTTGAGTGAAGCTGGGTGCTGGTGTTAAGATGGAGGTCTCTGGGAGATTTCCGCCGTTTAATATTATGTGGAGCTGGGAGGTCTCTTGTTGACCAGTGACCTGAAGTTGGCTCTCCTACCTCAGAGGCAGAGCCCTGACTCCTGGCTGGAGCACCAAGAGCCTTTCATCCACACGGCTCAGAATAAAAGGGAGAAAAAGTAGAGAGAATTAGTAGAAGTATGAGGAAAGAAAGAAGGAAAGGAGGAAAGGACGGAAGGAAGAAAGAAGCAAAGAAGGAAAGAAAGGAGGGAGGGAGGGAGGGAGGAAGGAAGGAAGGAGTGAAAGAAGGAAAAAAGACAGAAAGAAATATGATACAGTAAAAATAAAATAAAGTATAATATAGTTATTGAATTAAAAAATATTTAGAAAAAAAAAAAGGGACGGATAGAACCTTAGGACAAATGTTGGAAGCAAAGCTATACAGAGAAAATCTTACACAGAAGCATACACATACACCTTCACAAAAAGAGGTAAAGGGGGAAAAATCATAAATCCTGCTCCCTGAGACCACCTCCTCAATTTGGGGTGATTCGTTGTCTAAAGGAGGGAGGGAAGGAAGGAAGGAAAGAAAGAAAGAACGAAGGTAAAGTATAATAAAGTTATTACAATTAAACTTAATTATTAAGAAAAAGAATTTTTTAAAAAAAAGTCATGGACGGATAGAGCCCTAGGACAAATGGTGGAAGCTAGAGTATACAGACTAGATGTCACACAGGAGCATACACGTACACCTTCACAAAAAGAGGAAAAGGGAAAAAAATCATAGATTTCGCTCCTAAATTCTACCTCTTCAATTTGGGATCATTCCTTGTCTATTCAGGTATTCCACAGATGCAGGGTATATCAAGTTGATTGTGGAGCTTTAATCCGCTGCTTCTGTGGCTGCTGGGAGAGATTTCCCTTTCTCTTCTTTGTTTTCACAGCTCACAGGAGCTCAGCTTTGGGTTTGGCCCTGCCTCTGCGTGTAGGTCGCTGGAGGGCGTCTGTTTTTTCGCTCAGACAGGACGGGGTTAAAGGAGCCGCTGATTCGGGGCCTCCGGCTCACTCAGGCCGGGGGTTGGGGGATGGGGGAAGGAGGGGCACTGCGTGCGGGGCGAGCCTGCGGCGGCAGAGGCAGCGTGACGTTGCACCAGCCTGAGGCCCGCCGTGGTTGTCCCGGGGAAGTTGTCCCTGGATCCCGGGAACCTGGCAGTGGCGGGCTGCACAGGCTCCGCGGAAGAGGGGTGTGGAGAGTGACCTGTGCTCGCACACAGGCCCCTTGGTGGCGGCAGCAGCAGCCTTAGCGTCTCCCGCCCGTCTCTGGGCTCCGCGGTTTTAGCCGCGGCTCGCGCCCGTCTCTGGGGTTTGCGCTTTCAGCCGCGGCTCGCGCCCGTCTCGGGGGCTCGCGCCCTCAGCCGCGGCTCGCGCCAGTCTCTGGGGTTCGCGCTTTTAGCCGCGGCTCGCGCCCGTCTCTGGAGTTCCTTTAAGCAGCGCTCTTAAACCCCTCTCCTCGCGCACCAGGAAACAAAGAGGGAAGAAAAAGTCTCTTGCCTCTTCGGCCGGTGCACGGTTTTCCCCGAACTCCCTCCCGGCTAATCGTGGTGCACTAACCCCTTCAGGTTATGTTCAAGCCGCCAACCCCAGTCCTCTCCCCGCGCTCCGTCCAAAACCGAAACCCGAGCCTCAGCTCGCAGCCCCGCCCGCTCCGGCGGGTGAGCAGCAAGCCTCTCGGGTTGGTGAGTGCCGGTCGGCACCGATCGTCTGTGCAGGAATCTCCCCGCTTTGCCCTCCGCACCCGTCGCTGTGCACTACTCCGCGGTCCCGAAACTCCCCCCTCTGCCTCCCGCAGTCTCCGCCCGCGGAGGGGCTTCCTAGTGTGTGGAAACTTTTCCTCCTTCACAGCTCCCTCCCACTGGTGCAGGTGCCGTCCTTATTCTTTTGTCTCTGTTTTTTCTTTTGCCCTACCCAGTTACGTGGGGAGTTTCTTGCCTTTTGGGAGGTCTGAGGTCTTCTGCCAGCCTTCAGTAGGAGTTCTGTAGGAGTTGTTCCACGTGTGGATGTATTTCTGGTGTATCCGTGGGGAGGAAGGCGATCTCCGCGTCTTACTCTTCCGCCATCTTCAAGGTCCCCCCCCCTGATTTCAGGTTACGTTTTGAGAGGATATATTCTAGTAATAAAACTGGCAGAAGATCAGTTTTTGATGGTCTAAAGCTTCACCCACTGGTGAAATATTTGCAAGGGTAGTGGAAAGATATGACAATTCATTTTCTTAAGGAAAGGATTTAAATAACATCTCTTCCTGGTACAGACATGGATTGCCACTTCCAGAGGGGATATATTAAGGCCTGCTAGGTACGTGTTGTTGTCTGTTTACTGCTGGCTTCTATAAATATGTCTTGTAAATTATGCCACAAGAGGAATGTCACAAGTCGGCTTGTGTCAAACAACAGAAATCAAAACATATGGCAGATGAATATACCACTCTCCTGCCTGATTTTATCAGAGGTTCAAAGTTTACAGATCACTAGTAATGAGGGGGCTTAGAGATGATTACATTAAGAGGAAGCCTGGTGGTTGTTTAGGGTCCTGATTTTGGAGCCAGACAATCTGGGTTCCAATCCTGGTTCTACCACTTACTGCCCAGGTGACCTCATTCAAGTTACTTCACCACCTCATGCCTCAGTTTTGTTCTCTATAAGATGAAGAGAATAGTAATAGTCCTCACATCATCGAGTGTCATGCGGGTTAATACCTGTAAAGCACTCAGTGCCTGGCATGTAATAAGGCCATATATATGTGTTTTCTATTATCATTAGCTTAAGACCTCAATTTACATCCAGGAAACTGAGATCCGGAGTCATGAATCACTGCGTGTAAGGCCACAGAGTCTGGGCCGGAGCCTAGCTCTGCTCATCCCCAATTCAGAGCTCTTTTCACTCGGCCATGATGCCTTGTGTAAATGAAATGATATCAGTAAACCCCAAGAAAGAGGAATTTCTTGAATGCATTTTTTTTTTTTTTAAGGTAAGAGCCAGTGATACTTGTGAGTAGTATCAAGAAGTATGTATTAATCCTTTGGCCTTAGGTGGTGGTGCAGATATGGTGGTACCCTGCCCATATCTTGTCCACTCACTGGACCCAGTGCATGCTATTAGCATCCTTCTGCAGGCATGTGTGACTCTCTGCTTATGGGCTTTTTCTTGACCTTTGCATGGGAGGGCCAGAAATATCCAAGAGTTAATGCCGCCTTGGGAATAGTCCTCCCTACCGATGATGGAAAGGATCTGAAGAATAAACACCCCAGCTACTTGCCCTTCAGATGAGATAACGCTGGAGCTTATGCTTCACTCTCTCTCTCTCTCTCTCTCAGGAGCCCCCAGCAGGATTCAGCCTCTTTTGCACATGGTACACACCTGCTCACTGACAGCACATCCTGAATTGGTTGCTTGCTTTTCCCATCTCACTTCCCTTCTCTACTGGTGTTTTCTGGAATCACCTCGCAGGTAAACTACTTGCACCCAGATCCTTGTCTCTTGGTCAGCTTGACGTCAGGAATGACGGCTAGAAAGAAGCAAGAAGTCTAAGTACTCTATGGTTTGGGGACAGATAAACCCAAATGAATATTTGGCATTCTAGAAGATAAGGGAAAAAAATGCTGGCTGTGAGGCCCCTCAGGAAAAAAATGGCCGTGTTTTTAAGAGTGCCTTTTTCCCATACATAAAAGCTGGGCCTATTTAGAAATATAAAGTTCTCAGAAACTTTTAAGCCCTGAAGGAAACTGGAAATGTTTGAACAAATAAAAATACTTACATAGCTTATATAATTTTTAACACCCTTCACAGATCTAAAGTCACTTTGTTAATTTAGGAACATAAAAATGCATTATGTATAACTTGGTTGGCTCCTAAAAGTATCATGTTTGATATCTAGCGAGATGTGAAGGCCTAGCAAATAGGAGCAAAAAGAATATTTTGAAAGGGAATCTTGAAATGCCACGATGAAATAAAATTCCAAGACAATTCTATAAGCTAGTCTTATAGGCTGCTGGTGCAGGCGGGGCCGTTTCCCCTGTCCTGGAATTGCTATAAGAGATTGATTTTCAGGGACATTTGGGGGCTAGAAGTGTGAGCACAAGACACTGGAATTCTGGGGTATGCTGAATGTCTTGATGTTTTGACTTGGGGTACTTGGGGATAGCTCTGAGTTGTTCCCTTGTGATGCATTATCGACCCCCAAAGAGTGGTCCCTAGACACTCCCTCTGCACCTCAGTAGACCTTCAGGCAGCCCTATATTTATAAATCCATCTATAGTGTGAACACAGTGTAGGGAAAAAGGTATGTTGAGATGCAGTTGCTGGGTAGTAGAACCAAGCTCTTTAGCCATACACTGGCTAAAGGACTTGGTTCCTCATACCAGCATCACAGACATGGAGGTTTACAACCACATTCCCCTGCAAAATCACAGAACGAAATCAATTAGCAGATGATATTCCCCTGGCCACAGGGATTGGTTTGAATGTGGCTTCTTTGGCTCAGCGGTCAGGGTTTTTGTTGAATGGTTGAAAGGAAGCCTGTCCTCTGGGATGTAAATTGCTACTCAGAGTCACTCTTTGAAATCAGCCTTTAAAAGAGCATCGGCAGGGCTCCCCTGGTGGCGCAGTGGTTGAGAGTCCGCCTGCCGACGCAGGGGACGCGGGTTCGTGCCCCGGAGCGGCTGGGCCCGTGAGCCATGGCCGCTGAGCCTGTGCGTCCGGAGCCTGTGCTCCATGACGGGAGAGGCCACAACAGTGAGAGGCCCGCGTACAGCAAAAAAAAAAAACAAAAAACAAAAAACATCGTCAGAGCTGAGAAAATCGCCTAGAATTTAGTGAAGGAAGTAGAGCCACAGGCAGGATCTAACTGTATCTGGAACTACCACTATCTATGGACTTTGCAGTTACAGTAGCCTCTAAATCCTCTTTAGTGTTTTAGCCTACTTATATGAGGACTTCTATTTCTCATACCAGAAGGCGTTCTTTTTTTTTTAAATTTTTACTGGAGTATAGTTGCTTCACGATGTTGTTAGTTTCTGCTGTACAGCAAAGTGAATCAGCCATACGTATACACATATCCCCTCTTTTTCAGATTTCCTTCAGAAGGCATTCTTATGGACATACTTAGGCATGATAGGAATGTGACTCCTGGAACTTATTCTTAGAAAATAATAATTTTGTTTTAACTATAATCTATCACAATAAGCTCTCCCCTCAAGGCCCATTTTATGGACTTTTCTGCAGTTGATGTTAAATATGGCTGAGAAATCCGAGCACCATTAGAAATTTAGCAGCAGTCAGAGTTCAGGGGTTTTCTT
Organism: Phocoena phocoena; assembly: GCF_963924675.1. NCBI lineage: Eukaryota > Metazoa > Chordata > Mammalia > Artiodactyla > Phocoenidae > Phocoena > Phocoena phocoena. Next base: position 18,738,501 of record NC_089240.1, read on the forward strand.
GAAGTGGAGGTTCAGTATGGACACAGGGGAGGATCCTGTCTAGCAATCAGTAATAGTTGATTATTTTGTGAGCACGTTTTACAAAACTAACTGGCTACATTCCAATTTGAATAAGCAAATTAGAATAAACAATTCCACCTGGCTTAGATCCCTATTTGATTTGGGCAATCGGTGGTTCACTTGGCATGTAGCATTAAGCTACAAAGAGCTGGGATCTGAGCTGGGTTCATTCAAGACCAAGGATGTACTAAAATCTTAGCAATCACTATTTTAAGTAGTGATGGGAACACTCATTAAATGGAAATCTTTTCTCTTTGAGACACAGTAAGCATTTTCTTCTAAGCATATTTTGAAAGATTTTCCCTTTAGATGTTAATTCAAGACAGTGTTTAAATCTATTGAGTGTGACCTTGTGCCCGTGATGGAGAATTTTCTCCTGGTAAGATCTTAGTTAGCACTTTGTAGAATACAAAACAAAATGAAACATGGCTGGTCACATGCATTATTTTTTACTTATGTAGTGTTTTTCATTCTCTCGGGCTCTCTGCCTAGAACACTCACCATGTGCCAGTGCACGCATGGCAGACTTGTACGCAGTCCTCTTCGTCTCAGCTTGTGGCTTGTCCTCTAGGAAGTCTTGAACCACTACCACCACCACCACCATTCACCCAGTGAAAGTTACGTTCCTAGCGTTCTGTAACTGACCATCGTAGCATTTCTCATACTCTGTTGGAAATGCCTCTTTACTTGTCTCTATCCCCAACTGTGGTGGACAGACTTTAAGATGGCCCCCGTGATCCCCATTTCCTGGTGTCTACACTCTTGTGTTATTTTCCCCCGCCTTGATTTTGGGATCTGTGACTTGTATTAGTCAGTGGAATATGGCAAATGTGATGGGATATCATTCCCATAACTAGTTTACATTATATAAACACTGTCTTGCTAGCAGCTCACTCTGGACACTCTCCTTGGTAGCTATGAAGGAGCCAGCTGCCAGGTGTCCTACAGCTGCAAGGAAATGAGTTCTGCCAATGACCTGAGTGAGCTTGCAAGTCCTGTCAGGTTCCCATTTTACAGATAGGAATTGGAGGTTAGAAATGCTGTTTCGTGCCTTAAGGCACACTGTGCGTGATTCGTGAAATCAGGATCTTCGAGTCCCCAGCATGCAGTGCGGTGACTCACATGTACTAGGTATCCGAAAGATGCCTCTCAAATCAGTGTGTGAGGCCCAGGCTGGGATCACCTACAGAGAACATCTCAACTTGAGCACTTTTGAATCCACCCGTGCTTTCTAAAGCAAGCCTCTTCAGGTGGAGAATTAGCGTAGGAAGAGTAACTGATGGTGTAGCTTGAAGCACCTCACTCCGAGGTCTGGTGGCCAGATCCATCAATACTTATCATGTTGAAAACTTGAGAGAGGAGAGCCTCAGAATCCTCACCTGTAGGAATCAGTTCTGTGTCCTGTCTTCAGTTCAACGTTTTCTTGTTAATGCTCATTTTTCTCTAGTAGATGATCAGCTCATCTGGGTGGAAAGACAGTGCACTCTTCTCTGGTTTAGTGCCCACACTATGCTCTTCATAGTGAGTTCGGCCTTGTGCATGGAGACACGAGTGGTGGAAAGAGGAGTGGGCAGCACCCTTGGCAGTTAGGCCTCTCGAGCTGTAACAGTGATTGTTCAGCCTTCATCATCTTTTACGATTGTCTCTTTTCCTTAAGATCTGGACGTGACACTTCTTTTTCCCCAAAGTTACTGGGTGCTATGAATAAGTTCATGCTCAGGAAATGTCTATTGAGATGCTGCTTGAAATCATTTTATGACACATTTTTACATTGAAACGTTAAATTCCTTCCTTCTTTTCCTCTTTCCTCCCTTTCCTCCTCCTTTCTCTCCTCCTTTTCTTCCTCTCTCTCTTCCTCCCTCTCTTTCACCCACCCTCCCTCCCTCCTTTCTTCTCCAAACATTTATTGAGCGTCTAGTAGGTGCCGGAGTTAAAAGATTATACAAGTCTGACAGCGTCCCACCTCTCATTGTGTGTGTGTGTGTGTGTGTGTGTTTACAGAAATACATAGGCAAGTAAAGAATAAACAAAAGTATCCATTTAAAATATTATGATGAAGAGACAATAGGGTGATATGATAGGGATTAGCAGGTGAATTCCTTAGGCTGGGTGAACACTAAAGGTCTCTTCCTGAGGTTTTAAGCTGGAACAAGAAAGAACCAGCCATGCAAAGATCTGGTGGAAGAGAACTGTAGGCAGAGGGAATGGTTAATGCAAAGCTTCTGAGGTGAGAATGAGCTTGGTGGGTTTGAGGAACAGCAGTGAGGTCTCTGTGACTGATAGTGTTGGGGGAGGGGCGGGGGGGGGAACAAGGTTATAGACACGGGCAAGGACTAGCTCATATAGGGCCTTGTAAGCCATGGTCAAGAGTTGTTCATTAATTCTAAATACAATGGGTAGAGATTAGATTGTCTTAGGTAGACAAATGACAATGATCTGATTCATTATTATAAAGAAGGTTCCTGGGTGGTAGGTATAAAGGTATTTTATGTTTTTTCAGTTTGCAGTTCTAAAATAGTTCATATTTTTATGATAATTCTTATCACTGGGTACAAAACTAATTGTTAGAGGGAAAGAATGGAGGTAGGGAGATGAAGTAGGAGGCCACTGTATAATTGCAGGTGCCAGAGGTAGGGTGGTAGCAAGTGTGAGGGAGAGAAGTAGACAAATTCAGGATATGTGTTTTGAAGGCTGAGTTGATAACACCTGCTGATGGATTGAATGTGGAGTATGAGGAAAAAAATAGGAATCAAAGATATGTTTTGCTTTGAGCACTTGGTGGAAAAGATGGTTCCGCTTACTGAGGTGGGGAAAACTGGGGGAAGCACAGGTTTTGGCAGTGGTAGGGTGATCAGAAGTTCTCTTACAGCCCTCTTAAGCATGACGTTCCTGCCAGATCTTCACGTGGAGATGTCAGGATTGGATACAGTCGGCTGAGGGTGGAGTTCTGTTTATCAGTGATCCTTAAGGCCCTGGACGGGATGAGCTCTCTCAGCTAGAGGAGAGGAAGGGACCCAGGAGTGAGCCATGAACACACCAATATAGAAGTCACGGAGAAGAGGAGAAACCAGCAGAGGAGGTTGCCAGTGAGACAGAGGGGCGATCAGGAGAGGGTGAAGCTGAGAAAACCACAAGAAGAAAGTATTTCAAGTTGGAGTGAATAGTCAACTTTGTCTAAAGCAGCAGGTATTAAACATTTTCCTGCCATAATGTCTTTTGTAGGATGGTGAGGCCTATGTAACACCTCAGAAACACGTTTTTAAGTGCATAAAATAAAATACGTAGAATTACAAAGGAAACCAATTATGTTGAAGTAATACGTATTAGAAAACAAATTTGATGGCAATATGTGTTTTTAGTAACGTATTCTATAACTAGATCTAGTGGCGAGTTAATAACTATTGTAATCTCTGAATGGTGGTGAGCAGAGATGATATTTTGAGATCTGCAGTATCTTAAATGTAGTATGTAAGATGTAATTTGAAAATGTCATATGAAAATATCTGTGATTTTGTGGCAAAGGCACAGGTACTGCTAATACTACTGTGGTTTGTTGACTATGTTTAAAACTCAAAGAAATGCTAGATTTCACTTAGGGATTAGTGAAAACAAAGATGTATGTTTTTCCATGCAAGTTCCCAGACCCTCTGATTTCAGAATCACTGGTCTAACGTTAAAAGGTAAAGCTTCAGAAATGGCACTCAGCGGTGTGGCTTCTTGTAAACAGTGACTTATTGTGCTATTTTTGTTTAATTTTGAGCAATACCCATAGCTTGTCAATGTTCTGTCTCACTGTTAGAAAATGACATTAAAAGGGCATAGGAGCAATGACAGAGGAAGTGGGTGGAGTGGGGAGGGGAATGCCGAATATTCTTTTCTCTAGTTACTTATGTTGAAGAGCATTAATATTCATAAAGACGTCTAATATTAAAACAGATTTTGAATTGAATTCATTAGGGCAGAAAATGTTTAAATTTGCCTCTACTCCCATTATTTGATATTCAGAATACTTTATAGGGAAGAAGGATAGACACTTGTATGAAGGTTTCCCGTTGTTCTTTTGTTCTTTCTCTTGCCTCCTTTAAAGTTCTAGAATATCTATTATATTCCTCTCTCCCTCTAATTACATACTAATGTACAAAATATAGGTAACTTGGCATCTTTAAAATACAATGCCCAATTTAAGAGTGTGCTGTGAATTTTGGAATTTCAATGGTATGTGCTCAAAAAATACTTGTTTGTTGACTGCTGGATAGAAATTGTTTCCCACCTCTCCCCGCCTCCTGCTCTACCATGTACATCCTCACCAGTGAAAGTCTAAACATCTAGCCCTGTATAAATATATCCAACCTATCACCAAGTCCATAATGAAAAGTCCTTCATATTCATTCCGCTTGCCTTATACTCTAGTGCAGTGGTGGTTGGCGAACTGTGGCTTGTGGCCTGTTTGTGTGCAGCCAGCAAGCTAAGAACACTCCTTATATTTTTAAAGGGTTGTAACAACAAAAAACAAAGAAGAATATGCAACTGGGACCTTATGAGGACTGCAAAACCTAAACTAGTTACTATTTGGCTCCTTACAGAAAACGTCTGCTGATCGTGCATCGTGGTTTACGTGTGTGCGTGCGTGTGCTTGCGTGTGTGCGTGTGCGTGCACATGGGTCTACCTAGGAAACTTTCTCAGCCCCCTTCTTTCTCTCTTTATTTTTTTCATGGCTGTATTTTTTATCTAGTGTTGTAAAATTGATTGATATTGAATACACATTGCTTAATATAATAGACATATACTCAAATTATGTAGCGAGGTATGTGACATTTATGCTAACCAATCAGAAGATGATGTACATGGATATACAGTAGGATTGCAATAGGCTGCATGTAACAGAAATCTGACAACAATAGTTCAGTAGTTTTTTCTCTGTAACAACAAATCTGAAGATGAGCAGACCAGAGCTGGTGCAGTGATGTCATGAAATCATCAAGGACCCTAACTTCGTCTGGCGTCTTGGGTCACCATCCTTAGCGTGTAACTTTCCCCTCATGGTCACAAGTTGGCTGCTGCAGATGTCATATGTGTGTCTCAGGCAGGAGAAAAGGAGGACAAAGCCAAAAAGTACAAAGCAGCTGAGTCTTTCCTTTTTACCAGGAAAACATCTTTTGGAAGCTCATTTAGTAGACATCCCCTTACATCTCACTGATTCAAATTCTGTTACTTATCCATTGCTAGCCACAAAGGAGCTGAAAAAAATCAAATCTTGTAGCTGGTCAGCCCTCTTCTTTAAATAATAGATTTTGTCCCCTTGACCACTGGGGCAGATGAGTGATCAGACTTGGCCAATTCTAGTATGTCATCACCCTAACGACTATGACTGGTCCAAGGGGTGAGCATGTGAAACCATCAGGGGCCATTAGCGTCCTAGAGAATTGATATGCAGACGTTGGGGAAAAGCTCTCTTTTCACTGGGGTTGCTCAGCTGAGATGGATAAGCCTGGTCACGCTGGTGGACCTCATGGAAGAGCATCTGTAACAGGAGAGAAGGGAGGTGATGTGCACAGGGAAGGGGGCCTGATAGATCAAGAGTTAGGAGGGCACAGACCAAAGCTTCTGAGCTCTGACGCTTGAGGCTAGGTCCATTCTTCTCTCTCTGTATTATCTAAGCCAACAATTTCCCTTGTTGTTTAAGCTTATTTGAGTTGCAATTCTACCACTTGTAAGCAAAGTACCTCTTTGTAATTCAAATACATCACAGTTCTTCCAAAAGTTCAATAAGAAACCTGACTTTTTCTTTCTTCCTTAATTGGAAATCTGTAATGATGATGTATATAGCTACCAACTACTGGGCACTCTTAACGTTCTAAGCACAGGGCTGGTTGGTTTACAACATGACGGAGTATGTATTATTAGTGCCACGTGGCAGAGGAGGGAACAAAAACTGAGAGTTTAAGCAATTGGCTTAAGATCTCACAACTAAGTAGGTGGCAAAGCTGAGGCGCCATCCACATTCTTCGTGATGCCAAAATTTTTATAAATTTTACTGTGGTCATAGCATTTCAGTGATCTGACAAAATAAAGCCTCGTCATGCGCTTCCCTCTGAACGTAGCATACGTAACAAGTCAGTATCCATTTCCTCGTTGATATTTTACAGTTTAAATGGAATGACATTGTTTTCTCAGTACATGTAAATACAAAAATTTCAAATACACTTGACTGTTATTGCTTTTGGGACTCACAACTTCATAAAGCTGTATGAAATGTACTGTGCCCTCTTATTTGGCTGAGAGATACATGCATTTGAAAATGTAGGGATGATTTCTAACCAGCTGTCTTAGCTTAGTTTCCCTAGAGCCTGTAGCCAGGATTAAGTGCCAATTCTGAATTGGCAAGGTACAAACCCAGGGCAGTGAGAGTGACGATACAGGAGGTAAGGCAGGGAGGAAGGGAAGCAATGCAAGGTGCTGTGTGACAATGTTTTGCAATGAGCCACAAAGAGACAAAGAAGATCATTTGGCAGATGTGTCCACTTAGTCAGAATGTCTATGGAATAGACAGAATAGACAGATAAACTGTGCCTTCAAACAGTTCATGGAAGGGAGGGTCGAGAATTTATATGCAGGCTCCCTCCCATCTCCTGTTTCCCATTGGTTAGATTTTGCCCCAAAGGGAGTGAACTCCTCCACGCTTCTAGGTTACATCCTCCTGATCCTTTGGTATCTAAGAAGATGCTCCATCCCATGCCCTGGGGAGTGGCGTTCCATCCTAATCCAGTGTAGGAGTCAGAAACACCAGGCAGATGGCTGGTCACCGGGCTGCAGGGCAGTGGCTAAGGCAAAGCAGCCACTATTCCTGAGGCAAGTAACTGATGGACCTCGGAAGGCAGAACCACAGAGGCCTGAGAGGAACTGATGGGCCACGGAGGTGGCTGAGGCAGAGCAAGAAGTTGCGGATCCAGGTGGCAGTGGTACCGAGAGATTCTGACTATGCACAGAAATGGGGTATCATATAACCATTAATAAGCACTGCAAATCATACATTTTTAAGTTCTAATATATTATGTGCAAAGACCATGAACTCCTTAAGGAAATGAGTGCTAGTTAACTTTGCATATGCAATAAGATAAGCGACTCAAATTTGATCTTGACCAGACAGATACTAAAGAATCTTTTCTTCAGTTCCAGGAGAGGTGATTTATCTAAGTCTGAACATTTACTAATGCTTAATCTCGGCTGATGCACTAGACCTGTACTTTTTCATTTTTAATGTGGTGAACTGTTATTATGAATTAGATCTTTCATCATGGAAACAGTAGGTTCCAATTCTTGAAGACAGCCAGTGAATGATTATTTAAATAGTGGTTCATCTATCAGTATAGATTGGATTCAGGGTGTGTGTGCCTGCATTTCTTTCCATCTCTCCACTGCTAACACAGTTTTCCATCTATTTTCCATCTCTGGCTTCTCATGAGGGCATCCATAGGACATCTACGGTGTCACATTGGTTTGGCCCTTTGTATCTGGAAAGTTGAAGAAGTTACTGACTGTTTCAAATAACAAAAGTATATTCTCTCTCATAGTCTCAGAGGTGAAATGTGAAAAGCAAAACATTTACAAAGTCACGATTTGATCTTTCGCATGAAGGAGTCTAAAGTTGATAATACGGTAGGGAATGCACTCCTATTTTTATTTTCCCCTTCCTGAGTATTCTTCCAGCTCAGCTGTTGAGGGCATCCCTGATGCTCCCTGAGCAGGGATTTTAGGTGACTCCACAGCAGGTCGTTCTCAGGCTGAATTGTGTGCAACAAATCTTGGGAATTTTCGTTCATAGCAGATAAATGCTACTCCTTTGGGGTCAAGAAAAAAAAAATCCCCACATTCACTTTTTAGAATATGTTCGTTTCTCTTATAAATCAAGTTGGACCGAAACGGTTTAGGATTATTTTCTGACAAAATATGTTTTTGTGGACTTTTGCTCTGTAGTCTTAATGATCCCTGCAGAGTGTGACATTTATAGCAGTATTTTGCCCAGCGAAAAAGCAGCCAGTGTTTAGTGCTTTGATGACTGAAATTGGGGTGGGGCGAGGTGGGCGGAAGGCATTCAGATGTGCTAAGTGTCCCTATCTTAAAAACAACTCTATATCTCCCTTTAAAAATCTCTTTTAATTTTTTTAAAAGGTTGAGCTCTAAAGTAACACTAACAGCCTTTGTCACGAAGCAGTGTTACTGCCGCCTCCTTCCATAAACCCTGACTTAGTGAACCCAAATGCTGGGAATTGCTTTGGCCTAGACTTAGAAGATAAAGAGGCCACTGGCCATCAAACCAACTGACATCAAGGATTTAGTTAACAACTTCTAGGGAATGGTCCTGGGTCAGATCCATTAAGGCTGACTGTTCACATGCTTTTTCGCCTCTCCATCTCCATCTGAAGTATAGTCACCTTTGCAATGAGGACTTTAGGACACTATACAGCCTTCCGTTGATAAGGACTAACTCAGGTTTACTAAGGTGAAAAAGGAAAAGAACCAGTTTTAAAAGTTTGAACTGCAAATGGTGAAACAAAGTGGGTTTTCGGGTAACTTTTTAATTGTTTTCTGCAAACACTCAACTCCCAGAGCATTTCAGCTGATCAGAGTCTTGTTATTTGTATAAGTACCATATGCTTTATTTGCACTCTTTTACGTATTGAACTCTTCCACCATGACAGAAGAGGTCAACCTTCTGGCTGGCGAAACACTACCAATATTCCTTTGTAGCAGACTCCCGGAAGCTCTCTTCAAAACACATCACCCTGCTTTTAAGCCTCAAATTATGACCACTACTGCCATTAATGCAAGAATGATGATGTTATTACTTACGTCCTAAAGGAAAAACTATGTGGGAAATGGAAGAAGGCAAAGGACATTGCTTATTTATTTTTTTTAAAAACAGAATAAAGGAAGAATGAATTACCAGATAGTTCTTGCCTCTGCTGTGGCAATTCTGCCCCACCATCTGACATTAACATTCATGAAGAGATATCTGTAATTCTCTAGAGCCCAGGAGCAATATCCCTTTCCATTCAGGTAATCCATCACTCTGAAGGGTGGGCAGATAATAGGAACGTATGTTTCATTTATCGCTCCCTGCCAGTAGAGGAAATGACAGTCATATTGAAACTCTTTAATATCTTGCTTGACGTGCAGGAGTGGGTTCTTTGCTCAGGTTCCCATTCTGCCTAGCTCGCAGTCAGCATCCATCCTTTCTGAGCACAAGAAAGGGAGTGTCCCTCTGAGCTATCTTGGGTTGGAGCTAAAACGAGTGTGTCTAGATCTGTGGTTATCAAGTGCTAGATGTGCGTGTGGTGGAAGGCTAGGTGGATGGGGACCTAGGTCGTATACGAGTATCTCAGACGTGGGAAATGCTGTATATTTTGCAAGATCACCACCACCACCAAAGCTGAAAACTAGGAATCAAGTTTGAGCAGGTATTGTTATTGGGAAAAACTGTCTTCTCCATTGAATTTCTAGTAGTAACAAACCATGGGATGTTCAGAAGTATCTTCCCTCTTCCCCCCAGACAACTGCTATGTTATATGCAGACTAAAGTGGTTGTGTTTTCATTTAACTACATGCCCAGAGTCTTAGCGTTTCGTTCATTGTAGGAGTTAGACCCTGAATGCTTAAAGTTAGAAATGTAATTACAGGGTCTCTGAATTACTGTAGTTCTTGTTACATGATGAAACTAGAGAAAGTGGTCTCTCCACCACTTCATTTGCTTCTCTTTCCCATTCATTTTTTGATATTCCCTGACTATAGTGTCATCACACTGTTGGAAACTAGCCTTAACCACGTGGTTGTAGAAGAAGTCCTTGGCAGGTAAGGAAGTGGAGGCTCAGGTAAAGTGGCCTATCCAAGGTGACTCAGTTAATAAGTGTCAGAAGTGGGATTCAACCTGAATTCTGTTTCCCTTCTAGGCACCTTGTTTTTCTGCTTCCATATACTGCTGCCAGAGGATACTTTATATAGTTAGTATTAAAAAAGTAATCATCTGTGAATTAATTAAGCTATCTACTAAACATGTATAGAGCTCCTTGCTAAGCACTGAGAATAAAATGAACAAGACATGGTTTTCCTGAGCCTTGGAAAACCACCTTCTAGCTAGCTAGGGCACCATTACCAATAACCAGAACACACAGTAATATCACGAAGAGCTATAGGATCACGGAGAATACAGCCCCTATCTCTGCCTGTGGAGCCTGGGAGGCTTCAAAGAGCGGTGACGTGTAAATTTGGCCTTGCAAAATAAATAGGAATTTGTGGTGAAATGAGTCTTTCCATTTAACTGTCTAGTGTGACCCTGAGCAAGCCAATTAAATTCGTCATTCTTAGTTCCCTCTGTCTTATGATTGTTATGAAGACGAAATAAGATGTGGAAGCACTCTGAAAACTTTCAGATGCTATTCCAGGAAGTATTTTCAAAAATCAGGCTCCCATTGATAAGAGGCGAGGCCTGATCCATTGGAAGAAATAGGATGCATACACTATTTCTAGAAAAACATTATTGTTTGGAAAATTCATAGTCTCCAGTACAGCTGATATGGGTAATTGCCAATTTTCTATAACATATAGATAGGCCTCTAAGCCACGCTCAGGTAATTTCTAGGAAAATGGCCTAGCAATCAGGAATGGACATCTATACTAGCACGGAGTGGTTAAGGGCACACCTTATGCATAATTTTAGGCATCTGCTATAGGGGAAGGGCTTTGCTTCGGGCCTAACTCATAGAATGTACAGTTTTAGGGTAAACTCAGATCTGCCACTTTTACCTTCTTTTTATTGCCCAGAGTAACTGATAGGTAGTTAAAAAAAAAAAAAAATCAGAAAAATGTCCCTGGGTCACATGAGTCAAGGATGTCAAAGATGAGAGAATGTTTTCATAATGGTAAAATGCAAAGATGGCGGGAGCTGAAGTAGGCGGTTTTGCAATCTCCATGAAGCAGAAAATATTAATTTAAAAGCTGACTTTTCATAAATCATGGGCAGTATCCAAACTTATGCTTTTCACATTTGATAACTCAAATAATAAAGGAACACACTGTACCAGATTGTGTGTGTGTGTGTGTGTGTGTGTGTAGTTCTACTTAGTTATGTATAGTATGGGACTATGTATCTTTCTTCCGGGGGACTTCTTTTTTTGCATAAGCTTTGCATAATGTTAGCTTATTTATGATGAAGAACAAGCCCCATTACCAGTTAGCTATTGCTGCGTAATAAACTACTCCAAACTTAGTGACTTAAAACAACATCTGTTTATTACTGCTTATTAATGTACGGGTTGGCTGGCTGATTTTTCTGAACTGAGCTAGGCTCCGTGGGACTTACTTAGGTTTCTGTGGTCAGCTTTGTGCCAGCTAGGAAAAAGTTGAGGTTATTTTGATTCTACAGGGATGATTAAAAGAGACAGATGTGCTAGGGTTGTATTTTTTCATTTTGGGGAGGAGCAAATTTCACTTTACGTAAGTCAGAGGATGTGCGAGTGTGGTTAAATTTCTTAGTAAAAGTTGATATGGGAGCAGGCATTTTCTTTGCTTCCGTACCCGCATCAATGAACTAGAGCACAGCCTATGTGCACTACTTCGAGAAGCTTCATCCTGACAAATGGCCTCATGAGATCGCCACACTATCTGATCTCCTCTGAGGTGAAGCATTGTGAGGTGTTTTGGTCTGTTTTGTTGTTGTTGCTGCTGCTGTAAAAGGCAGTGCCTCTGAGAGAGTTTCCGAACTTAAGTGATTATCGATCATCAGTGCTGTAGGGTGTGAGCACTCTGGGAAACTTGGTGGGGAAAGACGAGGACACTGAAAAGTTAAGGGGCCACAAGAAAGGAAGGTACAAATGAAATTCAATCTGCTTTCACAGTTTTGCCCTAGGGCAGATCCTTAGTAGACCCGGTCCAACCCTGTCAGCCTTAGACCAGTCCTGTTATAGAATTAAAATTAAGAAAGTGGCTAGGATGTCTCCTGAGACAAATTGGATGAATGTGATAGAGACTGGTGGAGAAAACATCATAGACAGAAGGATCCTGGAGGAAAGCAGAGGCTAGTTAATGCCTTAACTAGAGCACTAAGCTCTGGGAAAATTTGCAATTCTATCTTCTTTTCTCTTCTTTTGAAAGGAAATTGAACGTTTAATGGGATAGGCTTGAGTATTATACAGAAAAAAGGAAATGGCTGCTGCTTGTAACCTCCTACCAAACCCCTCTGATTGTGATTTGGTTTCATAATTATATTAAACCAGGTTATAATCCCTTAAAAACTCAGCACTCTGTACCTACTAATAGTGCAATCAGTCTAAATGCCATTTATTGTTAGTTTAAAGCAGAAAACAATATTTAAAACCAATTTTCAGTCTCAATTCATGAAAAAAAATCCCATCACTCTACCTTATTTATAATAAGCTCATTCGGGTAGATCCAGGCACAGTATAAACAAGTGATGGAAAATCCCTAGGAGGTTTTGGCTCATACATTCTGAGCAGACATGCTCTGGAAAACACAGACATTCTCAGAAAACTGCAGTCTGCTGAAAATGCCAGGAGATTTCAGGAGACTGGACTCTTCATTAGGCCTTGGCATCTTTTGTCGTTTTTGCACAGGGAATGGGTTAACAGTTTTTTTCGGATCGTCTGTATGTCCAACTTTTTTTTTTTTTTTCTTTTCCTGATTGTGTTTCAAATGGACAAGATCTAAGGGCATAAGAGACGAAATGTGCGCGGGGCTCAGGAATGCGGATGCTGCAAAGTGATCCAAATCGTGACCTATGAGAGCTCAGGTCACTCTTCGTGAGTTGAAAAGGGAGGCCAGGCGGCATGGAACGACAGCTCAGTGAGACAGTGGAGTAGTGGAAAGTGCAGAGGCTGTAAAGCTAGAGGGACCTGCCTGAGTTTTGGCTGTACTATTATAAGTTGTATAACCTCAGGCAAACTACTGAACCATTCTGAGCTTCAGTTCCCTTATGGGTAAAATGGAGAAAAGCGTATCTATCTGCAAATGTTGCCAGGATATTTGGCTTGTATAATATTAGTAAGCACATGGAACACAGTATTCTGCCCTTCTCTGCCCTTCCTTCTTTCCGTGACCGCCTAGAGGGGTGGGATAGGGAGGGTGGGAGGGAGACGCAAGAGAGAAGGGATATGGGGATATATGTATACATACAGCTGATTCACTTTGTTTTACAGCAGAAACTAACACACCATTGTAAAGCAATTATGCTCCAATAAAGCTGTTAAGAAAATGAATGAATATACTAAAATATATATTAAAAAAAGAAATACTTATTGAGCACTGTGCCGGATGCTGCCAGTGCCCTGTCCGTGTTCCCATGGGTCTCTTTATATTTGTGCCCAGGACTCCCAGTGTGGTTTTACTCCCAGCAGCCAGCATCTGTGTCTATTTGTCAAAGGGTTGCCCTCAAGCTCTCAGAACCCACTTTGCCTGAAGAACCAAAAGGGCCTGGGAATTTACAGCCCCTTGTGGGCATCCCTTAAGCAATAATTGATAGACGAGAAGGCATAAATGTTCCAGTCATCACGCCCTCTACCAGGGACCACTCTGAAGTTAGACCGTCTCCACAGGATCTCTTGCGGGATTGAGCCAGTTACCATCCTTGGGAGTCAGTGTCTTTTCCTTGCTCGGTCTCCTTCCCTTCTTAGTCCTGTTTCTCTAGTCCCCTACGGATTTCCTGGGAACACTTCCTAATGACCCAGTTCCACATGGATCCTTATCTCAGGCTTTGCTTATAGGAAGACCAGTCCAAGTCACGTTATGTACCTCATCCTGTTCTGGGTGCTGGGGTGCCACCACGAACGGGTCAGACAGTCTTAACTCTCGTGGAGTACACTCACATTTTACTACCTGGAAACACTGTAGTGAGAACCCATGTTGAATAGGTTCCCACAATAAAGGCTGTACTTCGGACATTCTGTACAATTCAACACTCCTCTGTAGGGGAAAGAATATAGGCTTTAGAGTTAGAACTTCTGAATCTGTGTCCTGACTTGTTCATGTATATTAGCTGTAAAACCTTGGGTAGCTGCACTTCACTCACTGAGCCTCCCTTTTTCCATTTACAGTGAATTTACTGATGTCTGCCCTGCTAACCTCACAGGGCTGCTGCAGGGCTGACTAGAGTAGAATATGTGAGAGCCTCGATAGCACATAACCCCAAACTTAGTCATTATCTGGAGATACTACATGAACAGTCAACCAGCAAGGGCCTTAAACAATGGAAGTACATCGTGTCATTTTGTAGAACATGTTACATATTTTATAAGGCACTGCTTTAAAAATTAACTTTAACGTTTTTATCCTTGCTGAATTAAACAAGCGTGATTTGATGGGGTCAGTGCGTCATAAGCTTGGTGTGGTCAAGAGGAAGAGCAGGCTGATACATAAAACAGGCAATGGTAGAGGTGACAGCAAAATGTAAACGCAACTCTCAGAGTTGTGCTGAGTGTAAAGCCTTGACAAAGAACAGAGTAATGAAGCAAGTCCCGTGAAGAAGCCCTGCCCCTGATATGTACCCTCCCCCAAACCCCCGCCTCCAGTGCCAGGGCATTAATAGCTGCCTCATGTAACTCCATCTTCTGCGGGACAGTTGCCAGTCCTCTTGTCTCCTGTGATTGTGCAGAAAGAGTCCCTTTGATGGATTTCGTTTTGTTATTAGAGAACCAGGCTCAACGGTTTTGTAGGCCTCTCTGTGCCTGCGTGGTATTGCTCTGGAAGCTAAAGCCCTGAGATGCCCGGTTCAGGTTTTCCAGAGTTAATTATGTCCACAGGTGATTTTGATGGGAAGATCCAAAGTGGTTTAAACTGAAAGGGGACATTTCCTGGAGGAATACAAGGGTGTGTGTGAGATGCGAAGGGCAAGGCATGCGCCTCATTAGGGACTGGAAACAGTACCTGGGAAGTCAACATATATATAAGTGAAGGCAGACCCCTCCTATCTGTACTCATTTCTCTCTTTGGGATCACACAGTCTTTTATATCTGCTAATCTCTGTTATTGGCTTCATGTTTCTCTTACTCTTCAGGCTGGTTCTTCTGCTATGTTTATATATGGCACATCTGAGCTGCCTTTAAATTGTGGCCTTCAGTTGAGTTTACATCAGCTTACAAAATGACTGCCTACAGTTAGCTGTCTGGACCTTTCTGTGTCCCAGTACCAAATGGTGAAAGACATTTTTCCTGCCAGTCTAGACTCTGAATTGGTATCCCTGAGTCAAATATCCACTTTTGGTCCAATCAGCTGGGGTCAATGAGTGGTGAGAGCAGAGCGCTGACATGGCTGCAGAGTCTCACCTCTCAGGGGAAGGAGAATTGTTAAAGAAGTGAAGCTCTCGGTGGGCACACATTCTGAAATATATTTACTACAGTGATTCAGATGGATTCCCGGGCTTGCTTGCTATGTTTCTATCACCCACGTCTATTTAGCTCTCAGGAAAAAAAAAAATCACCACAAACCAAGCAGCCGAAGACAAGTCTGACAGACCATCTGGACTCCACGAAATTTGACATCATTCTGGCTTGTCTTAAACCCATCCCTTCTTTTGAAACCTATAGTCTTTTGACAGTTTGCTCCCAAGCAAGAAGGACTACGTTTATCTAGGAAAGGGTACTATTTTACTTTTTCTAATATAGAATCTGTGATTGTTCTTGCCTATTTTTCAAAGGGAGTAAACAATTTTTTTGTTGCATTAGCTTCTTGGAAAGGCCCATGAATTCTGGTGGGGGCACTCATTTCAGTGATGAGTAGACACGCCCACACTGCTGTCAAGTATTTCATCAGCACTAAAATTGGGCTTCATTAAAGCCAAGACGGGACTTTGCTTTCTGCAATCTGATTCATGTTTTCTGGCCAAAGTAAAATAAGACCTTTTTGTTGAAAAGAGGTAGAGAGAGAATCTGCTTTTTTGTGGCTCCAACAGATCTTTCTAGTTTGTGTTCCCTCGTAAAGCCCTCTGGGGTGAAATGCTGTTTCTTTCAAGCAAGAGGCACTTGCTAGAAGCTACAGGAAGTTCTTGTCCTCTACCAGAATGCTTCCCCTTCAAAAGATGAATTCAGTCTGAGAAGACACTCAAGTTCTTTTGTCTTCACAGAAGGAAGCCTATAGACCCCAAACCCCGAAGATTTGGTCATGGTAAAGAGTTTGGAAATGTTCAGGTGGACTGAGGTGTGGTTGGGCTGTGGGCAAGACCACTGAATCAGACGCCCACACAGCTGTTTTGGAGTGGAGAGACTTGCTTAATGCTAAACATATACCAAGGCTTTAAACTACAGTATCTTCCACCTCAGGCCAAGCCCAGATGTGGTAGAGGTCCTTTTTTGTGGCTTCACAAGGAATGTTAAACTCTGAATTAACATTTAAAAAGCATGGGGACTTTTTTTTTTTTTTTGATTTTAGCTATACTAGTGGGTATGTCGTGATCTCTCCCTGTGCTTTTGATTTGCATTTCCCTAGTGACAGATAGTGTTGAACATTTTTTTCACGTGCCTGTGGGTCATCTGGATATCTTCTGTGGAGAAATGTGTATTCAAATCATTGGGGACTCTTGCTCTTATTCTCAGGGAGGCAGATGTGTGGAGACCAGAGATGCACACCGGGTTTTGTGAAACAGGGGTCAGAACTGGGCTTCTCCTGCTCTAGTTTGCATGGAAGGTGGCATGCTTGTTCAGTGAGTTGTTTGAGTTGTGGGCTGGATCTTTTCCACTTGCCATTGCAGGTTTCCTTTCTGCCCTTTTCCCAACCTGCTCTGTCCCAGGAGGCTGATTTTTATGGATTGCCTCTATGGGCTCTCTTACCCTTTGGCTTCTAGTTGCTTTTGGCCAATGTGAGGACCCAGTAAGAGCTAGGTGGGCAGGAGGAGAATGAGAATCTGGGTTTTTATTCCCCGAGCTCCCTCCCTGCCCAGTCATTGTGGGTTGGCTTCCTCTGCTGAAGGTAACAACTTCTGTCAGGTGGCTGGTGCCCTTGCCTTTTCAGGCTTGAGTGGTAATGGCTCCCTGCGGTGCTATCCCCCGGAGTACTCCATTATCCACTGTTGGGCTTCCTGAAGTAGACCTTTGTAAAAATTCACCCTCATTTGAGTGTGCCTTGCTCTTTCCTGCCGGGAACCTGACTGATACAAGTAGGGATAGCCCTCACATTCTCCCATGGGTTTCTCCCCCTAGATCTACTTTTAGCTGTCTAACCTGCTTTATGGTTAGACCAAAAAAAAAAAAAAAGTGAATCAATTTTCAGGGATACTGAAAGGACTCTATGCAAAAAATAACCTCTATTCCTTACTTCTCTTATAATTTCTTTATTAGGAGATGAAATCTTTCATTCTATTTAGAGATAAGGTTCTAATTTAAAAGATGCCTGGGAGAGGCATCCCATTCAGTACTTTCAGAATAATTGAGAGGATTACAACTAGGTTCTGGACACTGAGAATACAAAGATCGTCTCTGATCTCTGAGTGTGTAATGTAGGCCAATAACTGACAATAAATTCTTTCTCGATAGTACGTTTTGCTAGTGAAATAGGAAGGTTCTGGGCTTTTGATGACAGAGACAGGTTTAGGGAGAGTGGGAAGTGGGGCGGCTTACAGCTCCGAAAGAAAGACAGATAGGCTAATTATCTCTCTCTCCCCTTTCCTCCCTCCTTTATTCTAGCATCTTTGGATTCTTTTCAGAACTTGAAGGAACCTGGATGATAATTTACTCTAGGTCCCTCCTTAACAGATTGGAAAACTGAGCTTCAGAGATTAAGTGGTTTACCCAAGTCATACAACCGAGCCCTTGACCCCTAGCTTTTTCAAAAGGCTCTGATGAAATTTCACAGCACAGCTACTGAAGGACTGGGCTGTGGCTGGGCTTGGAGATGTCTATGAAGGGGAAGGATCAAGAATGTCTGATAATGAAGAGGGAACTGGGTTAGAAAGAAAGGCAGATTTGGGCACTTCTCTGGGTGAGTCAGTGTAAGAGGAGAGCCTGTCATGTGCATCTTATTTATGAAAAATGATGAGAACAAAGCGTTCCTATGTAGTGTCTTGAACAGTACGTACTACGTCTTTTTGGAACTGGAAAAATTTTAACACAGGACTATCAGAATTTAGTTGGTACAGTTTCCCCAGAGCAGTCTTACTGACACGTAAGTGACGGAACTGGTATTTCAGATCCTTGCCAGGTAGCCCAGCTATTTAGATGTATACAAATTGAATTTTGGTATCTGGCTCTATTTGGCCACATTGACATAGGCCTTATCAACTAAATCTCTTTATAGCAGGCTCTCATCTTCAGTCGTCCCTTCTCTTGTCTATCTAACCTCAATATTCACATTAGTGGGGAAGGCTTTGGAGAGACAAGTGAGAAGCCGGCAGCCTTGAGATGGGACTCTCAGTGAAAGCCAAAAGCATGCAAAAGGAACGTTCCTAGAGTGACGCAACCTCACAGTGGGTGAACGTAAGGTTGGGAGACAGGCCAGGTGAGATAATGTCTTGGATTAAGGCCACAGTGATAAGGGAAGGATGAGGCATGGCTTCCAGGTGGTCTGTTCATTGCTTTTAATTTTGTTTCAAGAGGACGTCTGTCCAAGAGAGGTGAATTTGGGGAGAAGAGGCCCCCCCATTATGAATTTCAGTATTTTGCAGTGTTGAGATCACAGAAACCCAACTGATGGATTTACACCATACGCGCGTATAGACGTACGTGTAGATATGTCACTGCTGTAGCGTTTTGCCAATTACAAGATACATAGTTTATATGAAATTGTTTAGGTCATAGAACTTACAGGGGCATGATAACTGCTGTCTGAGCTTCCTCCCACTCTTTGGGAGGCTGCTCTGCTGATGAAAGGAAGTAAAACCTCCCTCTGTAACCCAGCACCTCAGGAGACACGCTGGGATGGGGTGGCCATGGAGAATGACCGGGAAAAGGCTCAGGCACCTGGGCACTGATTTGACTGGCACATCTTTAGAGGACACGCACCCTGCAACTTGTCAAGGGTTTATGATTCCGTGTAATGAATCGTGTTACCTACTAGTAGGCAGGACTTGTGGAATTTCCATGAGTTACCTAAAAAACTACTAATACTTCCAGGCTCTGACCTAGCCCAGCACTTAGCCTACTCCCACAGGACCCCAGGTTGGGAGACAGACCTACACATCCTATCCCTCCCCCGATCTCCCAGCTTGGAGAGGTTCTGACCAAGGAGCAAAAACACACGACCATCTTGTGCATTCATCACCAGGTGCCGTGACGTCCTTAGGAATGCATGATTTTCAACTTTTGTGGCTGTCTCCTTAAATGGGCTCTTAATCTCCACAGTCCTTGAACTGTGACAGGCTTTCAAAAGAAGAGATCCCCAAACCAATGGCTTGAGCACTGACAGTTTGAAAGGAGTTGCTGAGTTGCAGCCATTAGTTCCCTAGCAGGAAACTGGCAGGCAGCCATCACACCCAACCCCACATTCACAGCAAATGTAGGCTGTCACGGGGGGAGACGAGGGAAACACTGTTCCTCGTAGGGCCTGGGATTTCTTTATGTGGTAAAGCCTGATAGGACCTGCGAAATGGATGACGAGTGGGTCTGAGATTCTGGTCTTAAAATCTTGAGAAACAGATACGCTAACGGAGGCATTGACTTCGGAGTCATTTCACAGTCACTGCGCCGTAGTTTTTCTTCTCTGCCATTACCATTTCATGGCTGTTCTGAGTTCCCACCTTTGGTCGAGTGATTCAATGGTTTCCTGCTACTTGCTGAAAACAAAAATGTAATTTTGGAGACAGCGCCCTTTCCTGACTGAATGATGGTATCGCTTTCATTGGGTTGGATTTTCAAACTTTTCTTTGTTCCCATGTATCACCCCATCTCTGCTGACTTTGCCTTCTAAATTAATCCCTCTGCTGGTGTGACTTAGCCTCTAATTGCTGACTCCTCTCCCTATAGCACCGCATCTGTTTGAATTTCCTAGTGTCACTCATTGCTTAAGGAACAGAGGAAATGGAAATGACTGCTTACAGCTATTTTCATTCCCTTCTCCTGCACGATAATTCTCCCAAGGGGGCCTTCTGAGAAGGGGCTTTGGCCTATTCAAAAGCACACAGTATTCACAGACAGGTACAAAGTTTGCCCCCAGGATGTAATCTTTGAAATTATTCTTTGCATTCAACTCTAGCCAGTGATCTGGAGATTTCTCAGGCCATTTAAATGAAGCCAGCGCATGCTTGGGATCTGGTCTTAACCAAATGCTCAGAGTTGCTATTCCTGTCCAGTTGATTCGGTTTCTTCCGCTGAAGTCTCAGCAGGAGCTTGAAGTTGCCTTTCCAAGCCTTCTCATGCCTCCTTGCAACCTTGGGCAAGTCACTACCGGAACATTCCCAGAGGCTGGGGCCTTGCAATCTGCAAAGCAGCCATCTACCTGCACCCTAACCTTCCATGTTATCAGATCTATTACTTTGTTGTAAGGTCACGTGGCAATGTGGAGCCTATTGTTCTCAACTATACAAAGGAGGAGGCCTGAGGAGGCTTAGGTTCTAGTTTCCACGTTGCTGCCGAGCAGCTGGGTGAGCTTGAGCGAGTGGCTTCTCTCCATCCTCAGTTTCCTCATCTGTAAAATGACGTGGCTGGGTGAGTGATAAAATTCTGTATTTTGGAATTCATCCTTCCTCATAAATTTCTACATGGAATTTCTTTTCTTTAGTTGTAAAACAGACCGTATTTCTAAACTTTTGGTCCTCACTTTATTACCGCCCACTCTTCTTCCTATTGTCTTAATTTTCTGTTTTAGATGACATGTCTTCCCATTTAAATTAGAAAAATTTTAATCTAGGATTTATTAATATATCACTGTTTGAGTATAACAGCATTCAAACTGTTGTTAGTACTCATAAAATTTTTTCAAATTTCCTTCTTTTAGTTTTACTATGTTAATAGATTTTTATTGTAGTGTACTGTAACATGCATGTAGAAGAGCATAGAGCTCAGTGAATCGTCACCGAGTGAATTCCACGTAACCCCTATATGAATGTCGTTAAGTTTTGAGATTCACGGATGTTGTGTGGGGAACTGTAATAACTGAGAATCAACATATTCGCATTGCTGTAGAGCAGTTTAGCTTTTCAATGGTTTTCTTCAACTAGCATAGAAATTTCAGCTCTGTGTTCTTATACCATATAAATGCTGATGATGTTTTTCTATGGGGAAAGAGTATATATGCTAGAAATTATAACACTGGAATGGTGTAAGATTTTCTAACTTTCTTCCGCCTGTGGCCATGGCAATCACGGGAAATGCTGGAGAGCTTGGCGCTTAAAAGGGGCTACCAGACTGTTCTCTCGATATTTCAGAGGATCTCAGAGTCTCCTCGTATAATAAGGAAACCTTACTCCATTTCACTGAGCAAAGTACCTACAACATATAAGCTCCGGTGCATATTGTGTTTTCAGTGTTCTTCTGAAAATTCAGACGTGGAAGCACGTAATCAACAGACAAGGATCAAGAGATCAAATAGCTCCGGGAACACGAGAAGGAAGCAGCAATGTAGTGGCTGGCTCCTCTGGAAGGCAAAGCAAAGAGAAAGCCCAGGCTCAATCTGAATTCGAGTTTGGCCGTGCCAATGATAGATAGCTGGTTGATACTTCTTTGAAAAGACAGGTGGTTGATACTTCTAGGGAAAGAGATTTCAATACAATCAAACACTTCCTCTTTGTCAAGATTATGAATTTTAGTGAGAGATTAGATGCCACTCTGAGATGGGCATTAAAAATACTCATCTGGGGAATTACTGATGTGAAAAATGTGCGAGTCCCAAGTTGGAGTATAATGTCCGACTGTTTCTCTCACATGCCCCAGTTTCTCCTACATGTATTGACAAAGAGATGCCCTAGAATTTTTTAGCGCTTTTTCACCTTTCTGCTAAGGGTCAGTGAGTTGCAACTTTCTTCCTTTAGTATGTTCATCAATGTCCAAAGTGAATCGAAAAGGCAGATGCACTCTCTTTAGAAAAAAAGTGCCTGGATATTTTCTTAGTCTTTCCTGGTTATGAACAAAGAGTTTTCCTCTTACTCTTTTCCTTCTTACCCATCAGGATGTACGGTGGAGGCAGCATATTTATCCAATGTGGAACAAGTGGATAACCCAGATTCCTTTTAAAATGTCATGTGTTTAGAAGAAATGTCAGCAGTTCCATGTCCTTCAGGGTTCATCTGTCTAGCATTTGAGGGGGACACTTAGTGAATCTGTTGAGGCTAACGTGAGTTGGGGCCATCTGTGCCATAGATAAGTGAATGCTGCAGGCTTAGAAGGGGTTTCCACAAGCTGATCTTAAAATTTGTTTTTAGCAAGTGGACACTGGAAGCGTGATTATGGCTTTGGTATTGTACAGTGGGGCACTGCCCTGGAGCTGTGAAGCAGGATATGGGGAGAACGATTGACTTATTTGGTAAGAAAAAAGTGGGACAGAAGAGGGGCTATTAGGAGTTTGAAAGTTAGTGTTTGGCTCAGTTTAAGGCCTAGGTTGCAGCAAATCCTGTGTTTGTCATTACTATAAATAGTCATCTCTTCCTCCCTTTTCCTATTTCCTTTAACATTCATTTATTCTTCCATTTTATTTACAATTTTTGAGATTTATTTTTAGGTGATAGGCACTATTTTCTACTACTGTTATTACTACTCTTACTATTAATAACAAATGTGGAATGAATGCTTCATATATGTCAGGCACTGTTTTAAGGACTTTACATATATTATTCTACAGAGTACTCAAAATAACCTGATGAGACAGGTATTATTATGTCCAATTTATAAACGAGGAAAGTGAGGCTTGGAGATGTTAGATAACTCGCCCAATAACACCAGCTAGTAAGTGGTAGAGACAGTATTTGAACCCTAGGCGATCTTACGGCGAAGCTAATAGTATTAACTACTAAACTGTTTATTTCATGAGTGTGACTTTTGAGGACTCTTTTCAAGTGAATGTATATTTAAACTAATCTTAATTTGCGGCCTCAAATTCACCCTCAAATACACTCTTACGGACTCTACTTATTTATTCATTGCCTGACATGTCACTGAAGAACCGCTTCCCAGTTAGCCCCCTACCAAACCAAGAATCTAAGAAGTATCATCTTGTGTAAAGCACTTTATCAGCTGCCAGTGATATCAAAAAGAAATAGCTCTGTCCTCTGTTGACTAGGTAATTACGATGTGTACAACAAAAAACCTTGAAGTCAATGTGTTAAGGTCAATGAGGTGTAGAGATAAAATCAGCAAACTGAGAAGGAAGTAGCATTTAGGTTGAAAATTAAGAGTGGCTAGGAACTTGACATGAAAAGAAATGGGGTTCGCTTCATTATATATGGAGGCATATCATTACAGAGAATAGAAAGGCATATTCATAGAGCTGCACTAAATTCATCTGATTGGAATATGGGATGAGTCAGGGGCGCGCTTGAGCTGGATCAACTCCTCAGGGTAGGTAGAGCCAATTGTTAAATATTCAGGACTCTTTCGAGCCAGTTTTAAAATCTTTGGTAGCTTGAAATTGGTCACAGTGGGAGCAAGAGCAACATGAAAATTGGCAAATATTACAAATCAGGGCTTTGTTTCTTAAACTCTTGAGGGATGGTTTCCCACATCACTGATAGTGGTTGAGGAAAGAGATTGAAAAGGGTGCAAAGGTTGTTGAGATGAGTGTTTGAATGGCCCTGAATTCCAGCCCAAGGTATGTAGGCATTATTCAGGAAGGGTAGTTACGGAAGGTCATTTAGCAAGAAATCAAAGTAACTAGTAAAGAGAATAGTGATACTTAGATGTGATTCACTGATCTTAGGATCTCAGGGATGAACGAGACTAATGGTCCAAATATTCATCTAAAGTTAGAATTCTGACGCTGCTTTCATTTTCCCTGAATCTTCCTAGTTCTCCAATTAGTGGGGGTTTTTTTTGTTTTCAAAATATGTCTGTATTTGAATATGTGTGTATTTTCTTTGCGTATAGCTATTTTGTTAAGGCCAGATGACGAAAACTAAGTTTCGGCACTAATTTTCAGCAGTAAGGTACAACCGTCTTGCCAGTGTTGGTGCCAGCCTTCAAAATGGATAATCAGATTATGCACATTTAAAAATAATCTCTATGTTACAGGAGTTCCTGATGCAATTAAAATGTGATTTAAACTTTTATAATGTGTGCAAAGGTTGTTGAAGCAAACATTTGGATGTTTTGAGGTACACCTGCACTGAAAAGTCAGCACCCTTTTTCCATTCCATGGTTCCTTGCAATTAATATCAAAATGAATCTAATGTAACTGGGCTATTTTATTGAAGTAGAAATTGATTTACAATGTTGTGTTAGTTTCAGGTATAGAGCAAAGTGATTCAGTTATACGTATATATATATAAAATCTTGTTCAGATTCTTTTCCCTTTGCGTTTATTACAAAATATTGACTATAGTTCCCTGTGCTATAAGTAGGTCCTTGTTGGTTACCTATTTTATAGATAGTAGTATGTATGTGTTAATCCCAAACCCCTAATTTATCTGCCCCCCCCCCCACCCTTTCCCCTTTGGTAACCATAAGTTTGTTTTCTGTGTCTGGGCTGTTTTTAAAATCATAATCAAATCAGTCTTTTCTGTATTTGTATTATCAAAATGATTTACTACGTTTAGCATACCTTGTTTCGTGAGGCAAGTGTATGAAAATGCTTTAGAATAATTTTTAACAGGAGTTTTAGAAAGGTGGTCTAGGTTAATTTTTGGCTAATCAATCAATCAGATGTTATACAGTATACTGAAAAGGCTATGGCATTTTCAGTTAGATCTGAAAATCAGTTCCTGGTTGTGTCGTCTTAGACAAATAACTGAGTCTCTCTCGGCCTTAGTCTTGTCATTTGTGATACTGGGATAATACTTAACTCTTGGTTTGCCTTCCTGAGTAGTTGCGAGGATCAAATAAATAACAAGAATTCTTTTAAGAATCTACAAATTTAATTACTATTGACCAGGAAAGTAAATTATTTGGTAGATCCCATTCCAGAAGCATTCTGATTCATTGGTCTTTGATTCCACTCATCTCGTCTCCGCTTTCTGCTGCAGTCATCCTGTGTCATCGTATCTCTGAACGAATACAACCATTAGTTTTGGAAACACACGTAATTTCTTACCATATAAAATACATTTCCGTATGCTGTACTCTATTCCAGTCCTGGATTTCTTAACGGTTGTCGTCAGAGAGTTCTTTCATGCAGTATCTAAATTTGTATGCGAGGAAAAGATAAA
The DNA here is from genome assembly GCF_963924675.1 of Phocoena phocoena. Lineage (NCBI taxonomy): Eukaryota > Metazoa > Chordata > Mammalia > Artiodactyla > Phocoenidae > Phocoena > Phocoena phocoena. Next base: position 18,763,844 of record NC_089240.1, read on the forward strand.
GTTATGAAAAAGCAAAGGAGAAAGGGAAAAAGTCACAGATAAGGAAACAAAACCAGGAGATGACTGCTACTAATTATTTCTCTCTGGAAGGTAATAAACGTATCTGATATACCTGTATGGGTCAGGCCCTAGATTAGTCACAAATGACAGACTCTAAGTTTAGCTTGAAAGGCCGCTAGTCTGTTCTATGCGATTTCTAAATTTTTTTCTGTTTGGATCTTGGGGTTTGAAAGGATGTAATCATCATCTTTAAGGCTATGTTAGAGTTGATACGTTTAAGCTACCGATCGACACAGTGCAAGGTCTGTGAGTTGTTAAAGCACCAGGTTGGTAAGGTCAACGATCTGAATTAAAATTCTCTGAAGGCTTTATTCCACGTATCACCACAGACTTTGGTCTCAGTCTTGGGAAGCAGCCTTGCAAGTACGCTTCACTGCTATGGAAGAGAGACGAAGATAAGGGCAGAAAAGGCAAAAAAAAAACAAAACTGTGCAGCCAACTTGAGGTTTGCATCATAACCTACTTAGGAGGGGTCGAGAGTCTTGTATGTGAAGGACAGTTAAAGAGAACACACAAGTGCTCTTCAGGAAAGACAGTAGTAGCTTGATCCTAGGAGAGGCAACTGACCAAAAGATCACTTCGGTCGTCTCAAATAGGTTTTGGGACATAGGGAAGGCCGAGAGGTTTAGAAGAAACTCAGAACACTTTAGACGTAGAACATCCTCACTTTTCAAATGAGGGGACTAAAACAAAGCTAAATGGTTTACCTGCAGCTAGTACTTTTCCAATTTCAGGGGATGACTTTTCTCTAGAATGTTAGAATTGGTTTCCTTTGTGATTCTTACGCATGCTTTGTGTCAGTGCAGTTCTGATTATCTCCGTTTTGGTGCCTTCAGGCTAACTTCTGTTTTAATCTAAGGCAACTAGAGTTTCCTTTACTTCACAAGTATTTACTGAAGGCCTTCTCTGTGCCAGGTCTTGTGCTAGCCACAGGTGATAAAATGGCGAGCGAAACATTGTCACGCAAACATAGTGCAGTTATGACCAGTCGTCACAGAGACCGTTTTTCACGGAACTTATTCAATTTATGTAAACTCAACAGGAAACCAAGTTTTGGGATTACAAAGTGAGCCAATCAGCTGCAAGGTACCATTCCTCTAATTCAGAGCCTCCAAAGAGAAAAGGCATATTATCCTGCTCAGTCATGGAGAAGGTCCATTGTTTCCCTTTTACATTTCTTACTGAGGTTTCCTAAGGGGCTGAAGGCAAGATTCAGTTTTTCAATTTCATGAATTTTTGTCCTTGAGGTTTGGATTCAAAATGGATTCACTTTTTGTAGGACTTCCCTAGAGACGTGGTTGGTTCAAGCTTATGTTCCAAATAGCTTTGTTTAAGAATCCAAAACAAAACGAAACTGTCCTGTTCGTGGCCATGCCACCTGACTCCCCCATTCATACCTGCCTGGGCCAAAAGTAAAACAAAATAATACACATGCATTTTCCACCCCTAAGTAGCATATTGAAGCCCTAAGTGTCTAAAGTGAACCACGATTTGCATGTTCAACCAAGGGGAGCCCTGCAATGCTTTTGTAAGACTGTTGCAAACCTAAAACAGCTTGAAATGAAACCTTTTGAAAATGTAAGGGTGATAGTTTGAAAATTCTGTTACCTTGAAAGAAGCAAAGAAAATGATGACGAGGTCTTCAAAAAAATCTCTCAACTTTCACTGGGTTTTCAGCTAGAAAGACTGCTTGAACTATCTTGAAAAGCATTTTCTTTCCAGAATTTGTGATAATATAGTTATCAGTGGGATATATGGTTCCAGATAGCCAGATTTCCAATAAGGAGCTCAGGGCATTAGAGAGCATTAAATATACCACTTCTGCATAGATCTGGTAATGTGAGGTGCAATGGCTTCTAAAAAGAAGCCATTGCAACTCAGGGGCCACATTTTCCCTAGGAATACTAGTGACACTAGGGAATGGTCAGTGAATTAACACTGTAAGAAAGATTTGGGATCAGCGTGATTTGCTTTTGCAGTATATCAATCAAGCAGTCGTCGCTTTTTATTAATAAGACAACTTTTTAATTTTGGTCAGGTGCTTTCAAGTGAGCAGAGTTGATGGGATCCCACTGTGCTGTGCAGTGGTGACATTTGCCAGAAGACTGAAGTACCGTTGAAGTGTTGCCAGCCAGTTGGGCAGCCTAAATATGATAAAGCTCTGTAAACGATTCTCACGTCTGTCATAACAACTCTGCAGCATTTTGGCAAAAGAGTCAGAATCAAGGGTCAGATCAAAATGAAATGTTTCGTATTCCCGTAGTGTATAAGAGAGGGAAAGGTGTGGATGCCCTTGGGTTAAAAAATAGTTTATTAGGTATTTTCTGATCACAAAATAAATTTATAGTAACTAAAAAAAGAGTACAAAAAAGAGAAATATCCATAATCCTACCAGCCAAAAAGGCAAACATTGTTAACATTTTGTCATAGGTCTATCCACACGTTTTTCTAAGCCTATTTTTACCTAATTGAAATGGTTCCGTACATCTAATTTTCTTCTCTGCCTTTTTTTTTTTCCAGTTGTAACGCAGATTTAAGTTGCTGCACAGCTCTACTGGTTAGAGATTGAGTCATCCTCCTCTTCGGGGTACAGAGGAGACACCCTTACAAATAAATGAAGCTTTCCCTCGTAAATGTAAGTAAAAGTTTCTTATTTACAAAAGGGTAACTTCTACTTGGTTTTCAAAGCTTTTCCTGTGTCTGCGGTTCCTTTTCTTTAAAAAACAGCCTAAAATAATCCTTATGCAGAAGAGGCGTATTTTAGGGTGACCAATTCTACTCCCTTTCAGCCCTGCCTTTGAAACTTCCCCAAGGAGTTTCACAGTCATAGCCCAGAAGCTGAGTTGATCGATTGCTCCAGATCTTACTGAACCAGTCTCTTAATCTTGAGCAAAGGTCCGTTCAGTTAAACAGTGCCTCTCCTTTTAGGAGGCGGTGATTTAGGTGGGCTCCTAAAGTTAGGCCTAAATGGTGTGAGCCATCAGGTATTCACTAAGGAAGGCATCTCCATGGAAACGAAAGAAAAACAAACGGAGGTTAATAGCTGGAGCACAGTGAAAACGCAGACCGAGTCCTAAGGGCAGGCAGTCGACAAGAGAAGATATCTAGAGGTTGGGGTTGAAGCGCCTTTTGCAGTTTGAATGTTTCTGATGATGTCGGCGGGTGTTCTGAGTGGCCCACGCAGCAGCAGGCACAAAGACTGCGTAAATGAGCTGTCATGGTGATTTCTCTGAAGTTTACATCAAGTTGTTCACGTTCAGTTTGCAGGGTTTTGTGGGAAAGGGCAGCTTTTGTTCTCAGTGATTCCAAGTCAAAAGGGGAGGAGAGGTGTCGTCAGATACTGGAGGAAACGAGAAAAACTCAGGATCCAGTCCAGTTTACGTGTATATAACAAAAATCTCAGAATGTGGTTAACAGAATCTGATAACCACAAGTGTGTATTATAGTTTCTACTGAAACAGTTTTTCTCCTCCAGGGTCCCCCAAATATCCTGAGGTCCCTGCATCTGCCAGGAAGTGTCCTTCCTTACTCACCTGGGTAGGCTGCTAGGAACCCTGTTTTACAGGGGGCCTTATGGGCTGCATAAAGTCACCCTTACTTCCTTAAAGCTCTCGGGTCATATCTGAGTCTATGCACATTATTCTCAAATATGACCTGCCAGTCAAGGCCTTGGTAATGTAGCCGTAGTGAACTTATGCAGATAACAGTGTTGCCATGAAAATTCTGGAGGGATCAGGTAGGGAGAAAACTGTAATTGTTTCATCGTTGTTCACAAAGGTATACTCTACCCAATAGCTGTAAGTCATAGATGGCTTAACCGAAGAGGGTTCCTTGGGTCTGGACAAAGAAAACATAACCATGTTTTTTTTTTAAAGAAAAAGGCATAAAATTATATAATCTTCCTCCTCAGTCCACTCAGTCCCACATAATTAATTCTTGACTCATCAGAGTCATTTCCATGAATCTCTCTGAGGATGAAACACTTCTGCAAAAGCATCAGAGTAAAACAACAGCTGCCTGTAAATGACAAAGGACTTTAAAATGGCCGTGGTTAAAGATATGAGAGATTGACCAGGAACTTTGGTTATTTCTGTGACATACATTTTAAGATGATAACTAGAATTACAAGCAATAGCATTATCAGATTTCAGGAACTTCACACAAATTCTGGACAAATGCAACTTAAAGGAGGCTTAGTGTCAGTCACTTCATATACTTGACAATGCTTCCCATGTAATTAACACCTCAATTAAGCCTAATTAGTATCTCTCTTTCATAAGTAGAGAGAGCAAATCTTTTGAGGGATTCCAAGGGCCCTCTGGCAGGTCCCAAAGTTACTTCCAGCTCAAAAAGATTGAATGTAGAACTTGATTTTGAAAGTTTGTCAAACATATCAAAAGCTTCTGGACACTTGACTATCAAACATATCAAAAGCTTCTGGACACTTGACTAAATAGGATCACAGATCATTATGAAAAAGCACTTCATCTACTTAAAGTAACAAAACATTTCAAAGGCAAACAGAGAAGGTTACATAGTTGTGGGCAAAACTTAGCTCATTTAATATTACGAAGATTTGGTTTTCTTCAGGAATCAATCAAAGACCTGATTAAGACAACATGGAGCACAGGAAATTAGTTCGGTAAGACACAAAATCTTTGCTTTCTAGGCAGAGCAAAACCCTCACAATCTCTTTATCAAGAGCACACCAAAAGTCTACCCATTTACTAGATGGAAGAAAATTAAGTTTTCGTTTTATATAAGTATACTATTGATATTAAAACTTATTTTTAAAAGCCTTATGATAACAATTCAATTTTATCCAGCTTGACTACACAAGGTGAAATTCTTTCCTCACAAGTGCCCACATCCACTGAGTTTGTCCTTTATTCTCCTCTTTCCCATTCTGAAACAAACAACCAGCTTTACTTGAGGACAAAGTTACTTTCATTTCCCTTAACAAAAATGCATCTCCATAACTTGTACCTTTGCTTAGCCCCAAACAAACAATACTACTTTCCTGGTATATAAAATTGTTTCCCTTATTATTTCTAGTAGTTTTAATTACATATTAACTAGAATTCTTAGAGACCTTAATTTCTCGTGAAAACTAAACTAAAGTAGTTAAGCCATTGTGAACTGTCACACCAGCATTCTTTAGATTGGGAAATTGATGAATACGTTTCATAATTTTTAGCAACATCTACCTTTTATACAGTACAATTTTCCAATCTGGCACAAGAACAGGCCAGTGTCTTTACTTCCTCTGTAACAAGAAACCACAAAATAGGTAAACCTATGTTCTCAGTAATTAATGTTCAATCTTTTATCTTATTTGGAAATGATCTAGATATTCAGTGAATTTCCATCAATTAACTCAGCAAAACTGGAAGTTACTGAGAAGATTTGGGAAACTTTTAAACTAGATATACTGTATGTAACCTACATGTATCTAATAAATCACTTGCTCCTAACAATTATGTTTAGATTACTCAATAAAATTTCACAAGACATTAGCTAGCTAGCCGTCATCTTAAGCTATATTTTGAAATGCCCACGGTCGCGAGACCCCTCCACAAGACCACCAGAGACAAGAGTCAAAGCCAAAGGGCAAGGGTCAGTTATTGCAGGTTCGAACCTGGACCTCCGCGCACTCGTTGCCGGTGACGCTAAGAGGTCCCGATGGAGTTTAGTACAGCTCTTTTATAGACAGGTACAAACAAGCTCGCGACCTTCAGGGGTGGGGGGTACTGATTGGCTAACTTTTAAACAAAGACACTAGTCACCGTCTGATTGGTTGGATGGTTGCAAAAGGGGGTTCAGCAAGCATAGTTACAGAAGCGAGAGCGGCTGGTTAAGTTTCGGTTTCCTGAGGCTTTGTTTTTCAATTAGGAATACTTAAGATGGGGCCATAGTTACAAACAGTACAAACAGGAAGATCGATGCAATCCTAGCAGCGCTACGGCCTAATGGCAGGGCATCAATTCAGTCCTATTTCTACCAAAGTAGAACATAGCCCTTCATTCCCCCTTCTTTCATGAACCAGAGGAGCCAATCTTGGGTCCTCAAGGCTCAGTTTCTTCATTTTCTAAGTCCTCGTATGGCTGATATTGTGATCTTAATACCATTAGCTGAACTGTGTTTATCCTTTTTCGGACGAAATCCATGATTTTGTTGAATATACAGGGGCCTATAGTGAGGAGGAGAAGGAGGCATAGTAGAGGGCCCAGGAAGGGGAGGAGGAAGGGAAGCATCCTATGAAATCCTGACCAAAGGGGATTGTCCGCTAATTCTTTCCGGACAGATCCTGATAGGCCTTTTCTATTTGTCTTCGGGTTTCTATCTGGCGCACTTCGTCTTGGGGCCCTCCACCGTCTGACATATGTATGGGGGCCCTGGTATTCCAGCACACCGGGGTCCCGGGAGTGCCAATGCATCCAGCCTGAAGGTATTTATTATTATCACTAATGGTGGGACTTTTATTATTCTGTAGTGTGGCTGTGAAATAAGTCTTGTTATTGGTCCCTGTACATTGCTGGTAAGAGGAGTAGCACGTGCTATGCATTGATTCCTGAAAAGTAGAACAGGGGCAAATAGCTCGGGGGGGGGGGGGGCGAGTGGTTTAGGCTTATGGTGGCATTGCCAGCTGGTTTTGACCCCGGTGCCTCCATATACCTGAACAAGGTATGCAGTTGTTCCCCCGCAATCCTGCATATGAGTATACCTTCGGGGAACAACAGGAGTCTCGCTAGTACCTCCCCTGCACTCGCACGGTGCACCATATATTTGTTGCATTAAAGCATTCTTATTGGGGGGGGTGTTGAATCCTCCCCTCGTGGCCCGAGGGTTGAGGGTTAGGACTGTCATTAGAGCTATCAGCAGTACCTTGGTCCTCATGGGGGAGGGTATGGCGTAAGGTCAGTTTGAGGGGATTGTCCTTACTCCGATCAACCGTCCAGGTGACGTCAGCTTTAGTGGACTTGATGAGGTCAGAAAGTGGGTCCACCGGCTTGACGTGGGTGTAATGGATCCAGGCAGCTATGCTGTCCACCTTGATGGCCGTCGGCGTTGTCAGGATGATCTGGTAAGGTCCTTTCCACCTGGGTTCTAGGGTCTCTTGTCGATGGCGTTTGACAAGGACCCAGTCACCTGGTCGGAGCTGGTGTGAAGCAGGCGGGGGTCCTGTTGTATATAGCTCTTTTAGTTTGGGCCAGATTGTCTCATGTATCCGCTGTAAGGCTTGGAGGGAAGACAGGAGATTATTTTCTGGGTCCGATTGGATAAGGTTAGTCTTTAGGTTAGGGATAATAGGAGGAGGCCTACCATGTATTATTTCGTAGGGGGTAAATCCTAGCTTATAGGGGGAATTTCGCACCCTAAACAGAGCGTAGGGGAGTAGGACTACCCAGTTAGCGCCAGTCTCCATGGTTAATTTAGTCAAGGTCTCTTTTAGAGTTCTATTCATTCTTTCTACCTGTCCTGAACTCTGGGGGCGGTATGCACAATGTAATTTCCAATCAGCCCCAAGTATGGAAGCCAGATCCTGACTTACCTTAGAAACGAAGGCCGGCCCGTTGTCTGACCCTATCATAACTGGAAAGCCATACCTGGGCAGGATTTCTTCTAGTAGCTTTTTAGCTACTATTCGTGCTGTCTCATTCTTGGTCGGGAATGCCTCAGTCCAACCTGAAAAGGTATCTATAAACACCAGTAAATATCTATATCCATATTTGCCAGGCTTTACCTCCGTGAAGTCCACTTCCCAGTAGGCTCCGGGCTGGTTCCCCCTTTCCCGGATGCCAGCGGTTGGTGGGTGGGTGTTAGCATTATGGAGTTGGCAGACTGCACAGCCAGCAACCAGTCGTTCAGTTTTTTCGGAGACGTTTTTAATTTTAAGTCCAGTCTGTCTGATGAGATCCTGTAGCTGTCGGGCGCCCAAGTGGGTGCTACGATGGATCCGTTCAAGGACCAAGGTTCCTAGTTTTTCTGGAAGGAGGATATTGTTCTTAGCGTCCCGCCACCATCCGTCTTTAACCTGGGTTAGAGGGAGTTTGTTTATCCATCTAATGTCATCTTCCGAGTAGTCGGGTTGGGGTGGTAATTCCCGGGGCCCTGGATCCGGCAGTTGTAGGGGAAGTAATGGTATTGGAGTGTATGCCGCCTTTCGAGCCGTCTGGTCTGCCAAATTGTTGCCCGGGGCGACTGGATTTGTGGGTTTTTGATGCCCCGGGCAATGTACAATGGCTAACTTTTTGGGTTCCCATATGGCCGCTAGCAAGGCCAGGATTTCCTCTTTGTTCTTGATGTCTTTGCCCTCTGCTGTGAGTAGTCCCCGCTCTCGGTATATTGCCCCATGTATGGGTGCGGTAGCGAAAGCATACCGGCTGTCTGTATATATGGTGGCTTTTTGGTCTTTGCTCATCTTAAGAGCTTGGGTCAGGGCAATTAATTCAGCTCTTTGGGCTGAGGTCCCTGGGGGGAGAGTCTTCGCCCATATCACCTCAGTTTCCGATGTTACCGCTGCCCCCACATACCTCTGACCTTGCTGGACAAAACTACTGCCGTCAGTGAACCATATGACTTGTGCATCTAATAGGGGCTGGTCACATAGGTCTTCCCGAACCCCATGGATCTGAGCCAGTACCTCTGCACAATCATGGAGTGGGGAGTCTAAGTCTGGGTCAGGTAATAGAGAGGCAGGGTTTAAAGCCCGTGGTGGAGTGTAGCTGATTTTGAGAGGATTTAACAGTAGACCCTGGTAGTGGACCAATAGAGCATTGCTCATCCATCGGTCGGGAGGCTGTTTGAGAACCCCGTTGATGGCGTGGGGGGTGGTGACATGTAATTCCTGTCCCATAGTTAGTTTGTTGGCATCCTTTACCATTAGGGCTGTGGCGGCGATCACCCGGAGGCAAGGAGGCCAGCCTGCAGCCACGGGGTCCAATTTCTTCGATAGGTAAGCGATAGGCCTGGTCCAAGGACCGAGGGGTTGGGTCAACACGGCCTTAGCTATGCCTTTGTTTTCATCCACAAAGAGGTGGAAGGGTTTGGAGACATCAGGGAGACCCAGGGCGGGTGCGGATAGCAAGGCAGTTTTGATCTGCTGAAACGATTGCTCAGCCTCCTCTGTCCATTCAAAGGGCGTCTGTTCTTTGGTGGCTTAGTGGTTTGGCCATTTCAGCAAATTTGGGTATCCATAAACGGCAGAACCCAGCTGACCCCAAAAATTCTCTCACCTGTCGAGGCGTGGTGGGTCTGGGGATGCGGAGGACAGTCTCTTTCCGTGCATCTGTGAGCCATCGTTGCCCCCCTTCCGGTAGGTATCCCAGGTAAGTTACCTCAGGCCTGCAGATCTGCGCCTTTTTGGCAGAGGCCCGGTATCCCAGGGTGCCGAGAGTCTGTAGGAGGTTTCTGGTTCCCTGCAGGCAGGCTTCAGTGGTCCCAGCAGCTATTAAGAGATCATCAACATACTGCAGGAGGGTTATATTGGGGTTTTGTCTCCGGTACTCACTGAGATCCTTGTGTAGGGCCTCATCAAACAAGGTAGGTGAGTTCTTGAATCCTTGGGGAAGTCTGGTCCAGGTGAGTTGTCCGTTTATGCCTCTCTCGGGATCCGACCATTCGAAGGCAAAGAGTTCTTGACTTTTGGGTGCTAAGGGTAAACTAAAAAAGGCATCTTTGAGGTCCAGCACAGTATACCATTGTTTTTCTGGACTAAGGGCGCTCAAAAGAGTATATGGATTGGGTACGGTAGGATGGATGTCTATGACTCGTCTGTTAACTTCCCTCAGGTCCTGTACTGGGCGGTAGTCTTTACTGTTAGGTTTGCGGACTGGCAGCAGGGGTGTGTTCCAGGCCGACTGGCAGGGACGCAGTATACCTAGGTCAAGAAGCTGGCGAATATGTGGAGTGATACCAGTTTTGGCCTCTATGGGCATGGGATATTGTCGGACACGTGCAGGATCTGCCCCTGGTTTGATTTCTATGAATAGGGCTGGGCGATGTTTGGCTAGTCCCATCCCACCTGTTTCTGCCCATGCTTCGGGGAACTGCTGAAGCCATGACTTTATATCTTGATTTTGGGAGGGTGGTTCCTGGTGAAGTCGGTACTCATCTTCCAAGTTCAGGGTGAGCACAGATATGGGTTGGTTGTGAGGGTCTGTTATGATCGGCCCCTCTGACCGAAAATGAATTTGCGCTCCCATTTTAGTAAGTAAGTCTCTCCCCAGTAAGGGGCAAGGGCTATCGGGAATGACCAGAAAGGAGTGGGTTACTTTTCCCGTGCCCAAGTCTACAGTTCTCTGAGTGGTCCAGGGGTAACGTTTAACTCCCGTAGCTCCCTGGACCCAGGAGGTTTTGTCAGAAATTTTCCCGTGGGGCTTAACCAAGACCGAATGCTGTGCCCCTGTATCCACCAGGAATTGGACTGGTTTCCCCTCCACTTGTAGGGTTACCCTGGGTTCGGGGAGGGGGTCCGAACCCCGTCCCCCCTACTCTGCATCATGTGTAAACAGGACTGGGGTGGTGGCCTTTGGTTGCCATTGCCCCTGGTTGGGGTGCGGCTGCCTTTTTTTGGGGCATTCCCGAGCCCAATGGCCTTTTTCCTTGCAATAGGCACATTGATCTCTGTCCAATGGTCGCCTGGGAGGTCAAGTGGCTGGGGGGCCCCCTTGATCTTTCTGAACAATGGCGGCCAGGACCTTAGTCATTTTCTCAGTGGCTTTAAGTTGTCTATCCTCCGGGGCGTCTCGGTTATTAAAGACGCGCTGAGCAATACGGAGTAGGTCCTGTATCTGTTTGCCCTCCAGATCTTCTAACTTCTGGAGTTTCTTTTTAATATCAGGGGCTGCCTGGTTAACGAAGGACATTACAACGGCAGCCTGATTTTCGGGGGCCTCTGGATCCATAGGGGTATATTGCCTAAAGGCTTCCATTAATCTTTCTAAATAAGAGGAGGGACTTTCTGTTTTACCTTGTACAATTGAATATACCTTGGCCAAATTAGTGGGCTTGCGCGCGGCAGCCCGGAGACCCGCCATTAGAGTCTGGCGATAAATGAGCAGTCGTCCCCTACCTTCTCCGGTGTTGTAGTCCCAATCATCCTGCGGGGGGCGAGTTAAGGGAAAGGCTGCATTAATAAGATCAGGGTTAGCGGTGGGTTGACCATCATCTCCAGGAACCAGTTTTCTTGCCTCCAGCTGGATTCGTTCTCGTTCCTCGGTAGTGAACAGGATCCGGAGAAGCTGTTGGCAGTCATCCCAGGTGGGCTGATGGGTAAACATAACACTATCTAGAAGAGCTATCAAGTCTTTAGGATTATCAGAAAAACGAGCATTCTGGGTTTTCCAATTATATAAGTCACTGGTAGAGAATGGCCAATACTGGAGTCGGGGGTTCCCTGTCTCATCGGGAGGGCCTATTTCTCGCAGGGGTGGGGCTGTGGTGGAATCTGGATGGCGGAACCCTGGGTCGCGCTGAGTGCGTCCACGGGTGCGTCCTCCGGTTCTGACCTGGGTGGCCTCTCGGGAGGGACCACAGGAGGTTCTTCCAAGGGGAGAGGAGCAGGGTCAGGAGCAGGAAGGGGGACCGGTTGTGGGGCCAAAGGAGGATGTTGATATGGAGGGGGTTCTATGAGAAGGTGGTCTTGGCTGTCAGAAAGTATGGGTGCGGTTGAGGTCTGAGGCTTGGGAGGTTTAGTTGGTCGGGCCGTAAGGATCTTATATGTCCCTGATGACAAAAAGGGGGCCATCCAGGGAGGTGGGTTTTCTACCAGGTCCTGCCATACCAAGATGTAGGGGATTTGGTCCGGATGGCCTTCTTTCCCTGGTAAGAAAACTCTAGATTTAATTTTTAGGACTATAGGAAGACAAAAGGTACCCTCGGTGGGCCAACCAACCCCGAAAGTTGGCCATTCAGAGCGGCAGAAGGTAATAAGTTTTCTTTTCCGGATGTCCAGACTGAGATCGTGTCCTCGGGATTTCACATCCCCAAAATTAGTGAGAAGGAGGGAGAGAGGGGTACTCTGTGTTTGGCCCATGTTTAGGTCCTGGAAGAGGTTGGTTAGAAAAGGTTATTCTGAAAACGAAAAAATGATTAAGAGCAGTCCCAATAGCGGAGCCTGTAAAAGGAGGAAGGGAGGTTATCGCGTGCGCGCTTCAGATGGGCTATCAACCCCCAGATGGGTCGCGGTGGACGTCTCCAACCACGCCCGACTAGGTGTCCTATAGCGCGTCCGCCAGGACTGTCCTAGTCCCCAAACCAGAAGGTACCTTGAGCCAGCTTACTTACCGATCGGTTGTCAGCGATGACCCGTTGACCTGACGTCTGGTGGGCTTGGGGGCATCCCGGACGAGCCCCCAAATGAAATGCCCACGGTCGCGAGACCCCTCCACAAGACCACCAGAGACAAGAGTCAAAGCCAAAGGGCAAGGGTCAGTTATTGCAGGTTCGAACCTGGACCTCCGCGCACTCGTTGCCGGTGACGCTAAGAGGTCCCGATGGAGTTTAGTACAGCTCTTTTATAGACAGGTACAAACAAGCTCGGGACCTTCTGCGGGGCTTTCCAGGGGTGGGGAGTACTGATTGGCTAACTTTTAAACAAAGACACTAGTCACCGTCTGATTGGTTGGATGGTTGCAAAAGGGGGTTCAGCAAGCATAGCTACAGAAGCGAGAGCGGCTGGTTAAGTTTCGGTTTCCTGAGGCTTTGTTTTTCAATTAGGAATACTTAAGATGGGGCCATAGTTACAAACAGTACAAACAGGAAGATCGATGCAATCCTAGCAGCGCTACGGCCTAAAGGCAGGGCATCAATTCAGTCCTATTTCTACCAAAAAGTAGAACATAGCCCTTCAATTTCTCTTGTTGACAAAGTTTGTAGCAGATAAGACACGACCGTACGACTAGCAAACTTAGGAGGAAAAAACTGTATTTAATGCTGATAATTCTGAAGACCTACCTATTTTAATTAAACCAACAAACTTAAGGCATTAACTTGAAAAACATTTGGGTTAGTTTCTGTATTTCTGAGAGCTTAAGAAAACTTAATTCAAGTAAGCGCTTACGTTCTTCCCCTTTTAAACAGAGCTCTTTTACAAATTAATTTTGGCAGTACCGTCAGAAGGTAGACAAATATCACAGGCCTTATAGCTGTCTGTCATTCTAAAATTTTAGCCATGACTCAGGTACAGTAATACAAAACTCACTTGTTTATAAAAGAACAGTTGGATCCAAACTGTGTTTCTGGAAGTTGGAATAAGTTTACCCCCTTACTAATATATGTGGAGAAAACAACTAAGATTTTTCAAAATCTCCACCAAATTTCAAAACACCTCCTTTGCATTTCAAAGAATAGATCTTAGGTCCTAGAGAAGATGGGGTAGAAAATCTACATCACAAAAGCACAAAGTAGCCACGTTTTCTCCTAGGAGCTGTGGGGTATATTTGCCTATTACTAGAGGTCTAGGGTAATTGCCATTTAAATATTTCTTAAGTGCTGGGTTTCTTAAGTGGAGCTTCAGGGTTAAGTCTGTACAGAGCATTCAACAAAGGACTTCAAGTGCTGTCCTTTTTTCTGAATACGCAATTCAACCTAGGACCAATGCAGCTCATGGGGAAAAGTCTCTACTGCTGCTTCTATCAGCTTCTGAACGTTGGCCTCTAGCTGAGCCATTCCTGATCATTTGTAGGAGAGCCTGGGAGAAATTTTGGTTGGTTATCTGCTTCCTCTGTCGGGGAGGGGTTGTTCCCCAGGGGGCCACCTGGCTTGTCTGGTAACTACAATATGTAATTATGGGTGGGAAGAACACCCCTTAAGCAGCCAATCAAGGTTCCCGTGGGTGGGGTTAGTGACCAATTCAGTGACCTCCTTGTTAGGCAAGAGGTCTCCTTCATTACAATTTAGTGTGGTGGAAAAACGATTTGTATATGGAAAAAACAGGAGATAAAAGGTAACTCAGGGAGGATACAAAAAACAGGAGATAAGAGGTAAGCCAGATGGCCCCCTGGGGAACATATGGAAGTAGGTATGGAAAAAAAGACCCCAATTTGTGATGATAGCCAAGATTCTGGAGGCCTACGTAACTAGTTCAGCAGCACCCCTTAGAACTATGGCTTAAAAAGGCGTATCAGTTTCATGGTACGGAAAACTTGATGCTGTGCAGATGGCACTACTCCCCAAATTGACCTATAGATTCAATACCTATCAATCAAAGGTCCAACTGTCATTTTTTTTGTTTTTGCAGAAGTTGTCAAGTTGATCTTGAAATTCACAAAGAAATGTAAGAGACCTAGATGAGCTAAAAACAATCAATCTTGAAAGAGAAGGAAGGATGTTGGTGGAAGCCTCGGAATTCACAATTTCACATCTAACTACAAACCTACAATAAAGACAGCTGTAATAGAAGAAATGGATAAATTCCTAAAAACATACCAAGACTGAATCATGAAGAAACAGAAAATCTGAACATACCAATAACACGTAAGGAGAGACTGAATCAGTAATCAAAAACCTCCCAACAAACAAAAGCCAGGACCAGACTGCTTCTCTGGTGAACTCTACCGAAGAGTTAACAAACACCAATAATACTTCTCTAACTAACTCTTCCAAAAAAACTGAAGAAAGAGGAGGGAACATTCCCCAACTCATTTTACAAGGTCAGTGTTACCCTGATACCAAAGCCAGACAAAGACACAAGAAAATAAAATTACAGGCCAATACGCCTGATGAATATAGAACCAAAAATTCTCACCAAATGTTAACAAACCAAATTGAACAGCTCATTAAACGGATCATATACCATGGATCAACGAGGACTTACCCTTGGGATACAAGGATGGCTCAACATACGCAAATCCGTAGGCATGATACACTATATTAATGGAATGAAAGGTAAAAATCACATGATCACCATCAGTAGATGCAGAAAAAGCATGAGATGATATTCAGTATTGGCTCACAGTCAACAAATTGGGTATAGAAGCAAAATACCTCTACAAAATAAAGGCCATATGTGACAAACCCACACCAACATCATACTTACTTAATGGTGAAAGCTTGAGAGCTTTTCCTCTAAGATCAGGAACAAGACAAGGATGTCCACTCTCACCACTTTTCAACATAGTACTGGAAGTAACTAGCCAGAGAAATCTGTCAAGAAAAAGAAATGAAAACCACTAAAACAGGAAAGGAAGAAGTCAAGCTGTCTTTATTTCTAGATAGTATGATCTTATATACAGAAAATGCTAACGACCTTACCAAAAAACTACTGGAACTAAAGTTGCAGGAAGCAAAATCAACATACAGAAAACAGTTGTGTTTCTAAACACTAACAACAAAACATCTGAAGAAGAAATGAAACAATCCCATTCACAATAGCGTTAAAAAATATAATTCATGGGGTTCAGGGGATTAAAAAATGCATAATTCATATGAACAGATCTAACAGAGGAGGTCAAAGATCTGTAAAATGAAAGCTATAAGACTTTGGAGAAATAAATTGAAGACACAAACAGAAGGAAAAATGCCCCCTGTTCATGGATTGGAAAAATATTGTTAAAATATTGTTTAAATGTGTATATTACCCAAGGCCATCTACAGAATTCAATGCAATCCTTATCAAAATCCCAATAGCAATTTTCACAGATAGAAAAAAAAATCCTAAATTTCATATGGAGCCACAAAAGACCATTAATAGCCAAAATAATACTGAGGAAGAAGCCAGAGGCATCCCACTTCCTGATTTCAAACTGTACTACAAAGCTATACTAATGGGAACAGTAGGGCGCTGGCATAAAAATACATACGCAGACCAATGGAACAGAACGTACAGCCCAGAAGCCCTTGCATATATATGGTCAACTAATAATTGGCAAGGGAGCCAAGAATACTCAATGAGGAAATGATAGTCTCTGCGATAAATGGTGTTGAGAAAACTGGATAAGTAAATACAGAAGAATGAAATTACACCCCTATCTTACAGCAGTCAAAAAAACAGCCTCAGGATGGATTCAAGGTTTAAATGGAAGATATGAAAATGTAAAGCTCCTAGGGGAAAACAGAAGGAAATCTCCTTGATGTCGATCTTTGCAGCAATTTCCCGGATATGACACCAAAAGCACAAGCAACACAGGCAGAAATACTAAGTGCGACTACATCAGTCTAAAAAGCATCTGCACAGCACAAAAATGAAAAGGAAACCTAAAGAGTGGGAGAAAATACTTGGGGGTTATAAAGAACTCAGACAATTCAATAGCCCCTGCCCCCCCCCAAAACACCCCAATTCCAAAATGGGCATAGGAACTGAATGGATAGCTTTCGATAAAAACGTGCTCACCACCACTAATTAGGAAAATGCAAATCAAAACTACAATGAGATATCATCTCATATCTGTTAAAATGGCTAGCATCAAAAAGATAAGAAATTGTTGGCAAGAGTCTGGTGAAAAGGTAACCCGTGACTGTAGGTGGGAATGCAAATTGGCACAGCCACTAGAGAAAATACTATGGCAGTTTCTCAGATTATTACAAATACAACTATCACATGATCCAGCAATCCTACTTCTGGGTATATATTCAAAGGAATTGAACTCTGGATCTTAAAGAGATACCCGCACATCCATGCTCCTGAAGCATCATTCAGATATACCTAAGATACGAAGAGAAACTTCATGTCGATTAATGGATACGTGGGTAAAGAAGATACGGCTGGCACACACACACAATAGCAGATTATTCAACAATGATAAAGAAAGAAATCCTCCTGTTTGCAGTAACTAAAGTGAACTTTGAGGGCATTATACTAAGTGAAATAAGTCAGAGAAAAATACTCTATGACATCACTTATATGTGGAACCTAAAAAAGCTGACCATAGAGAAACAGAGTAGAGTAATGATTATGGGGAGTAGGGGAAATGAGAGAAAATAGTCAAAGGGTACAAACTTCCAATTATAAGATTAGCATGTTGGGGGGGATCTAATATACAGTTTGGTGATTGTAGCTAATCATACTGTATTACGTACTTGAAGTTGCTAAAAGAGTAGAAATAAAAGAGTAGAAATAATGTTCTTACCACACACGAAAAAAGAAATGGTAATTATGAGATGGAATGGAGTTGTTATCTAATGCTCTGGTGGTAATCACTTTGTTGTTATATATAAATATATCAAGTCAATATGTTATACGCCTTAAACTCACACAGTGTTTTACTGTAATTATACCTCAATGAAACTGCAAATTAAAAAAAAAATTCCGATGACCTTCATCCAGGTCCCCCAAATATATAATTGTTTTCTGTACTGTTTGTTTGAGAATAAGCTGCATAAGTCACACTAAAAGAGGTCAGCGTTTGTTTCCTAAAACCAAGGACATTATCGCCACAGTATAGTTACTAAAAACTAGCCCATTAACTCTGAAGTAGAGCCATAAAGAGTAGCAGAATGCCACCACAAAAACATGCCACTTTGGCATAAGATTAACGGTGAGCTGAATGTTATTGAGAAGAAGCATATACGAAGAAAAGCTTTCTGTCTCCCACCATTTGCCTAAAAGCTAGGCACAAATTTGTAAAGGTGTCCCCCGTCCCTTCTAACCAGGAAGCACAGAAGTTAATCACAGGAGACAGCTCAAGACCCTTATCAGCCCAGAGATGGGATCAGAGAAAAACTATATAACTTTCCTAACTAGCCCTTAACTTCCACTAGCTCCCCTATATATTCACCGTCCTACAATTTGCCACCCTAGAAACCTCTTGTCTCTTCTATAAAAATTTTTTGTTCTTTTGTAAAGATGCAGTATAAGCCCCGAGTTCTAACCACCTTTTTAAGTTTCTCATGTTAAAAAACTTCTGCTTTTCTCTTGTTAAAAAAATAAAGACAGTTGTAGTTCTGGCATACAGACAGACACAGATTAATGAAACCCAGAAATAAACCCATACATCTATTATAGTCAAGTGATTTTTGACAAGGGTACCAAGACCGTTCAACGGGGGAAAGAATAGTCTTTTCATTAATAACGTAATCAATGTGGAATATCAATATCTATAATGGAATCACTGGATATCTACAGGCAAAAGAATGAACTTGGATCCCCTACTTCACGGCACATATAAAAATTAACTCGAATGGATCAAAGACTTAAATGTAAGAGCTAAATTATAAAAACCTTAGAAGAAAACAATCTCTGTAACCTCGGGTTAGGCACCCATTTCTTAGATATGACATCAAGACCCAAGGAACCAAAGGAAAATAGGCAAATTGGACTTCATTAAAATGAAAAGCTTTTCTGCTTCAAAGGAGAGCATCAAAGTGAAGAGACCAAGAGCATCAAAAAACAATAAACACTTGGGAATAAATTTAACCAAGGAGGCAAAAGCTCTGTACACTGAAAACTACAAGACTTTGATGAAATAAATTGAAGAAGACACAAGTGGAAAGATAGCCTGCGTTCATGGATCAGAAAATTAATACTGTTAAAATTTCCATACTACCCAAAGCCATCCGTAAACTCAACGCAATCCCTATCAAAATTCCAACAGCATATTTTACAGAAACGGAAAAAAGAATCTTAAATATCATATGGAACCACAAAAAGCCAAAGCAATCCCTAGAAAGAAGAACAAAGCTGGAGGGACCATCACGTTTCCTGATTTCAAACTATACTACACTTCTGTAGTAATCACAACAGTACGATACTGGCATAAAACAGACACAAAGACCAATGAAACAGAATCGAGAGCCCATAAATAAACCCATGCATATATGGTCAATGAACATCTGACAAAAATAATCAATGGGGAGAAGATAGTCTTTTCAATAAATGGTACTGTGAAAACTGGATATGCACATGCAAAAGAATGAAACTGGACCCCTATCTTACACCAGGCACAAAAATTAACTCGAAATGGATTAAAGACTTAAATGTAAGGCCTGAAACCATACAACCCCTAGAGGAAAACACAGGGGAAAAGTTCCTTCACATGGGTCTTGGCAACGATTTTTTTAGATACGACACCTGAAGCACAGGCAACAAAATAAAAAACAAACAAGTGGGACTACATCAAACTATAAAGCTTCTGCACATCGAAACAAACAATAGAATGAAAAGGCAACCTACGAAGTGGGAGAAAATAATTTGTAAACCATCTTTCTGGTAAGGAGTTAACGGCCGAAATATAGAAAGTACTCATACAATTCAATAGCAAAAATACAAATAATCTAATTAAAAATGGACAAGGACCTGGACAGACATTTTTCCAAAGAAGACATTAAGTGGCCACAGGTACATGAAAAGGTGCTCACCGTCACTATCAGGGAAATGCAACTCAAAACCACAATGAGCTGTCACCTCACATCTGTTATAATGGTAACTATCAAAGAGACGAGATAAAAACTGCTGACGAGTACGTGGAGAAAAGGGAACTCTTGCGCGCCGTCGGTGGATCGTAAATAGGCATGGAAGACGGTATGGAGATTCTTCAAAAAATTAAAAATAGAACCACATTATCCAGCAATTTTACTTCTAGGTGTATATAAGAAGGAAACAAAATCACTATGTAGAAGAGATATATGCACCCCTGTGTTCACTGCAGTATTATTTACTAGCCAAGACATGAAGACAACCTAAATGTCCAACAACAGATGAATGGGTAAAGGAAATGGGTGAAAGTGGTCAAAGTGTCCAAACTTGCAGTTATAAAATGAATGAGTTCTGGGGATCTAATGTACAGAATGATGATTAGAGTTAACAATACTGTATTGTATACTTGAAAGTTGCTAAGAGAGTGTATCTGAAAAGTCTTTACCACACACAGAAAACTGGTAACTATGCGAGGTGATAGATGTGTTAACTAACCTTTTTGTATTAATCATTTCACAATGTATACATATATCAAATCATCACATTTTATACTATAAACATACACAATATTCTATGTCAAATATATCTCAATAAAGTTAGAAAAATAAGAAAGTGAAAAGACAACCCATGCAGTGAGAGAAATATTTGCAAATTATTTATCTGTTAAGGGTCTAGTATCCAGAATATAAAAAGAACTTATAACTCAAAAGTAAAAAAGACGACCCAAGTAAAAAATGGCATAGGACTTGGACAGACACTTTTCTAAAGGAGACACACAGATGGCAAATCAGCACATGAAACAATGCTCAACATCATTAATCATTAGGGAACTGCAAATCAAAACTACAATGGTACTAGAGAATGGACGTGAGGATATGGGGAGGGGGAGGGTAAGCTGTGACAAAGTGAGAGAGTGGCATGGACATGTATACACTACCGAACGTAAAACAGACAGCTGGTGGGAAGCAGCCGCATAGCACAGGGAGATCAGCTCGGTGCTTTGTGACCACCTAGAGGGGTGGGACAGGGAGGGTGGGAGGGAGGGAGGGAGGGAGACGCAAGAGGGAAGAGATATGGGAACATATGTATAACTGAGTCACTTTGTTATAAAGCAGAAACTAACATACCGTTGTAAAGCAATTATACTCCAATAAAGATGTTAAAAAAAACTACAGTGGGATACCACTTCACGTCCATTAGAATAGCAATCATCGTAATGATGATGGAAAACAATTTGAAAAGGAATAGATACATATATGTATAACTGAATTACTGCTGTACACTTGAAACTAACAATATTTAAAATTAACTATACTTCAATAAAATAATAATAATAATAATAATAACAAAATACACGTGTTGGTGAGGACTTGGAGAAACTGGAACTCTCATGCTTTGCTGGTGGGACCAGGAGCAGAAGAACCAGCCATGCATACCTGGACATCTGACTTACAAAACTGAAATAATAAATTTGTGTTATTTCAACCACTAAATTTGTGGTAATTTGATATGGTAGCAGTAGAAGATGAACACAGTGATACTACAAGACTACCAAGGCTAGGTTATGAAAAGCAGAAAGGCAGTACAATTTTGACCTGGCACGCTCTTTCTCTGGACTCATACCTTTGGAACACTGAGCAACCACATAAGAAGCATGGCTGACCCGAAGCCACCTTGCTGGAGGGACCACACAGAGATACAGATGTCCCAGCTGTTCCATTCCTAAGCTGTTTGAGTCTTCCAGTTCAGGTGACAGGCATCTCAGAGCCTGTCTTTGTCCTTTGGATAAAATTTAGCCTCAGCTACCACTGGACTGAGAGACTCCTCGTGAGAACCAGCTAGCTTAGCCCAATCAACCTCCATGACTATGAGATGATGATACCATGATCGTTGTTTTATGAAACCGTTTGTAGTGATCATTATACAGCCATAAAAAAAAATCCAAATCCTTCTTTAGCTTTCTGCCCCTCCACACAGAGAGGAAATTAAAAACTTTCTCTGTGTGAAGGAAGGAGGAGCTGAATCATAGAGAAGTAGACAGAAAATCAGAGAATGAGGTACTGAGGTAGGCCTTCAATCCTTATTTCTCTGGCAGGGCTGAGGGAAAAACATTTCTCTGTTAGTACCTGTGCCTCACTTTTCACCTAAAGAGCAACTTTTACTTAAAGGGCAAGACAGTAAATATTGTAGGCTTCTCAGGCTAAGAAGCAAAACCAAGGCTATGATGTAGCAACTTACACAACCATTTAAGATATAACCATTTATTTGCTAAATAATAAGTACTACACTTTATATTTTGTTCAAAACAGTCACGCTTTTTTGCTTCCAAATATCCTGCTACAGGCAGGCTGCTCTTCAATGGAGGCTGTGTTTCTAAGTTCTGAAATGTGAGTGTATTTGATTCCAAAGACAAGGATTGTGTGGGCTGTGATTTTAGCCATTCAGTGGGTGGCCTGCTTGTCTTTGCAGTTGTCTTCTTTGACTTGAAAGTTGCCAGATACCTTGACGTTCTGAGCAGAAAAATGCTAAGTTGAATTTGAAACAGAAATGTTGGATTTTTCCACTGCCTTCCCAATACTTCTGCACATGATGTCATTTCAAGTGTAGCAGAAAGAAAACTAGGTGTCAAGCCACGAGATTTGAATATAAGGCACTTTCTAGTTGCAGTACAATGAGTATGACAGTTAACATCTCTGAGCCTCAGTTTCTGTAAGCTGATGGGATTAGTATCTGCCTGCTTGCTTACTATGAGTGGTTGAAGTTCAGATGCGATAAAATATATGAAGGTGAATTGCAGCTTCAAAGTGCAAGGCACCTGCTAATTGTTATTGATGTGCCTATTACAAAGCATTTGGTCTTCCTTTCTCAGTTTCTCCCTCTCCCTCTCCCCCTCCCCTCCCCCTCCCTCTCTCCCTCTCCCCCTCTCCCTTCCCCTCTCTCTCTCTCTCTCTCTCTCTCTCTTTTGAAATCTTCACTATTGTTTGTTCTGCATGGATCTGTTCTACTATTTGCTTAGCTGATAAATTAATTTTGGTGGCTGCTCATTCAATACGCCCTCCTATTTTGATCTAATGTCTCCCAGTAGTGATTTTCTGGAAAGAAGATGCAAAGAATGATGATCTCCAGTGGTGGGGATTGTGGATATGTGGCACATGACTGTGGAAGGTATACTGTATCAGAAGCGCCTTTTGGAGCTTATGTTAGCCTTTTATCCAGAAATGCATTATTTCTCAAATAATTAAGAATGCCTGCTTTTCGAGAGGCACTATGCTTGGTGCTGTAGATAAAGTCGTGGATGAGACAGACATGGTAATAATAGGTCTTACATGCTAATGGAGAGTGTATTAGTTTCCTATTTCTGTTGTAACAAGTTACCACAAACTTACTGGCTTAGAACAACACAAACTTATCTTTCAGTTACGTGGGTCAGAAGTCTAAAATGGGTCCACCGGGCAGTATTCATTTTAGAGGCTCCAGAGAGTACCTATTTCCTTGCCCTTTTCTAGCTTCTAGAAGTTGCCTTCATGCTCATGTCCCATTCCCTCTATCTTCAAAGCCAGGAATGTAACATCTTCAAATCTTTCTCTCTCTCGTTCCCTCTCCTTCCATCACCACATCACCTTCTGTCTGACTCTGACCCTCCTGCCGCCCTCTTATAGGGACCATTGTGATTACCCCGGGGGCCCATCTAGATAATCTCTCCAACTCAACTCAAGATCCTTAACTCAATCACATCTGCAAAGTCCCCTTTTTCATAAAAGATAACATTTACAAGTTCAGAGAATTAGGATGTGTACATCTCTAGGGGGGGTCATTATTCAGTCTACCACGGGGGGGGGAGAGAAAGTAAGTAAGTGGACAAATATGTAAGATGATTTTAGAGTGTGACGTGTTATGAAGGCAATAAATGGGGTATTATGATAGAGCTGCACTGTCCAGTGGGGTGGCCACAAGCCACATGGGACTACTGCATTCTTTAAATGTAGCTCGTGTAACCGAGGAGGTGCGTTTTCAATATTATTTCATGTAAAATAATTTAAATTCCGGTAGGCACAAATGGCTAGTGGCTACCATTTTGGACAGCACAGCTCTAGGCTTTTTAGAGGCCATAGAAGAAAATGTTCTCTCTCTTTTTCACCTACCTAAATTGTATGAACATCCATGAAAGCAGTCAGTCCCCACTGACCTTAATAGGTGGAATGAGGCTAGTCAGGTGACCAACTAGATATTTTTTCCTGAACAAGCAAAAGAGGAACATTCCCTACTACTATAGCAATCTTCCAGTTCCAACCAGAGAAAAATCCCTTTCACTAGGGCACTGCTCACAATACTTCATTTTCTTCCTTATATATCCACATACTTGCCCTGGATTCACGGTGAACTGACTCGACTTCCTCACCTCTTAACTTTGGGCTTACGCCATGTGACTCGTTTTAGCCAAGAAAGTGTTAACAGCTGTGACATAAGCACAGGCTATAAACTTACTTGCATAGCTGGGTTTAGCCTCTTGCGTTCCTCTGGTTGCCATGAGAACAGCCAATCCTGTGTAGCCACTGGTCCAAGGAGAACGTGGAGACATTGTGGGAACAGAAGTGAATCACAGCTACAGGCTGACACCTTGAACTTGGAGTCCATCGTAGCCCAGCTGAGGTATAGCCAATCTGCAGGTCTGTTTTAAGACACAGAATTTTGAGTCGATTTGTTACTCACCATTACTGCAGCATAGCTGACTCAGACAGACAAAGAGAAATATAAGAAGGATTTCTCCTTTCTTGGAGTACTTTGTACATTAGCCTCCATAGTTCTTCTAAGCTCCCTCTGGATTTTACATTTTATGTCAGGGAGACCAGACAGGGATTATTTGCTTTCGAGGCAGTTTCTGTTAGTAGCTTTAAGAATAGGGAGACCTTCAAAGTCTAAGGATTTGTGTAACAGAAATTGCACGAATCAGTGAGCAAAACAGCTGAGTGGAATCCTTCATTTTAACAAGGTCTATTTCTGGCTTCGATGACGCAAATTTCTCCTTCCTGAACTCACCATCTTTCAAGCTTTGTTACCAGGAAAGCAAGGACAATATCACTACCTAGCCTTCCATCTGAACTAAGTGTGATGAAAAACAAAGATGGCCAAGACTTTTAAAAGCCCACAGTACTTTAAATATGTGGCTTTTCTTTCAGTACCTACAGTGGCTGAAAGTAAACCTGGCAATGCCTCTCAAGTGGACATTCTCTTCTTAGTGGCTGAGGGCAAGCCTAGCCACCTCTCCTGTTCTCTCTCTGTATGGCCAAAGTTGAGTGAATTTTTCTCCCTGTGCTTTTTGTTGCCTCCTGGACATTAATAATGCTGGAATAGTATTGTTCTCCCCCCACCCAGGTGCATCGATTTTCCTGCTTGAACTGATGTAGTCCCACAAAGAGAACACCTCACTGTTATTATCATTTTGGATGCTCTTTTTCCCTGGCTTGGCCATTCCACTCAGCTTAATCAAAAGTACGCTGTGTCTATGGAAGGAAAGACAGCTTTTCAGAAATGGGAAACTTCTTGAGGTTGAAGCATAAGAACAGGCATCTACTCATACATTAAGGGAACCAGATTTCACAATTTTAATGTATCAGTTGATGAAGTTATCAATGGAACAGCAAACTACAGACTGTAAGATTTTGAACTCTACTTGCTTATGTATGTACAGGGAAAAAATCATTTCTTGTATGTTTGGGTCTGGCAACAGAGGCTAAAAATCATGATTATTGCCTATATTTTGTCTGTTCTGGACGAGGCTATTTATTCTCCGAGGGAGCTATTAAATTGGGGCAGATCATTACCAATATCCACACAGGGAAGCTGGGCTCATTCCTCTGTGCTCTTTTTGCAGTTGTTCAGCTCAGTTATATTAGGCCTGTTTGTGGTGTATGCCCAGAAACTTCTTCCCAGGCCAGAGGTCAGCCAGGCTGTCACAGTCCTTTGGGTACAGAACTAATGGAGCAGTTCTTTTCCCTGAAGCTTCATCAGGGCTGAAAGCAAGGAGGATGCATGGCGGAGCTGAATAGAAAATTGACTCTGTAAGTCAGAAAGGTGATATCAAAAGCAGATGGTTAAAGTCACAAGGCCAGAAGCTGATACTGGCAGGGATTTGGTGGCAGGGAGAGGTGAAATTCACTTCCAGAAAGCACAGAATCACCCCAGACGTTTCTTGGCGCAGGCAGTGTTGTCAGGGTTGGCACCTGTGCGCCTGTACGAGTGTACTAAGGAGGAGCCAGCCATGAAGGCTAGAGATGGGACCTATACTCCAAGGCTGTCTCTCCCACAGGCGGTGAGCTCCCCCAGGAAGCTCTTACTTAAGGACTCCTTATTCCTGTATTGCTTATCGTATGTGAACTAAATGAATTTTGGCAGCATGGAAAACGAATTATCCAGACGAAGTGGGTACACAATATTTCTGTTAGTGTAACGACTCAAGTAAGTCAAGTCATACAAAGAGACTACTGGGTTAGGTGAGTTAACTTTCATTTATATAATAATTAGTTGCAATTTGTGTAATGTAAGAGGAGAAAAGACAGAATTAAAAGGGCTAAATGTACAGTTTCTGAAAGAAAAATGCCGGCCAAAGCCAGGGTTTTCTGGTACCAAACTAAGTACATATTTTCAAAAAGGCTACAGTGACTCTCTGGAGTTAGCAGAAATTGTGGCTTCTACTGCTGTGAAAAGAAGATGGACTTAAAATGTACCCTTTAGGTTCTTTTTAGAGAGAAGCACTTTGAAAGGAGAAAACACCCATATAAGCGCCACGTCTTACTGTTATCATCACTGCCATGAACACCTCCAAGCCACAAAACAACAAAAAAAGCATGTTCATAAAAGAAGTCTGTTTTGGAGATGAGGTGGTGAAGAAAGTTCACTTGAGATATTCCACACACAAGCTGCCTGCATTTAGTGCCATCTCCCTGAAACCCCAAATTACTACTGTCACCACTGTGAGCAGTAAAAGCTTCAGGTACATAAAAAGCACAGAGGGAAGAAAATGTTAAATGCTTATACCATGGTCTAATGATGACAATCCAAGAGCATTATTTACTTTCAGGGTAAATCAGAGCATGAAAATAACAATGTACATTCCCATTACTGACCACTGTCGCCAACCAGCATGCAACACTGGCTCTTTTTGTCTTTCCCTAAAATTGTAGAAAGTCTGAAATAAATCTTCCACACGTCAATGTCCAGTCTCCTTGGCCTCCAGCTTTTCCAGAACTGCTCAAGTTCTCATGCCGATATTCGTCTATACATTCCTGATATGTTTATATACACGCATATCTAGAGCAGGGGTTGGCAAACTACAGCCTGTGGTCCATACGTAGTCCAAAATGCCCACTTCCTGTTTTTGTGTCTCATGAGCTAAGACTGGTTTTTACATTTCTAAGTGGTTGAAAAGAAGTACAAAGCAGAATATTTCATGACAAAAATTATATGCAATTTAAATGTTGATATCCATAATAAAGTTTTATCATAACACACTCATACTCATGAGTTTATGTATCATCTGTGGCTGCATTTGCACCATACAGAGGTAGTGAGCTGTGACAGGCACCCTACGACCCACAAAGTCTAAAATATTTGCTGTCTGGTTCCTGAGAGAAAAATTTTGCCAGCTTCTCATCTACAGCATACTTGTTGCTCCTTTTTCAAAACTACTTTTTTGTTGAAGCATAATGTAATACTTGAATAAAGGGTAAAAGGTACAAATTCTATGAAATTTTACATAGGCATTCACCTGTGTGACCAGCACACAGATAAAAGTAAAAACGATTTCCAGCACTACAGAAAGGCTCCCTCCCAGTCAACATTCCCTCACAAAGTGATCCATTTTTTTTCTAAAGGCTTTTACCATGAATTGATTCTGCCCATTTTTGAAATTTATATAAATAGGGTAATATAGTATATATTTTTTGCCTGGTTAATTTTACTCAACCCTGTGTCTGTGAAATTCACTCATGTTGTTGCATGTGGCAGTAGTTTGTTCTGTCATGTGAATATACTATAATTTATTTATAGAATCTACTCCTGTTGGAAATTGGATAGTTTAAAATTTTTTGAATATTGTGAATACTCTTGTACATGCATTTTGGTGAACATATACGTTCAGTTCTCTCTAGAATGGAACTTCTGGAATGACGATGCTCTTTTAAAAAATAGAACTCCAGTTCGATAGGAGCAAGATACCTTCAGTAGAACCTTTTAAAAGTATGAAGCAAAGGTATTTTTACTTTTGGAAATGCAAACTGAAGTATTTAGGGGGTAACTTCTGCGATGTTGTTTAAAAGGCTATAGCAAAGGAGACGATAAAGGGGAATAGATTCTTTAACTGAAAAATATTTATGGTGACTGAAACTATGTGATAAATCCATTAAGGTTCATTGTACTCTCTACTCTCAGTGCATTTGGAAATCTTTCCAGTAAAGATTAGAAAAAAGAAGAAACAGGTTGAAGTAAATAATGAAGCAGGTGAACTATTACCCAACCATAATCCTAGGCATTGAGGAAAGTTTCAACTTCTATAACTGTGATTAGAGCGGCATTTCCTAGTATGCGAAGGAAAAAAAAACTTGTCTCATTTATTATAAAAATAACTGCAGATATCTAGCATAAGATGTGGGGACAAAGACAACTAAGTGTATGAAATTCCACATCTGGAAATTGCTAGGTATACAGTCTTAGGCAATGTCTTTACCTTTGTCTGTAAAATGGATATCCTTGAACCCAGAGTTACTATGAGGATTATTAAACAAACAAGTATGAGCCTTTTGTTTACCACCCAGTACTTAGGAACCACTCAATAAATGCCGTGTAAAGCCTACGTGTATTGTGCATAGACTGAGAGGGAGTTCAACTTTGGCAATGTAACATGTCTCTCACTGAGAACAATAAGAAAAGCTGAACAAAATATTTTTTTAAAACCCTCTATTGGAAGGCATAGGAAAGCCATCAAGGTACAGGGATTAGGTTAGTAGCACTACGATCCTATAGAGAAGAAAAGTCAGAGAAGTGAGCCTAGCATTTGGCATTGCCTTTTACCTCAAGATAAAACAATTCCAAAAGCAGTTGCTGACAGGCTAGTTAAGTGGGACAGAGCTTTCAACAGACTCAGAAAATTCAAGTTAAAGACCACCAAGAGGGAGGAATCCTAACATATACTCCAGGATTACTACTGGAGCTCTAAAAGCATCTAAACATATAAAGCAGATATTAACAGACCTAAAGGGAGAACTAGACGGCAACACAAAAATAGTAGGGGACTTTATTACTCCACTCACATCAGTGGATAGATCATCCAAACAGAAAATCAATAAGGAAACCTTGGCCTTAAATGGCATGTTATACCAGATAGAG